>NW_028243024.1:0-608891 GCF_964263255.1 Lissotriton vulgaris
CAGTGATTGATGGACTCCCACCCAGTAGTCCCGAAGGCAAGGGCAGGACCATACCATGTAAAAGAAGTCTGCCTCATCTCCTTTACAGCGAGGGCAGCAGTGCGAGGAGTCTGGGAACATTCGTTGAATCCTCTTCGGTGTGAGATATAATCTATGAAGGACCATCGTCTGGATGAACTTTGATTTTGCATTACCTGAAACCTTTTTGGGGCGTTCTAGCATGCATTTCCAATCCTTGTCAGTGATTTCAGCATTAGAGTCCCCGGCCCATTGCGCTCTAAGAGCCTTGAGTGTAATTGCTGAATGTGTCCGGATACCCGTATATAACCAACGAACCAGGTGCCAAGTAGTATAAGAGGTGCACTAGGCTATGTTGTGAGGGTTCACTACGCTGTGGGGCCCAAGCGTTCCTAATGTAATGGGACACTGCAGCGTGTAGTAAATAGAGGCGTGGGGAAGCGCCCGTGGCCAGAAGGAAGGAGTCATGATCAAGCATGGTACCATCCCCGAAGGACGCTCCAATGTCTTCCACCCCTGCGTCCTCCAAGTCCTGTATTCTGGCCTTTGTGAGTTTGCCTTGTGCTGTGGGAATGCCTAAGAGGGGTATGTTCATTGCGTAAGGGGTCACCGGAGAGGTATAGGATACGGGCTTTCTCCAGCATTGTAGTGCAGTTTTCAGTAATGGGGAAGCCATCTACGGGAATCTTGGCTTTAGGCAATAGTTGTGAGTGCAACTCGCCCCTGTATCTATCTCAAGGTGTATACCCTATTTCCTGTAAATTTCTCCCTGCTGTCCAAGACGATAGCCATTGGAGCTGACTGCCGTAATAATAGGCTCTGAAGTCCGGAACTCCCAGGCCGCCACTCCGGGTCCCCAGTTGAAGCTTCCGCAGACTCATTCGTCTGTGGCCTGTGGCCCAGATAAGGGTCACCAATATGGTGTTCAGTGTGTTGAAAATGGACTGCGGTATAACAACGGGCAGATTCACAAAATAGTATAGTAGGCGAGGGAGCATCACCATTTTCGAGATGGCGATCCGCCCCATCACCGACAACGGCAGGGTGGACCAGAAGACCACACTAGCACGAAGGGCCGTAATAGCCCACATTATGTTGCCTTCGATTTGATCCCACTGCGTTCTGTAGACCTGGATGCCCAAGTATTTGAAAGTAACGGGGTTCACCGGTGGGGTGAAGTCCCAAAACTGCAGGTCATGTGGGTATGGCGTTTCCTGGAAGGAGTAGGCTGTAGATTTCCCAGGGTTTATAGCTAAACCAGAAAGACGTTCAAAATTACCAAATACATCGGGTATAGGAGCATTGTCGGCTCACAGGTCCTGCAAATACAAGGGAATGTCGTCTGTATAAATAGAAATTAGGTGGTTCGCACCATCAATAGGGATTCCCAGGCGATCCGCCGATGTTCGGGGCGCTATAGCTAGGGGCACCAGCGCTAGAACAAACAGTAGGGGGGATAGCGTGCATTCCTGTCTTGTACCCCTATAGATCGTGTATTGGTCTGAAATGTAACTGCCCGTAGGTGCTCTAACTGTGGGAGATGTGTACAATAAGCGTACCCATTTGAGATATGTGTCCGGGAATCCAAAGTGTTGTAGAGCCGCAAACATAAAATCCCAGGAGAGGGAAGCAAAGCCCTGTCTAAAGTCTAGTGCTATGCATCCCACAAACTGGTAAACCTGTGGAGTGGCCTTCATGACGTAGTGTTACTTTCTTGTATTAAGGGATGTACTGTGATTCGGTAGGAAACCGCATTGGTCACTATGTACGAGTGTATTGAGACGTGGCTGTATCCCATTGGCGAGGGCCTTACTTAAAATCTTATATTCAGTCGCTAATAGAGAAAAGGGTCTATAATTAGATAGTTCTAAGCTATCACGTCCTGGTTTGGGTATCGATGTGACCAGTGCTTGCATGATGGAATGTGGTTAATAACCAGTCTCAAAGACGGCTTTGTATACTGACTCCAGTGTAGGTACCAAGGTCTCTGAGTATGTATGGTAAAATTCAATGGGTAGTCCGTTCATCCCCAGCGCCTTGTTATGGTTCAGACCCTTAATCGCAGTTCGGATTTCTTGTTGGGTTATGGGGCCATCTATGTCCTTTTGTACATCCTCGGGGTGTACCGGAAAGGGAAGATCCTGTAAAAACTCTGCCATAGAGGGGCCTGCACCGGAGGAGGTGGTGCATAAAGTGCATTAAGGTGATCAAAAAAGTGTATTTCTCGTTGGTTAGTGACTATATATTCTGCAGGTGTGCAGATTATGGTTATTATCGGCGGATCGGGTCTATCCCTAACTATGCAGGCCAGCAATGTACCGGACCTGTCTGCTTCTGTATGTTTGCGTTGTTGGTGTGCTATATAGTCTATTGTCTGCAGTGTCTCTAGTGTTTCAGAATGCTCTATTCGGGCAGACTGCAATGCCTCTCTTTGCCCAGGGTCTATCACTGCCACTTGTTCGAGTGTGTCCTTTTGTTGTTCGATTTGCAGTCAGCGCTGGTGTGTTTCCTGTCGGGCCCCTTCCAACTGTCCTATCGGTGCCCCCCATATCACCACTTTCAGGGCGTTGCAATTGATTAAATTAGAGGTGGCTGTATTCCAATTCTCGGACAGTTAGTGATAGTGTTGGAAAGGTCAGTACGAAATGGGGAATCCTCTAATAATTGCGTGCAACTTTTAGGTGGGCACTGGGATAGGTACATTACCTTAGTTAAGTGTGAGCTCTAGAGGGTTGTGATCGGAGAAGGTTTTTGCTAGGTATGTGGACTGGCAGATCTAAGTGATACAGGATCTAGAGCAGACAAATCTATTGATTCTAGTATGGAGACTATGCACTTGAGAATAAAATGAGTATTCTTTGTGAGTAGGGTGTAGGCAGCGCCATGCATCAGAGAGTGCCCATCCATCGGCCCAAGTAGTGAACAGATCAGCCAGTTTGCTGGTGTTAGTGCCATGAAGGGAGGATGTGGTCTGTCCATAGTAGTGTCCAATACAGCGTTCCAGTCTCCCCCCAGCAGCCAGGGGATACCACCCCAGTCCACCAATGCCACTCCTAGTTGATATAGGAACCAGTCTTGATCAAGTTAGGGGCATAAATGCTGCCGAGGACCACCAAGGAACCAACTAGTGTACCCTTCAATAGTATGTATCTTCCTTGGCCATCAACTCAGCGTTCAAGAAATGGGACCTCTTGACGTACCCAAATGGTCACTCCTCTTGCAAATGCTGAATATTTAGTAGAGTTAATCTGTCCCATCTATTTTTTATGCATTTTTTGTGTTTCAGTAGGAAGGCTACATGTATTTGTGCCTAAGGAGATATAAATGTATACAGAGTCAATTCTGGATCGCCCCCAGTCCACGTACATTCCATGTGATTAGGTTGTTCGACCCAAGAGTATTAACTGTTCTGGGCATGTCCCTATGTGCATCATGTAGCCCCAGTATACGTGGGGCCAGTAAACCGACCTCGACCCCTTCCCCAAAACAATAACAAAACCTGGCTCAGGACTCAAACGTTACTGGGGCCAACAATAGTGTACAAAAATGACATTAAAAATAACGGTGCGTACGCTAGGAGGGAGGCTGCCGCCCCTACTCATGGTTATGGTTATAGCAAGATTCCCAACTGGGCAGTTCTTCAGAACCCTGTGCGTGGGGGGGGGGGTGACAGTTAGATATGTCTAAAACAGTGGTCCCATCCTACGCAAGCATTTGGAGGAGACGGCCGGAGTTCTCGCAGAGGCAGAGCTCCATTCAAATATAGAGAGAGGTGCTCAATATGTATAAATGTATCAATGTATCAAACAATTGAAATTTCTATGGTACTGCTCAGGCTGTGAAAGTTTAGTCATATACACATTTACAATCACGAAAAAAGGATATGGTGTGCTCCAGGATTAGGAGTCTGCACTGTTCAGAGGAGCAAGCACAAAACAATATGTCCATAGTCATTGCATATTCGCCTACAGTTTAGTTATCAATGATGTCGTCTGCTGCCCGGGGTGTAATCATGGAGAAGAGAGTGATACTGTGTTCCGAGTCAAAATTCAGGGTACTGTTCTCCAAGTCCGTAAGGATTTTCTTTGAGTCTTCTCAGAAAGCACCGCCAACCGCAAGGGCCCCTTCCTGGTCACTTCGTTGTGGTTCTCACGATAGTCCTGTGCTGCCTTCGCTCTGGTTTGAGTTCTGAGGTCAACGAGAGCACAGTTTAGAGAGCCTGTCCAAGCCCTGGGATGAAGAATCAGAGTGGCTGTGCGGACTGGGGCCCAGGGACATGACTTCCATCCATTCCTCTGCATCTGCTGGGCTCTCGAAGAAGTGTTTTTTTTTTCCGTAAATAACTTTCAGCCGCGCGGGATGTAGAAGTTCATATTTGAGTTGTGCTTTCTGAAGCTTTTTCTTTACTGCTTGATAGGACGATCTCTGCCTCTGTACCATGATGGTATAGTCGGGGTACAACGATATACAGTGGTTTTCAAATTGGATAAGCGCTAATTCTCTTGCTTTCTGCAGCAGAGCGTTGCGGTCCCTATAATTGAGGAATTTTACTATCAAAGGGTAAGGCGAGGCGATGCACCGAGCTTAGGCTGTGCAGTTGGTATTCTGTGGGCCCGTTCGACACAAAAGTATGGAAAGAGTCCCTCAGGTGCTACATGGTCCCTGAACCCGGCCTCCATAAAGTCTGCTGCCTGACCTCCCTCACTGCGTTCCGGCAGACCAATGACGCGTACATTGTTGGCCTATTCCTGCCCTCCGCATGCTCCACCCGATCCAGGAGTCATGTTACCTGCTGTTGCAGCTGTTGCAGAGTTGACGAGTTCGTCTCCATCTTGTGAGCCAGGTCAGTAAGGGATTGTCTGTGATCCTTGACCGTGTCCGCCAGCTTACCATGGTCCGCCCTGAGTAGAGTAAGGCAGGTGGTGAGCGTACCAATCTGTTGTTTGAGTGCCACCCTGGAGTCGCGGATTTCCTTAAGAATTAGGTCCAGCTTATCGGGTGTTCCCACCATAAGTTCAGTGGACGTAGCCCCAGGCAAGGAAGGGCAACTACCAAGTTCTGTCGTGGTGGAGGCGGGGTCTGGTCCCTGTCGGCCATCCAGCATCTTAGCTCGAACTCTACCCATGGCGTGGGTTCTCAGTTAGGCACAGGGCAGGCCTCTTCTAGTGGGTGACCAGGAGAGATACCGATAATCCTCTGGGCAATTGCGAGAGTAGGTCCTGTCTCTTCCTCAGTGGATGTTTATAAATACGCGGTTCTCTGGACCATGCGGTCCAGAGGAAGGACTGGAAGGACTGGAAGCGGGGGGGGGGTCGGGGGGGGGGGGGTTCCCTTCACGGGAGAGTCAGCAATGGGGCCCCTCACACTCGCTTTCAACAGGGTGGGCTGGTATCAGGATGCCCCCACAGGAAGGCCGATGTAGGCCCTAATGCCCGATATCAACAACCAGCAGCGCTGTGAGTCTCAGTGGGCACATGCACTGTACTGCACAGCACAGTGGAGTCACCCCCAGCCTCCTCTGTCAGCAGGGTCCCCGAACACCATTGGGGTATGCTCTTCCTCGGGGAGACCTGTACATGGCTATCGCAGTGCCGCAAGGTTTAGCGCCGTCAACCAGGGGACCTCCGGCTTGTTTTCACCCTGGGGGGGAAAAAGGTCGACAGAACTCGCACTGTGGAATCAGCAAATGGTTGGGAAGCACTTTTTAACAAAGTTAATGGCATGTTCCTGGCACAGAAATGATTTCCCCAACCAGGCGACTCGGGAAAATTGCAACATGACATACATAGTGACAAACAGCATATAATGGATGTCATCTTTAACTCCATAGCTTTCTCCAACATTTAACATGTCCCACTTATATACATTAGATACCAAATACTGTGGGCTTACATAGCACACTTAAGGGTGATTCAGCTACTGAATACAAGTATTTTTTTAACAAAGCAGAGCACTTTTCTCGCACGTGTTGCTGTTGTGTTTTAATTTAAACTGCAGCACGCTAGGAGCCCTTAGTGCCATACAACTTTAAGAATATTTATGGGTTATGTAAAAATACATTGAAGCTCGCATATCACATTCATCGTCCATGTTGCTGGTGCATTGCCTACACCAGCTTACCATGACTTTGTTTCATCATTCTTTAAAAAAATATCTATCTTCCCACTGGGTGTGCATCTTCAGTTACTAACTCCAAATGTGTAATTTCTTTGTAAACGATATTTAGGACAGACGATGTTCTGACTACAACATTCTGGTATCATACTATTGACTACTTATCATTGATTACTTATAATATCCATGTATAATCATTCCTTGTACTAAAGGCAACCTGAGGGTTGCTGGCTCTGAATTTTGCTCCAAACCTTGGTGTTGCATTTCTATCTTCACCATCATATATTTCCACTTCTCTGACAGTGGATTCATCATACTCAGCATGCCCCCACCTTTGTACAAATTTAGAATATATTGAGTCTGGCTGCTGGGTGCTGGCCACTTCACCAAGTTCAGATACTCTAAGTCCTATAAATATTCTCTCTCCCGGTCAGAAAGATCAACAGAATAACAGAGTTGACCCATCGATTTGTTGCTGGTTCTCCTGAGAGAAATAGCCCTCAACATGTGCTTAAAGATCGAGAGAACTGAGTAAAAAACACATAACCCATTAGAAGAAGAAGTAAATGATGGCACAGTAAACAAAAGAAACTACGTAGAGTAGCGTGTCTAAAAAGTGAAAACTACATTTAGTGAGTTTTCACTGTTAATTTAAACTATACAATTCTAGAAGCGAGGTGTCTACAAAGAGAACAGGGAATAAACATTCAAGTATAAACTTGTGCAAGGCGAATTGACGTTTGCTGGATTTGCCAAAGGCATTGGCTGCCATATAAAGAAAAACATAACTGAATCACAAAAAAATCCAAATCAATAGATTGTACGAAAAAGAAGTAATTAAAAAAGGTGAAGTGTGTATCGCATCCAACTTGAATACTTTATCGGGGTTGGCAGGTAAACGACCTTAACGACGAATCTAGTTCAAAAGTCAATAAACTGATCGAGATAGAACAAGACCAAACTTATATTTTCTTTTTTTCATTTTGTCTTTTGCACTTGAAACTGACACAACTGTTCTTCGTGGTCAACTCAGATTTTACAAGATGCAATTACTGTCTTGGAAAGCATTCATTTCGATATCATTATTTAATAATACAGTGCAAGTTTTGATAGCTCTTCAAAGAAAAATGTTCAGTGCTTGAAGCATGAAAATGACAGCGAGGTTATTCCTAATTATAGTTCACATGAAACCTTCAATAGGAATTCAAAAGACAAAAAAAGATTAGGCCTATTTAAATTGCATTATTCATATGGATGAAACAAACTAGCTGAACCATCCTAAAATCAAAGATTCACTCCCTCTTGGCTACATAGCGATTTCCACTAAATTATCTAACTTCTACAGAATTGAAACCTGGAAAACAGATACCTGCAAGTTCATCTGGTGTAGATCAGGCATGGGTTTGTGCAGCACCATACAGTAATTTGAGTTACAAGAAATTCCAAGAGAACTACCTTGACATCAGAGTGATCCATTTTAAATTCTTTCTTAGTTTTCCAATGGTTATTTTCTAAATTTAAGTGCCCTACCTTCCTTTTTGCACTAAGGAGATGGAGATGTATAACGTTGACACCCTCAGCAGAGCTGCTGAAACTCTGCAAACAGAGGAAGCTGAAAACTGACAAGAGGGCTACTAAACAGGATCTCCATGTAGCTCTCATGGCCTTTGAGGAGGTGCTGAGGTGGCAGACAACCTCAGGATAGAATGATTTGGATGACAATTAGGAGGATGGAGCACAAGCAGAGTATGAGGAGAAAGAGGGCCCAGACCAGGATCCTAAGCTACCAGGAGAGGCCTCAACTCCGGCATTGTACCAGGATTCCCCAGAAGCTTAGGATGGGGCATGGATTAGTGTGTCTGCCAGGGGCCTGACCCCACACGAGCTAGGGGACAGGTGAGAGGAGCCAAAGTTCAAGATGGAGCTGGCCAAGTTAAAACTAGAGAAGGAGAAGCCGGAGGCTGAAACAGCCTAGGAAGAAAAGAAACCTGCAATGGAAGAGAGGAGACTGATCCATGAGCCCAATATCAAGAAGCTGGACCCAAGACCAAAACAGATGGAGTCCAGCAATGCCTCCTGGAGATGTGAGGGCCCACATAATTGGACCTGGTGCCCAGTTAGTTTGTGAGAAATTATATAGAAAACTGGTTCTCAGCATATGAGGTAGCTCTGAGGGCACACAAGGTTCCAGAGAAGTACCTGGGGTAGCCTGTGAAGGTAAATGCTCACAGTGGGGAAGGACATACGTCTTACACTAAAGGTAAAGGACTAAACCAAGTATGCCTTCATGAAGACCATCTTTCTTTCCAAATTTAGGTTGACCCCTGAAAAAGGTTGTCAGAGGTTCAAGGACAGTCGCAAATTCCCAAACTAGTCCTGGGTGGACTTCTTAGATTATTCCTGCAAGACACTAAAGTCCTGGGTGAGGGGCAGCAGAGTGGATGGTTTCCTTGGGATACACACCCTAATTCTGAAGGAGCACTTGCTCAATACCTGTTTTACAGTGCTGCACCAACACTTGGTAGATAGAAAGCTTGCTGACGCCAGGAAGCTTGATGAGAAAGCGGACCTCTGGGTCAGCACTAGAGGGTCCAAAAAGGTATCTGCACTCCATATAGGTCAGCATGAACTTTTGACTTTGACCCGGTCTAGCGCGACCAGATACCCATTTTTGGTGCTTTGTGCTTTTTGGTGGTATGTTCAATATAATCTTAAATCTTTAATCTTCTACTTATTGGACTTTTGCTGTTTTGGTGTCAAATAATGCATTAGCATTTACTCTATTTTTCTCCATTGGTTTGTGATCTTTCTTGTGTTGTGTTTTCACTTTATTACCATATGTGTGCTGCATAAATACATTACACAGTGACTCTAAGTTATACTTTACACGTTGCCTCTAAGATAAACCTGACTGCTTTTTGGGCCAAGCAGCCAGGGTTAAGCACAGGTTAATTTAGTGACTTTTTATGGTTCACCGTTCAAGGGATTGTGGCTGTTGCTTTACCAGCGGTCGCAACCCAGTCAATCAACAACCCAATTTCGAACACTGTGATAGCGATGTTCTTTACACATTGCCTCTAAGTTGAGCCTGACTGCTTTGTGTACCAAGCAACCTGGGTTAAGCACAGGTTCATTTAGCAGCTTTTTGTGGTTCACCATGCAAGAGATTGTGGCTGTTGCTTGACCAGGGTTCACACCCCAGTCAACCAACAACCCAATTTCTAAAATTTGATAGCAATGTTCACGTACAACTTTAGAGACTGAAAAAAAATACTTTGTTTGTATCTTGTTTGACATTGGCCTTCAGGGGCATACCTCGCTTACAGTTGTCATGCAAAGCATAATTTACGTAATGCACCTGATTATTGTAAACATTACCTGCAACACACTATGGAAATAATTGGCCTCCCCACAACCGAGGAGGAACATTGTGGGATTTTTATAACACTTTTTAATGTTGTTTTTCCAATAAACCTGTATAGTAATACAATAGACAAACGTGCTAGTAGTCTGCCCGCCCATCCCTCAACCTGTAGTGCCATTGATAAAGTTGTATAAGTATTTTATAATGCCATCATTAACCCCCTGGTTCGGCCCCGGATTTTGTGCTCACTCTATGCCAACCATTAATCAGGCTCAGGGCTCCCAGATCCTCTAATATTACAGTGAGCCCCTCAAGCTTTTGTATACCAGTTTCTCCATAGCCGCACATAGACTCATCCTGTTGATCCATTATGTCATTGAGGGGGGTGGTTATCTTGCCAGTGGCATGCAATGTCCCTTTTTACCTTCAAGTATCTCATGGGAACCTTTGTCTGGGTTCTCCAGGATACCCAAGATTATACATGATGCCCAACAGAATAATTTTGGATTCTAGCGCAAGTCCGCTAGCGGGTATAGTGTGCTTTTTAAAAAACATTCACTTCATGTGTGTGCCAATCTGTTTTTTTGGAGTGAAGCAGTCACAATGAAGTGATAATTGGCCACTTAAGACCTGTTGCTCACTATGGAATATCCTCTTCGGCTAACGACCAGATAGATTGAGAAAAACTTCAGATTCTGTCAACATCGTCCAGACTAACAATTAGACTTTTAAACCACTTCTAATACATATAGTTGTTATTTCACATTGCTGAATGAGGTTGTCACTTGCCTTCAAACTTTCCTCACACTATGCAAAGCAATAAAAAGATTATACCAATTATGAATCAGAGGCCTCTCTCCATTTTACGATTTAAAATCTCATGTAATGGATAGAGAACTCAGAAAAATGGAATAAAGAGCTCAATATAGCTCAAGAAAATTATGAAATCATAACTTCAACATGCATAAGTGTCACTATAAATCGATCATATGTGAAAAGTAGATTCTGTTTTATTATAAAACCTGAAAATATATGTCTGAAGTTATTAGTTCTGGCAATATAAGGATATTCTGTAATCTAGTCAATCATTTATTTTTAACATGATCAATATCACCTTTGGGATGGGTGACTTGATGTTATTAATTGTGTCTGTACGATTTAATGTGCTTTTATTTTTTTTTCATAAAATCAAATAAAGAAACTACTACTACTACTCTGTGTAGCACAGCATATGATAGATTACTCTAACTCAGAGGATTGGATTTCTCACCGTGTGAATCTTTATAGTGGGATCCTATCTTCTTTTAGCGAAAACTATATAATCAAAGCCAATTTCATTGAATTATTCACCATTGAGAATATGAGGTGGGGTGGCCTGCAAATACATCGGGTCTTAGCCTTACCCCCAACTGTTTTCCTGCCCCCCCCCCCCCCCCCCTCCTTGGAGGCAGAGAGCCTAACTCTAGCCTCTAGTATCGACAACTTAGAAGAGTGGAACTGAAATTCATATAACAGTAATTTGTGTGGAAAATAGAGCACTAAGTTAGGGGTTTAGAGAATGAAATTCATTTTTTGGCGTTTCAGTTTGATTTTTGGGACTCTTTCTTCTCAAAGGAGACTTCACGGGATTTCAAACTATCTTTGGAAGGGAGTCCTGCAGTATCCAAAAGGGCATTTGTCAAAAGAGAAAGGCAAATAGTGTTATTTAAGCACATTTAGGCCATGGTTATGATCACCCCTGTATCGGTGTGATATTTATCTCACCTATGAAATACCTATACTCTAGAGATCCGTATTTACCAGTGTTATAAACAAAACCTAATGTAAGTTTTCTCTAGTGAATTGGGAAATGATGTGAGGATGTTATTGTTTTATGCACCAAATCTGCAAGGCCCGATATTTACTAGGTCTTTTTACCTGGTAAATATTGGTGCTTTTGAGCTGCTAACATTACCTGGAGAACATTATGCATGAGGAGTACTCCGACCCAGTCATTATTGTGACACCCATGCAAACAGGTTCAATTTACCAAGCTACTCGGAATAGAAGCCTAAGGGCCATGCCATTATGATGTCAGTCGTAGTTGATTCTGACCGACATCACCGCAGATTTAGGACCGACCAACCTCCGCTCGGTGGTCCTGATCGCCTAAGTACGATGCAACAGTACATGGTGTGGTTACATTCTCCCATTTCCCTATGGGAGCTTGTGCTGCGGGCATAAACTGCCTGTAGCACAAGCTCCCATAAAGAAATGGGAGTTTGTGTTACTCCCTGCATCGCGTGGCAGGCACTTTGGGGTGCCTGCTACGTGGTGCCGGGATTAACAGGAAGGCACCGTAGGTGCCCCCTCAGCACTCAACTGGAGGCCATAAGGAGAAGGGGACCCTGCTAGGAGCCCCAATACTTGTTCTCTGCCAGGCTTTCCATGTCAGAAAGCCCGGCATGGAAAGCCTGTCGGAAACCAAGTGATTTCTGGTTGGCTGAGGCTTGCGCCAAAGCCAGGCAGAAACCACCACTCTAATCAGGGCAAAGGAGTTACACGCCAAGATAACCCCTGCTCACCCCTTAGTTAGCTTGGCACGAGCAGTCAGGCTTATCCCGGAGGCAATGTGTAAAGCATTTGTGCACGCACACAGCAACAACATCCCAGGCACACTACAAAAGGAACTCCACACAAGGTTATATAAAAATAGCTTTTGTATTCCCATAACACATCACACAATATTCAATGCGCCAACTGGCACGGGCAATATTCACAAGGAATTATTTACACAGGACAGGGCCACTGTCAGGATCAACACTTACCAGAAATTGGTACAAGTAGAAATAGATCATAAACCTACACCCAGTAGCCACTGGTAATCCCTGTACTCCACCTCCACCTGTAACACAACTTCACAGTATGCACAGTCACATCAGGCGTGAAATACATCCTGCGCCAACCTCACCTGCATAAACACATTATGCAATCTCTCACTAGTCTAAACACATTAGACCCTACCTCCTAAGTACAACTCACATCAGGGGCGTAAAGCACAGAGTGAAGTACAATCTCACTAACACAAACCTACATAGGTAAAACAACCTCATAATCATCAACCATAGTTTTAGAGGTATCAGATACAGGGTGCGCAAAACATACTATACACAATACATTTCCTAGCACGACAATCACTTCAGCGCATAATCACATTAGGGCCTTGCGTCCTATACATCTACCAGCCCCCCTGGCCAACTGGCCATTCAAGAAGGGACTCAAATGCCCTGTGTCCAGAATGTCAGGGCGCACTGCCAATGCAGCGCCAGTCAGGGGTGTGCCATCTGCGCAAACCTAAACGGTGCAGCTGCCCACTACCTGCTGGGCAGCTGAGAACAATAACAGGGCCTAAACGCTGCAGCTGGCACCAAGTGCTGCACAGCTGCGGAAGGCCTGGCACCTCTTTGCGACTTCTGTCCCTCTCAGGGACTCTCACTGGAACTGCGCCTAAATGGTGCAGCTGCCCAATACTTGATGGGCAGCTGTATATGAGCCAAGGCAAAGGGGGCATGGGCTCTCACTAGCCTGTAGGAACAACTGACTGTGCCCCCTGGAGCCATCTGGCTCTTCAAAACAAATATGCACAGGCTGGAGCCACACGGGGCTCTGTAAATAAAGATGTCCCCCAAAACATGTTAGCTGCCCTCTCCTACAATTTATAGAATACTGGCCAAAACGGTGGAGTGGCCTGCTGCCATCCGGGGCCGCTCAAAATACCACCAATATACTGTGCCTTGATCAGGCACTGACCCCCAAGATGTTGGAGCCATGTGGGTTCCGAAACAACAGGCTACAACTGTTGGAGCAGCTCGCCGCCATCCGGGGCTGCTCTAAGTGTACAGCCACACTGTGCCTCGATCGGGCACCAACACTCGGCTGCACGTCGCCCTCAGCCTTTGCTCACTCACCGGGCTGCTCAGGGGTGCTCCTCCTCGTGCTGGGGGCCTTGTCAGGACAAGCGGTAGGGGCAGGCACCAGCAATGTGCCTTGAGCCCCCTCCGCCTTCAGTCACCATTTGCTGGTTCCTGCGGGGCTCTCCCTCGGTAATGGGAGCCCCGCAAAGGCAGGCGCCATCCTCTTCTCACCGGGCAGCTTCATGCGATCCCTCTAGGTTGCCGGGCGTGCGCGAGACTTCATGCCGGATCGCAAGCCCCGCCCACGTCCCAGGCAAGGCCACCTGACTTCCGGTTGTTCGGCCTGGCCACGGTGGTGATTTTCTTTGTGATAAAATGAGGGGTAGGCTCCCTCGATCCGCAAAACAAGGTTAGGAGCGGGTGGGCACCCGCTCTGAATTAAAATATCAGAAACACAGGCATAGTAGGCACCTGCACGCCAAAAATAAGCAGAATCAGTGGGGTGGGCACCCGCAATGTGAACACAAGGGCAGGAGCGCTTCCCTGTGGGAAAACGACTGCGCTCTGTCCATCAATACAAATAAAGCGCTCACGAGGAGCTGGGGAGCACAAAAACCCCAAAGGCCGCAGAAATGGTCCCTTAAGGCAAAGGGGCCCAGCAACAAGCAGGGAAAAACAGGCAAATGTTTCCAGGGCAAGGAAAAAGTCTCCCAGCCATCCTCAGGCAAGGCAGAAGGGCCCCAGAAAGAAATCCTCCAGTAATCCAGGGGCTGGGCAGGGCCCAGGGAGGCAAACCTTCCCCTAGGCCCCAGCAGCAGCACGACCCTGTAAGATTCAAGTTGGAAACAAGAACATTTTCATGGGGTCACAGCCCCTCTTTTGTACACCATTTCCTTTGTTTCCAAAGGTGCAGGCAAGGGGCGAACCAGATGTTACTGGTTCTTGAGCACTTTGTTTTGCTCAGCCCCTCTGCCTATTCACAGGATTGGTCAGGGACATCAGGCACACCACAGGGGGTGGAGCCAGCATTGTGGAGGGAAGGCCCAGCCCTATTCAGGTCCCAGGTGCACTCCTCCCTCCCATCAACATGCAGAGCTCTCCATTCAGCACCGGTCAGACCCATCCTGACTCCTGGAGTCAGGCACACCAGCCAGCTCCAGCCAATCACAAGCCAGACAGTCAATTCACATTTACTGCACAGACAGACACATTAAATCCGCACATATCATCGCGCAGCATTTAATCTCACGCATTCGCACATACCAAACTCGATCCTTCACTCCCCACACATCACGAACTACCATGGACAAACATACCCCCATGCATTCCTATGGGAGAGCAGGCCACTCTCACCACACTTACACAGAGAGCACACACACTTTACACTGGACCACAGTGAAAAAGTGCGCAGAGGCCTAAAATCACCAACACCAGGTTACAGAAATAGGCTAGGAAAATGCAAAAAGTTTTGGGGTGAACCTGCCAAAAGGACCAAGTCCAACACAAAGCATTAAAATCCCTACGGTTTCACTTTCGACCGCCTAGATTTTAATTAGGCGGTCGGAAGTGAAACCGATGATGAGGCTCGGAAATCCTCCGACCTGAGGTCAGAGGCTTTCCGGCATTCATCGTGATGAGGCCCTAAATTTGCATCATCGATGAAAAATAAACATAATTTAATTCAATTTTGAAAGGAGAAACAGGTGAGAGTGTGTCAAGTCTCTAAGCAAATTGGAAATAAAAGTGTGGTAACTGATGGACTTTTGTTACATTTATAGTCATGAAGAAGGAGCTAACTTGGCAAAAGCCAGGCCTCAATGGTTGCAACTGAGTGGTCTTTTGACAGGTCGTACAAAGGATTTTCCTCATGTCAGCCTCTCTAACTTGCTGCTTACATTACGATTCACTGTCAGGTGATGATGAGGGTTCAACAGCCCAGAAACAAAAACACCTCCTCTCTTCGGCATGCAGAGAGACTTGTGCAATGACCCCGAAGGGTGACACCCTCTTTTCAGTTAAATCTAATGGGACAGATATTGCATGCAGACCCTGCCTGGAGACCCAATGTCTTTAATGTAACTGTAGAAGACAATATTTACTTGCAGGGGGTTGACAGTGTTTTCTAGTGGCACAGATGACACTCAGCCTTTATGGAATGAGGCTCGTTATCAAATGGAACTTATCAATGGGAATTCATCCTGACACCCACATAAGAGAATTTGCATTGTTCCATATTTTTGCCATACTTTCAGAAAGAGGACCAGAATTTCTGGGTTGGGCTGCCACATTTTTATTTAAATCAACACTTCTCACTAAGGGAGAATATTAACTAGTAATGTGGTATGGAGGCAATGCTTTCGTTAAGAGAAAACCAACAAGCAATGTACCACCAATAACCCTGGTCACACTTTGATAGGACTACTTTGCAGGAGACTAGTTTCCCAAGGATATTTTTAGGGAATGAGTACAATAGTTTGAGTTTAAAACATACTGTGGCACTAATATCGGTCAAATATGATCAAACACGTGTTTGGTTAAACACTGGCCAAATCCTTTATTTATTTTTTTAACTGGTTTTATTAAGATTTTTCAAAACAAGAAATAATAGCCATAATGCACACCGTGCTGCCTATGTATCCACAATTCAACATGTAGATGAGCATTACAGTTAACACTAACAATTATGGCATAAATAAATGATAAAGAAGGAAAATAAAATAATCAATAAACATTACAGTGCAGGTTCATATAATTGTGATTCTTAGCACACAGTACATCTCACTTGGCTAGCCATTATCAAAATTTATTTGAATAGTGGACGTTGCATTAATCAGTGAGTTCAGGATGGATCAGTAAGTCTGAGCGAAGTGGTTGCCAGATGTTTTTAGGCCTGGAGGTAGGGGGAAACAGGAACGCATAGACATTGCTTGTAGTGTCACAGTACAACAAATCCTTCAGCCAGGCCCTTGCCAACGGCGGAGAAACTCCACCCCAATGCAAAGAGACCTGTTGTTTTTCTAACAGTAGCGCAATTGCGGTAAAATGCATGATGCCCACTCGTAAAGGAAGGACATATCCTAGCAGAGCCTGTAAAGGTGAGGACGTACCTCCCCCTCCGCTTGGGATGACTCTTGGTGGCCAGAGGCCCTTGGAAAAGCACCCATCCCAACGGACCACGCACGGAACCTGGGCGTCATCCTGGACTCCTCACTCTCTATGAACAGACAAGTCAACGCCGTTTCATCATCATGCTTCAACATTCTTCGCATGCTCAAAAAAAACATTTCGCTGGATCCCCACCGAAACCAGAAAAACAGTCACCCATGCACTGGTTACAAGCCGCCTGGACTACGGAAACACCCTATACGCCGGTATCACCGCAAAACTCCAGAAAAAACTCCAACGCATCCAGAACGCATCAGCCAGACTCATACTAGACATCCCGCGTAAAGACCACATCTCTAGTCACCTGAAAAACCTCCACTGGCTCCCCGTCAATAAGAGGATTACTTTCCGCCTCCTAACCCACGCACACAAAGCACTTTACGAACTTGGACCCAAATGCCTCAACACACGACTTTCCTTCTACACCCCCTCTCGCCAGCTACGATCTTCCAACCAAGCCCTTGCTACCGTACCTCGCATCAATAAAACCACCATGGGAGGTAGATCCTTTTCCTACCTCGCAGCTAAAACCTGGAACTCACTCCCCACTCACCTTCGTCTCACTCAGAACCACCTAGCATTCAGAAAGCAACTTAAAACTTGGATATATGACAAGTAATTCCCCACCCTTCTTCAAGCGCCTTGAGACCCTCCGGGTATGTAGCGCGCTATACAAATCTTTTGACTTGACTTGACTTGACTTGAGATGTTCAAAGACCCCCTCTCAGTAAGCTAAAACAGCGAGTCAATTCCATGGTAAGTGGATAAAATAGGCATGTTCCATCGCTCACGGTAGGCAATTATCCAGCCTGGCATGATTCATCTTGGCAAATAACACAGGGGTAACATACATTCTATGTAAATACTTAAAATGCAGGTGTTTGTGTTTATAATTATTCAATACATATTGGGTCTGCTCGAACAGTAGGCCAACTTGTCAGTCAAGGGGTGCGCCAAACTGCCCACCGTCGGTCGGAGTGTTTGACCAAGATGATATAACCGGGAGACCAGGTGTGCACTGTCGGGTGTTGTAATTATTGTGGTGAGAGGCATGAATGCAGGGGGTTCCACCGCTAGGGGATACAGTGCTGTAGCTAACAAGGTAAGCATTCTGTTTATCAGGAAATGGTCCAATGCAGTCACATCACAATCCATCGGCAAGTCTGCTATAGAGCGCATTTGCCCACTGTCAAACATATTTCCCACAGTCTGAAGGTGGCAGCGGGAATGTATCAAAGTATTCTAAACCTATTCGGGTCCTCGAGATTTTTGAAAATGCAGTAAAGGCAAATAATCATTTCATTTGGAATCTTGGCAGTGTGTATAAAGGTCCCTTAAATCCATCTGAGGAGAGGAGGATGGGTGGAGGAAAATGGAAGGAGTTCAAAGGTAGTACTATCAATGTCAAATGAAAGGTTGAGCAAAGGAAATCCCCTAGAGAGGGGAGGAAACATGTATATTTGAGAGACTATGGGGCATATGTATCGAATACTGTTTTTGCTATTCTCAAATAGCAATTTTTAGAGAATCTCTATCCTTGCTTAGTAAAACCCAGGTGAGCACCAGTCCTTGGGTCTGAGACACAGGAGAAGGCTGGGCGAGGATGCGGAGGCGCCTTGGTGACCACAAGATGGCAGGCACACCGGAGCGTGGCCCCAAGGCTGGAGGCCCGCTAGAGCGGCACAGTAAACTTGCTGCATGTGGGTGACTGCGGAGGGGGTTCTGAGCCCTGGGTGACGCGACCGCAATGAGGATAACCTGGTTGGCCTTAATAATCTCCACAGACTGGTGAGAGCATTTCCCTCCTTCCCTGTGGCAAGATGGGCCCGTGCTCCTGCTGAGAAGCCCATTTCCGCATACGTAGAGCACAATACCTGGGGTTGACATTGTGGATCTTGGATGGCTGCTGGGGGGGGCAACAAGGGAACTGGTGACTGCAGAGGGAGCTACCTGACCCCCATGCCTGACCTTAAGATGGCGTCCTGAGGCTTCAACGTGAGTACATCTAACACAAGTGATCCCCCTGAGGCTGCACAGCTGGATGGACAATCTTCTACAGTAATGTTTGGGATCCTCGGAGCACACCTCGAGGACCAAAGGCGTGTAGCCAGGGGCACTCCTTGCGGTGCGCACGTCGAGGCACTTTAACTGATTTTGAAGGCGAATCATGACCTCCCTGGGAGTGGTGCTGGGCCTGGACCTGCATATATGCCTCCTAAGAAAATACAACCCAACAAGGTCTTAAGCTATGTTGGGACCCCCAACGCAGAGGAAGGACAAGGCCAAGAGCACATTCAGATGGCGGGGGTGATGGCGCTCACCCACGAGGACCTGCTGGTAACGCTCAGAGACTTCAAGAAAGAATTGCAGGATGACATCAAAGCAGATATAAGTGCCTCCTTTGATGCCTTTAAATCTGAGATGGGCTCCAAACTCAGTTATCTGAGGGCAGATGTTGTCTCTGTGAGGACCCACACCCTTGACCTCGAGGCGAAATGCCAGTGCTTCAATTAATGCCTTCAAATCTCCCCCTTACCCTTCCTCATTCCATCCACATTGTCCCCTATGTTCCCTTTACCCTTCCTTGCTCCATTCACCTTGTCCCCTATGTTCTTTAAATGCTTTTCTTGATACTTATGTAACTTTTAACTGATGTATATTGCAACATTATTGTTCCTCATGTAAAGCGCTCTGATTCCTTCAGGTCTAGCCAGCACTATATAAAACTCATTAATTAAATATGTTCCCATTTAGAACTCTTTCTCTCTTTGTCAACTTCCCTAGCTCCTATCCCCTCTCCCCTTAATCTCTCCCCTTGCCTGCTACACTGCCTAGCCCCCTGTCCTTTGTGCCCTTTGACTAAGCACTCCTTCTTCCCTTGTTGGGGAAAGATCCAATATTTATACTCTGTAGTCTCAGCGAACCCGCTGAGAGAGTCCACTGCGCCAAAGGAGCCACTCACAGCTAGGTATGGTATGGCACCCCTTGCCAAAGCACTCCCTGTCCCCTTTTTGGGGAAGGTTCCAGTATGTAGGCCTTGGAGTCTCAGAGACCCCTCTGAGAGAGTTCACTGTGTAAAGGGAGCCTCTCGCAACAGAGATAGGGAAGTAATACCACTTCCCCTGGGATCACAGCTTACTGGACTTTGGAATTTGCTTTGACTCGTCTACCGGTTTGTGTCCCCGTTGCCCTTCCCCTCCTCTTTCCATGCTGTGTCTCTCACCCTCCTCTCCTCTTTCCCGCCTTCATTATCTGTCTACTTCCCCTGCTCCAACCCCCCCTCCCCTGAATCTCTCCCCTTGCCTGCTTTTCCCCTTACGTATTTGTGGTTATAGTTTATCTCAACCTTACAAGTAAATATGTTGCCATGCTCAAATAACTATGTAACCGTTGTAACGATGTAACTTGTAGCTATGATCTGATACTCATGTAAAGCGCTCTGATACCTCCGAGTCTAGCCAGCGCTATATAAAACCTTTAAAATAAATAAAAATATAAAAATATCACCAACTTGAAGTTGGTGATAATTTGAGATTTCTTAAGAAGAAATTGCACGGGGGCGTGGCTTCCGCCCGACAGAGATGGCGGCTTCCTTGTCGCTCTCCCGGGGCGGCGCGGATGAGAATTGGCCCAGCGTGACCCCAGTGAAGGAGCTGTGCCGTTGACCTGACCGAGAGGTTTGCGGATGATGAGGGGTGCTACCTGGAATCCTTTTTGAGGCTGCTCATGTACCCCTGAAGGAATTTTCACCACAAGTGAGTGCGACGCTCTCGCAAGGGTTGCGACCGCCATTTTGTCGCTCCGCTGACGGACCTCGGCTCCTAGCGGTCCCAACTTTCTAAGGGACGGCTGCTTCCTCGAGGGTTCTGCTTTCTTGCAGCCCTGTGCCGTATTGAACTGCGGCACTTATGCCCTCAAGCGCTATTTCTGACTGTTTTAATGCCTATATAGCCTTTGACCCCGCGTTCATGCGGCTATAGCATTTCTACACACGTCAGTGTTTTGTGTCTTCCACTTATTTCAATGCCAGCTATATTTCACAATTTGCTTCCTTGTTGGCCCTGCTCTTCATCTAGCTTTGCGCTTCAGTTACATTCCTGCCTTTGATCACCAGCATCAATCTTCATGACTAAACGCTTCCACACGTGCATTGGCCTCACGAAGCTGCGTTTGTGTTTTCCTCAAAGTCCTCACAGCTTTCCTTCTCCTGTGGATATGGAAATGAAATGTTTTAACTACTAGTGATTTATGGACCGCACTCCCTTCAAGGTCAACACTGCTTAGCTGCTTAAGACTTTTCAAATGCCTTAAATTCTCCTATTCCATTTGACTTTCTGTGATGGAGTTATTTCTGCGCTTCTGAGACTTTACAGATTTTTCCTCTTTGCTTTGGTCATGAACTCCTTTTAATTTCTCAATTGGGCATTTTATTGTAACTACTCCTTTCATCATTTCTGCCACACTTTACCTCATAAATGCCTCATTATTTCTTTGGTGTACTTTTTCTTTTCAGCATACAACAGTTAGAGGCATTTGGTATTGTTATTGTACATTGCAGTGATTTTTTGTGCATGTTCTTTGAGTCTCTACCAATTTTATTGCTGCAGTTTTATTCTTTCAGGTACATGTTTAACAAATTTTACTGATTACTATTTACTACTGTATTTTTGTATGAAATATGTTGTAGTCTTGTTCAGCTGGATTTGCTGGGCTTTGTTTTCCGACATATTTTCAATGCTCCCCTAAGGTCTGCATGTAATTTGCGTAGCTGTTAAATGTATTCTATTTGTCATTAATTTCTGCTCTCTGCCCTGTGCATTTTATTATATGGGGAGACTACAAAAGGAGTTACGCAAACTCTCCACCACAGCTGCAAAGCTTATTAGTTATACAGGGTCCCGTTATCAGTGTCTTGCAATGGAAGACTTATCTGATGACATGCCTGCTAAGGGGTCATTGTCTTCTGTCACTTCATTGTCTTTGTCTAAAAAAGACACTGTCAAAAGATAAAAAAAAGATCCTCCTTCGTCTCCTCCTCAGACGCCTTCTTCTACCACCATGGATTTACTTTTGGACGAGATAAGGGCATTGCGCCCCTTTACTGAGGAGACCAAATCCACATTACAACAACTTTCTGATAAATGGCTCTCGGTAGATGAAAGGACTATCGCTCTTGAACAGAACGTTGCCTCAATGGAGTCCTCTATATCCAAGGTTGATCCAGTTTGTACACAAGTCTCGATCCTGCATAAGCAGATTGAATATTTGGAGAACAGGAGCAGGCGCAATAATCTACGTCTTTACGGCCTTGAAGAAGGTTTGGAAGGTTCTGACCCCATTGCCTATTTCGAATCCTTTTTGCCTAAGCTTCTCCATCTTCCAGAGGATACCAACCTCAATATTCAAAGGGCACACCGACTGGGCTCAATTAGAGGCCTCTCATCTCCTGCTGCTTCTTCGAAGTGACCTAGGGGTGTGATTATGTACTTCCTTGAGTACACTGATTTACTTACTGTTTAATCTGCAGCAAGAGAAATGAATCGAATTACATGGTCTGGGCATCCCTTATTCTTTTCACAGGACTACGCTAAATCAACAGCTGACAGGCGTAAAGAGTTCTTGTCTCTTCGTCCCCAGTTGTGTTCTCTGGGTGCTCAATATGGCTTGTTTCACCCCTGCCTTTTCAAGGTGACGATTAACAATAAGACTACCACGTATGACGACCCGTTGAAGCTGAAATGTTTTTTGTATTCACACTCTAGCGAAAAGATGGATGTTACTTCTTCATCGAGCTCTAAGTAATCTTATATTCTTGCAGTGTTGTTGACTTATTGTCTTGTTTTTACTGTTGTAGAGATGTACTGGTTTTCACATTATTCATTGTATGATATACTGTGAGTTATTATGTTTAAACTCATAATCCTTTTCTATTACACAGATTCTTGCCCGGCTCCTTTGGCTACCTTCCTATACGTCTTTTCCTGTTTTTATTCTTTTGGTTCTTGCACTTTTATCCTTTTTTCTCTTCTATTAGATGCAACTTATATTCTTTTTTCGACTCATTTTCTTTCTTTTTTCAGTCGCCATTTCATTTCTGTCTTCATTCTAGATTTCTCTGGTATTGCTCAGATTTTGACTGTTATGTCTTTTTAATATCTATGATATGGTTTCTTTTATCTTATTATATGCGCTACCCATGTATGATTGTTTTCTTTTATGCTCGTAAACACCATGACTGTTTTTTCATGTTTCATTTTTACTTTGTTATTGTATGCCGCTGACAATTGTTTCCTGGAATGTTAGAAGCCTTCATTCACCAATTAAACGACAAAGAGTATTATCCCGTATTGCCAAACTTAATGCTGATATTGCTTGTTTACAAGAATCTCACCTCTCGGCTGAAGAATCTGCTAAATTGAAGAGAGGTTCACTTTTCCCCAGGGGATGGTAAACGAAATGGAGTAATGATTTTATTTCATAAGTTGCTTACTGTTAAAGATGTTTCAAGCTGCTCTGACGACTTAGGTAGATGGGTCCTTGTTAGCTTTTCTTTAGATGGGGTTCCTATGTCTATTTTGAATGTTTATGCTCCAGTTACTGGTGATGCCTCCTTTTGGTCCTCACTCGCCCCTATCATCACACAATATTACACTGATAATTTCGTTTTAGTTCGGGATTGTAATGAGGTGCTTGACCCCTTCCTGGACAGGCAGTCATCTATTACTTACATTCCCCACAAGTCTCATAAATCTTTTAAACAACTCATACACCAATTTAAATTAATTGATGCTTGGAGATTGTGTCATCCTACTTTGCGTGAATATTCCTTTTTTTCCCCACCTCACCACACTCAATCGAGAATGGAATTTTTTTTCCTTTCGCATCATTTGTCCCAATCCTTTATCTCCTCTGATATTGGAGCTATTTTAGTCTCAGACCATGCTCCAGTGTCAATATCCCTGGATCTTTTATGCAAGCCTAATCTCACAAAAAAATGGTGATTTAATAACTCCCTTCTCCTTGATTCTGTTTTTCTTTCGGGGTTCACTTCTTTTTTCCAAGAATTTTTCTTGCTTAATCAATCTGACGAGATACAATTTCCAGTTGTATGGGATGCATTTAAGGCTTCTGCCAGGGATTTTATAATTCAATTTGTTTCCCGCAAACGAAAGAAGGCGCAACAATATAACAAAGACCTTTTCTCTAAAATCAAACGTCTAGAGCACTCTTACTACACTTCAAGGTCCAAACATTGTTTAGACGAGCTTATTGCCACTAAATTTAAATTTGACCAAGATACCACTAATAGCGCATCTAATTATTTACTTAAGTCTAGCGCCAAATGTTATGGCGGCCAAAATAGAGCGGGGAAATTGTTGGCTAATTATTTAAAGGCCAAACAAAATAGGGTTAACATAGATACTATTCATGGGCAAGATGGTTCTCTTAAACATAAAGATAGTGAAATTTTACAGGAGTTCCAACGCTTTTATGAATCGCTCTACGCCTCTGAGTCTACTGCGTCTGAAGACTCTATCTCCCAATTTCTTTCTCCTATTAAATCTCCTTTTACGTTTCCCCCAGACCTTTCTTCATTGGAATTAGATATCACACAATCAGAACTCTTGCGTTCTTTGCGCATTTTGAAACCAGGGAAGGCTCCAGGTCCAGATGGATTCACTGTTGAATTCTTCTCTCACTTTTCTCATTTACTCATCCCCAAGTTGCATATGCTAATTTCCACCTTTCTTGCTTCTGGTTCCGCTTCTGGCTCCTTTTTGGATGCTCTTATATGTGTTATTCCCAAATCAGGTAAGGACCCGCAATATTGTAAAAACTATCGCCCAATTTCTTTAGTTAATATTGATTATAAGATTTTCTCGAAGGCGCTAGCTTTGCGTTTAGAATCACACTTACCCGATCTTCTGGGCAAGGAGCAGTCTGGTTTTGTCAAGGGCAGATTTCTTACGGATACCAGATTATTCTTTGATATCATTTCTAAATCATCTCGCTCATCTTAATCTCTTGCAGCCATTGCTCTTGATGCTGAGAAACCTTTTGATAGAGTTGAATGGCTGTATCTTTTTCAGACCTTGAAGTGGTTTGGTTTTGGTCCAAAAATCTCCACATTGATTTCACTTTTATATTCTCACCCGAGGGCTGCTATTTCGGCTAATGGGGGTGTCTCTCCTTATTTTTCTCTCAAGCGAGGAGTTTGCCAGGGTTGTCCTCTTTCCCCCTTTTTGTTTGATCTTGCCTTGGAACCTTTTCTAATAAGAATTCGTCAGAATACTGATATTAATGGTTTCACTTTCCAGCAATCTCACATCAAGATGGCGGCGTACGCTGATGATGTTTTATTATTCCTATCCCAACCTAGTTCTTCCCTCCCTGCTTTTCTCGGTGAGGTGGCTTCTTTTGCTTCTGTATTTGGCTACAAATTAAATAGGGATAAATGTGAAATCCTGCCCCTTACGAAATTTACTCTCAAGAATGACTTTACTGATTCAGGTTTCTCTTGGAATTCTAAATCAATTAAATATTTGGGTCTCAACTTCATGGCATCCCTTAAGGACACGGTTATTCGTTGTCTTGAGGACTGTATTAAAAAATTGTCCACTCTAACTTCTAAATGGCATCCGCTTTATTTATCTTGGTGGGGAAGGCTGGATACGATTAAGATGATGCTATCCCCTATTGTTCTCTTCACTGTTTCCAATATCCCGCTTTCCATTCCCTCCAAATTCTTTACAAAAATCAATTCTATCCTCTCGGCCTTCTTATGGGGTCACAAAAAGCCTTGTATGTCCTTGACTAAATTGTTTCGCCCTAAATCGGAAGGTGGAGTGAACTTTCCTAATTTCCCTTTATATCATAAATCTTTTTTGTTGCATCACGTTTCTAAGTGGCTTCTGTTGATACCGCTCCATCTCCGCTTTAGTTAGATTTGGAGGAATCTATTATTTCTCCTTTTTTGTTTAAGGAATATCTTTTGTTTTCTCGCAAACCAAAGAGTGTAGCTACTCCTATTATTAAACACACTTTCAAAATTCGCCCCAGTGTACCTATTCCATCTTTTTTTGATCAGCCCATCTGGCATAATAGTTCTATCTTGATTAATAATAAGCCCATCTTTTGGAAAGCTTGGAGGGGGCGCGGTCTCATCTGGGTTCACCAATTATATCATCATGGCAGTCCGCTTTCCTTTTCGTCAGTCGCTTCTTCCTTCCACTTTCCCCCTTCCTTCAATACCAAATTTGCTTTATTAATCTCTGTTCTTCAGGAAGCTCGAAATACATATCTGGCTTCTTCTTCTCCTGTTTTTCCTTTGCCCTTCAATATGCCTTTGTTATACTCTTTGCTCCTCAAGCGGGTAAAGGCGTCTAAAATGTATGCTTTTCTTTTATCTTCTCCTTCTACTAGACCTAAAATGAAAACAGAGGAACTATGGGAAGGAGACTTCCAGGTTTCTTGGCCCGTTAGTTTTTGGGATAAGATTTGGCTAAAATTGCGTAAATCTTCTAGAGCTGCTAGTACGACCCAGACATTAGTTTTTATTTATAATCGATTATTATTTTCTCCACTTGCTCTTAGCAAGCAGTTTCCAGATACCACGGATTCATGTTGGTCTTGTTCCAAGCCAGGGGCAGATCTCTTTCATATGCTTTTCTGCTGTCCCTTGGTGTGCTCCTTTTGGATAAAAGTATGGACCCAGATTAACAAAATTTTCTCCTCTACACATCCATTCTCTGCCTCTCACATTTTCTTAGGTAGTGTTTCTCCTATTTGGAAACAGTGCACTTTAGACACCAGAATTATAGATGTATTGTTAGCAGTTGCTTTTCAGCAAATTACCAAAAATTGGAAGGATTTCACCAAAATCTCCTTCCAGGCCTGGTGGTATGCAGTTTTAATATAATCACAGGTTAGACACGACTCTCGTTTATCCTTTATCCCTGGCAACCAAGCGACAAGAGTTATGGGACCCTGTTACCTCCTTATTTGACGTAAGGCCAAATGTTCTTTGCCAATTTCTCCCTTGCAGCAAGAGGTTTCTAAACCTCCATGAAGGCTTCTCCATATTCCATAATGTTTCATTCATTTCATGTTATATACCTAATTTTATATTTATAAATTCTGAATGTCATGTTATGAGCTTCAAATTATTATTATTTTTTTTTCTGTTGCATTCTCTCAGGAGTATTTTGGTATATTTCTCAGTCATATTTTTAGTATATTGCATATTTTGTACTGTGCTTTATTTTTTCGCTTTCTTTCTTCTTTTTGATTTTCTTTTCTTTTTTTCGTTGTATTTTTCCTTTTTCTTCTTTTACTTCCATTATTAGAGTTTAACATTATGTAACATGTTTTACTGATGTCTTGTGCTTACCTTATTTGCACATTGTTTCAATAAAGTTTTCTTGAACAAAAAAAAAAGAAGAAATCGCACAACGTGGATGCTTTCTACATCGCATTTAAGGAATCGCAATTTGTGATTCCTTAAATGCATTTGCAAAATAGGGAATCGCAAATTTTGTGATTCCCTATTTTGCGAGGTCCTTTTGCGATGTATCATCCCAAAAGGCCCTTTCCCTTTCGCAAACGCTCAAATCTGAGAGTCGGCCCGTTTGCGCATGAGAAATGGGCTTATACATATGCCCCTATGTTCAATAACTTGTGAAAATATTCCTCATCATATGTGTACCATTTTGATAAGGATTTTGTGATACAAGAGCCCTTATCTATGTCTTTGAAAACGTACCTATGTCCTTTTTGATGCTAGCAATTGTCATGTACATAGGTTAAAGTGTTTGATATTATAGGAGGGAGGTGTGTGGTATCTGATTTGCTGACAGTTTGGTCGTCATGACAGCAACATAATGTAAGCTCTGGCATGAAAAGTATGTCTTGTCAGATATGAGAATGTTATGATTCAAAGAGGTGAGGGCAGTGCCTAAGGACGCTGTTGGTGTATGAATGGGAGCCTCCTTAAGAAATACATTTTACTTCGAGTTGGACAAGTCTCCTGTATTTCTTCATTCTTCAAAGAACAGGATACCTACAGGGAGTCATCGACTGGTGCACAGGACAGTGTAGGGTGGAGCGGGTTGGCTTCTATAGCAACAAAGGTAAGGACTGGAGAGTGGACAGAGGGTGCAGGGAGAGATACCCTAAATTGGGAAGGATAGGGGGGGCTCCAGGATAGGGGATAACAATGCTATTTTTGCGATTTCCTGTTCCAGGGCGCCCGAACTCACCATTCTTTGCATGCCCACAGTAAATCTGCCAGCTGTTACCTGGCAAAAATGATGCTAGCAATACCCATGGGGTGCTCAAATAGAGCAATATTGGGATGCAGCCAGCAGAATATGGGAGAACTAATGAGGAAAGAGGGGCTGCGAGTGGTCAAATATGCATGTGCCTCCCGTGCATGAACTGAAAGAACAAGCCCTTTGAATATCCCATAGGGAATTTCTGCAGAACACTTACAAAAAAAAAAAAACAGAATGCGATTGATTTCAAATAAAAAGAATGTACCTGCATTCTCGGTAGGCGAACTCGAGCAGGCCACCTGGGGTGATTGCCTCTTTTCTATCGCAGTTGTTTTGAAGCTATCATGAGCACAGTAACGGCGCCTGCTTTCAGCAGTCATTTGATGCACTGTGTAGCGTACAACAGCAGGATGCTCGGGAGCCGAGGCCGGGCCATCCTTGGACGAGCATGTCAATGAGGTGGTGCATACCGCCCCCTAGGGAGAGAGCTGGCATTAGCGGTATCGCTGCAGATGGTTTATGAACCCACTCTCAACCCGTTCTGAAGGGATTTCCGTGCCTGGATTAAAGTGGCCAGTGAGGGTGCAGTGAAGTGAAGCGGAGGCAGCTGCCAAGCAAAGCGAGGAGCGCTCTACGGTACCATGAAACCAGGCTGGGGCATGTGCAGCGACTGCACGGCGCATCCTCGACATGCCGTGCTGCAGCTACGGCTGGCATCTGTGTGTTACCCGCTAAAATATGACACACTTGAAAAGAATGTGTGTATGCACACAGCCGGTATCTGGGTGGATCGTTCAATTCATTCTACTTCAATGTGTTACATGTAATATCAGCAGGAGCTATCGACATATATGTCTGTTTATATATAACAAGATTCTGTTACCTTAGTCAGCATGATAATATATTTATATCAAAATGAATTTACAACAAAGCACGCTGTCGTATTGTGAAGAATTCACACTGAAAAGACAAGCAAAATGATACCCATGACTGGCAATTTCGAAAAAATAGCTACATCTGTAGATATATATTAAATCTAAGCAAGAAAGCATGGCATATATGCATGAGCGTACTTAATAAATGCGACCCCGTTAATTGAATTGACATACATGTGCATTTACATGAAAATGTAATTAGAGTATAGCTATACCAGCTGTCCTTTTTTGAAGAATACGTACCCGAAAGACATACCAAGGTATAGTCGTGAATGACAGGTTCCAATAAATGGCTAAATATTTAGATACACAAAAAGAATGTTAAATAAATACTAATCTACGCTCGTGAATGAGCGGCTGAAGGTGTCATTCTTCAATGTGTTATATCTAATATCAGTAGGAGGTATATTCGAGTGTGTGTATTTATAAAATATGATCTCAGTATTTAATTGCCATGTAAATGCATTTGAATCAAAGTGTAATTACTGCATAGCAGGGTAGTTTATTGTGAACAATACATACCAAATGGTGGAGGACAACTCAGGCTGGGAGCCAGATTAGAGGACAGGCTATGCACATCTGAGGCTGTCGTTATGTGCAGTATTTCTGTTACTGCTGCAATCCTTCCGGCTAATGCTATGCGCAAGATTCAAGGCGCTTCCTCTGGTAAGGGATACTTGGGGCCTCATTTATGAGGCCATGCGTCACATTTACGCCGCCGGTGCGTCACTTTTTGTGACGCACCAGTGGCATAAAAAATGCGCCTTGTTGCGCCATATTTACAAGGTGACGCATCTAGGTAGATGCGTCACTTTGTAAACCCCTGCGCCACATTATACCTGCGCCAGGTGTAATGTATGCAAGGGGGGTGTATTGACGCAAGGAAGGGTCGTAGAAGTGACGCAGTGAAATGTATGAGATTTCACTGCGTCACTTTTAGGACGCTGTTGCGTCAAAATCTTGCGCCTGCCTCACAGCAGGCGTAAGACTGACGCAGGCCCTTTCACATGGGGCTTGCTCGATGTGAAAGGACGCATGTTTGGAGTTGCGTCACTTTTGTGACACACTCCAGCAATGCGTCCCTTTTGCGCTTATAGATACGTCAGAAATACTGACGTATCTGTAACTCCTTGCGACATGATGCGTCATACATTAAATATCACGCATCAGGAATGTCGCAAGGAGTGTGCACTGAGAAGTGACGCATCGCTGCTTTCACGCAGCGATGCGTCATTTCTCATAAATGAGGCCCTATGTTTCTTTTTTAATTCTGCTTAAAGTGGGATTCCTGGATGAAACAGAGAACTACGCTTGGAAAAAGGAGAGCACAAATCGGGGGTTATAATTTGGGAAATAGATTTTGGCCGCATAAGGAAGACGTTGGATGGACTAACTGACATTAGCTGGTGCAGGCAAGCTATTTTTTACATAAACATGACTTAAATTCCTCCCTTAACTGCTGCAGCGCTGGCGAGACACTTTGCAGAGGGAGCAGAAATGACTATCCCCTGCACGGCCTTCCCTCAGATTTTTACTGAAACTGTTTTGCTGGTTTTAAGACACTGCCCACCTTACTCTTGTTAACCAGTGCTGAAGTGCTTGTATTCTCCCTCCCAAACATGGTAAAATTGGTAATCATCCGATTAATACATTTAATTTATTCATAAATCCATAGTAGATGGTACAACATGTAGCCAGCCCCTGCTTATTAAATGATACTAGTGGACTATTGTGCCGCCCACTAAAGTAGCAATATTAACCAATTTGAGTCTGTGTCCGTATTTTTAAAACTGTAATTTTGACCTGGCAAAATAAACCTTCTGCCAGGCTGAAACCTTTCTTTTTTATACTTTTGTCACCCCCAGTGAAAGCCTTAAATGTTCGTAGAGAGGGTCCATTGTATTAAAAGGTGGGGCATGTAGATGTAAAGATTTACATTTCCTGGCAGTGATAAACCTCCATAGTCGTTTTTCACACTGACAAGGCTAGCCTCAAGTATACTTACCGGTAACATTCATTATTCCTGGTCCCGTTGTCCTCATCCTATTCATTTTAATATAAGATATGTATAGCTCGTAGACAAAAAAAGAGAAATGCTGGTTCCCCTACCCAACTAGCCCCACAGGGAGTACCGGAGACATACTTACCCAGCAATGCTTGTAAACCATCAAGCCCTCAATATTGTAGCTTTAATTGCATTTATATAGTGCTTACTACCCCATATGATGCGTCAAAGCGCTTATCGGCAAGTAGCGTGCTACTGCAGAACCCAAAAAGGGTTAGTGCTGAATTAGTAAATGGAAATAGGAAATTAATTTGAGCGGTGGACATGTGAGTCTCTTATTTAGGTTGAAAAGGATAGTGGAGGGATAGAAGAGGGAGGGGTGTTCATTTATATAGCACTTGGTACCCCTGATGAAGCACCAAATCGCTTCTCGAGGAGTAGCACGCTACTCTGGAACCGAAACAGGATTAGTGGCGAATTAGTGTAGGGAAATATGAAAATATTTCGAGCGGTGGATTTGTGAGTCTGTTAGTTGGATATGAAGGCTAGCCATCTGGAAGGGAGGGAGGGGAGAAATGAATGGGACGAGGACAGTTGGACCAGGAGTAAGGAAGATTACCGGTAAGCAATAGGGCATTACCCCCAGGTCCCTTCAGTTCTCGTCCCATTCATTACAATATGAGAATACACAAGCCAATCATCTGGCTTTCATAACAAAAGAAAACACAATGGACACAATCGCCACAGCACCACCCAAAGTGATTTATTGCAACAGAAAATGAGGAAAGGAGGAGCTAACAGTCTGCAACACCTCCAATCCAAAATTAGCATCACACACAGAAAATTACGAAGCCGGTAGTGCAGTACAAAGGTTTAAGAGGAGGTCCAAGTAGCAGCCCTGCAAATGTCAGATATGGAAACCCCCGCAATTCAGGCCAGGAAGCCGCCACCCCTCGAGTAGAGCAATCTTGAACCCCCGCAGAAGGAGGAGAACTCGAAAGAGAAAAAGCCATGTCAATCACCTGCTTAATCCAGTAAACACCCCAAAAATTTAATTTGAAATATTGACTGGCCAGAATATCGAATTAAAAATATAGAGAGGCCAGAATAGCAAACTATCAGAATATAGCTGGATAGAATATCGAAATTGAGTTTTGCAATATCGATTTCCATAATATTGAATTCAAAATATTGTTTTCCATAATATCGAATTTGTTATTAGTGTTATGTATGCTAGTGTATGTGTTAACATTACATGTCATTTTTGTAATGTATGTTTAAGTAAAGTAATGAATGTTAAGTTATTTAATTTTTATGTAATTTAATTCCGTAGTGGGTTGTGGGTTTATAGGGGAATGAGGTGGGAAGTAATTGAATTATAGTAAATTATATATTAATTTTTATGAAATATGAATTGTTTTTAATTTAATTTTGCATTTTAGTTCTATAGCAGGTTGTGGGTTTATAGGGGAATAGGGTTGGAAGTAATTTAATTTAATTGTAAATAAGTAAATATTAATTTTAATTTATTTGTAGTGATAATTAATGATAATTAATGTATTGCTAATTACTTATTAATTGGTTACACATTTTTTATTAATTGGTAATTCATTTTTATTAATTGATAATTATGTTAATTGTATTAATTTATTATTTGGAGTGGGTTGTGAGTTATCAGAGAATAGGGTGGGAAGGCATTTGATTGTAATTAGGTAATTATTGAAATCCTTTTTGTGTACTGATATATAATTTATTGTTAATGAATTAATAATTGGTCATTTTTTATTACTCAGAACATTTTTGTGATTGGAAATGTATTAGTTCTAAAATAATTATTAATAGGTAATTAATTTCTAATAATTTATAATTAATTATTAACTATTTTGTGATTGGTATTTCATTTTAATATTTTTTTATTGGTATTGATAATTAATTTATCATTTTTAAATATTAAATCATTACTTTTCCTACAGTTGCACTCTCTGGAGTGGGAATAGTAATTTTTACCCCTACGCCATCAAATGCTTTCCCTACTGTTGCACTCATTGGAGTGGGAACAGTAATTTTTACCCTCCCGCTATCCAACGCTTTCCCTACTGTGGCATTCTCTGGAGTGGGAATACTAATTTTTACCCCAACGCTATCCAACGCTTTCCCTACTGTTGCACTCTCTGGAGTGGAAATAGCCATTTTTGCCCTCCCGCTATCCAACGTTTCCCTACTGCTGCACTCTCCGGAGTGGGAATAGTAATTTATAGCCCTATGCTATCCAACGCTTTCCGTACTGTTGCACTCACTGGAGTGGGAATAGTAATTTTTACCCCTACACTATCCAACGCTTTTCCCACTGTTGCACTCACTGGAGTGGGAACAGTCATTTTTACCCTCCCACTATCCAACAAATTCTTTACTTTTGCAATTGTTGTAGTGTGTATAACAATTGTATTCCCTTAGCTATGTAATGTTTTTAATTTTGTTATATTTAATGTAGAGTAAATTATTATTTAACATAAAAACTATTACTTTAAATATTTCAGTTATTATATATTATTAATTTTTTAATTTAGATATTATGTGTTTATATGTGTATATATATATATATATATATATATATATATATATATATATATATATATATATATGTAAATATATTAGTAATAATATTTTATTATTAAGTTTACTAATTACTTTATATTATTAAGTAAATATGAATGTTAAACATTTTGTTTTACATTACATTTATTATTTTTACATTTTAAGCTTTTTACATTATTTTAACTATGTTTTATTTAATTGTTTTTAATATTTAATTACTTTTATATTATTTTTAATACATTTAAAAAAATAGATATTTTAGTTTACTATATTTTAACATTCTATATTTTGTACTCAATATTTTAGTACTTACCTGTTTGTAGATAGGAATTCTATTGTCTGTTCCTCGATATTTTAGAGTCGATATGTTGGGCAGTCTATATATTGTACCTCAATATTTAGTCACTAAACCTCTTCATCCACCTACCAATGAACAAGAAAGAAGCTTTCGTACCTAGAAAGGACACCTCAAAAGAAATAAAGAAGGAATTGGACTTCTGAAATGCCTGAGTCTTCTCCAAATAAATGAGCATGGCCCTCTTGACATCTAACAAGGACCATTGAAGGTCCCCATCAGACGAATGATCAGCCACCAAGGCAGGCAAAACAACTTTCTGAGAAAGATGAACGCAAATGACAAATTAAAACGTAAAACAGCCCCATCCTCAAAGAACAGGCAAGTTTCACGTGCCATCAGTTCCCCCAACTCACCAAGGGGCCTGGCTGAAATAATAGCCACCAAAAACCCAACCTACAAAGTGACAAATTTAATGTCAACAAACTCCAAAGGCTCAAAAGGAGCAGCGATCAACGACTTCAAGTCCAAAAGCAAATCCCACAAATGGAACAGAGGTTTCACCAAAGGGTAAAACAGAGAAAACCCCTTCAGCAAATGGGACATCAAATCATTCACATCAGACAGATTACTCCATGGGGGCGTAAATGCCTTAATTACAGCCCACTGGGCCTGTAAGGTAGACACAGCCATCCTCTACCCGTAACCGTCTCAAAGGAACTGTAACACAGAAGTCTGGATTAACTCCGTAGGGGACAAAAGGAGCACATCACACCACCATAGGATTTGAGAGTAGAAGGCCTAAGGGATTGGTGAATGGACAACACTAAGGGCTGATTCCGATTTCGGTGGGAAGGGCTCCGACGATGGTAAGAGCCCTTCTGACCGAACCAGAACGTGTCCCACGGATTCCTTTCCGACGAGCCATTCTTATGGGCTCGGTCGGAAAGGAATCCAACTCGGATTTCTGGATTGTGGATGTCCGGAAATCCCTCAGTACTCCCCCGGCCGCCTCTTTGCAACCGAGGGAGTATAATGGAAGTTTTTCACTGCCTTTTCATGCTGTTTTTTCCATCACAAAAAGGCAGTCGGAAACTGTCTTTGGGGGCCCCCAGTATGGCCCCCATGGGTGCGAGGCTGCCGAATGGCGGCCTGCAGGCACCAATATGGATCCCTGCACCCGGTGGCAGGCACCTTGGGGTGCCAGACACAGGGTGCAGGGATGAACTGCACCCCTGCTTTTCACACTGTAAGCATGCATTCCGCTCGTAATACATGCTTGCATTGTGAAGTAGTTACTAGGAGGAAAGGGTCCCAGTGTGAACACAAAATAATCTGAACCTTCAATGAATGAATCAAAAAAATTAATTGTTATATCCACAGAGTTTTATTCACTCAGGGATCAAATGTAATGAATACATATTACGAACAATCAACTGCATTGATGGTCATAAAGTGCCCCGGGAGGGAGGAGGGAAGTGATAGTGATAAGGATAAGGGAGTGGTAGGGTTTAAGTGACAGTAAAATCAGACATTTGAAAAAACCTTTTTAGCTATAATTTAGATAGCAGCGTTGCCAATAAAAAATGACAACAGTAATTTGAAAGAGGCATACAACACCATGTACAATATATCTACAAAATATTGGCGTGAGTTTGCCACATAAGGAACAACAGTCGACGTTTCGACCCTCTTAACAATGCAGGTAATGTGATCCTTGCAGCGGGGTCTTCATCAGGACCAGGGGTAAGGGGCAGGTGGACCTAAAAAGAATAAATATAAATTAGAGGGGTACTAATCCAACCTCTCAAGTTTATCACAATGGTAGTATGACAATGTGCTAATTACTGGTGTTGACTAAATGGTCGATGATGGTTGTAAGACAGTACCTAAATGCACTGTACAGTTAGGAAGTAGAAGTAGGTACGATTAATACAAACATATTCATTAACATGGGGGACATTAGTACATGCTTTCCAGTTAATTTGAAGAGAATACCTGAGCTACCAGGAGGGAAAAGGACACGCAGGTAGGCAAACCACTCACAGTCAAGGCAAAATGTAAAAGAGGGATGTAATTCAATTACCTGAATTATTACAAATGTTGCCTGCGAGTTAGGCAACAAAGTTGATTGAAGAGCCAGTAAGAGCTCCAGATAGTCGCTATTGAGTGGAGACCTCGTGTGTGGAGAGAACCGCACCTAGGGGTTGAGGATGCGAATTACTAACAATCGCGGAGTGGGCAGCAATCAAGAGTGGGCTTAATCTGAAGAACACCCGACTGAGCGGTGTATATGGCGCCAGAAGAGGTGAAACTATTACAGGTTGTGATTCTACCTGTGGACTCTTAGCATAGCAAAATATGGTAGAGTAAGGAGCAGAGCATACCATGAAGGTTGAAGTTCTCCCTTGTAGTTAATAGATTCGAACACGGTGGCGTCAAAGTCACAATTACTGTTTCTTCAGGGTAAATGGACAATCAAGAGACATCTCAGCGTAATAAATATAACTACAATGCAAAAAGGGGGGGGGCGTTAATTAATACCCATTGCTCTCTTACATAGTGTGAGTCACCGTACTTATAATGATAAAGGCGGGACATACCACAAGGGTTGCGAGTCCTCCAAATAATCAATATTGTTATGAAAATGGCGTGAGCGAGGAGACAGCACCTACAAATAAATAATTACATTTAATGCAGGAGAAATATTGAGGAGACATCTCCGCATGGTGTGTCAGAGACAGCACTGGGCACACTGGCGCTTACCCGTCGTTACGTGAGGCTCTGACATGGTGCTAAACAAATTATCGGCATCATAGGGAATGGATCCACAGTACGTCTGCTGGGTAAAAATAAAATAAAAGAGGCCAGAATGAGTGCCTAAATAGTCACGGAGTCCAGCGTAATGTGGTACGGGGAGGGAATGGTACTTACTAAGTCAATTAGGAACGGGGAGCTCTGTACGTGGGCAAACGATGTCTGCTCTGCTGCCTGGTTAGTGAAGTAACCACGGTAACCGGTCACATGGTGCGTGACTGAGCAATGAAGCGCGAAGACAGACTGTGGTCAAATTAAAGTAATATTGATTGCGGATTTAAGGTCTGGGAAACGGGGGGTTAGTTTGTTAATCAGAGTAGATCGTCATTTCCCACTGAGGGATACAATTAATAGAACGTTGGGAAATTACCAATGAGTAAATAAATATCGTAACCAAGAGAAACCAATTGAGATCTCCAGGGCGTACCTCTCGAGCATGAGGGTAAAAGCCAGGGATCTAACTGATCGAAGTTAATAAGAAATGCAAACATTCATCCAGAGTAATATATATTACATATCATCTAGTGTGGTATCCGGACACTTAATCAAAGCAAAGCACGGCGTACCTCTCTACGCAGGAGGGTAAGGCCTGAAGCTGAATCAATTCACATAAGTAATATATACACAGAATATGTCATTACTGCAAATGTACCATAATTCTCAAATATGAGGATGAGTCTGGGTGTCTCAAAATATAGCCCTCCCCATGGGATGCTGAGGCTGGGGGATGATAGGGGCGGAGGAGACAAGGGTTTGCTTGAGTTACAGTTAAAGAAAGGTATACGTGTCCTCGTGATGTGGACATGTGAGTGTTCAGAGATAGAACAAGATACCCCAATTTATGGAAGTACAGCGAATTGGGAAAATGAACTATCCTGTTCGTTAAGACCGGTTTCAATGGAATTGAAGAAATAAATCCATTTTAGTTCACGGGTGTTAAGAATGTCTGAGATATTGCCACCTCGTGGGCCCAATGTTGCCTTTTCAATGACAAGCCATCGTAGGCTTTCCGGAGGATGGGAGTTTAATTTGAAATGGTCCACCAGAGGTGCGCCTGGAACCTCACAGCGGATTCGGCACATGTGTTGTAAAATCCGTGCTTTTACTTTCTGTTGAGTTTGGCCAATATAACTTTTCTGACAAGAGCAAATAATGGCATAAATGATATTATTTGAATTGCAGTTACTGAAAGATCTGAGTTTCACTGTCAAATGGAGATGTAGAAGTTCCTTAGTTTGAATAGCTGAGTCGCAGGCTTTGCAATGACCACATTTAAAATGCCCAATGACTGGTGGTAGATTCCACATTGAGGTAATCGTGGGTTGACTTTCTGTAGAGAGGAAGGAACAGACCACATAGTCTTTAATGCTCTTAGCCTTTTTGAACGCGTGGAGTGGTGTTTCCGGTTGCTGGATATCCTCAGAGATCAGGTGCCAGTGTTGATTAATGATCCGTTTAATGGTATTGCTTTTAGTGTTGAAGGTAGTGACACAGACAATACGATTGCGCTGCTGAGTTGTTCTTTCTTGTGGTGATAATAATTCCTCACGGGGGTAGAACCATGCACGTTTGCGTGCTTTCTTTATTAGGCATCTTGGATATCCCCGGCTAAGCAGACGATTTGAAAGATCTTCTGATTCTGAGAAATAATGGGTTTTACTGGAACAGTTCCTTCGTATTCTCAGAAACTGCCCAAAAGGCAGATTGTCCCGGAGAGCTCGGGGGTGATGGCTATTGTAGGCCAATAGGGAGTTTCTTTCGGCCGGTTTACGGTATAGTTTGGTGTAGAGGGAACCGGACTGATGATAGATAGTGACATCCAGAAAGTCGATGGTATTGTTATCAGACTGAAAAGTGAACTTAACTGATTGAGATTGTTGGTTGAGCCAGATAAAGAATTGGTTTAATTCTTCCTGATTGCCATGCCAAATCAAGAAAACGTCATCAATGTACCTCATCCAGAGGCCCAACTGGTCTCTGAATGGGTTCAATTGATTGAGGACGGTGTCTTCTTCTAAGGCTGCCATGTAAAGTATGGCCACATCGGGAGCGAAGGGTGCTCCCATGGCTACCCCGGAAGTTTGAAGGTGCCTTGATTTCAGCAGTAATTTGTTGTACTTGTTCTGCAGCTGTTTCCACGCCAAGCACCATCCAATGGCGCGAGCAGTTGTTTGAGATGTGGCTAAATCCTTCTCTGAATTTAGGGACTTCTATAAAGATAGCCGGCTCGATTATAATCTGTAATCCAACAGTTCAACGAACTCTCCAGGATAGAACCTTCATTAGGTACAATACCAGCAAACCTGAGAAGCTAGCCCTACAGTCCTTGGCTAATAACCACCAAGTTGTCATCAAGCCCGCAGACAAGGGTGGAGCTATTGTAATTCAGGACTCATCTACCTATAAATCTGAAATCCTACGCCAATTACAAGACGAGACCTGCTACCAACTATTGAGGTCAGATCCCACCAAATCCATTGCATTGGAGATTCTGGAAATTACTCAGGAAGGCCTTGACTTGGGTTTTATATCTGAAAATGAATTCCTGTTCCTTAACAACAAACATCCTCGCCTGGCAACACTTTACACCTTGCCAAAGATTCATAAAAATATGACAAATCCTCCAGGTCGCCCGATCGTATCTGGTTGTGGTTCCATACTAGAACCACTTGGAAAATACATAGACTTTTTCTTGAAACCAATGGCGGAATCCACTCCAACGTATCTGCGAGATACGATGCACACCATCAACATCATTGAAAGTATACCATATGATCCATTGATTCACAGACTAGCAACTTGCGATGTGGTCTCCTTGTATACTTGTATTCCGCAACAAGAGGCCCTCTCAGTGATTACCAGATGCCTTCAAAAACGTCCGGCACCCGTACAAGTCCCTTCGGAGTTCATCATAGCTCTGCTCAAAATCGCCATGACCAAATTTTTTTTCCTATTTGATAATAAGTTCTACCTTCAAACTTCCGGGGTAGCCATGGGAGCACCCTTCGCTCCTGATGTGGCCATACTTTACATGGCAGCCTTTGAAGAAGACACCGTCCTCAATCAATTGAACCCATTCAGAGACCAGTTGGGCCTCTGGATGAGGTACATTGATGATGTTTTATTGATTTGGCATGGCAATCAGGAAGAATTAAACCAATTCTTTATCTGGCTCAACCAACAATCTCAATCTGTTAATTTCACTATTCAGTCTGAAAACAATACCATCGACTTTCTGGATGTCACTATCTATCATCAGTCCGGTTCCCTCTACACCAAACTATACCGTAAACCGTCCGAAAGAAACTCCCTATTGGCCTACAATAGCCATCACCCCAGAGCTCTCCGGACAATCTGCCTTTTGGGCAGTTTCTGAGAATACGAAGGAACTGTTCCAGTAAAACCCATTATTTCTCAGAATCAGAAGATCTTTCAAATCGTCTGCTTAGCCGGGGATATCCAAGACGCCTAATAAAGAAAATACGCAAACGTGCATGGTTCTACCCCCGCGAGGAATTATTATCACCACAAGAAAGAACAACTCAGCAGCGCAATCGTATTGTCTGTGTCACTACCTTCAACACTAAAAGCAATACCATTAAACGGATCATTAATCAACACTGGCACCTGATCTCTGAGGATATCCAGCAACCGGAAACACCACTCCATGCGTTCAAAAATGCTAAGAGCATTAAAGACTATGTGGTCTGTTCCTTCCTCTCTACAGAAAGTCAACCCACGATTACCTCAATGTGGAATCTACCACCAGTCATTGGGCATTTTAAATGTGGTCATTGCAAAGCCTGCGACTCAGCTATTCAAACTAAGGAACTTCTACATCTCCATTTGACAGTGAAACTCAGATCATTCAGTAACTGCAATTCAAATAATATCATTTATGCCATTATTTGCTCTTGTCAGAAAAGTTATATTGGCCAAACCCAACAGAAAGTAAAAGCACGGATTTTACAACACATGAGCCGGATCCGCTGTGAGGTTCCAGGCGCACCTCTGGTGGACCATTTCAAATTAAACTCCCATCCTCCGGAAAGCCTACGATGGCTTGTCATTGAAAAGGCAACATTGGGCCCACGAGGTGGCAATATCTCAGACATTCTTAACACCCGTGAACTAAAATGGATTTATTTCTTCAATTCCATTGAAACCGGTCTTAACGAACAGGATAGTTCATTTTCCCAACTAGCTGTACTTCCATAAATTGGGGTATCTTGTTCTATCTCTGAACACTCACATGTCCACATCACGAGGACACGTATACCTTTCTTTAACTGTAACTCAAGCAAACCCTTGTCTCCTCCGCCCCTATCATCCCCCAGCCTCAGCATCCCATGGGGAGGGCTATATTTTGAGACACCCAGACTCATCCTCATATTTGAGAATTATGGTACATTTGCAGTAATGACATATTCTGTGTATATATTACTTATGTGAATTGATTCAGCTTCAGGCCTTACCCTCCTGCGTAGAGAGGTACGCCGTGCTTTGCTTTGATTAAGTGTCCGGATACCACACTAGATGATATGTAATATATATTACTCTGGATGAATGTTTGCATTTCTTATTAACTTTGATCAGTTAGATCCCTGGCTTTTACCCTTATGCTCGAGAGGTACGCCCTGGAGATCTCAATTGGTTTCTCTTGGTTACGATATTTATTTACTCATTGGTAATTTCCCAACGTTCTATTAATTGTATCCCTCAGTGGGGAAATGACGATCTACTCTGATTAACAAACTAACCCCCCATTTCCCAGACCTTAAATCCGCAATCAATATTACTTTAATTTGACCACAGTCTGTCTTCGCGCTTCATTGCTCAGTCACGCACCATGTGACCGGTTACCGTGGTTACTTCACTAACCAGGAAGCAGAGCAGACATCGTTTGCCCACGTACGGAGCTCCCCGTTCCTAATTGACTTAGTAAGTACCATTCCCTCCCCGTCCCACATTACGCTGGACTCCGTGACTATTTAGGCACTCATTCTGGCCTCTTTTATTTTATTTTTACCCAGCAGACGTACTGTGGATCCATTCCATATGATGCCGATAATTTGTTTAGCACCATGTCAGAGCCTCACGTAACGACGGGTAAGCGCCAGTGTGCCCAGTGCTGTCTCTGACACACCATGCGGAGATGTCTCCTCAATATTTCTCCTGCATTAAATGTAATTATTTATTTGTAGGTGCTGTCTCCTCGCTCACGCCATTGTCATAACAATATTGATTATTTGGAGGACTCGCAACCCTTGTGGTATGTCCCGCCTTTATCATTATAAGTATGGTGACTCACAATATGTAAGAGCGCAATGGGTATTAATTAACGCCCCCCCCTTTTTGCATTTTAGTTATATTTATTACGCTGAGATGTCTCTTGATTGTCCATTTACCCTGAAGGAACAGTAATTGTGACTTTGACGCCACCGTGTTCGAATCTATTAACTACAAGGGAGAACTTCAACCTTCATGGTATGCTCTGCTCCTTACTCTACCATATTTTGCTATGCTAAGAGTCCACAGGTAGAATCACAACCTGTAATAGTTTCACCTCTTCTGGCGCCATATACACCGCTCAGTCGGGTGTTCTTCAGATTAAGCCCACTCTTGATTGCTGCCCACTCCGCGATTGTTAGTAATTCGCATCCTCCACCCCTAGGTGCGGTTCTCTCCACACACGAGGTCTCCACTCAATAGCGACTATCTGGAGCACTTACTGGCTCTTCAATTAACTTTGTTGCCTAACTCGCAGGCAACGTTTGTAATAATTCAGGTAATTGAATTACATCCCTCTTTTACATTTTGCCTTGACTGTGAGTGGTTTGCCTACCTGCGTGTCCTTTTCCCTCCTGGTAGCTCAGGGATTCTCTTCAAATTAACTGGAAAGCATGTACTAATGTCCCCCATGTTAATGAATATGTTTGTATTAATCGTACCTACTTCTACTTCCTAACTGTACAGTGCATTTAGGTACTGTCTTACAACCATCATCGACCATTTAGTCAACACCAGTAATTAGCACATTGTTATACTACCATTGTGATAAACTTGAGAGGTTGGATTAGTACCCCTCTAATTTATATTTATTCTTATTAGGTCCACCTGCCCCTTACCCCTGGTCCTGATGAAGACCCCGCTGCAAGGATCACATTACCTGCATTGTTAAGAGGGTCGAAACGTCGACTGTTGTTCCTTATGTGGCAACCTCACGCCAATATTTTGTAGATATATTGTACATGGTGTTGTATGCCTCTTTCAAATTACTGTTGTCATTTTTTATTGGCAACGCTGCTATCTAAATTATAGCTAAAAAGGTTTTTTCAAATGTCTGATTTTACTGTCACTTAAACCCTACCACTCCCTTATCCTTATCACTATCACTTCCCTCCTCCCTCCCGGGGCACTTTATGACCATCAATGCAGTTGATTGTTCGTAATATGTATTCATTACATTTGATCCCTGAGTGAATAAAACTCTGTGTATATAACAATTAATTTTTTTGATTCATTCATTGAAGGTTCAGATTATTTTGTGTTCACACTGGGACCCTTTCCTCCTAGTAACTATTCAACCCAGGTCCCAGTGGCTATAGTTGGGTAACCCACTTGTCTATAATCTGCATTGTGAAGTATACAAGTATGACCGAACCCTGTTCGGTCGCATTGTACTAACAGGGCCATAACCGATGACAGCAGGTCGGACGGTTATGGCTCCTGACCAATGTTGGACGAACTCAGGTCTGTCCGGCATCCGAATCAGCCCCTTAATGTCAGGAGAGCCCCTTGCAACCCCCTACTCTCAACTTCCACACTGACAGATGCAGTTGCGGGAGAGGAAACAAAGGAGCTGACCTCGGGGTGAGGGGAAGCAGAGGATCACCCAAAGACCTTCAACAGCCAGAAGTTTGAGAGTGGGGAACCAAGACCTCCAAGGTGAAAATAGAACTACCACCATGACCACCCTAGATTCCCTCCCTCAAGAGACATGCAAGGAACCTGAGAATCAGAGCCGGAAGTCGAAAGGCATACAAAAGGCAGGGTGGCCAACGAAGAGTCAACGCATACATGCCTCAAACCCCCTCCTGATGAGAGTGACCATTAATCCTGGGCAGTTGAGCATTTTCATTCCAGGACGCAAAGAGGTCCAGGAAAGGAACACCAAACCTCCTGCACACTTGCCGAAAGACCACGCATGTGAGAGACATCTTCTTCGAGGGTGTAAAGAACCTACTGAGAGCCTCCTCCACCCCATTGTCCACACCCCGGATGTAAACAGCCACTAGAGACTGAAGATGCCCCTCCACCCAGCAGAACCATGGAACAGCCACAGCATTCAAGAACTGAGAATGAACCTCCCAGGTGGTTCAGGTAAGCTACAGTCACCATGTTGTCAGACCGAAATATTACATTCTGCCCCACCAGAAGCACATGGCACCCCATGATCACCCGGAGGACGGCCATCAGCCCCCTCCAACTGGAGAATTTCCTTCCCTCCTGCAAGGACCAATGAGCATGTAAATATCCATCCCCGCTGTTGCACCCCAGCTGAAAGCACTGGCATCCGTGGCAAGGACCACCTTGGAAAGATTGGCAAGAACTGTCCACCAGCACAGAACTTGTATGGTGGCCAGAGTCACCGGAACCCGCTGTCAGGGACCAAAGATACCGGATTCCAATGTGCAAGCAGATAGACCCACAGAGGCCGCAGGTGGGAACAGGTCCAGGGCACTGTGAATACTACCATCTCCACGAGACCCAGAAGCCCAACCATAGCCAAGACTGAAAAGATGCACACCTCATTACCCTCACAGCCAGGGACCTAAACCAGAGCCTGGGGGACTGGTATCAACAACCAGTTTAGGACAGTGCAAAATCTGGCCCCAATAAAATTCATGTCCTGAAATGGAAGCAGCTGACACTTTGGAATGTTCAGCAGAAACCCATGGTCCAAAAGGACCAAACAAACAAACCCTAGATTGAGAGAAGCTTCTCCCGAGATGGAGCATGGAACAGCCAACTGTCCAGATAAGGATATAGGTGGATGCCCCAGAGATGCAAGAAAGCCACCAATTGAGCCACCACCTTGATAAAAACCCATGGGCAGACCGAGGGCCAAAGGGCAGGACACAGAACTGATAATGAGCGCCATGAACGCTGAATCTGAGATACTGCTGGAAGAGGAGATGGACTGGAATGTGAAAATACACATCCTGCAGATCAAGAATGCACATCAGATGGTTTCTGAGTGCTAACGGGATCACACTGGAGAGTCTCCCTCTTGAAAGGGAGGTGGATGGAAAACCTGTTTAGCACCTTCAAGTCCAACACCAGCCTAAAGCCCCCCATAGACTTGGACACCAGGAAGATTATCGAGTAAAAGCGCTTTGCTCCTCTCCCAAGGTGGGACTTCAAGAATGGCATCCTTCTGCATCAGCAAGCAAATCTCCTCTGACAATACAGTCCTCTTCACCAGAGAGGAGGGCCAAGGAGGCAGATAAACTCCAGAATTTTATTGAGTCACTGCAAACTGTATATTGTAGCCCTGCTTTACAATGTCCAGCACCCAAGCATTCTGAAGATGATTTTTCCCAGGCTGGAAGAAAGAGCTGAATCCATTCGCCAATCACAAATTCCTTTACCCCCCTATGTAGTCAGCAGCAAGGCTTTGATAGAGGAAACTTTGCTTTCCTGTCCTGGACTCTGCCAGAAGGAAATCTGCCCTGACCACGGGGATACTGCTGTGTAAAGGAAACAAAGGACACCCTACTCAAATGGAACCAGGGTACATAATCTGTAACTAGAAACATTGGTTCCTGTGGAAAAAATATAAGCAGTAGACAATACTGATACGCACAATGGCAATCAAAAGGAGTAATGAGGATGTCCAGAGGAGAAGCAAGACTATATACAACACGATTCTTATCAATTCAAAAATGTTTAAATACATAACTTATCACAGTTATATCCAAAAAAAGCTGGTGCATAATGTCCCCAAGTGAATATGGAGCCTACAAAAGAGTGCATGACATTCTGTGAAATAGAGAAGTGTTTTCCATAATAACAAAAGTCGACCTTCAAATGAATACATAATAAGCACAGACCTCTAATGTGGTAATAGAGACTGGTAAATGGTTTGCCTTAAGTATTGTCGATGGCATTTCGACCCCGTTGCCAGTATGGGGTCTCTTCAGGACTTAGCAATGTAGGGACATCTGTAGGGGGATGACAAAGTAGGATGAATCAGGGTGGGGCCAAATCCAGCTGAAGGCCAGCAATTATATGCTGATAGGTGATAAAACAAGTACCTGGAAGAGGAACGTGCTGTCCAAGTGACAGTAGTGCAACCCCAGGAAGTGAATATATAGGAAGGGTATTCACGTGGGATCCAGCCGGGAGCTAATAGAAAATGACAAGGAGGTGGCAATGAGACCTCATATAAAAATACTACATTAGATAGGTAATTATTAATGGTAAAGGACGACAGTAGAAATAAACTTACCCCAGTGATAGGAAGGGCAGTCTTGGTATAAGCTGTGTTCAGTGACAAGCGTTTATTACCATAAAAACGATGATCCGTGCTGTGGATAATTAAGCACAGGTCAGCACGACAATGAGTGTACATCTAGACATGATTCTACAAAAATAAAGAATAGCCGATGAAGCCAACAATGTGGGAACAACATAAATGAACTGAGGGGCTTGGCGTGCTCCTTAACTCTTACAGCTTTAGCAGCAATGATGACTGCAGGATGTAATCACAGCCGCGTGCAGCCGCTACTGGTTGTAACAGGAGAACCGCACAAGCCAATCTCTTTTTGTCAATGGGGTTTGGGGGGGCGGCCGACCAACGGGAGTCCTGCCACCACCAGGGTTATTTGGGGCCTGGAGGGAGGGTGGGGAGGGCGACCATAGGGCCACAGCTAGTTGTGCTCCTTGGGCTGGTAGCAGGTGCAATGGGCTCTTTTTGGGCTGGGGCTTGGGCTGGTTGGGCTGGGGGGTACTTTAACGGCCATTTTGCATCACTGACCACCATTTCGGTGGCAGTGACACAGCAGCCGGAGGGGGCCTGGTCTTGTGGTTTTTTTTGAGGGCCTGGTCTCGTGGTTGTTTAGGTGTATCGTGTTAGGCAGGGTCGCTGGTGGCGGTGTGAAGGGTCTGGTGAGCGGTACCTGTAGGCGGTGGCGCTTGGCGGCTTTGCTGCGTTTCTGGATCGGAATGGCGAGGCTGACGGATCCAAGGGTCGTGAAGGCTCTGCGGCTGCTGGGCGACACGGGTCGGCTCGATAGATTGAGGCGAGAGGTCCAGGTGAGGCCGCCGCGGCGCGCTGCAGATGGCGCTGTGGCAGCAGTAATTGCATGTGAGCCCCCGCGGTCTCAGCCACGGAGGGCTTGCGGTGATGGTGGGAGGGGCAGGAGCGTTCGGGAGGGCGGGCGGCGCAGGCGGGCAGCACAGGAGACTGGAGCGGGAAGGAAGAGGGCGGGAGGTAAGAGGGGTACAAGAGGTCGTAAGGCCCTCGAGTTTGGGGGCGGTGCTGGGGGGTGGGGGGAGGGAGGAGAGAGTTGGGGCTACAGACGTGCTAATGAGGCCCAGGGAGGAAGGACATGGGGGAGAGGTGCTGCCCCAGGATGCAGGCTGTGGGGGAGACGGGCCAGGGACAGGGAATGGTGAGCAGGTGGTAGTGGTGCCTGTAGGGGGACAGCCAGGGGGGCAAGGGGGGTGGAGTCCCCAGTGCTTATTGAAGAGTCAGACCTGGAGGGGGAGGGTGAAGGGGAGGGGGTGGGGGGAGGCTGTTGCAGAGACTGGGGGTGCAGAGACTGACCTGGAGCTGGACTGGAGATCATCTTCTGGGGGGGAGGGGGATATGGTGGGTCCCAGCAGGGTGCGGTCCCCAACGGGGGAGTGGGAGGAGTGGAGGAGGGGAAATGGGGTGTGGGGGGAGTAGCATTGGGTGATGCACTGAGAGGGGCGGGGGAGGGGGGTGGGACTTCTGGTGGAGGGGTCAGGGAGGGGATGGGGGTAGGGGGTCAAGGTGACGTGGGGTGGGGCAGTGGGGTGTGGTGGTCCCGAGTTGGGATGGCATGGGAGTCACGGCAGGCGGCGTGGGGGTGTTGGGGTGGGGTGGAGTTGGCAGGGCCAGGGGGCGTGTGGCAGGAGCAGCCGGCGAAGAGGGGAGGACCCTCTGCGGGATGGAGACGGGGGCCACAGAGGGGTTGGGGAGAGGGGGGAGACGTTGGGGTCATGGGGGCGTTTTTTTCCCGGCATGCTGGACTCCACAATATTTCCTTGGCAGGTGCTGTTGGGGAGGAGCTCGGGTGAGCAGCTTGCGGCTCCAGTCCACCAAGGGGATGCGCCGGCTCTGTCTTGTAGGGGCGGTCGTGCTCCACCGAAGGACACAGCCGGAGAGCACGAGAGACGGCGGGCGATGGGCCCATGCCTACCCCACCCTGAAGGGTCGAAACGGCCGCCGGGGGTAGGGGAATGCGTGGCGAGATGGACACTACAGCTTGTGGGTCAGGTGATGCGGATGGACGGAGAGTGAGTGTGGATTTGGGTGCCTTGATGAGAGTGTGTAGGGAGAAGGCAGGGTTGAATCGAGTGGTAGTCTCGAGGGACAACCAGGAGCAGCTGGTTTTGCACGTGGAAGGGGATGGAGAATCTGAGGAGGAGGGGGAGATTAGGGAGGTGGGGGCGATAATGCTGTTGTAAGTATGTTGCAGGTACGACCGCGGCTGGCCGCTCCCAGAGTGACGTCCCCCTCAGCTCCACTGGTTAGGCAGTGGGATCCAGTGCAGACGCCAGCCTTGACACCAGGTAAGGTTGGGGACAGAGCGGGGAGTGGTTTGGGCAAGAAGCGCAGCGCGCAGGTGTCGGTCAGGACGGAGGCATGGGGGGAGGACTTGGTGCAGCTGGTGAAAGGACGATATGTGACTGACGTGGGGGTCGGCAAGGATGTGGCGGTGCCAGCGGAGGGGGTAGCGTCGACGAGCGCCGGAGCGGACGACAGGGGCAGTGCAGCGGCGGGAAGTGCGAAAACGGACGGGGGGCCGCCGGGGGGAAGGAGGAGAGCTGCGTGGTGCCGGTGCGGAAGCTACCATATATGGGGGTGACATAAGGACAAAGGAGAAAATATGGAAAGGGGAGTACATTGACATGTTGAAGCTCCTGCACAGGGAGCTAACGTCTAAGGAGGTGTCCAAGGAGGAGGAGCAGGAGTTGGCCAGTCGCCCCAAAGTGCCCCTGACGATTGATAATTGGTCGGCGGCATTTCTCATATACGCTAGTGTATACTGCGAGAAGTATCCGGACAGGGCCATTGCTTTGTTCAAATACATGGATGTGGTGCAGAGGGAGCAGGTGACGTACGGCGGTTATGCCGGATCACATTATGATGAGGAGTTCCGGGCACCGATGGTGTTGGACCCAGATGCGAAGTGGGAGGAACTGGACTCGGACTTGTACCAGCAGACGATGGGTGGGGCAAAGTTCGGGCGCACCGGCTATACGGCCAGCGGCCTGCCCCTTGCGCCGAGCCCCTTTTTTTAGCTCACTCCATCCTTTGGGGGGTGGGGCAGGGGGAGAGTGCAGGGGAGAACATGGTGGGGGCTTGTTGGGATTACAACAAGGGCAGGTGTGGCCGGCAATTTTGCCGTTTTCGGCACAAATGCTCAAAGTGCGGAAAACAACACTCAATGGTGCGCTGCTGGGGAGTCGGAGGCCCATCGGGACATCAGCCAGCGGCGTCGGGAAACCAGGCTGGAGGGAGGGGGCTGGGGGAAGAGGGGGAGCAGGGGCCCTGGGAAAGGGCTCGTACACCAGTTAGGCTGGACCGGCTGGAGCCATTGCTGGCGGCCTATCCGCGGGCGGACGATGCGGCTGTTTCGCGATGGGCTTCCGGGAGGGTTTTCGGGTGGGGTGCGAGGGGCCACGGATTGCGCTCTGGACGGATAACTTGAAGTCAGTGGGCAGGCGGAAGGGGGTGGTGCGAGAGAAATTGTTCAAAGAAGTGAGGGAGGGCCGCATGGTGGGCCCCTTTGTTGAGCCTCCGTTGCCAAACCTGATTATCTTCCCGATCGGGCTGGTGCACAAGAAGGAGCCGGGGTAGTTCAGGTAGATACAGCACTTGTCATGGCTGGAGGGGTTACCTGTGAATGATTCCATATCAGCGGACCTCGCGTCGGTGTCATACTCGTCGGTGGATGTGGCGCGGAAGATCGTGGCGGCGGCAGGGCAGGGGGCACTAATGGTGAAGTGCGACATTAAGTCAGCTTTCAGGTTGCTCCCGGTGCACCCGGAGGATCACCAGTTGTTGGGAATCCAATTCGATGGGGGCATTTTTGTGGACATGGCGCTGCCGATGGGGTGCTCGATCTTCTGCTCATTGTTTGAACATTTCAGCTCCTTCCTGCAGTGTGCTTTTTCCTGTCGCACAGGCTCTGAGACGGTGACGCACTATCTGGATGACTTCTGACTGATGGGACGGCCCGGTTCGACGGATTGTCAGCGGCAGCTGGACGATTTTCAGGACCTAATGGGTTACTTGGGAGTTCCCCTGGCGCCAGAGAAGACGCATGGTCCCAGTTTGGTGATGTCCTTTCTCGGTATAGAGCTTGACTCGGCTGCCATGGAAGCACGCCTACCGGAAACAAGAAGGCGGCGACGTTGGCATTGGTGGCCGGCATGTTGGATAAGCGGAAGGTGATGGTGCGGGACGTGCAAATGTTGTTGGGGCACATGAATTTTGCGTTCCGAGTGGTGCAGGCGTACGTTCTGTTATCGCCTAGGTTTGGCGTTGTCCGGGCTGTCATTGCCACATCCTCACGTGCGGCTGTCGGCGGGGACGAAGGAGTATTTGCGGATGTGTCTGACTCTCCTGGGACGGTTCAATCTGGTGCCCATGGCGCCACTGGAAGACTGAGAGTGGGATGTCACGTTGTTTTCGGATGCGGCGGATGCATTGCGTTTCTGGAATTGTTCCCACTGGTGGTGGCGGTCTCGGTGTGGGCCCGGAGTTGGCGCACAAGAGGGTCCTCTTCCGGGTGGACAATATGTCCGTAGTACAGGTGGTCAACAGGCAGTCAGCTCGGGACCCACAGGTGCTGACGTTGATGAGGGTTTTCGTGCTTCGCTGCCTCTAGCATGACATCCTTTTTCAGGCCCGGCATGTGCCTGGGGTGGACAATGACATTGCGGATGCTTTGTCTTGTTCACAGTGGCAGAGGTTCCATGGGCTAGCCACGGAGGCGGAGGAGACCAAGACGCCGGTGCCGATGGAGCTCTGGTCGGTGGGAGACTCCGGGTGGTTCAGCTGGTGAGGGTGTCAGTGGCAGCATCCACTTGGAAGGCGTACGTGCAGGCTTGGGAGGAGTTTCAGCAGTCTGGTGCGGTAAGGCAGGGGGACAAGTGGAGGTGGGAGGAGCAGGTGGTGCGGTTCATGTTGGCCTTTATGGATAGAGGTTTGTCGAGGATGACGATTGCGGGAAAGTTGTCGGCGGTGGCATTCATGGGGAAGCTGTGGTGGGGGTATTCTCTATCCGCGGGGAAGTTGGGGGCGAGGCTGTTGGACGGCTGGGCACGGGAGAGAGGCACGAGGGTGTTTTAGCGGAGACCTATATCAGAGGATATGCTGGGACGTCAGTTGGCGACATTGCCATTGGTTTGTCGAGACGGGAGGGAGTTGGAGGTGTTCTCCACGCTCATGTCATGGTTGTTCTTTGGGGCGTTTCGGGTCTCTGAGTTGGTAGGTCTGAAAAGGGGGCCGGGGGTATTGTGGGATAAAGTGGAGGTGCAGGCGTGGGAGGTGGCGGTATGATTGCGACGCTCGAAAATGGACCTGCCTGGAGTGGGGACGAGGGTGGTGATGGGGCCGGGGAGGTTGGTCGGTGTGTGTCCCGCAGTGTGGGGCCGGCGTTTGGCGGCCGAGCAGGGGAAGTCAGGAGGGTAGGTGTTTGGTAGACGGGGGACAGCGAGGTGACTTCGGGGCAGGTGTTGTGGGTCCTGCGGCACGCCCTGCGGTTGATGGGTGAGGACCCAAAGGCGTTCGAGGCGCTTTCCTTTAGAATAGGAGCGGTGACAGACGCAGCACGGCGCGGGGGGTTTATCCGGATGTGGTGATCATTCACCTGGGGGAAAACGACCTGCTGCTGTACAAGGGACTGGCTCTTGTGAAGCAAATGAAGCGGGACTTGTTGGAGATCAGGAAACAGTGGGCAGGATGTCATGTGATATCATCCGAATTCATTCCCCGGAGGGTCTGGCGGGGGGCGGAGCGCACAAAGGCTATTCACAGGGCAAGGAGGAAAATCAATAGGGAAATGAAGGACTTTTGTGCAAAGGAAGGGATAGGGTGCATGGAGCACCCTGATCTGAGATACGGGGCTGTGTATTTTTTCAGAGAGGACGGAGTACACTTGTCTAGGTATGGGATTGAGCTATGCATTGTGCAGTTGAAGGAGGCCCTTGATCTAGCTTTGGGGGTGTGCAGATACCCAAGGGGGAGAGGTTCCTATGGGGGGGTCGAAAGTCATTAGCTGGCTTTCGAGTGGCGCTTTTCCTAGAAGAAAGGGGGTAAGGGTAGGAGGCCAGGGTTTTTTTCACATGGAGTTGGGATTGCAGAGGTCAAGGGAGGTGTTGGTCGGTAAGGAGGTATGTTTCAGTTGGGATGTTCTGGTTATGCTGTGATTATGCTGAGAATGGCGGGAAATCATTTAGGGGAGAGGGGGGGTCGGTTAGGTACTTCTTATTTAGCGAGATTTAGTTTAGTTCGGCACAGGCCAAGGTTTTGTTATTTAGGATGCACCTGTTTCCAATAAAGCAGCCTTTGTCACACCTTAACACTGTGTCTGTGGTCGGTCTCTTCCCCCGCCCTCCTGGTGGGGCCCAATGGGGTTTTGGGGGGGGGGGCGGCTGACCAACGGCGGCGACCATGGGGACACGGCTAATTGGGCTCCTTTGGCTGGTGGCGGTGCGTTGGACTCTTTTTTAGCTGGGGCTTGGGCTGGGGGGTACTTTACCGGCCATTTTGTGTCACTGACCACCATTTCGGTGGCAGTGACACAGCAGCCGGAGGGGGCCTGGTCTTGTGGTTTTTTTCCACCCACCCTCCCCGGTGGGTCACTTCCCGGGGGGATGTTATTGTCCTGCTTCCTAGGTGGAGGTGCTAGGTCTGTTCTGGGTCAGGCAAGGAGGGGGGGGTGGGGATTTGTTTCCCAGAGGGGTTTTCTTGGAGGCCGGTGCATCAGGGATCGGAGGTTGGTGGGTCATTGTGTGGCTGAAGCAGGTGCAGGTGTGCAATACAGACGGTGGCACATTTCCTAGAAGAAAGGGGGTAAGGGTCAGAGGCCTGGGTTTGTTTCACATGAAGTTGGGATTGCAGAGGTCAAGGGAGGTGTTGGTCGGTAAGGAGGTATGTTGCAGTTGGGATGTTCTGGTTATGTTGTAATTATGCTGAGAATGGCGGGAAATCATTTAGGGGAGGGGGGAAGGTTAGATACTTCTTATTTAGCGAGGTTTAGTTTTGTTTAGCACAGGTCAAGGTTTTGTTATTTAGGATGCACCTGTTTCCAATAAAGCGGCCTTTGTCACACCTTAACACTGTGTCTGTGGTCGGTCTCTTTCCCTCCCACCCTCCTGGTGGGCCCCAAATGGCAAGGGGCTGACACTCACTGCGGTAGAGTTATAAGGATGTACTTTCCCACCGGAAAAGGATCAAAAGACGGCAGACAGTAGCGATCGGAGCTGGTTGCATTCTATCCACTGGTCTGTTATCGCAGGGTAGCCTATTGACGATGACGCAGATGAAATTACATGCAGTGACCATTAACAATAAAATACGGGCATGGTAATGGCAGGGGAAATATTTTTAATTGAGGGGTAAAATGCGCATAAAATAAAATTAAAAGTAAGAAGGAAGCAAAGTGAACAGGATAAAAACTGAGGATGTTTTCCATCTTTATTGTCAGTCAAGAAAGATCATCAAGCCAGTATAAATTAAAGACTCCTTTTGATTACCATTATGCGTATCAGCACGGGGATACTGCAGCCGAGACGGCTTAAGGAAGGGAGACGTGGGCTTCGAAAAACACTTATCTGAAGTGGCCTGCTTCAGAGAAGAGTGGTGCTGCCTCTCGTCCAACTCCTCACCGAACAGCATATTCCCCTGGAAGGGCAATCTCAAGATTGAAGCCTTTTGTGTAGAATCCGTTTTCCAGTCCTTCAAGATCAAATTACTGTGAGCCACCACACAGGACCCAATGAACAAAGCAGAGCTCCTCACTACGTCAAAGGAGACATCTAACAGAAATTCAACCTGGCGCTTGATCTGTTCCAGCAGACTGGAACAGTCAGAAGTGTCATCTAGTGACCTATAAAGGGCTTTGACATCCGAAATCAGGGATTGGGATACATACTTCCCATAAATGCCAGCATGTAGGGCCAAATGGGAACCTGAGTACACCTTCCTAAGACACGTATCCACCTTTTTGTCCTCCAAGTCCTGGATCACAGTCTCCTCGGTCAGAGAAGTACGTACAATGAAGTTGGCCACAAAAGAATTGATTGCAATAGAATCAGGCAATTCTTTAGGCATGTCCTGAAAAGGTTACAACTTGGTCAGGAACCTGGGAAGTAGAATCGTATCAGGGTCTTGCCACTGCCTCTTTAGCACCTCATGGATGTAGGGGCGCACTGAAACATCCACAGTTGTCGCACTTTGAAACTGGCGCAGCAGTAATCCAACTGAAGTGCCTCGGACCTCCTACGCCGGTAAGACCATATTAGATCGGATATGTCTCAACATCTTTCACAACATGTCTCTATCAATATATTTTCCTTTGTGCTCCTCAACACACAAACCCAACTCATCAGAATCAGAGAAATGTGAACCTGGCATAGGGACCGTGCCCTTGGGTTTTCCACTGCCCAACTCCAGGAAGGTCTCCCTGATTAGCGATTCAGCCTGGCATTATCACCTTCCCACTTACATTTAAAGCAGGATGGGGAATGAGAAGAAGGAGAGGAAACCGAGGTGGAAGAAGAAGACTCTTCAGCATGTCTCTTTTTCCTGGAATGTTTCCCCATGATACAGAGCAGTGCTGCCAAGGAACTGCAAAGCTCACACTTGCCCCAGAAGAACAGCAAACCACTGACCCACAAATGCAAGTGGTTGGAACACAACCGCTTTGTGGTACTTCCCCCAGGCCGGCATAAGGCGCGCCAAAGTCAAGCCCGTCTGCTCCCATCCGCGGCCGGATCGCGCCGAGCACCAGAACCCCTGCCCTGTAAAACACCATCACAGGTGATCTACTGCAGTACTAAGCTACATGCGCTTAATAGTTTAGATAAAACAACGCTGTCTTTTTGTACCTGCTTTGATCTAATGGAGTTGAATAAAGATCCTAAACTTACCTGCACTGCCTGTGACCTTTCTTTGATAGTTAGTCCTATTTCATCACTGGACCTTTCTTCTCCCATGGACAGAACTACCCCAAAGCCAGGAATAATGGCCATACCATGATTCAGGCCACCATGATAAACGCACACTCTCTTCCGAAAAATAAACATTACATTGACGAATTAATAGCTAGCCACTTTCTCGATCTTTTATTTATTATACGTGGGCAGATCCCTCATCAGGCCCAGATTTTTGCACAGCCGCTCCTGCAGGTTTCTCTGTTCTAATACAGGATAGGTCCATTAAAAGAGGTGGTGGTCTAACACGTATTTATTGTGATACCATTGGAGCTAAAGTAGGGCTGGTGCCCTCTATGGCTTGAGAAGCCTTGAGCTTCAACATCTCAATCTCAGAGCACCAATCCTTTAACTTGGTGCTCCTTTATCATCCTCCTGGTCCCAGAGGAAACTTTGTAGCAACCATGGGCAGCCTATTAGAAGCTTCAGCCTTTGAATTGAGTTTCACTGTAATGGGAGACTTTAAGTTTACATTTGGAGGCTAATACCGACAAAGACTCGGTTTGCCTCATTATGAAGTTTCAATTAGTAGCCCTTCTGCAGAAAGTAGGCATACCCACCCACTCTGCAGAACAAGCCCTAGATGGCTTCTTTACAAATAATGATGCTATAATTTTTAAGTAGGTCCTTCTGTAAGTTTGGTTGGATCATCATGCAGTCCTATTTGACATCTGTCTGCTTCAGATAAACACCCCCCACTCCAGGCAACTGTCCCCCAAATATTTTAGAGCATGGAAGAATATAGACCATAGGCTCCTTAGTAAAAAACGTATTAGATACTTGCAGCCTGATTCATGAAAGACCCGTTTTGCGAGTCTCTAATATCGATTCATAAGGAATCGCTATTACAGGCTCGCAAAATGGGATTCATGTAGGAATAGCCCAAAAAAAATGCGATTCCTACTTATTCCTTATTTGCCAATAGCAAATTGCTAATCGCAAATAAGGAATAACTCCCCATTCATTCCTAAGGGCAAAAAGGCCCATAGGAATGAATGGGGAGTATTCCTTATTTGCGATTAGCATTTAGCTAATCGCAAATAAGATAGCGATTTAAAGCGTGCCAGGGGTGTCCAGAGGACACCCTGTAGCACCCCTTAAATGCTAATATAAACAGGGGTTGCGCACACACATGTCCAAAGGACATGTGTGTGTGCAACATGCAACTCAGAAAAATGCTTTTAAAAGCATTTTTCTGAGTTTTCGCTATTTACCACGAGGTTTGACCTCGCGGTAAATAGCGGTCTGAATTCGCGATTTCTCAATTTGAAAATGAATGATGATTTGCATTTAAGGAATCTCAAATAGAGATTCCTTAAATGTAATTCATCGTAAATTTGCGATATCGCTATGACTGGCACAAGTGATACGCGCTAAACTCCTTCCAACAATCACTTATGGGAGTGAAGTACTCAGAGGAAGGGATGCCTAGATCCTCGATAAGACAATTACAGCTGCTTACAGAATTATTTTTAGCCTGCCCACGCGAACCTCACCAGCAAAAATCAGGCTAGAATTCGGCATTGAACAACAACTCTTGGCAAGACAGGGAACCTACATCTCAGCCTGGGACAGAGTGAGGAAATCTAAACATGGAACATTAAACGAGCATTTATGGATGGAGCTAACGCAACATCCGTCCTCACCAGCAGCCAAGTTTCTCACAGGCAGTCTGGTGAACACAGGATTGAAGCAGCTCTGGGACACCCCAGTAAACCATTCAACACTCAAAAAGCTGGTCAAGAAATCGATCAAACAACTATTGTGGGTCCAAGATAAGGCAGCCCTTTCAAAAAGAACGCACGGCTGGATGACCCTGAACTCTTCCTCAACGATAGCACCACAGAGCTACTTTGGCGTGGGTTACGCAAAATCTGTCAAAATGTGCTTCTTAAAGTATAGGTTAGGCTTGCTACCCTGCATTTAAAACTTCCCATGCTGGATTAAAACCAAAGTTGGTTCCCTTTGTCGGCTATGTGGCTCAGCGCAAGAGGAAATGCTGCACTTGATTTGCTCCTGCGAGAAACGGCTGGACGAACGGAAATATCTGCTGAAACATTACTTCAACCAACGAGAGATACGCACACAAAGGAATTCAGTTCTTGCCTGCTTCTCATCCCAAGATCCTCAGCTGAACTGCAGTTTTGTAAAATTTATGAAGGCAGTGGAAAAGAAGATGCCAAAAAAACAATCTCCAAGGGGCATGATTTGACTAAACATTACATTATCCACTGTCACTGCTGGCTTCATAAGAACATGAGGATACCGGGACAGCAAAAACATCTTATAACAGAAAACAGAATCAAACTTAAAATAAATAAATAAATAAATAAATTAACCGCTCCAGGAAGACATCCTGTGTATAATTGAACCGAGGAAATGTGACTGTGATATGCTGATTTTACTGAACATGTAGTTTTAACAAAATGTTCTTTTAATCTGTTTTGTACTGCAATGGTTTTAAGTAACTATGCTAAATAAATTACTACTACCATTAAAAAATGTGAACTCATATGGCTTGGTCGGGACCATTAGGAAAGGATTTACTTGGTTTCTAGCTACACCATAGTATTTTTGCAATATGCATTCGATTTGGTGTTTGAGTATTTGGAAATGCTGCAGCAATATCATTAGTCAGGCTGAATTACCCACATTCTACTGCTCTATTGTCCTATTTTTCCTTTTCTGTACACATTTATTCAATGTATCTATAAAATACTTACTAATTGATGTAATTCTTTTTTTTTTTACTAATAAGTTCAACCCATATATAATTTTATAAATTTCAGTGTTTTGCTTAATGATTATCCTCTTTAACAAATAAAAAAGAAAAACAACAAGCCAGGAGTTTCCCCTCTATAACTGAGAAATTATTTTCATTGTCTCTCAGAGCTCCAGATGTAAAACCAACAGTCTTCTCCTAAGTTCTTAACTGGATCAAAGTGCTAGAACATTGGTAGAGACAATATAATTCTTTAAGGATGGAAATTCATTTTGACATTTACCATACAAACTTTTTATTCATTTTAGAAGACCTCTTAGGTTTACTGTCTTTGCTGAATTATTTTTAATGTTTCATAAAACACACAAACCTAAGAAAGAAGTAACTTGTTCACTCCTCTCCAAAACAGGCGCTTTTGTGACCGCTTCAACTAATCCTGGTAGAGGCTGTATTCCTTTTTCTGAAATTGCATCTCCTAAATATTCAAAATCACACTCAACATAGTATCCATCAATTTGTCATGTTCCTCAAAATGTTGTCCTGCAACCAAAATGTAATCTTGGAAAGAGATTATCCCTTTGATGTAGTGAAGGATTTTTTCCAGTGTATGCTGAAATATGGAAGCCACTGGCGCCAACCCGAATGGCATCCTTTTAAATTTAAAAGTACATACTGGAGACACAAAGGCACTTAAATGTTTTGGAGAACTATCCAGTTCCACTTGATGATTCGCAGATACTATATCAATTTTGCTAAATACTCTAACACCTTCAAAATTGGTAACACTGTCATCAATCCGAGACAGTGGATGGGAATCCACCCAAATCATTTTATTTAAGTTTCTCAGGCCAACATACACCTACCATAAGCTGACCATTTTCCTTTCATGCTATTACCAACATAGACAATCACACAAGGATTCTACAGGCTTGATTACTACATCATCACAAAGTTTGGGGACACTATCAGCCAAATGATCCCTTACATTGAATAGTACATTCCACTGTTTACGCTTGAGGGGGCTTGCCCCACTTTTGCCATGAATCCTATGTTTGACACCTTGATTTTACCCATCTTTTCATTAAAACATACCTATAAGATTCAATCCAAACATTACTTTGCTCATTGGAAGATAGAGATGATACCTTCCCTTCCTCCATTTTACCGACACATGCAGTTTTTTTCCTTGTCTCAATGTCAGGCCAAACAAACACTCATGATACCGACATAGGATATTTAATCCATTCCTTGCTACATACACTTTTCCAAGTATTACCTAGCCTCTGAACTATAAATGACCGTAAAAATAACCTGTCAGCTAAATTTTTCTCTCATAATATATTACTGGGGTTCTGTCTGGCAGACTTCATTTCTTAGAAGAAAGGCACAAAAAGGGCCAGAGGAGATTTAACGACCAGCGAAGGCTAACTCCCTTAATATATACAGCCCAACATACAAGAACCCTCAGGTCTAGGGGTGCTTTAAAAACATATTGAAATGTCTCATCTGTTGAATATGTTTCTTTACTTTGACTGCTTTCATTATTCTTCTGTTAAGACAGTGATCTGATCCTCACTATAGCCATATTTTCTGACACACTCCTGACTTAGGATTTATTGTATGCCTCCATTTTGACTACTACACAGGTCGGAAACTAGACTGCCCCTTGAGTGCTCTTGTCAAGGACAACTGAGACATTATACCGCGGGTAAGTGCCCATCCTAGATACAGAGTGTGATGCTATGAAGATTGGGTTTCTCCCGTTAGGTTTTCCGCACACCTTAAGTTTCACTGGGGTATATATATATATATATATATATATATATATATATATATATATATATATATATATATATATATATATATATATATATATATATATATATATATATATATATATATATATATATATATATATATATATATATATATATAATTCACTGAAAAAACCATAGGTTATAGACCATATATAGTTAGGAATTCGCATTTACAAAACCTTATTTTACTCACACAAAACCATTGAAATTCCATATATAGTTAGTTGCACTAACTATATATCGCGCACCCGCAATCCACTGCTGATGATGTCACATATTACATCATTCATGACATGGTCAGTGACATCACTGATGACATCACTGATGACATCTCAAATGACATCACTGATGACATCTCAAATGACATCACTGATGACATCACTGATGACATCTCATTTGACATTACTGATCACATCACTGATGATATCATTCATGTGATAATACGATGAACCTCTTCAGACTCTAATATAACCTTAGATACAATCAGTGTAAACAGACACTCACAGACTGTCACTCATCCATGGAGTTACTCACACACCTAGTCAGTCATGCAAAGAATCAATCACACCTCCATTTCCTCAACTATACAGTTATACAAACTTTACTTATTCAAACATATACTAACACATATTTACTCTCTTATACAATCCCTGATACAAGTTCACAATGATCCATACAGCCACTCACACATTCACTGGCTCTTATGCACAGTTATTTATATATGTCAACTCTCACATGTACTGTGTTTTACATATGTACTTACTTTGACATGTAGCACTGAGATATCCATTCACTCACCAATACACTCATGCACACAGTCATCCGCCCATACAGCTGTTTCCACATGCACTTTTGAAACCATACATCTAGTGAATCAACTGCTCACACATCTATGCACAGAGTCATACACCTCCCAGCCACCCACACACACACTCAGTCTCCCATACAAATACTTGGGCAACCAATCAATAACCCATATAGTTACTCATATAGCTACTTATCAACACATGCAACAGTTTACAGAACAACAGACATAATGATGCACAAATTAAGACAGTTTAGTCACTAACCCATGCACTCAGTGAGACACATTTAATCACTCACTCATACAGTCAGTCATGCACCTACTAAATCCTTCATCCAGACACTTATACATCCACTCATTCTTCAATATGTAAGACATATTTTAACTTTACAGAAACATACAGTCACTGGATGTTGTCATCAGTGATGTCATCAGTGATGTCATCAGTGATGTCATCAGTGATGTCACTGACCATGTCATGAATGATCTAATATGTGACATCATCAGCAGTGGATTGCGGGTGCGCGATATATAGTTAGTGCAACTAACTATATATGGAATTTCAATGGTTTTGTGTGAGTAAAATAAGGTTTTGTAAATGCGAATTCCTAACTATATATGGTCTATAACCTATGGTTTTTTCAGTGAATTTTCAAGGTTTTGTAAATGCTAATTCCTAACTATATATGGTCTATAACATATGGTTTTTTCAGTGAATTTTCAAGGTTTTGTAAATGCTAATTCCTAACTATATATGGTCTATAACCTATGGTTTTTTCAGTGAATATATATATATACATACATATATAAACATATATCATCTGTATATCTATATAAATACAAACATAAATGCATGCATACATATACTTATATGCATACGGATGCATGTTATTTACATGAAAGTTGAAAAAACACTAATAAAAGCAAAGCTAAAAAGCCACCTCATTACAAACAGAATGGCTTTAACTTAAACGAGGGCGAGATCTATTGCATTTTCAATGCTTGTTTACTTTGGTTCCATCAAGAAGGCATTCAGATGTGTCACACATTTGCCATAAATTCTGAATGTTAGCACTCTAGTTGCACATTAGATCACTGTAGTAAAGCTACTGCTCACCAGGGACGTCTGCTGCTGGTATTCAAAGTGCATGTTTCAGTCTGCATGTCAGAATTTTTTTAATGAAATAGAAGAGGATTTGAGAAGTCACTCAAAATGATCCCTAATTTTTCTTTCTGAAGCACTAATCATACTTTCTATGGCAAAATTAACCCCCTCATGTTATTCCTTTTTAAATTGAGTGTTTTCAGACTTACCACTTCATTCCAATCAAGATGGCTTCTGGTGTGCCATACTTTTGTCATAAGTAAGACTGTTAGCGCTCTAGTTGTTCTTTAGAACACTCTGGGACATGCTGTCATTGGGCTATACTTGGGGTACATCTGGGTGATATTTGGGCTACATTTAGGCTCTTTTGTCTCTGGTGGCCATCTTGGGAGACTGTATGTCAGACTTTTTTAATGAAATTGAAGAGGGTTTGAGAAGTCACTCAAAATGTGCCCTAATTTTTCTTTCTGCAGCACTAATCATAATTCATATGGCAAAATATACCCCCTCATTTTGTTCCTTTTTAAATTAAATGTTTTAAGAGTTACCACTTTATTCCAATCAAGATGGCTTCAGGTGTGCCATACCTTTGTAATAAGTAGGACTGTTAGCGCTCTAGTTGTTCTTTAGAACACTCTGGGACATTCTGTCATTGGGCTATACTTGGGCTACATCTGGGTGATATTTGGGCTACATTTGGGCTCTTTTGTCTCTGGTGGCCATTTTGGGAGACTGCATGTCAGAATGTTTTAATGAAATAGAAAAGGATTTGAGAAGTCACTCAAAATGTGCCCTAATTTTTCATTCTGCAGCACTAATCATACTTTCTATGGCAAAATATACCCCCTCATATTGTTTCTTTTTAAATCAAATGTTTTAAGAGTTACCACTTTATTCCAATCAAGATGGCTTCAGGTGTGCCATACCTTTGTAATAAGTAGGACTGTTAGCGCTCTAGTTGTTCTTTAGAACACTCTGGGACATTCTGTCATTGGGCTATACTTGGGCTACATCTGGGTGATATTTGGGCTACATTTGGGCTCTTTTGTCTCTGGTGGCCATTTTGGGAGACTGCATGTCAGAATGTTTTAATGAAATAGAAAAGGATTTGAGAAGTCACTCAAAATGTGCCCTAATTTTTCATTTTGCAGCACTAATCATACTTTCTATGGCAAAATATACCCCCTCATGTTGTTTCTTTTTAAATTAAATGTTTTAAGAGTTATTCCAATCAAGATGGCTTCAGGTGTGCCATACCTTTGTAATAAGTAGGACTGTTAGCGCTCTAGTTGTTCTTTAGAACACTCTAGGAGGCTGCAGTAGAACACAAAGGAATCAACTGACAGTCTCTGTCCTTGTTGGATGTACATGTTTTACTGAGAATGTCAGACTTCATTTTCACATGACTGAGAAAGATAATGTGAATTTACAGAAAATATGCTTTCAGTTTAGCTTATAGATCCCCTTCCAAACCACTGTGGGAAAATCATGAGATATTAGTTTTCTTTCAAACAATATTCATGATATCACAGCAGAAGGTTTTTTCACATGGTAAAATCACCTTAGAACCCACCACAATCCTAAAACGAGTATGGTACCATCAACAAATGATTTATAATGTAACTAAAGTCCTAAAACCCTCTATTAACTACAATGCTTTCTAATGAGGTGCTATCATGTATATTGGTCCCAAGATGGCTGCCAACACTTCTTGGATGAAGTGCTGACAGCCAATCAGATCAGATGTGTGGTTAGGCTCCGCCCAGATATATATCTTTTTTTAAACGTTAATTACTCAAAATCCACTGGAGCACATATATTGAGACCTAGCAAAGGCACATTGGGCTAACAGTCCCTACAATTTTGCCAAGTTTCGTGCAAATCCATTCAGCCGTTCGAGCTAAAAGTGAGGCCAACCGCCCTATGGAAATTAACATGGGAAAAACGCGTTTTGGGACCCCCCTTTTTTCTCGGCCTCCCCTTGATGAAACCCCCCCAAATTGTCAGGGGCTGCTCAGAAACAAAATGTTCCATTTTCCTGAAAACTTCAGCCAATTCCGTCCACAAACGCCAAAGTTATTAGACATAGAATTTTCAAAAATCCCATAGAGAAAAAATCCTAACTATATATACCTACTGGCGACCGCCAGTAGGTAATATATATATATATATATATGTATATATATATATATATATGTATATATATATATATATATATATATATATATATATATATATATATATATATATATATATATATATATATATATATATATATATATATATATATATATATATATATATATATAAATACCTTTTCTCTTTCCCAAATCTTTAAACTTTATGTTTCCTAACAGGTAATACCAGTGAATCCACAATTCTGAGAAATCCATAGATCACTGATTTTCCATTTAACGATTATATACTTTTTCTTATACAATTGTTTAGCATTTTTCACTTTTACAGCAGTAGCACAAAGTAGATCCTGAAGAAGGCCACGATACTGAATAGGTCACTGGCAGTAAAATGTTGATCCTTAAACAACACAATGGGATCTAATGGTTCCTGTCGTGTTTGATGTTTTAATCCTAGCACAGGGCAGCCAGAATAAAGGCATATGACAAACTTGTTAGCTAGTTTTAACTCACTTTATCACTTCACCATCTGCACTGCATCCTTCTCCACACCACAGAGCTCTCATTGGGTATTTAGCAACTACCCTCCTAGTATACAAAACATCCGTGAGCTCCTCCCTCTCAGAGACTGGGTTGTAGCCCACACAATGAGGAGGCTTCATTGTGCAAGGAGGTTCTCCGATGATGAAACATGCCACCTCTGATGTGCGAGGGAAACTGTCCTCTAAAAGGGACACCCTTTTTGATCTGGTGTTTCTATTTTTAGACTAGAATGGAGGGAACTTGTGTGTTGGACTTTATGTCTTATTCAACCACCTTTCATGGAAAAGTTCATCCGTAATCATTGTCATACTTGCACAAGAATCAATTAGGAGATTCCATGCTTTTCTTTCCACTGTAAAACCCTCAAAAGGGGCAAAGCAATTGGCCTCACCCCCATGAACTACTAGTATTAGTTCTCTGTCATTTTTTTGCTCAACTTCAGAACCATCACTAATCTCCCTTTCAGGTATAGCATTGACTTTAACAGATGAATTCCTGCACTTCCGGCAAACAAATTGATGTTTTTGCCCAAACCAAAATGGTGGTCACACACATGTGATGATACCAGAGTTGTGAAACCTCAGCATCTCCTCATGCATGTACATCAGCTTGCAGGACACTCTCGCCCCCATCCAACATGGCCTGCCACATTAAACGCAATGACGCATGACATGTGCTCATTTTGACACAGACTGCAGCTTCTGATGGGTGCGCGGATGGAGATGCAGAGTGAAGAAGTTGTTGGTATTGAGACCACAATCAAGAATAAAATGCTCGGACCAACACTGTGCTCGAGCATAACAATTCCAGTAACACACTTGTGATAGCGCAATAACATCTTCGAGGTTGAAAATCTCCCAAAATGGCACTGCCCCGAAACCCATTATGCTGCACACACTGGCATCTAATAAGTCTAAAAAGTCCTCAAATACCCTTGATTGTCCTTTGGTGTTCTCAAAAGTTACATGATTCTTCTGTGACACAGTGCACCTTTTCTGAACAGGTTTTTCTGGTTGGTTCTCCACAGCTTGGGTCCTGGGCACTGGTCTCCTCATTGCTAGTCTTGCGCTGATGTAGAAATTGCAACACAAGCGTGCAGTTTCAGTTGCTCTACCAATTTTAACTAATATCATAAGCACACAATCATTTCAATAGGCTCTAAATGTTTTGTCTTTTAAAGTGACGTGATCAAGATCGTATATGTGATGATAAAGAAAGATATAATGCTTCACAACAATGGAGTTGCAGGATAGGTTTATTGACCCCAGTCTTCGCAGCATCCTGAAGCAACTGCCACTGTGTGAAACTTACAAATCAACTCCCCCATCATTACATGTACTATAACTCTAATAGAGTTTAAGTCTAAAGAATGCATCATCAAAGATGACGCTGACTACGCATTACACCAGGATGCCTAATCAATGAGAAAATAAGTTTTTTATCAGCGTCCTCAAGAAAGAAAATTGACCTTCAGAATCCATATTTCCAGAGTTACAGTGCTGAATATTTGACATTTAGGTAGAGAAGGAGTGGCCACATTTCCCTATTTTAGGATAAAATGTATGGGTACTTCGTACAACTGTAGTTGGTGAATGTCAGTGGTTCTTGTTAGTTTAAAATGGTATTTTTTATTTGCATTTTGACCTAACTATGTTGTTCCTTCAACCTTTGGCCAAGGCGTGAACCCAATTCCTCACTGGCACTCAACTGCCTCGGCTGTGCATGCCCTTTGGCCATGCGCAGCCTGGGGTTAGGAGCAGGATCTGGCCACAGTCAGGTAGAATTACTGACTTTGTCAATTAGTCACAACACCAAAATATAAAAAGTGGGCCCATTGGCTTGATCAAGAGGTAAGCATATCAACATATATAAAGCAGATCTATCATCTTGGTCCAAAAATCACTAGCAACGTTAATCAAAAGTATGTTTTACTAATTCCCACAATGCAATGTTTAATATAAGTAATTGTTGTGAAAAAAAGTTTCATAGAGTTTTATTAGAATAAATCCACATGCCTGAGTCTTCCATTTTATATTTTCCTGCCTGCAAAATGCAATCATAAAAACAAACACAAGAGGGGCTTGCCTTGCACTCCAGCTGAGGAGCATAGATCTACAACAAGGGGTGCTTTAGAAAATATGGTAACTTCTCCTGCAGAATGGATTTATTGACCAATAAGGCTTACTGTTTTTTCAAATGTTTCTGGGTTAGTAGGGTGCTGCACTTTCTGTAACCCTCTACAATATTAATACATATTTGGTGGTACCCCTGCCTCTTCTAAAGTCACCACCAGCAAGAAAATATTATTAAAAAATAACCCTTGGGCATTATAGGGGTATCCTTTTTGGAATAGTGATGCCTCTAATTTATTATTCATTTTTTCATGTTTTAAACATTTGTGTGGGTGTCCTGGCGCCCACCCAGCCAGAGCCATCATTTTGTTATTACGAGGTTGCCCTGGTGCCCACCCAGGGCACACGCACCTCAATATGCAATGCTGATAAAAAGTGAAATGGATCCCAACTTCTCTTCTAAATCATGATTTTTCAAATTCAATGTGATTTATGTGCAGCATCATGACTCAGTGAGGTAACGCCTTCCAAGGCATCTCCTGTGATTTGCTGGTCTCAAGTTTTAATCTCAACAAGGCCAACTCAACCTTCCTTGCTGCTGAGATCAGTAAATGAAATACCCATATATTTTTAAATAGCGCCACACGTTAGGTGAAGTGAGTATAGACACCAAGGCTAGGCTCTGAAGTAATTGATTAAAAAAAATGTGTTTTTGAATTCTACTCTATATACTGGAGGAGGAACAAATTGTACCTGGTATTCAAATGGCATGACAGGCATCTGTCCTGACCATGTCCAGTCAAATTGTATAAATATTTCTTTACCCTCTAGGTTCCTCCTTTTTACAAAGCAACACATTGTGTATAACTCCTCAGTGCAGTTTCCATTTCCAGACACTTAGGGCCTGATTTAGATGCAGTTAAGAAGGCCTCCTAATGGCATTTGCTCCATCCAAATTGGATCGGGAACGTGTTTTTAAAATCGGGGTACTGATTACGATGCTGTTAGGAAAGTGTTCCCACCTAGTGCCCGATTAAAATGCAGTTAGGAACATAGGCTCCCATTGAAGACAATGTGAGTCCAACCAAATTGGATCTGGAAGCATCCGGATGCTTTGTACTCGGTCGGTGGGACTCTCCTAATCCAATTCGATTGGAAACCATTCTCAAACCCATTCGGTCGAGAAGCTTTCCAAACCGCAACAGAATCGGGCCCTTAGTGGAGGTGAACTAAGTTTATAATAAGGTTACAAAGACTAAGCGCCATATTTAGATATTGATTGATAGGATACTATGTCAAAATGTAATGAATATGCCATTCCCCTTATCGTAAGTGCCACAGACTGTATTGCACTTGTAAGATGGAGGAGCGGACATCCTCCACATTTATGATGGAGTATTCCATCGATCAAATGCTATATATGTCATAAAGTCAGGAAGTTATTGTCCTCATTTTTTGCTTAACATTAAGGCAAACATCTTAATAGCACATATAGAAGAATTGTGCAATGAATAGAACTTTATCCTGCCAAAACAGTCAAGTTTTTATGAAAGCCACAAAGCTATTGTTCATGCATTTCTTTTATCCATAATGATAATGAGTTAATGCCAATTAGGGAAAACAAACAACTATATTTAGCAATTCTTCTTTACCTGAGAGGCAGGAGTGCATGAACACACTATTGTTATTTAATATATTTTTCAACAAACTGGATGGTGTTCATAAAATCTTGAATTTGAAGCATTATCTTCAAATTAATCAATTTTAGTAGCCTCAATGGACAAAAGGCTAGCAAGCTTATAGGAGGGGATTTGAGAGTCCAGGTCAGAACAAAAGTAATTATAAGGAAAATGTTCTCTACATCAAAAATGTGTAATTACAATTGAATGAATGGAGCACTATTCCTGATTCAACAACATATGCCTATAGATTGTTAGAATATGTAACTAGATATCACAAGTAAAAACAAGTAAAAATACTCCAGCGTGTCTTTGCTAGTTTTCACAAATTCTTTCACGGTTGCCCTCTTTCAGCAGAATTTAGTATTTATCATGGCAATGAAAAGACAGCAGTTGGCTATTGAACAGAGCCAGAACAGTGGGGCTTGATAACATGTAAAATTATTTGCACAATTCTTATTGAGGGGATACTATGCTGTTTTCAAGGGTGGTTATCCATGCCCTACACATTGAAATACCTGCCTTGAAGTCTTCACATGTGTACCACTAGTATTAAAATTGGACTTAGCAAATTATTTCACAGAATCAGATCTTCAGTTTCACTTAAATGGATAGCTATTTCACCTCTTGACCTAAAAGTATGTCAAACAAATATGAAATTATCCCTTGTAAAAAAATGCCACCGATAAAAAAATTCCATCTGAGCCGACCGAAGGTGCTCATTTCCAACACATCCTACCAAAACTGCATTTTCAGAATAACTGATACACTCCATCAATCATAATTATATACATGGCTCTTTGCAAACTTGGCATCATTACCCTTTGTACTAGCACTATTTTCAAATTGTATACAAATAATGCTTTTACTTTTTTGTACTTATTTTTATGACACTATGAGACACAGCCCTGAAGAAGCTCTGGATGCGAGAGCAAAACGTGTTGGCTGTTGTGCTATTCTAATGTCAAGCATCAGATATCAAATAAAGGATGTTTTTTCACAAAGGAAGTGGTTATTTTTGTCTATTTTGCCTCTCCCTTTTGAACTCATTTGATAAGGGTTAGGTTTTAGACAACCGACCCGTAGAGGTGGGCAGTATGTGTTTCAAAGTAGAAGAACTAATAGGATAGTTCGGTTAAATAGGGTTTTAGTAGTACATTTATTGTTTTATGTGCTGAAGAAGATTCTCTTCCTGTCTCTGAGGGTCAGTAGAAAGACACTGCTTTTTATGTCTGCCAATTGTATTCCATTGCAATACTGGCGATAAGTGCAGACCCACAAAATAAAGAACCGATTGCTGTGGGCTTTCTCATTCACTCTTGTTTCTCTTTACTTTGAAGACGACATCAGGTTTGCTCTTGTCAGAGTTGCTTGGATCAAATTTCATTCTTTAGCTGCATAGCTGGAGTGGCTAATATCAGATCTCTTTCTACCATTATTTCCAGAATCAGTTTCTTGTGGCTGAATAATGACATTGGTGCTAGTTAGGCCTGTTCTCTGCTGTGTGCAAATCTTACATTGAAAAGTTGATTGAATTAGGAAATTGACAGTATGTAGGCAATTTTCTGACTGAAAGTCACGCCTTACATCACAGTTATGTTGTTATTAAGTCTTTTGTATCGCGCTCTGTTACTACAAAGTATCCTGGCGCGGTGAGTTTTAGAAAAAGAGAGTGTCAGAACATAGCATAACCAACCCAACTAGAGAGGGGCATTAAACAGATGGGTTTTTAACCCCTTCTTAAAAACAGAGATGGTCGGAGAGGCTCTAAGGTACAGAGGAAGTGCATTCCAGGCTCTGGTGGCTTTAACTGCAATGGACTGGCCTCCCAGTCTGGCATATTTGTATCTAGGCAGGGCCATTTGACATTGGTTGGCAGAGTGCAGTGCACGGTTTGGGGTGTAAAATGAGAACCGTTTCTGCAGATAAACCAGTCCAAGACGATGGACCGCTCGAAATGCCGAACCAGAACCTTAAAAAGAATTCGATGCGGCACTGGAAGCCAGTGAAGGCTTCGTATGTGGCTCAGCACACTGTAAGGCAGAAGGAGGTGGCATCACTTGAATGAATGGCCTCACTAGGCAGGAGGAAGTTGGAGATTCTAGAGAAGAGCCACCTCTTGGAAGGCAAACAACCAGCCAAGGGAAAGTGCGACATTTAGACAGAACCTATGTTCTTTACACAAATGTGTTCATTTAGGGCTAGATATATCAATATTGGGATAACTAAATGCGCTTCAGTGCAAATCGCAATTAGGTAATCGCTATTCCTAATGTATGAAACTCATAGAGTTTCCTGTAGCGATTCTGAATGGGTCGCACGTTGACCTACCTCATGAATATTAATGAGGTAGGTCCCAATTTTCGACCCATTTGAAATCGTTTAAATCACAGGGGATGGTGGCATGCTGGGTTAGAGGACTACATTATCTGTGATTGCTTTCAAATAAGCAAACGTTTTTTATAAATGCAGCCTATTTTCCTTAAATGAAAACAGATTGCGTTTAAATAAAGAATAATGAAAAGGTTTTATTTTGGCGCCCACGTTCACAAACGGAAAGTGGTTCCATGTCAACCACTTCCCCTTTTGTGAATGGGTTACCACCTACTTGAAGATGGTGGTAAAATGCGAATGTTTAGCGACTGCATTTCCGTTGCTAAACATTATTACATACCACTACGATTCGGTACTGAGAAGTGATGCCCTAAACATGCTCCTACCTTTTACAGAATCGGTATGTCAATTTGGAAAATTTTACATACCAAAATGCATTTTTCTGGTCACAAACAGCCCGATTGTGTGCATCAGCCCATTTGTGACTGTAGGAATGCTTGATACATCTGGCCTTTAGTGAAAAAGCTCAGCAAAAAATGCACTGAGGTGTTCTTTTCAATCAATCCCCTATGTACGTAGAGCAGCTGTTGCACATACCTATATTTTCCTGCAGAATGATTAGTGTGTGTCACTAATATGCATGCCAAAGACAGGCATGTTCCTACCTATTTCAATGACAACAAGATGCTGTTTTCTTGCATGATATGTTTTGGATCTTTCCCTTTTTGCAGGGTCACTCCAAACCTTTCGCCTTCAACTCTTCTACTTTTGCTCAATTCACTTTTGTTGGCCTTAGGACTGTGCACTTTACAACTTCTGACCAGTGCTAATGTGCTTGTGCTCTCTACCCATATTATGGTAGAATTTGCTTCTACCCAATTGGCACATTTAATTTACTGGTAAATCACTAGTAAAGTTGTATCCCATGTACCCAGGGTCTTTAAATTAAATGTTAGTAGAGAACCTTCAGCCCTGCTTGTGCCACATACCTCAGGTCTGCATTTGCAGCCTATGTGTGCACTGTCATTTCGAGCTGGCAAAATAAACCTTTGCCCAGGCCCAAACCTACCTTTTTAATCATATAAGTAAACCACATAGTTTAGTCCCTCAAACGCTAGGTACAGTGTATTTAAGAGTTGGGTGTGTACTTTAAAATTTCACATGTCCTGGTAGTGAAAAACTCTTAAACAGTTTTTTCCACTACTGCATAGCCTACCTCACCCATTGGATAACATTTGGTTTCATATTGCATTTAATAAATAGTAGCTTTCAGTTGCGAACAGGTAGACAGGTCAAAATTGTTTTCGAACAAAACTGTAATTTAAAGCCCTCTTAAATGGTAAAATGCCACATTTAGAACTGTACAGAAAAGGGGGTGGTTATGAACAGAGTGTCTGAATTAAGCAGACCACTCTTACCCAGTCAAGAGATCAGGGCTTAATCCATCACCGTTTTTTAGCTCACTGCATCACCCCAATTTAGAACCTGGCTATATGCAAATTAGCCTGACCCCGTGCCTCATGGGAACAGGGCAGACCAAACTTCCAAGCCAATTCTTCACTGGTAAGGAGACAAGCCTCCGGGGACCGGTTTCTGGCATTTCAGCCATCGTCGGCCCTGGTGCTCGAATCCTGGTGGTGCAGTGAGCAAGGGACTCATGTCTGAGTATACCCTGCCACACCTGTAGTGGCCAAAAACGATACAGAAAAGGGGGTGGTGATGAACAATCACCACCCCCTTTTCTGAATCGTTTTGTCCACCATAAGCGTGGAAGGGTATACTCAGATGTGAGTCCCTTGCTCATTGCACCATCAGGATTCAAGCAAGCCGGGCCGAAGACGGCTGTAATGCCAGAAACCGGTCCCCGGAAGCTTGTTTCCTTCCCAGTATAAGAATTGGCTTGGTAGTTTGGTCTGCCCTGTTCCCATGATGCACTGGGCCAGGGACAGACTAATTTGCATGTAGCCAGGTTCTGAGCTGGGATGGTGCAGTGAGCTAAAAAACGGTGATGGATCAAGCCCTGATCTGTTGACTGGGTATGAGTGTTCTGTTCAATTCAGATACTCTGTCCCTCACCACCCCCTTTTCTGAAACATTTAGAACTGTGGCATTTTCTTGTCCTAACCATTTGGTACATGCAGCATCTCTATTATTCATATCACTAGGTGTATCTGGCACATGGTCCTTGTATATTGATAGACATTGAGGAAAATGGAAGAGAGCTGTTGACAAGATGGACCACTCTGAGTTCAACAGGGGAAGTAACTATCACCTAAAGGGAGTGGAAACCCCCAGAACCAACTCATTCTTCAAAGTAGGCATCTGGTTTTAATATGGAACCCCCAGACCCAACTCTTAAGTACACTTCTGGATCTTTAAAAGACTCAGAAGGACTGCTGTGCTGCTCTGCAAGAAGTACTGCTACTCTGAGGCCCTGCTGCCTGCTGACCTGCTGCCTGAATAAAAGGGCTTGACCTGCTTCTTCAACCCATGACCATCAGAGTGACTCCAAAGGTTTTTTGGCTGGCTTCCTGAACAGAGCCTCAGGGACAAAGGACCAAACCACTTTGACCCAATAACCTGGATTCTGTCTGATGTGAGTCCTACCATCCCAAATGGTGCCACCCCAGTTCTGAACCCTTGGAAGGGGTCCTAAAGGTGCTCTGCCAGCTGAGCTGATCCGAGGAGAACTGACATAGTGAAAAGCATCGGATCACAAAACTCCACTTTGGGACCACTGCTCAAGGCATCACCAACACAGGATTTTGCAGCCTGCAGCCTCACTGTCACTGCATTATGCATCCTCAATGTGGACCTTTGCATCGCAAGACCCTTGTCAACGGCATACTCAACGACAATGCAGAATCCGCATTGCAAGCCCTGTAACTTCTTCAAAACCAGCTTGAGTGTGGCACATCTTCAACGCAGGACTTCACAGCGCAAGCCCCTCATTGATGACATCCTTAATGACGATGCAGGACCGCACATCGCAGCCTTGCATCTTATCAAACCTGTCTCCAATCCTGGACCTTAAAACACTTCAGCTGCATGATTCATCCTTGATGATGGATCTCACAACTCTCCTCAACCAGGATTTAAGGTACTCTTGTTCTAATGTGGTCTCTGTTTACCAGCCTGCACACCGGAGGCCTAAACTTGTGCCTTTGTCCCAGTCCGGCACTACAGATAGCCACGGTTGCCACATTTTGCTTCTATGCATCGTTTATACTAAAATCGTTGAAAACAAATATCTCTAGCTCTACTGATTGGATTTTTATCATTCTTGTGGGAAATAATTTCACTCTAAATGTGTGTGGGATTTTTATTTGGGTTGTGTTTTCCCTTTATTACTGTTTGAAGTGCTACATAAATACTTCACTTTGCACATTGGCCCACATGCATCAAGCATTTTTGGAGTCGCAAACGGTGCGATTCCTTAAAATCGGCCGTTTGCGATTCCAAAAATGCTTTTTGGAATGCATCAAGCATTTTTAGAAATCGCAACATTTTTGCGATTTCCAAAAATGCGATTGCTTTTAAGAAATCGCAAATTTGCGATTTCTTAAAAGCAATGCATGAATACTTTTGAAATTGCGAATTCGCAATTAGAGGGACAAATTTACCGAGTAGTTGAACTACTCGGTAAATTTGCAAAACGTGTAATTAACACAGAAAACGCATTTTAAAGGCATTCATGTTACGGACACACATGTCCTTAGGACATGTGTGTGTGCAACATGATGCGAAAAATACATTTCAGGGGTGCAGGGGGGGTTCATTTGAACCCCCCTCACCACCCTTGAAATGCAATCAGGATTTGCGATTTTGAAATTGCGAATTCGCAATTCCTATTCATTCCTATGGGCCTTTTGGCCCATAGGAATGAATGGGAATTTCAAATTCGCAATTTCAAAATCGCATTTTTTATGCGATTCGGTAGAAATAGCGATTTCTACCGAATTGCATAAATATTTAAAAAACAATCATGCAAAGGCTTTTGCGATTTCTAAATTGCGAATCGCTTTTTATCGCAATTTAGAAATCGCAAAAGCCGAGATTGATGCATGTGGGCCAATGTCTCTTAGTTAAACAAGACTGCTTTTGTGCCAAGCTACCAGATCATTAGGCATTAAAAGAGGCTAAAATGGGGTTTGCTGGTGACTTCACCATGACAAGGATTGTAGTTGCTGCTTGATTAGGGCCCCCCTGAATCGTTACCCAATTTATTACAGAATGGCTTTGTTCTCTTCCCTGTCCTGAAAATTGATCAGTAAGATTGTAGTTTGCTAACAATTTCATTAATAAGTGCACCACAGTGATGCGCACTTCCTGTTACTCCTTTAATAGTAGGTGCTCCATAGCGACACATACAGCTTTGTTTCATAATATTTCGAGATTTTTTAATTCTTCTTTACTGTAATTAGTGCTAATGCTGGAACTTACTGCGTGATTTTAACTGCTCTTTTATACTTTTTATATGCAGTTTTTAGTGCAAGTGTTCTTATCATCTCTGTAGTCTTCTCTCACATTAAAACTGTTGATTTGCTCTACTCCTTGCAATATGGAGAGTTACAAGGTTTTACCTTACATATACAAATCATATAATTGATGGCAAAGCTGTGAGAATCCCGTGGCCCCATCCTCATTCTCTTTGCATTAACAAATGTAAAGAGGGATTCTGGGAGATGACTCTACTTAAAATGTGTATCCAGCAAACAGGATTAGTATGTGTGTGCTGTGCACACATTAAACTGCAGTGCAATCAACAACCTACTGAAGCACTAATGCCAACAACCTTTCCCAGAAATACAAGTTTTTAATAAATACACAGGAGTCTTTCATAACCGTCTTCAGTCTTTAACACAGCCAGGCATTTCGTGCACATCACCATAAGCATATATAGCGCAGAAGCCTCAAAACAAGTATCCAACCATTTCAGATTAAAGTAGGCCGGCAAAGGCAATCAGGACAGAGTCGTTTTCAGGGTTTTCCCAAACAGCATTTTAGGAAATTAGATCTATTCCTTTAATCCCCCTGGATTGTATGATTCCTGACTATCTTGATTTGGACCTTTACTGTCAGTGAACCTCGCCAATTGAGTCTCACTCATTGTATATTCTGTGGAAATGGAATGAGGGTGCTAAACACTAGTATATGCCTTTTATGATAAGGATGTTTTTACATAGTTGGTGTAAAAGTCTCTGTACTTGGTACATGTGAGCACATGCATGTCCACACGTGAGCAGACTGAGCATGTGATACTATAATCTAGCTCAGCCCTGTAGCTGTGCACAAGTATCCTGTTACAGAAGGGACCCATTAAGGATTGGAAATGACATGGTGTAGACCTTAAATTGTAATTTGGCATCCATATTGTAGGTCTATAGTGCTTAATGAAAATCATGTGGGATCGCTGCATTAAACCTTATGGGTGAAATATGTGCCACTGCAGTTTGCAGTACAAAGCCCTAAAGATACTAGTCTGGTATGAACCTAGGGTAAAAATGTGCTCCAATTTCAGATTACCTGTCACTGTAGAGATAACTATACTCTTTATGACACTTTGAGAATTATCGTATTTCCCTTGCTCAGCCATAATCACATTCCAGCATATGGCCCACCCTACTGGGCCACGTTCATTACTTTGCTGACCAGCAGCCGGATCAAAGGCCTCCCCAAATAATAGACCTATTAACAGTGCTTGGCTCAGCTCCTGGAAAAGTAAGGGGCGGAGAGGAAATCTGCATGTGCTACTTCACTCTTCACGTAACACCTGAACTTGGCAAGCCTACTCCCAGAGAAACAACGGAGGAAGGCCTGACCCCTGGAGTCAAACACATGAGGGAATTCCCTTTAAAATTTAAGTGGGAAGGGATCAGGCAGCTGTGTCAGTTGGATGTAGTGCTGAAGCTCCCAGGAGATGTCTTTTTATAGACCACTTGAACCTACCATGTTGAACTGTCCCTGAATAGGATAGTTTGGGCAGAGGTCAAGTGATGATGTGGCACCCTAGGATTGGGTAGAGCTGCATAACTTCCAGAACTTTCTATCCTAACTTAAAAACCCCTGCACAAAGGAGAAGTTTAGAAGACCCTGCACCTGCGTTGCGATGCTAAAATCATGCCCAGCTGGAAGGTGGAACACCTCTGATCTTCTATAGGTTTGGACATTGGAACGCTGAACCTTCAACTGCAGCCAGAACTAGGATGAGGCCTTCCGGTGCCAGCAATGCTGGCACCCTCAACCCCCCGAGGAACAGTAGGAGTAATGTACCTGCTGGGGGACCCCAGGGAGGTTTCCCTGTGACTTCTGTGGACTGACCCTTGACTTCATTAACACACAGGTGCCTTGCAAGTGGCCGGTAGACTGTGGGACCTGGGGAGTGAGACAGGAAGTTTGTTGTACTTGTTAGATATGGAGGGTTGTAGAAGATGTGGCCTAAGCAGCAGAGAGCAACAGAAACACAGTCAGAGAACAAGTCTGGTCAAGAAAACCATAACAATCAAGTTCTCCAACAAAGATAACACAAAGAGGACAGGAGGAAATGCTCCTGGTGGTTAGAGCTCACACCTAGAGCAAAATGATTCTAGAATTAGGCAAGTCACCCCTACAAGGGTTGAGAAACAGGCCTGAAAAGCTCTGTCCCCCATGGGGAGCAGGCAGAAAAGAAGCGCATGGCACTCTGCTGGATTACTTTGGAAAGCCACAGAGAAGTACAAAAGCCCTGGGGGTTGGCAGTAAAGCCTTCTTCCTTGATCCTTTATGAGGAGAGGTGTGAGTGAGGCCACTTCCCCAGATCTACTTTCAGCCCTGGGGACCCCATACCCCGGAGTCTGGTACAAAAAACTGTGTTGAGAAACCCCATCTCCCCAAGACAGGGCAACACAAAGAAGAGCACTGCCCTGCTCATGGTGGGCTTTTCCCAATCCCCGTGTCTGTGGGGAGTGGGTGCACAACATATCATCTCCTGCCCGTAGTCCATACTGGCAGCAGAAGGAGAGTCTTCCAGATCCTATGTCAGCACAGGAATGTGACAGGAGGGTGGGGAGTCAGCAGGAGTGGGTTCATTACCTCGCCCCAGTAGTGAGTACACTGAAGGGGCACCAGTCCCTTAGAAATTGTAAAACACAGCATGAAGCCGCACATTGTACCCTAAAGGAAAGCCATTCATTTAGTATTCATGATTTGGGTTCTGGAGCATCCCACAAGGCCCACGAGGGGCTTAAAATGTGCATAATGCTCCATGTAGTCCCCTATGAAGGGCCCTGGGCACCTCTAACATTTAGAATGTACATTTAGGGGGATCATGGAGTGCGGAAACCCCCAGAAATTGTTATCCAAAAGTAGGGGTGGGGGGAGTCCTGCTGGTTGGTCCTAAAGCTGCTGGAAAGAAGTGTAAAGATATCAGAAAAACTAAAGGGTGCATATTATTCGCTATAATATTTTACTAAAAATGATGATTGACAAGGCAAGATTTATGTTCTAATAAATAGTATTGAATGTTGGTAGCATCTCCATTAATGTTGCTCGTGTTGTAATGGTGGGTTATCATATGTGTCTGCTCTTAGTTATGTTAAGATCCCCTGACAAATTGTATAGTTGGAGGGATTGTGATTATGGGTTCAGGGCTTTATGTGGTAGTCAATTGTTCTGAGGGTTTCACCAGAGGCATTTCCATCTACTGGATTGTGCCACTTTGTAACTTAGTGCATAGTATTTAGTAGTGTGTGTGTGTGTGTGTGTGTGTGTGTGTGTGGGCGTGTGTGTGTGTGTGTGTGTTTGATAAAATAAGTTTCATTTTTTTAGGACAAAGCATGGACAGGGCAATTATTTATTTAGTGCTGTTGTTGGGTACCGGATCAGGGGGTATTAATCCACATCATCTCCCCTGAGTAGGCCTTTAACTGAAGAGCTTTTCTATCCCGAGAGAGTCAAGTGTTAAACGGGGTACCTGGTTCCCAATAAAAGAGAGCTGCAGACTTATTACTTGAGAAGGACCCTCCTCATTCGCACCTAATAACCCACTTTCTTACAACCATGAAATCATGTTGAGGTTTCTAAGCCTCTGAACTAATGTGCAGATACACAGAGATTTGCAACAGACATACACAACACTCACATATGTAATCTCTGCAAAACATGCTCTACTAAACTTGAATTGGCAGTGCAATGGGATTTTCTGTACTTGATTCTTTTTGGCTCTGCCACTGCTGTGATTGTAGCTTCACACTACATGAATCCGCTGTTTTGCTTGTGCCTGCAATGTTTTCTGGAAATATCCACAAGTACAAGAATTGTCAGAGCAGCAGTGAATTCGGTGCTGGCATGATCTACCAGTGCTTGCTCAGACACTGTTGACTCCGAGACCTGCACTGTGCTCTCTGCTGTGCTAGCATTGGTCTTCGTGATCTTGGTGGTGCCATGCTCACCTGTGATCTGAAACCGGGGAGTTAGGGGACTGAAACGGAAGGAGGACAGAGAGTGAGCGAGGCAAGAACCTCCTTGCAGTACATGGCATCACTCACAGGGCTCCCCTTACATCAATGTGCAAATTACATGGGGCAATACAAATACAATCAATGCTTTGTGTTGCAAGGGTAGATGCCTGCAAAATTACACTGCCCCTTACCATAATCTGCCACTGTGCTATCCAGTAGTTCACATGCACACTTAAGTGTTTAAAAATAACAGCTATAACATATAAGTCATAATGAATGACAACATATTAGCTTGATAACTACCTGTTACCATACAGCAATCTCTATCATAGCGAATTTAATATGTGATTACTTGAGCATCATTGTGCAACTTCCATATCCAAGATGATTAACTTCAGAAAAATGAAAAATGGACAATGGCATTTATTTTGTTTAGAGCGCACAAGGCGCTCCCCAGCTTGGCATTCAGTGCATTGGCATCGGTCACATCTCTCTAACGCTGGCATTGGTTGGCATTATTGAACTCTGGGGAGCAAATACCAAAGCTGGGTAGTCTTAATTCCACAGCATGCCTGTTTAAAACACAAAAAGACCCCCCCTGCCTCTTTATCTCACTATTGCAGGTTATTTTTTGTTTTCTCCCTTTTCATCTGATTTTCTGTCTTTTTCTTTGTCTTTTCCCTTTTGTGTTTTTCTTTTGCTTGCTCTGTATCAGGGTGGAGGAAAAATAATAGTTGGTTTCTAAAAATAAGTGCCACCTAGACCTTGGAAACATTGGTTCCAATCATTTATTATTTATTTAGGTGCATTTAATGATTTACGTTATAGAGCTAAAAGGAACAGAGGCATTTTAGAGCACTGTTTGGGAACGGAGAGAGATAACTTTTTGGAGCATCTACCTGATTGCACTCCTTTCGAAGGCTAACCACTGAATAAGCACCAAGAATCTGTTCAACACCTTGAGCAACAGTTTTGGGCACAAAAGAGCATTTTTGTTAAAAGTTACAAACATTTTCAATCAATCAATCAGGATTTGTTGAGCACGGGTCACGAGGCACTGTCGGATAATTCTGCCTGTTCTCCTATCAGTTGAACATCTATGTCTTGAGGTCCTTTCCAAGTTCCTGGAGCAACGGTTAAGTGTAGGGGTTGGTTGTTCCAGGTCCTGGCCCCCAGGCGGGTGAAGAAGCGGCCTCCGCTGTTAATCTGGCAGATGGAACTGGTGGCAGCTAGAGCGAGGGATCCAGATCTGAGTTTCCTGGTGAGCTAGTGAAAGGTCATATGGCCGGGATGCCAGTCACCCCCTCCCAACAAAATCCCCAAGGATGGGTAGTCAGACGCAGGCTTGAACTTTTGGAAGGCGGGAGGGAGTCACCCTCCCGGACGTATTTATTAAAACATTAAACAAAATTTAAAACATTAAATAAAAGTTTCATAATCATGTACAATTTTTAATTTATTACATTTCGATGAAGACATGTTCTTTGGCTAACCTTAACGGATCTCTAATACAAAGGCTTCCTAGCCGAGTCTAACATCCTGCAAATGCATACATTCTAAATTAAAATTGTACATCCTAGCATTAAGGGCCAACGGCAAGGTCTTAACCGGTGTCAGATCCCTACTACCAAACTCTCGCCCTCACGGTGTGAGTGGCGCATGCGCAGAGGACTGTACCCTAATTGCCAACTGTAATTTCCCTTGTCGTGGTGGGGGCCCCCTTTCCACTCGACGCCATCTTAAAGGTCGTCCGAGTTCCCGTGTGAGGTATCTGTAGGAAGGACAGCGTGGACTCCCACCCATCCCCACACTCTCTAGCCGCCGTCGCGGATATCCGGCCCCCGGGAAATTAGTAGGAGGGGCATATAGACACCTCCTCCCCTGGGAGGGGCCTATGGCCGTCTCCCCTTAGGCGACCCATCCTTAGTGGGTGCCGCCTCCCCGTGGGAGGGGCCAATGGCCGCCTCCCCCGGCCGCTCCCATCCATTCTGGGTGGCGCCCCCCTCTAGGGACCTTGAAATTACTGCTCACCGATCATGACCTTACCGCCCAACCAAAAAATAAATACGACAGTTGTTTACCTACTAAGGAAGGAAGACATTCCGCATACTAAATTGTATCAAGACTGTTTACTCCTAAAAGAAAAAACAGTATCCTACAGACAGAAGTCATATCCTCAACTAAAACATTCCTTTACTTTTCTACAAAGGAAAAAAGGGGTTAACTCAGCAAATCTTCATTACAAAACAAACATTGCCATAAGGGGCTGGTGGGTGGGTCAAAATTGCTGCTTGTTCCGTCGAGGGCTCACGAGCAACGAGTGGGTGCAGCCTTAAGAGCACAGGAACAAGAGGACGCTTCTTCGGATTCCGGCTCTATTTATTCTTCTGCGGGAGGGCGTGTACCCTCCTCCGGTACGCCTACTGGGCGTGGTCATCGGTGTAGGTGCCTAGGACAACCCCTCTTGGGCGGGAAAAGGCGCGCCCCGGCTACGCCGCTTCGGGCATACCAGCCGGGACACGCCCCCCGCCCAAAATGGTTTCCCGGGAGGATTGGGGCACCCAACCATACGTTCGGGGGGACCGAGTGGTCGCCCCTTTCCATATGGCCGGGATGCCCGTCACCCCCTCCCAACACAATCCCCAAGGATGGGTAGTCAGACGCAGGCTTGAACTTTTGGAAGGCGGGAGGGAGTCACCCTCCCGGCCGTATTTATTAAAATATGAAACAAAATTTAAAACATTAAATAAAAGTTTCATAATCATGTACAATTTTTAATTTATTACATTTCGATAAAGACATGTTCTTTGGCTAACCTTAACACATCTCTAATACAAAGGTTTCCTAGCCGAGTCTAACATCCTGCAAATGCATACATTCTAAATTAAAATTGTACATCCTAGCATTAAGGGCCAATGGCAAGGTCTTAACCGGTGTCAGATCCCTACTACCAAACTCTCGCCCTCACGGTGTGAGTGGCGCATGCGCAGAGGACTGTACCCTCATTGCCAACTGTAATTTCCCTTGTCGTGGTGGGGGCCCCCTTTCCACTTGACGCCATCTTAAAGGTCGTCCGAGTTCCCGTGTGAGGTATCTGTAGGAAGGACAGCGTGGACTCCCCCCCATCCCCACACTCTCTATCCGCCGTCGCGGATATCCGGCCCCTGGGAAATTAGTAGGAGGGGCATATAGCCGCCTCCTCCCCTGGGAGGGGCCTATGGCCATCTCCCCTTAGGTTACCCATCCTTAGTGGGTGCCGCCTCCCCATGGGAGGGGCCAATGACCGCCTCACCCCGGGCGCTCCCATCCATTCTGGGTGGCCCCCCCCTCTAGGGACCTTGAAATTACTGCTCACCGATCATGACCTTACCGCCACAGGCCGGATAGTTGACCGACTATCCGGCCCCCCAAACTCCTCCTGAAGGTCATGCTTCCTCAAACCCCTTAGCCATGCTATGAAGTCTCCTATGAGTAAATCATTCCCCTCCCGGGACAGGTGAACCCCATCATTGAGATACATGTGATCACCCCGAATACACCCATGAGGAATGCTATGCAACTGCGCAGAGCGAAACAATTTACCAATTTTATTGTTTACCCTCTTAACCGAATGGTTCAGTGCTGACACCGAAAGGCCCCCCCGCCATACCTTCCTGGGAATCATGTGGGACCAGGCAATCGTGCACCCCGGGACTCTCTTCGACAACCAGCTAACAGCAGCCAAGACTTGTTCAAACAACACTCGTCTACCCAGTGTCACCATGTCATTGCCCCACAGGTGTACTATGACCACAGATGGCGGTGACCTTTGCCGCCCTAAGAGACCCTCAACGAATGACTCGAATTGGTCAATACAGAGCCCACCCTTCCCATGGAAGGCCACTCTGTACCCGTATTCCCCAGCTGCGCGAGTCGCGTCACCTGCTTTGAATACGTCCGCGGCGCGCCTCACGTATGAGTGGCCCACGACCCATACCACTCTCTCTCTAGACGGTGATCTATGACCGCTGGTCTCCTGATACTGGGTTGACTGCAAATTCCGCCCCGCGTGACAGGCTCGCGAAACTGTAATTCAAACAAAAGACAAGAAGCGTGAGTGCATGTCATTGACTTTACAACATGTGCAATCGCACATACCTTCTGAAGCAATTTGAGGACCATCGTCCCAATTGTTTCACTTTATCCGCACTCTGACCCCTGGCTGTAGCCTCAGTAGCAGCCCCTATCCTAAATGAGTGGGTCCCAAAATCGCCCGGGTCCATGCCCGCAGCAGCGATTGTCAGTGCTAACACCCTCTGGAACTGAAACCGCGTCAGTGGGGTGCCATCATTGTGCCTCAGCAAACTCCCCCCCCATGTAGCCGCCCTTAGTGCCAAGTATTCCTTTATACACATTATCGGGCACATGGGGGACCCTCGCACGCGCTGCACAACAACACTATTTCCCGTAGCCCCCTGGTCGGTCTTGGACCTGGCTATCGTGATTACCATCGAATCACCCCTAATTAGGACGTGATCCCTGCACAAGCCTCCCTCAACGTCTTTCTTATTCCTTGCGACCAGTTCGCTCACCCGCATAGCCCCATGGAATGCTAATGCGAAAGCTGCGCGGAACAGAACTGCTTCGTACTGGGAAGAGCATGTCTCGACTATTTTCGCCATGAGTATGGACAACCTATCTAAGCCAATCGGGCGCCTCTCATCTTGCTTGCGACGCTCGAGGCGCTGCCAGCCGCGAAGGGCTTTTTTCACCGAAAAGGAACCCGTTGGGTCTTTAATGCCATGCACCTGCGCCATGAATGAAATGGCCGCTCTATGCCTATTGGCCGTTGCCGCTGATCGGCCCTCTCTGTGTAGTGCTACCAAGAACCCCAGGAAGGATTCCTCCTGACCCCAGTTCTGATTCTCTGTCGGACCCAAAAATGTGCAATAGGAACGAAACGCTCCTTCGTATGCTTTCCTCGTCCTGGGGGCTAAGCTTGCTGCCACGAGGTCTTGTAATCCGGGGCACCGATTAGCCAAAGTGTTTCGGGGAATGGTGCCGCCACTAGGTCCGCTGTAGGTAGATAACCCCTGAACGCCTGCATATGTGAACGAGAGAGTGCATCAGCCGCATGATTCAGTACGCCCGGCACATGTTTCGCCCTGAACTGTACATTCAGTCTCATGCAAAGCAGCACAACTTCTTTCAACAATCTCAAGATCCATTTGCAGCGTGCTGCCCGTTGGTTAATGCATTCAACAACCAACATATTATCAGACCAAAATACCACAGAGCGGTCTCTGAACTCGTCTGGCCATGCCATCAGAGCAACAAAAATAGGGAATAGCTCCAGGAACCCAATGTTACTTGTGAGACCGCTGGAGTGCCGGCACGCCGGCCATATCTGCGCCGACCATCGGTTACCAAAAATGGCGCCAAATCCCACGCCCCCCGCCGAGTCAGTCCACAAACCTAGCTCGTCTGAAGACGCTGGCGGCTTGCTCCATACTACTCGCCCGTTGAAGTCCGCCGGAAATGCCAACCAAATGTGCATATCCTGGCGAACCTCTGCAGACAGTCTCGTACGGTGGGTCCTTCTTTGAGACCAACCATAGCTTGTGCAATAGAGCGTGAGAAGGGGCGGGCCATTGGTATAACTCTCAAGGCAAAGTTAAGCTGACCCACTGTTTGCTGTAACTGGTGCAGGGTCACTTTCTCTTTACTAAGGCATAGCTTCAGGGAAGCCCTAAATTTGGCTAACTTTCCCACTGGCAAACGGAAACATCCCTCCACAGAATTGAGCTCAATCCCCAGAAACTCCAGTGAAGTAGGTGGTCCAACCGTCTTACCTGGTGCCAATGGGACTCCAAACTCCCTCATGAGGATGCAAAAGTCCTGCAGCGCCTGCGCACATTTTGTGTCGCCGGCCGCTCCTAAGAACAGGAAGTCGTCTAGATAATGCATAACATGCCTATGCCCTGTGGCCTCGGTGAATGCCCACTCTAAAAAACAGCTGAATTTTTCAAAATAGGCACAAGAAATGGAGCAACCCATCGGCATGCATTTATCCATGTAATAACTCCCTTGGAATGCAAAACCTAGCAAGCGCTGATCCTGTGGGTGTACCGGGAGCAACCGGAACGCCGATTCGATATCCGATTTTGCCATCAGCGCCCCGGGGCCCAGGCGATTTAACATGGCAACGGCATCATCGAAAGATGCGTACCGCACCGAACAAACTTCTGGGTCAATGGCCTCGTTCACCAAGGAACCCCTTGGAACAGACAGGTTATGGATAAGCCTAAACTCCCCTGGGTCTTTCTTCGGGACCACCCCTAACGGGGAACAGATGAAATCCGCCACCGGTGGGCGATGAAAAGGCCCTGCCACTCGCCCAAAGCTGACTTTTTCGCAATTTTTCTCTCTACCACACTCGGATTATGTTGCGCCGATAACTGGTTTTTACAAAAGGAGTCCCCTCGAAAATCCCCCGCCGGGATGTGGAAGCCGTGCAAGAATCCCTTCCTCAACACCCCAGCGGAGACATAATCAGGGTATTTGTTTAACCAAGGAGTCATAGCCATGAGATCAACGGGTGTAGGCAATTGGTCACAACGATCTACCTCACTCCTGCTTGGACCCTCCCTTTCCTCCCGCCCCATTATTTTTCGATCTACATGAACTCTCCGGGTGTGAGGAATTCCCACAGCTCGCACACACATGCTTGAACCTACATGTTCCTTGCGGTCTGTTACAGTTGCCTCGATTGAAGCCCCAACAGACCCCCCGCTTTCCACCATTCCCGCCGGTTTTCGGCTGGTGATCGCCCCCGGCGCCCGCTCGAAAGGGCACCGCCGGCTTTTGGCGGGAGACCCCTGGCCCACTCCCGCCCGGCGAGGATGTACCTGCCGCCCCCGGCAGGAGCTGCTTATGCCATGAGACCGAGTCGAGGCAGTCCCATGTCAGAGAGGCATCATATTCTTTCGCTTTTCGGAATTTCATGTCGTAACCTTTCCATTCCTCTCCCTCATACATTGCATAGAAATCCATAATACGAGTTTGATAGCAAGACAGTTCAGTTAATACCTCGGGTTTACGTTCCCCCATAACTGCAGTAAATATTGCAAATGCCTTTGCCCAATTCGTTATCGTTTCATCCACCCTGAACTCCGCCATCTTGGCGCGCCACACGCTCGGGTGCCACAAATCTTTCTGGGTGTTAGCATATTCCATCTCGCGATGGTCAGTTAATAACGAAAACATATTGACATACTTGTCTCCCCATATCAACTCTTTTGTGGCCATAGGAATGTGCTGTGCCACCCTCTCCCGCCTTGAGGGTAATGAGCCCTCCCCCGCCATTGGCAAAGCAAGCTTACCCGGTTCGGTCGTTGTTCCCGCCGATTTCTCGAGACCAACTGCCGGTCCTACCGGTGTCACCTGTGGGGAAACAAGAGGAAGATTCGCCTTTGCGGCATCTCGCGACTGCCGCAACTGCTGTATTAGTAACTTGGCCTCTTCGGCCGTGTCTCCGGGCGCCTTGGCACCCCCTGCTTTTTTATTGAGCCATGCGGCCAACTGGGTGGCCAATTCAAGAGGCATATCCTCATCGTTAGCGGGGCTAATCACAACCGGGATCGGTTGACCCGCGTCTGGGATTGGTACCGGGCCGTCAGCTGGTGTGACCGGGGAGGCCGGGGGCACCTCAGGGACCGGAACCTCCCCTGAAACCGCCCTCTTTTTGACCCGCTTCCCTCTACCCTCGGGGACGATTCCTGGCAAGGCCGGGCCTATTACCTTCTTAGGGTTACCAGGATTGCTCAGTGCAGCCAGTTGCTTTTTGACGTCCGCCAAACCTCGGCCGATCGATGGGACTTGTCCGAGTTTCCGCTCCATGCCAGCCATCCGGTTCATTAACAGGCGTAGCACCTTATCCGTCTCGGAACCCTTTCCTGCTTTCTTGCCAGCCATGGTTTCGATTATTGGCTCCTTTAGACGAGCAACGAGGTCCTGGACTCTTCGCCTTAGAGTAACTGAAAGAAAAACAACAAGATTACAAGTTCTCAAAATTGCTGCTTGTTCCGTCGAGGGCTCACGAGCAACGAGTGGGTGCAGCGTTCAGAGCACAGGAACAAGAGGACGCTTCTTCGGATTCCCGCTCTATTTATTCTTCTGCGGGAGGGCGTGTACCCTACTCCGGTACACCTACTGGGCGTGGTCATCGGTGTAGGTGTCTAGGACAACCCCTCTTGGGCGGGAAAAGGCGCGCCCCGGCTACGCCGCTTCGGGCATACCAGCCGGGACACGCCCCTCACCCAAAATGGTTTCCCGGGAGGATCAGGGCACCCAACCATACGTTCGGGGGGACCGAGTGGTCGCCCCTTTCCATGCATTGGGTGAGGTATGCAGGTCCTTTGTTGAGTAATGCCTTGTATGTGAAACAATAATAATACTTTATTTTTTGACTTCTTAAAACCATTACAATATAAACGCGTTCAATGCATTTATAAAAAGACAGCTCAATAAAAATGACAAAATTGTGTTTTTCTTTCAATTCACTAAAACAATGTAGGCAGTCAAAATTCATCAAAAAGTCAGATTCAGATCGGCAATTATTGATAGTCCAGGGTTCTGTTATGGGACCTGTAGACGAAATACATCTCTGCTGAAGTAAGAGAGATTCAGCAGCTCTAGTATCTTGCAACAGTTTTGACGCTTTACTGACAAATGTGGGGAACCCAATGTTCAGCTTCGTGTTGTCTGGATTTAAGGCAGCTATAATAGCTTGGCGGCATGATCGAACTGCTAGCTTGTTCCATTCTTCTCGCAATAGAAACCATCTGATTGTAAGCTTTGTGGGACATACACAGGCTATGTGTTCAATGGATTCGGAGTAATTCACGCACATCCTGCATTTAATACTATTGTCGGAATGATGCCATTCAAGAAGGTTCTTCAAAAAAGGCCATTCACCCATCCTCAGTGCTAAAAATGTTTGTTTCCAGTAAAGTGCAAATGTTTTTACTAAGTAGGGTGACTCCACTCCTAGTTTAAAATTGGAAATCACTGCCCATGCGTGCTTCCTCTTTGACAATATTACCCTGTCAGAAAGAAAGGACCAGTGCCGGATGATCTTCTTGATGATCGCCTTTAGTGCCGGCTGTGAGGGGTTTGTTCCCCAGAATTCCTTGACTCCAAGTAATTGTAGGCTGTAATCCAAATTGTGTTGATATTTCTGGCTAGTAGGGCTTTTCAATATTTCCTTCTGGCCTCCAGGAAACCCTCCGTGGCATGGCGCATTCTGTTGCAAACCGTTATAAACGGGTCAGCCTTTATGCCGTGATGGTCTGCTAGGCCTAGTTCAAGGAGGACTTGGACTGGTGAGGCTGATTTTGGCAGGTGGAATTCACGTGGAATGCACGTTTATATATTTTGATTGTTAGTTTATTCGATAAAGTGCTTGTTGAGCCCATCATGATCTTGTTCCCGTACAACAGAGAATTGGTTATCTTTGCCTTCATTACTTTCAGCATGGGGGTAAAACTTGGGCCAAATAGCTGTTTTGACAATTTTGCAGCGGCGGCCTCTAATGACAAAGCTTTGGCCTTTAGTGCTTCTTTCTGCTTGATAAATGAAAATCTAGTTTCAAGAAAGATTCTCAGGTATTTGTAGTGGGGTGTTGATTCAAGCTTAGCATTATTAAAAAATACCACCCTCTGTGTGACCTCTAGTGCTTCCCAAAAGAAATAGTTTTTGTGTTCAGCTCTAAGGTGTTTCTTGTTGTGTGGGGGAGCAATTCAACAAGTAACCTCTGTAGGCCTACATTTGTTTGGCTTAGCAACACCAAATCTTCAGCATACAGCAGGTTACTGATGCACGTTCCATCCAGTTGAGGGGGTGGCAGTTAACGCTATCAAGTTTTGGGGATAAATCCAATATAAACAAGTTAAAAAGGAGTGGGGCCAACACACAGCCTTATTTGACTCTACTTTTGGTTCCGATCTTCCTAGAGACGTGGGAGCCTTCACCCAGCTTAATTCTAATACATGTTTTTGAGTGGAGTTGGACTATAGTGTGTAGAAGGGTCGATGATATGCCGCTGGCCTCTAGTTTTTCCCAAAGCAGGCTCCAAGGCACTCTGTCGAAGGCTGCCCTAAAATCAGCAAAGCAGCAATGTAGTTGGGTCTGTTGAACTGCTGCTTTCTCTATCAAGACGGTTAACATGAGTAGATTAGTCATGTTACCGTAATTGGCCACAAAATCAGTCTGGTTAAAAGGGAGGCACTTTGTTGTCTTGGCCCAGGCCAGCAACTCTTCCAATAAAATGCTGGCATAATATTTGCTATCATTCGATAAGTATTACGCATGTTTCTCTTCCCGCTTTTATAAATTGGGTGAATAATAGCACCTCTCCCGGACTCTGGAATGGTAAGCTGACCATAGTTCAACTTCTGATTAAAACATGGCGTGAGGGAGACCGTTTGGCCCTGGGGCTCCTTCGGCCCTAGCTTTTACTATTGAGCGTGAGATCTTGTTTTTTAGATTGTGTGATGTCAATTTGGTCTCTGACAGTAAATCGCTGTTTTCCACATGGCCCTTTTTGTTGGTTTGTCTATTGTGTTAATAGATGAGGCACTGAGGCCAGTTCTTCTAAAGCTCTTACCTTCTGGGATGATATCACAGCATTGGCTAATCTGAGGGGTTTAGTGTGGTCATTCTTTTTAGTATGATATCTGAAATGTCTGGCGAACAACTTTTACCTGGGCAAGACGCTGGGTTCCTGGTCGGGTGCACGCAGTTGGTCCTCCGGTCGGTCTCTCCCTGCTGCCGCTCCTTCCATAGATCACAGCGCGGCCGCTGTCCGGGGGGGACCACAATCCCCAAGCTCCCTTGTGGCAGAAAGCTTCAAATTGAGAGCACCACCGGCGGAGCGGGTGTCTGGCGAACAACTCTTACCTGGGCAAGACGCTGGGTTCCTGGTCGGGCTCACACAGTTGATCCTCCGGTCGGTCTCCCTCTGCCACGGCTGCTTCCGAAGATCACAGCGTGGCCGCAATGCGGGGGGGACCACAAGACCCAAGTTCCCTTGCGGCAGGAAGCCGCTCCCGGTATTTTTGCACCAGGAGGTGCTTCAAATTGAGACCACCCCTGGGGGAGCGGGTGTCTGGTGAACAACTTTTACCTGGGCAAGACGCTGGGTTCCTGGTCGGGTGGCACACAGTTGATCCTGCGGTCGGTCTCCCCCTGCTGCCGCTGCTTCCGAAGATCAACAGCGCGGCCGCAGTGCGGGGCGAACCACAAACCCTAAGCTCCCTTGCGGCAGAAAGCCGCTCCCGGTATTTTTGCGGCAGGAGGAGCTTCAAATTGAGAGCACTGCCTGCGTCGTGGGACAGCGTCGTGGGACAGCGCGCGGGCAGCGCCGGGCTAAGCCCGGGCAAAGGGCGGGTGGTCTGTGGCCGTCCGTGATTGGACGAGGCTGGGCTGGGCAAAACCCCTTGGTCTTCGAACATCAGGACAAATATAAAGTGAGACTCACGAACAATATTATTGACTGTAATGTCCTTTGCTTGTGGCTTTTAAACCCTGTTTTTAATCCTAATGAGGAAATCTGGTTTATAGTTTAACCAGTTTTATTTTGTTTTGATTCATAATAGCTTTTTGCCAATTCTATATAATTATTGGTTTTACTGCTTATTCTAAATGTGTCTAAACGGAAGGGAAATAAAACCCCCCTTGAGCTAGCTAGTGCTACGCTCGACAATTACTTGGTAAAAGCAGTTAATAAAATAAACATTGAAATTGACAAAACTGAACATCGATTATCGCTGGGCAGTCTGCTAATTGTGCCATCGACACCTCTGGCTGTACCAACTATAGATATCAGAAAAGATCTTAGCAATCCCGATGATATAATCCCAGAGGCCCCAGGTCAAAAAGTGATAACACCGACTGCCCCGGTGGAAATTTTCAATACCCCCATTCAGAGGTCGCCAGTCCCAAGATTAAGAAGGGGTAGTAGGAAGACACAAACTAAACGTGGCGGAAATCCAAACAAAAAAGGATTTAAAATGACACCAATAAGTATTAAAGGTAGTGAGGAGCTAATAGACAACTGTAGCACAGTAAAAATGAATGCTGACCAGTTCGATTTGCTAGTCAGTATAATGGGTGCTAAAATAGAAAAGGCAATTAAACCTCTAACTGAACAGCTAGATCTGATTTCCACAGAGGTCTCAAGGTTAGGAGACCTATTATCTGCTCATATTGAATCAGTGAAGAGATCTGGGGCAGTGGATAAGGGCCCTTGGGTTATCAAAGCAGCTTCAAGTGTACCTGACCCAGCTGACGTTGGAGTGATAAATTTGATAGAAACAGCTATGCTTCACCCTCAATCGATAGGGTACCGGAAGAACCCGGCAGTAGAACTAGAGAGAGGCCCGGTGTTGACAGAAGTCAAGAGAAGCCATACAATTAACTTACCTCCCGACTGTGCCCCATATGTGATCGTTTTAACAAATGTTCCACCCTTTGATAAACATTCGAACCAGAACCAACCAGAATCACATGAATCCCTTAAAAATAAAACTGTGTTCTGGCTCCATAAACAATGTGGGTTTCCTATAATCTATTCTGATCAGATTATATTTACCAGAAGGGTTAACTGGATTGGCAACTCCAGAAAGAGTAGTGGAGGAGACTGCGTTATTGTTAATTTTAAATATCCCCAACATGTAGCAACTGCCTTTCCAAGAGCAGCTTCACTACCATATTCTGAGAAGGGTATTTGTTTACGCCCACTTGGTTTTTTATAGCCATCTTATTAATGAACCCTTAGATAAAAGTAGAGGAGGCCCTTTAACGCCTAATAAACGTACTAACCCACGTCCTGTATTTGAGATACCAATGCTAAATCATTACCAAGCTTTAAGTTCCCTAGACTCTAACGATTGACTTAGCCAAGATTGTTGTTCTTCCCATGAGGTGATCCTAGCTTGCCAGGTGATCGAAGTAAGCGAACAATTTGTATACTCCCAGCCAGCACCGATGGCCTACCCAACCACAGCAGTAGCCAGTAGAGATATATTAAATGGTGATCATAACGCAGGTGATGGACAACATGAATTGCCCTTTTTAGATAGTATCAAGATAGAGTTTAATTATGGCAGATCTATCGTTAGTTGGAATATTGCAAGGTTGAACTCTAAGGGTTATGTTTTGGGCTGGATGAATTTGATTAATGCTTATGATATTGTTTGTTTCCAGGAAAAGTGGTGTACCGATTTGGTCAATTATGAGGGGTTTGTTTCTTATAATTTAGTAGCACAGGAAGAGCCAAAGGTGGACTTTTGATTTTAGTTTCTATTATCCTGTCCATTACAGTAAAAAGATATTTGACTGTGGGTGCTCACGTCCAGATCCTCTGGCTCTATGAGAAACAAGGGCGTAATATACTTATCCTCAATTGTTATAACAATGTTTTTGATAACACAAGGATGCAAGTTGTAAAGGATCTGTCTATTGCCATTGATAATTTGATTGCAGAAATGAATGTTTCTTTTGATTTTATTTGGGTGGGTGATTTTAATATCCCGACTTGTGAAATGACAACCCTAAAAGTCTGTGGGGCCAAAAACAATGCTGGTCTGGACGATCTGCATTTTTGCCACAATAGCTATGGCTGAAACACTTAATAAATTTATGGGCGATTATGACCTAGAATTTTTAATTTTTAAATCTCTCTAAGGATGAAAAAGGCCAGATAGTCCCCACTTATAAGAATCGGTATACCAGCTCAATTATAGACCATGTAATTGTTTCTTCTAACATAGTCCCTTACTGTGCAGCCCCTAGGATTGAAGTCTCTTCCCTGAGTGATCATAATTGTATTATTCTGGAAACTACACTCTGGGGAGGTAGGCCTGTCTGCCCAGTGAGGACAGTTACAAATATGGAACCCCACAGAACAAACGGTGTGAAACTGAGATGGAAAGGGGAAACATCTGATGAACTATTGAGCTCTATTGTCAAAGAGTGTCTAACATTCTAGACATTCAGTGTCTAGCATTGAACCGGACCGGGTTTTGGATGTTTTTAATAGCATTAATAAACACATTGATGTCAGGTTTACTAGACCCTACAGAGTACAGCATAAACTCGCACTACACTTTTAACTGAACTATCTAATTGTGCTCTATTTTGGGCCACGGTCAACTCCCCTTTCCTCAAGGAGAAAAATACCCCGGAGCTTACTTCTAATGTCACTAGAGATAGGTGGGTTTCCCATTTTTCTATGATTTTTGAATCCGATACATGTACCGAAACCAACCTTAGTAACTGGCCGGTCGTACCTCTGGACATTACTGCCCATGAGGTCGAACTTGGTATTCGTGCAAGCAAGGGAGGGAAGGCTCAAGGACCAGATGGTGTTCCCATTGATGTTTATAAAGCTGCATCAGACATGTGGAGCCCTCTTCTGGTTATTGTCTTTAGTGCAGCTGTATGTACCGATGCCCCCACGACCTGGGGGGAGTCAATCATAATCCTGATACAAAAGAAGTGCAATAGGTCAGATGTTCAAAATTATCGCCCTATCTCTCTCCTAGACTCCTCAGTTAAGATCATGAGTAGACTTATGTTGGCGAGATTGGAAGAGTGGGTAGAGCAAGAGGCGATTCTGGCCAATAGCCAGAATGGATTCCGGAAGGGTCGGGTACACTTGATCAGTGTTTTAGACCTACTGATCGGGAAGTGTACACAAGCCAAGCACGGTTCACTATATCTCTGCATGGCAGATCTAAGCAACGCTTTCGACCTGGTGGACCAATCCATCCTATGGCCGACCCTGTTACAGCTTGGGGCCCCGGAGGACATAATCTTCTTTCTTGCTAGGTTATATGAAAAGCTACAAACTAGTGTGCGTTATGGCACTAAAGGAGAGTGTACCCCTAAATTTAATGTTAATAGAGGTATAAGACAGGGCTGCATCCTTGCCACCCTACTTTTTACGTTATTTATTAATGAAGTTTTAAAAACTGTTAATGCTGATGCCCCCCAGGTGAATGGTGTCACAGTGCCGGTGTGCAATCCCTATTTCCTCAGGGGGATTACAATAAAAGTTGGTGTTAAAATCTTCTGAGATTATACTAGGTATGCTCATTTAGCAAGTTGCAAACGATATTGGTCAAATTATCCAATTTGAATTTTTTCTCGGTGGTACACAGAGGGATATAGACATTGGGGGGAGCAGCTGGCTATCGTCGGGTGGATTTCCCAACAATATTCCAGAGAGCCAATTTTCTGCAAATGTTATCTGTTTGATGCGTTGAGATAATTTGGTTGATGCGTAGATTGTGAGTCCGCCGCTTGGCCTGCCGAATTTAGATTGTCTTGAGGCTAAGGTTGTAAATTCTAAGTAGTCTTCGACGGGGATACTGTCTACTGCCCAGGTTTCCTGTAAGAGAATGATGTCCTGTTCCTTTAAGAAGTAAAGGGTGACAGACGATTGATGTTTCTGGCAAATCCATTGATATTCCAGGAATATATTGCTAAGCCGTGATAAGAGGTATTTCAATCATTCTGGGTTCTAGATAAAGCTCCTGGTAGCCATGACCAATCTGTACTTTCAGCATTTTGATGGTTGGTTTTCTGCGCAAGAGTTGCTGCTGGTGATTGGCTTCTTGTTGACTTTAATACTGAAAAAGGAGCCAAAGTTGCTCTTGGGGTACACGCCTGACTATTTTCTAGAATCAATGGGTAACGGGGGACTGTGGGCATAGTTATTATTATGCGTCAGTTTTTAAATTGATCAGTATTAGACTGAAACAGTTCACAAATTGCTGGGGACGCTAGTGTTATTTGGGTTGTTTCTCCCGCTTGGGTTTCTGAGATTGGAATAAATTCAATGGCAATCATATCTTTCGATTGCAAGGTGCTTAAGTCCAGAGATGATTTGAAGAGCCTTAGAATGTTCCCTTGATTGAGAACAACATGAGGGCCTCGGGAAACGTATTCTGGGGTTAGCAGCAGTTGGGTCCATGGGATGTTAATTGCTTGAAGATGCACCCCATCAGTACTTGACGGCTTTATTTGCTTTGGACATTATTCATGAACCAGCTTTGTTGTACCTGCTACGGGTGATGGGAGAGACAGTTCTCGCTGGTGGGTAGTTAAATGTAAAACAGAAGTTCTTTACACGTAACTGTCAATTGTTGGTGGCTTGATGACTTTGAGAAATTCAGGGGGACAAGTTCTTTGACAGTGCACTGCGGGGCAAGGATATTGTCTTCCACTGTGGTTAGGCAGACGGAACTAGAGTCTGAAGATAGTGTCTAAGAAGTTACAGTTCCGGGATGCCCTTTAACAGGTGCTGGGACCTCTACTGAAGTTTGATTAAATCCAGATGTTACTTGAGTAGGTAGTTGCGAGAGGAGTCATGGATTTTGAGGTGGCCCTGCTTTTTGACTGTTTAATTGCTAGAGTACTGTCTGGGAACCAGTAGGAGCAGTTTTGATTGTGAACTCAGGTTTGCTTCTGTGGTGGATGTCTGTTCCTGTGGTGGCTCTTTATTAATCTTTAGGAAATGACAAACACTTGGAGTTTTTGGCTTCCATTATATGTTTTTTCTGGCTCTTCCGCTGTAATTTTTTCCCGTTTCGACAGCTGATGCGTGTTGTGATGATATGATGTTTCTGTAGGAATTGCTTTGCAGTCTGCTGGCTCTGTGAAATGCATAGAAAAAGGTTGGGGTTGTTCTTCTGCGGGTGTAGGTCCCTGGACCGAGCTAAGAGCCTGGGGTGAAGAATCGAGTGACCCCTAACACTGGTAGTTATTAATTTTGGATAGGACTGAGGAAAGAAATTGGGGTAAGGATATGGGAGAACAGCAGCATACTGCTTGGACCAATTGAACTTGAAACTGAGCTTTTGTAATAAGTGAGTTAAGGGCCTCCCGTTTTTGATTGATCCCTACAATTTATACCGCAAGTGTGTTTAAAAGGTCCACCTGCATATCCATTTTATCTGAGTGATAGGTTAGTGCTGCAGCTGTGGTTCTGAGAGTTTGCAGTAGTCTGACCAAAGATCTTTAAGGTCAGTTGGTGGGACATTTTCCTGAACTGTAGACTTTTTGGGTTCGTTGATTAAGAACAATGGGGCAGATTTATGTTAACTGGCGCATCCCGAGGGATGCGCCAGTTAACATGCGCCACAGTGCGCCACAGCTACGCCACCCATGGTGCGCCGCATTTATGATGCGGCGCACCATGAAGCAAAAACGGCACAGATGCGTGACGCATCTCTGCCGGAAATGTGGCACATTGCTGGAGTTGCGTCGCAAGCGCGACGCAGCTCCAGCAATGCTCTGGGGGGGCCTATTCTTTCAATGCTGCCTCAAGCCTTACGCCTGCTTCAAGCAGGCGCAGGGTTTTGACGCAGCATTGCCCTGAAAGTGACTGAGTGAAATCTCATAGATTTCACTCAGCCACTTTCAGGAGGCGTTCCTGCGAAGGAACGCCCCCCCTGCGCAGGAACGCCTCCTCATGGCGCAGTGCTGTACAACGTGACGCATCTCCTAGATGCGTCACGTTGTAAATAGGGCGCAGGGATGCGCCACGTTTCCGTGCCGTTGCGTCACGCAACGGCGCCGTAAACGTGGCGCAAGCCCTTCATAAATCTGCCCCAATAAGTCTAATGGAGTGTAATTTGTGTTCTCATAAGACCCTTCTTGGTTGACCATCTGATCACCGGGGTCAGCAGATTCTGGAGGACTTTTTAAATTCAACCGTTTGACTTTAATGCGGTTGACACTTGGGTTGGTCATAACTTGTTGTGACAGAACTTTGGTGCTCCTTGTTTGGTGAACGGGTAAGGTTGGGTTTGGGGATATAAGTGCTATTAGAGAAAACGGGCTTGGATTTGAGACGGACTGAAAAGGTGGCAGGGGGGCGTCTTTGAGGATGGTAACTTGAGAGGGTGTCAGTTCAGTTTGGGCTGGCTGTTGATCAGGGGATGACAGACCCAAAGCCAGGTGTGACCTGCTGTCGTCTATAGATACTGAGGCATCAATAAGGAGGAGTTCTGTCGTTGCTGAGGGACTTAATGGCAACAGACTGTCAGATCCGCTGACTGCTGCATGGACCATGGGTTGAACCAAGATTTGCTGCGACCCTGCTGCTGTGATCGTAGAGGAAGGGGTCTGAAACTTCTCCGAGGGACTGAGTTCTTTCTTTGAGGCTATCGCTGGTGCTGAGTTCCAGAAGTAGTCTCATATGAAGTGTTTTTTTTCATGGATTTTCTGTTCAGTTTCAATTCAGTGTAAATAAATGGTGCATTACATGCTACCGGCTTGTGAGAACTAATAAAGATAAAGATAAGTGCTCAAAAAAACCTTGTGCTCAAAAGTATCAATGGCTTAACCAAACGGCGTGTTATTTAAAACCTACTAGTGTGAAATAATAAAAACCTGTGTTCATCATTGTTAATAACGTGATTAACAACTGTGAGTTTGAGTTGTGGTTTAAAGGGAGGCAACGAACTTCACGTCAGTATTAAAGTCAAGCCTATACTCAGAATAAGTCTAAGGAGGCATAAAAGTTCAATACGTTAGAGCGGTAGATACAATAAGATTCTAAGACATGATTTGACATAATGCCTTCACAATGCCTCGGGCAAAAAACGGAAAAATGTGTTACTTCATGAGTCAAAAATCATACTGCTTATCACGGTGTCTTTTCACCACGTTCATCTTGTATGATGACTTGTGTTTACACCACCATAAATAAGATTGAAATTCAGCCCGTTCATTTTTCCCGTTGGTTTTCAAGGTGCTCATGTTGTATATCCAATAGTTCTCTCTATGTAATAGAGTGTTAAAGAAAGGATAACCATAACACTCTATTACAGAGAGAGAACTATTGGATATACCACATGAGCACCTTGAAACCCAATGGAATGAATGAACGGGTTGAATTTCAATGTTATTTATAGTGGTGTAAACACAAATCATCATACAAGAGGAACGTGGTGAAAAGACACAATCATACCTGTTAGATCACTTCATGACCAACATCGTGATAAGCAGTATGTTTTTTGACTCATGAAGTAACACATTTTCTGTTTTTTTTTTCATTTTCAGTGTCTTAGAATCTTATTGTATCTACCGCTCTAACGTATGGTACTCCGATCAGTGCTGATGGTAAATGTATTTTGAAAATTCCCATGGGCTGGGGAAATCCATGTGATTTTACAGTGGGAAACACTGTCCTCACACAGTCATTTACTATTTCTTGGGAATTAGCTAATGTTTATACAGTACTGGGCAGATTTACCACTTGATAAAGATAAATCTGCATGAACATTTACTGTGTGGTACATCCACCCCAGTACTGTAAAACCTTACTGTTTTAGCCTCTTCATGCCAGTTTGAGGAGTTCAGGAAAAGTTGCTCTCAATCAAGAAATTGACTTTATCAAAAGATACTGACACCGCCGACAGCAGAAGAAGCAATAATTCTGCACAAAACATTACTGACTCTTTGTATCTTGTCAAGTCCAGCAATTCTATCTCTTAATCTCTGAGTATAGATAGGAAAGACAATAAGAGGTTTCTACAACAGAATAGGCTCTCTAGCAGCTGTTATAAATATGGCTCTAATCAGCATTTAGCATCACTCAAGTTTTGCTAACTAATAGGAAGACCAGCACCATTAAACGCTTGTCACAGTATGCCTGAATAGGAAAAGGGAAACTCATCTTAATGCCATTTATGAAGACAAAGGTGATTTACAAATAGTATTCAAAGTCTTCCTTTGAATGTTATTACCATTGGAAACAGTTCTGTAAAATTCCACTGAAGGGTGTTACCAACCGAGATGCACAACTTGGTCTACTGATGAAATAAGGTGCAGAGCTGGCTGTAGGGCGCTGGGACCTGTCCCACTTCACTGGGCACCAAGCTCAGCAGGGTGCAGGACTCTGTGTTTTAACTCATAATGGGTTTAAAATCATCTTCTCCAGAGTTTCTTGTGTGTCTGGTAATTTTCAGGCAACAATACAAGTATCAGTATAATCTGATGATTAATGTACCTGCCGGAGAAAAATCAAGGTTTGTCTAGTGACAGTTTTACATCATCATGAGTAGCCCTAAGGGTTAATGTGCCTACTGCAAAGCACCTGTAAAATGAGGTCACAGAATTGTTTTTTATGTAGATGGATCAGGGGCCTACTGTTTTTGTCAAAAAGACACTTTTATTACTTGCAGTTCACAACAATCCTTCTGACATAGCAGAGGGAGCTTTGAACTGGAATCAAAGAACTGTGAATAAACTGCCAGGTATAGATTAGAACGTTATGTTTCTCTTCATTCTTTCATTACCCTAAAGTTGCTAAAAAGGGTTCGGTTTGGTAGAAGTAATAGCGATATTTACCGCTAACGATGCTTAGCAACGAATTTTTTAACGCTAAGCATCGCCGGAAATTATCGCAGAGATAACTTGCTATTAGCAAGGTTTATCTCAGTAGTGATAAAAATCCTCACGCTAACTGCCAATTGAGAGATTATCTCTGGTAAACCAATGATAATCTCTCGAAGTTTGGTGTTAGCTTGATAATAGGGGCTCACAAACTTAGCCATGATATCCACCTTCCATAGGATATCATGGCTAAGTCAGGAAAATACCAGGTGTAAAAAAAGCAGTGCTAACCGCGGTTAGCGCTGCTTTTTTTATCACTAACAGGGTTAGCGAAATCCTTGATAATAGAAGAAATGTCGCTTAACAACATTTCTCCTATTATTTTTCTCTGGAACGCCCCCTTTGCATCTCATCAGAGATGCAAGGGGAAGCTTAGAGAAAAAGGGTGCTAACATGCGAATTTGCGTGTTAGCACCCTGTTGCTAATAGGGAGATAATTTTATCTCCGCTTTCTTGGCTTTTAAAGCCAAAAAAGCGGAGATAAATTCCTTGATAATATGCCCCTCCATTCTTATTAGTAAAGCCAACCCCAGCCAATGTGTTACCTTTCAAATCCTGAGTTTGGGCTTTACCAGACCAGGCATTCTTGCCTATCAGTGTAGATGGCATGCGGCTCCTAAAATTCGTACTCCTCATTGTCTTGTATATTATTTCCTACACACTAATTTACACATCTTATGATTCATTGTCTCTAAATATTATGTATGTGAGGTAAAGTGCTTCACACCCTGCAGTGGTTAGGGTAGCACTATAAAATAAATGAAATACATATGAAAGAGAGGTCATGGAAAAATGAAGGGCACTGTTTGAGGGTGTTTGTCATTGAATTTGTGGAAAAGGAGGTCATGGGAGGGTATGTAGAAACATTGTTGAGAATTGAGGCTTTGTGTGTTTAGAGTGACATAAGATAAAGTGTTCTTTTTACGATTGTCTCAAGAACGCCTGTGTCTGCAGAAAAATATACTGAAGGATATTAGAACACTGGAATGTTGAGAGCTATATTGAAAACAATAGGGGGGCCCGGGTGTATAATGGCCGGTAGAAGCCCGGAGCTCCAACATTCCATTGTTGTCCAATGTTGTCATTCACAGCTGTTGCTGTGAACAAAGGCCTCAAGGAGTAAGAGGGGATTTTAATCCCATCAGGTTTGGAAAGGTCGTTTGTGTATTTATTAGAACATTCTGCCCTCTAGTGGCGGAAAGTTCTAATAGCCTTAGAGCCTTCCATAGCTGGGCTATAGCAGCATTAAAGTCCTGCTCCCTTGTTAAAGGCCTTCGGTTCGGGACTTTAAAATAGGAGTAGGCATTTAATAGCCAGTATAGCCTGCTATGATGGGTTATAAGGCTATAGTAACTAATATCTTGTGTTCCCTGCCTCCTGGGATTTCAATTAGTAGGCTTCAAGCGATGGCGGTCAGACAAATGGGTGATTGTAATGTTTTTAAAGGTTAAAGTAGTGGTTAGTTGTCTGTGTGGGTTTGTTTTTTTTAATTATTTTTTTGTGTCAGCAGACAGTTACAAAGAAATACAGAAAGATAACACAAAAAAACATATTGAAAGAAAAATAAATATAAGAATTAACATTCCCGTGTACCGGGACAGAAGAAATATTCTTTACAAACAATATCTTAAAAATACATAAGTAACATTATGAATGTGAAAGATAATCAATCATACAAAAGAAGAAAATTAAATCCAATTTGAAATACAAAATCTAAATATAGCCATACAAATGAAAAGAAATCCTTCCTTTGGATTTGATCGGATCCTGATTTCTTGTGTCTGAATTCCTAATATTACTAATTCTGCAGACAATTGTACCTGTACACCCAAACAAGTAGTTAAAAAAAATTGAACATCGCTAATAAATTGTGACAGTTGGGGGCATTAAAAAAACTTATGAATAGCCTCAGCGGCTATATATCCACAACGGCTACACCTATCCCCAATACCAGATTTCCATTTCGCAAATTTGGCGGGTGTATAATATACGTCAAAAATGGACATAGTGTTGACTTTTTAGTGAGCCATTGAATAAAGTTTTAGTGGATATTTCTAAAGCCCGAGTCATATCTAAGTTGTCCACTTCCAATTTTCTTTTCCATTCGTTTTCAACCATAAATAAATCATCTTGCAGTCTAGTCATCATTATCTGATACAACAAGCCGATTTTATTTCCCTTTCTATGGCATTCGAGAATATCACTCTTATTCATGGAGGGATGATCTAGCAATCCCTTAGAGTCCAGAAAACTTCTTAGTAGGAGATATTTTAAAAAATCAGTTCTCGGGAGATTGAATCTTTGTTGTAGAGTGGAGAAAGCAGAAATCTGAACACCCTGATAAAGATCTCCTAACACATGAATACCTACAGAATGCAATTTTTTAATAACTTGGGGGCATATTGCCAACAACTAGCGATAATTATCGCTATGTTGGTTTAGCAGCGATATTTTGATCGCCGAGCTGCGCCGATTTTTATCGCTTAGGAACCTTGCTATTATCAAGGTTTATCTCCTAAGCGATAAAAATTGGCCGAAATGCATGAATATCGCTGAAAAGTCAGCGATATTCATGCATTACCGAGCTAATGCTCTTAGCCATGTTATCCACCTACCATTGGATAACATGGCTAAGAACTGCTCAGGGGCAGATGTTAGCTTTTGGAGATATTCGCGCTTAGCGCGAATATCTCCAAAAGTTGGTAATAGGAGATAGCGATGTTAGCGACTGTTTCCAGTCGCTAACATCTTGGCACGCCGACTTTGCATGTCATTAGTGATAAATATCACTGACATGCAAAGCAGGGACCAAGATGGTCGCTATCTCCTACTAGCTGTCGCTAACTGGTGTTAGCGACAGCTAGGTAATAGAGAGATACTATTATCTCAGCTTTCCTGGCTTTTAAAGCCAAAAAAGCGGAGATAAACCCCCTTGATAATATGCCCCTTGATCCCTAAAAATCTCGGGTAACATTGGATTATATATCAAGGGCGTGTCATAATTTAAATCAGAGCTAAGGCAGAATTTTTTTTCTGTTGTTTCCATATTTCAAAAGAAGCTATCATAATTTTAAATTTTGTTTTATTTGTAATAACTCGGCGCGATTACTCTTATTAAACATTGCCTAGCCTCCGTCCCTAACAACATTTCATAAATTGAGGGGCTGACCGAATCTCTTAACCTAATATCATGTAGAATTAAAATACCCATATGTCTCAATAGGGTAGTCCAAAAATACAGCCGGAGATTCGGAATACCCCAACCCCCCTTCATTCTAGGGAGAAAGCACCACTTCAGAGCTCTTCTAGGTCTCTGTGGGTTTTTAAGAATGTGTAAAACACAATATTCTAAATTAAAATACACTGCAAGTCGTAAAACCAAAAGGAAATCAATGTCACCATACTGGGTAAGTAGGGACCCCAAAGAATGTTATGAAATATCCATATTGTTCATAGAAGAAGAAGAAAAAAGGAAGGGACAGCTTCCAGGTTCTTCCTCAAGCACCCTGGAGTTTTCTAACCAACATTTTCCATCTATGTCCAGCTATAGCCATGTAACAATAATAACTTTTGTACTCAGTGTGCTGTGATATAAACCCTCCAAGCTCCTTTGTATACTTATCATTGTTGAGACTGTTAAGAGTTCTCTCCAGTATTGCTCCCTGGTGCATCTGTTAGGTCACGCCACTGTTCATGATAGTTATGAATTTACAGTGGACCAGCTCTCACCAAGGAAAGCTGCCTGATGGCGTTAAGAGGAGTTAGAGGAGACTAATTCAGCTGGGTGAGGTGATTTTGGTTAGGCTCCTTCACAGCATTAGGGAGGACAATTCTGCGTTTTGTCTTGAGGAGCTGCTGGAAGATAGATCAGAGCCAGCTGTTTGTCTTTCTTGTGGGACCTGGTGAAACAACTGAAGTTACCTGGGTTAGCTCCAATACACAAGTCAACGCATTGGTTCCTGTGTAGTCATTAAGCAAAAATATGTTGCCACCACTGATGAAGAATCAGGTGTAAGGTTCCCTGCACACACTTGATTCAACATTTTATGAAATGGATAAATCATGACATTTTCCACATGCACTCCCTTGGAGAAGATATCTTCAGACTGTTGCCCTAACTTGAACTATAATGGCATCCTGCATTGTGACTATATTACTGATGCAATTGGACACCAGGAGTTTTGTTTTTTCACATTTTTGATCGCCTATTTGGGACTTTTTATTGTGGGTGAGTCTTACTACCCGTGTCTCACTGTTGATAATCACATGACAAATGGACTGTGCATGTTTACCATCAGTGTCCGCCTTTTAAGATAAGGCTGCTGTGATGAAGATATGGTAAGGGGCTCATGGCTCGATACTCATGAACTTGTGCCTGTGCATCTGTAGCCTGCTGCAGTGGGAACTTCGCAAGATTGGATATTGACCTGGGGTCAGCCTTCTGATGTTGGTGTACATTCATAGGGGAAGTGCAGTTTTGCTTCCCTTTGGCCTAAAGAAACCAGTACAATATAGAAATGGGGTGGAACACGCATGCAAATCCACATCTGATAATTTCAAGATGATATCTGTGCAACCTATGGGTCATACAGGATTGTCATATTTCTCTGGCACAGCTCAGTATTAGAGCCCATTTCTTTTGTCACCCTGTTGTGCCAAGTTCATTACATTTCTCTCCAGCACCAGGAAAAAACACTGCTCCACACAAAGTAGAGAAGCATGGGGATAAAAAAAATAATTTGCACCTGTTATTTACCCATCACGTTGCACCATGACTGGAGACAGCCGAGTCCCAGTGAACAAAGGAGGAAGCCTGGACAATTTGAGCCAACACAAGGAGGATCTCCACTTTGAAGATTTGGTGGAAACGGCCCTGGCAGGTTTGTCAGTGAGGGAAGTAGTGTGGGTCCCCAGAGGAGATATGAAAAGTGACTCTTGGGTGATGTTGTTTTGAATTGTCACAGCATGCTTTGCAGGAGGGTTGGGACATATGGGGAGAAGTGATGTGGTGAACCTCCATAGGTTAGAGGTGTTTGGCTTCCAGAACTTTCCACCCCTAAGTACAAGGTTTTGCACAAGGGGGAGAGTTCTCTCTTGATTGTGTTTTCCTGCTGGACATTGGGACTGGAGGCGGCAGTCAATGACAAATGGAAGGAGGAACCTCCTGACATCCATCTGGACTAAAGACTCTGACAAAAGTTGCATCCATGACTGGTGGGGTTCTCCCCAGGACCAGGGAAGCTGGTCCCATCACACCCCCTGAGGACTTATTGGGGGAAGAACTGGTCTTCTGTGCCAAGGAGGAGAGAAGCCCTGGAGAAGAATAGAAGAAAAAGAGAAATGCTGGAGCAGGGAGCCAGTGGAATCAGCTCCCTGTAAAGTTCACAACTTCAGAGGCCAGGCTGCCTAAGGAGAGGTCTCTGGGTCGTAAGTCTTCTCCACTAAGAACAAAAGAGCAAAATGACCCAATGGTCCTGAGATATGGGCAGGAGAAGGATTTGACCTTTGACCCCACAGCACAATACCAGAATGCATGGACCTCCAGTGTAAGCTGCTCAAAACCGAGCGGGTGGGCCGAGGCTCAGTGGTAGCCGCAAGGAGGACCTTTAAATTTGAAATCCTGGGAGGATGTGTGAATAGGGTCCCCTCTGTAGTATCCGGTGGACCTGGAGAACGCAACCTCAAGTTTGGATTTAGGATTGGTGGGCCCTTGATGGCAGCCTCAATTGAGGAGTGCAGTCGTCTTTCCTCTGAGAGAGAGAGAGAGAGAGAGAGAAAGAGAGAGAGAGAAGGAGGCGGGCCAGATCCCAACTCCATCCCGAGGCCACCAGGTGGGGGATGAGTAGTGCTGATGCACTCCTTCCTACCATGGTGGGCCTGCTATGCTCCCCATGCTCACGTCTAAGGGAGTGGACAGCAACCACAGAGTCCAGCTCTCTGCCTGCAGGTGGGGGCTGGGGAGAAGAGCTGCAAAGCCCCCTGGACAGCGGATGAAAAGCTGCCAGTGGTGGGCTCCCTCAGGTGAGACAGGGCACCCCCAAATAGAAGAACACTAAAAGGGAAAAGGACAAGCCACAGGGGACAAGGCTACATGGTGCAACACAAAGAAAGTGGCTGAAGCCATTCCTCAAGTATTCATGCTCTGAACAATCATCTATTGAGTCTTCTTATTGTGTCCCAATGAATGTTGATTACTAGCTTACATCATCTCCCCAAATATGCTTTGCACTGCCCTTCTCCGCTACCCAGAGAGAATCAAATGGTACAATGGGGTGTTTGTTTTACACTAATGGGAAATGTTGAGCCTATTACTTGTACAGGTATCCTATACTGTACAACTAATAACCCAATTTCCTACAGTTACCAATGGCCTCATCTCAAATCAGGGTTGCCACCCTCTATTACAATTGCTTGCTTCCCATGCTTTTGATTCCAAGTCATCATATTTTCGTGCCACATATAATAATCAATCTGCAAGGCAATGACTTTGGAATCAATCCTCTGTTAGGACTTTCTGCATTTTAAAATATTTTTTACATCACGTACCAGATGCCTTTTGTCTATGGTAAGTTTTATTCTGATATTCTTGCCTCTCATAACTCACCCTTGTACTCACATTATGATGTTGTATTACAATGCTGTGTGTACCTTTAGATTTTTGTATTTGTTTTGCAATTTTCCTGTTATATTTGTTGTATGATCAATTGATCATATTTCCTTCAGGGGGTCCCTAATTGATACATCAGACAGTGGAATTTTATTATATTGACTTGCTCCCATTGCCTTCTTTCACCATATTCCATACACACTCTTCACCTGACTGCATTCTCATTCAGAATCATCTTGTCCTGTGTCATTGTTTTAGTTTGTACCTCCTCAATATGCTGTCCGCTCCTGTTATTGGTACATTCATTTTGTGGTTGGGGAAACCCTAAAGCTTGGGTAGTCTCCTCTAGCTGCCATGCCAGGCACCATCACTTATCATTTTTCTCGCTGACCCTTGGTTGACATATATCCAATGTAATTGGACCTTTCGTCTGCTGCACAAACACTTTCTTACCTTGATGTGATACAACTCCAGTGTTCCTGCTAGTGCCCTCTGGCCATTGCTGCTCCCTTCTGGGGTCCTTCAAAATCTAACATAGAATACCTGCTCATCCCAATCTTACTTTTCCCATGCCTATACTTTTCTTAAGTATCTGTAGCAATACAGCCACTATTTATTCTGATATTTTTCTCCAAATAATTAGGTTTGTTCCTTAAGGCCCCTCACAATGAAGCAAACTGACAATTCTCCAAAGGATTTGAAGCAAGAAACATTCTTTAAATATTTTTATGAGTTGCCATATCTGAGGTGGAGATGGAGCTTTGTCCCTCGTGCTATAGATATGACTTTTCCCATGTGACCTCTAAGGATCTATTTGTGGAGTTATACCGTAACAGTTGATGAAATCCATATATTTTGTGTTCTCCTCAATCACTCTAACGATTTAATTGATTTTTGTTTTTGTGTTATTTAATTGGATCTGCTCAAGGTTATCAACTAGAAGGACCCTATATCATGCTCATTTTGGGCTCCCTATCCTATTACTTGTTCCAGGAACTTTTGAACATTTCTGTTTAATGGCTACCTCTCTGCTGGGGAAATTCTACCTTTGCATGGAATTAGCAGACCCTCTAAAGAAACATATGTGAGCTCCCTTACAAGCTTTACGTCTAGCGGCCTGATGGAGGATGCATAATCTATCGAAGTGTGTCTTGAATACTGAAACGTGCATCAGCGCAATTTTTTTCTTTTTAGACTCTAATCTTTATGATTGTTAATACAATTTTTATTGTTAACAAATATATGTATTGTCTTAAAAAATAACTCTACATGTATATGTATGTTATTGATGCCAATTGGATATTGACCAATTGATATTGCTATGGAATATCCGTGTAATTTCCGAATGTTTTTAAAGTTTGGTGTGTATGGTTTTTTTTTAGTATGTGTGGGTAAGATTGACTCCAATTTTGGGGATGTGCCTTTTTTTTGTTTTTATCTTGTGTAGATAAGGAGCTCATAAGTATACGTATTTATTTGTTTGGAATGATACATTTAAAAATCTATATGAATACATATTGAAGAAATAAAATGTAAATTGAATTGGTCTGGCTTATGACTTTAAATATGAAAAAAATTATTCTTGCTTCAAATCCTTTGTAGAAGCGCTAGTTTGCTTCATTGTGATCGTTTTTCCCCTGGGGTACTTCTCCTTATTCATATTTTCAAGGTCCTTCTTCTGTATTTTCTCTATTCCTTGTGGATTCCTATATTCCTACAATACAGATGCTTGTGACTCTCACTCAACATCACGTCTGATTGTAACTCCAGCTGCTGCACCCTTAGCCTGACTGCATTTTTATTTTCTCTATTTTTCAGCTTGAAAAGTCAACATTTCTGACTGTGAGTTACCTCAATAGCAGTGAGTAATCAATTGCTCATAACCGTTCAGAAATATGTGTGAGTAATTTATTTTTATTTAATTACTTCCATCTCTTTTAGCCCTGATGGTGTCCCTTCACTCCTATAAGGGTTGAAACGCCATGACTAGTTGTTTTCTTGACGCTATAACCTACTACCGTTGATTGGTTTATATTTAAAATCTTGCGGCCCGACCGAGGCTTTGTTGTTTTGTACACTTGATAGACACTAAGTACAAGGCCCCATGTTATGGAACTCTCTGCCTCCACAGCTGAGACACACCCCTAATCTCCTCTCCATTAGAAAGAAAGTAAAAACATACCTCTTCACACAAGATCAATAATTTTTCCTGTTATCTGCGCAGTCTCATGTTCCAGGCTGTTTCCTAATACCTTACCAGAAGCTACGCGAGGAGATACCCCTTCGGGGCTGATTCAGGCGCGATACAAATATATAAATAAATAAATAAGCACCAAGAGTGCTTTTTCATGTGCCATTGCGATGTTTATTGTCCTTCTCTTCCTTTAAAATATGTTGTGCAAAAAAAAAAAAAAACATTTATTTTTTTCCAATTCAATAATTCAATTCATCTTTATTTTGGCACTTTAGAGCCATGAAAGATACATGACTATAACAATACAATTAAAAAAAAAAAGAAGGGTAAATCCCGTTGGTTCGTTACAATTTACACAGTAATCACAGTATAAATTCATTCATGGAGGGGTATAAGATTCATAAAATTAATAAAAGACATAATTACTGTTTACATAATGTTCTCTGAAAATACAATTACAATTTGCAGTTATTCTTTTTACGGATAAAATATATTGAAAGATGGAATCTACTGACACTAAACACAATAGTTCTACTAGTATCAAACTTGATTATTCTCATGGCCTCCCAACAAGTTCTTACGCCCAGGATGTTACATAGGGGTTTCATCCATTTCCTCCTCACTTGGGCATACGCAGGACAGAAAAAAAAAAACATGCTGATCGTCTTCCTTAGCATTCCAATCACACAAGGTACAGACATCACTAAACATAGGGGCACTTTGTTCCGTATTGCCCTTCACAGCCCATCTAGTCAGAGTAGTGTTATACAAGAGATTGCTGTACCTAAATTTCATGAATAAGCTCTTAGCTAACGGTGGTTCAATCTCATCGAGAAAAATCTCGAACAGGGGGCTATCCTTGAAAGACAAAAAGTTTTTAGGTAAAGACCCACCCGTATCCTCATTTACCAGGCTATTCGCAAAATAGCCCCAAAACGTAGCATTCTTGGGCATTTTCTCTGGTTTATCCCAAAACTGTGACAGCCGCATTTTTTTAAACCAGTGGCAAACGTGCTTAAACTAAGGGTTAACGTTTGCCACATCCAAAATCATTATTTCTTTTAGATTGTTCCTATAGTTTTCAAGTTCTGGGGTACACCATAACCTTACCCAATAAGCTAAGGACCATAATATGACATCATGGTCTGTACGCTTGACGTCCAAATCCAACATCAATGGAATTAAGGGAGTGCATTGTGGCATCTTCACTAAATTTCTCAAAAATTTGTTCTCGATGGTTCAGAATGCATTTTTGGACATAGGTCCCCAAATTTCTGCCCCATATAGTGCAGCAGACTGAGCTTTGAATTTAAATAATTCCAAGGAGGGTGTTACTACTTTACTCGTACTCCCGCCATGTTTTTTTTATAATTGGAATTACATTCTGGGACAGCATCAGTTTGCTCTTTTCTACTTGAGTTTTCCATGTAAATTTGGAGTCAATGGAAACTCCTAAATAGATAAAACTCTGTACGGCTTCTAATTTTTGTCCATTCAATGAAAGGTTCATCGTTTGAGATCTGTGCGGATTTAAGGCAATGTATTTTTTTTTTACGTTTATTTCCAACCCTTTTTTTTCACAATACTGCTTAAAAGAGTTCAGTAGTGCCTGTAAACCTCTGGGAGATTGGGAGATGAGTATGGTATTGTCTGTGAAAAGTATCGCAGGAACCTTTTCACCATTCAATTTAGGGGAATCACTAATACAATTTAGCAAATGTGAAGGAATATCATTCACATATAATGAAAATAGCTTTGGGGCCATCACGCAGCCTTGTCGGACCCCGCGCTCAATTGGTATATTTTGTGATAGTTTCTCCATTTATCCCCCAACGTACCTTGCAAAATTATTAGCGTGCAATTTTATTATCTGGCCTAACAGGCATGATTGCAACCCTTGAGCATGCAAAGAATCCCACAGGAGATCACATGGAACCAGGTCGAATGCTGCTCTAAGGTCTACGAACGCCACATGGCGATGGCCTTTCCTTATATGCACCTATTTCCAATAGAGACAGCAAAATCTAAAGACCTGGTCCACGGTACTTATCCTACTTCTAGATCCTGCTTGGAACTTGGTTAGTATCAAGTTATCCTCCATCCATATATGTACTCTATCCAAAATATGTCTAGAGTAAGTTTTCTGCAATATGTCCATTAAGCTGATTGGACGATAGTTGGATTGGTCCAGCCTATCGCCCTTTTTAAAAATTAAAACAATCTCAGCTCCCCTCAAACTATCAGGAAAATTTGCCCCACGTGCCAACACATTACATAAATAATTAATCTACGGCGCCCATACTACCGGCTCGTGTTTATAAAGGTCGCCAGGAATTTTATCAAGACCCGGTTCTTTGCCACCCTTCACAGCATTGATAGCTTTCTCAGTCTCCTCTAAACTAAATTCTAGTTTGACATCAGGGGCAATGGACCACAGGGCATCCTTACTTATGGTGGTTATCAAACTGGGATACTTAAATAAGTCTGTGAAATGGGTTACCCAAGTAAATTCATCCAAGTAAACATCTTTTATTACCTTCCCTATATGGTTTCCATTTGCCACCAGTCTCCAGAAACTAATATTATCCTTTGACTTGGCAGCCACCAAAAGGTCAGCCCAACTAGATTCTTCCCAAGCTATTTTTTCATCATTTTGTATTTGCTTATAGGTTTTCCTGGCATCCCTAATTTCCACTGGGGTCTTTGTTTGTATTGCCTCTAATAATCTCGTTTTTGCTTGCCTACATGATTTAACATACCATGGTTTACTGTAAAAAAAGTTGCTCAAAGTTTGATGTACTTTTTTCGGCATTTTTGTTACTAGTGTTTTTAATAGGATAAGAAATTCAATATGGGTGTTCATGAATTTAACCGGGTTCACCGTCTCCAATGAAACTGTTGCATACAAGGAAAATGTATTAGCGAAAAGGTGATAAATATTTGACAAAATATCGCCATGTTCCAATATATGGGCCCATTTTAGTACACGCCTATTGTTGCTTGCTAAGAATTCATCACTGGTTCCCATTGCATCAGCTGTATTATTGCCTGGGACAACCCCATTAAGCAAACTAGAATCAAATAGCAGTTCCAATGGGTAGTGATCGCTCTCACACCTGTTCACAACCTCGATATCAACCATATATGGCCAGGTATCCAAAGAGACTATTATAAAATCAAGATTGCTTTTCGATTTGTTCCTTACAAAGGTTGTTTTTTTTCCCCAAGTCAGCAGGAAGGCGTCCAGTACAAGCCCTTAGACCGTGCTCTACCGACAGCTTCATTATTTGAACTGCTAAAACAGAGCAATAGACAGGAGCTACAGTATCCAACGTGGGGATGTTATTTGCACTGTTCTCCTCTTACAATATATCCACCAGGCCTAAAATCGGCTCGTAATTACAATTTAGATCCCCCACCAGTATTACAGGTTGTTTATTTACCATTCTATTAAGAAAGGAGTCCAATTCGCCCAAGGTCACTGACTCCTTATAATGCTGAACGACGGTTGTAAACATTAATTAATTATATTACCTTCCCATCATATGTATTAACCTTAAGAGCCAAAATATCCATGGAGTTAGTATCTATTACCTTAATTTTTATTTTCAGAATAACACTAACCCAAATGATAAGGCCCCCCGATGGTCTTCCTCTTACAGACGGCAATGCTTTAATACTAAAAGTCTTGTATCCTACTCTAAGGGGAGAATTAAGTGACCAGGTTTCTTGGAGAAAGCTGCACACGCTTGTCTCTATATAATCAGACCACTCTGGGTCGCTCAGATTTTTCCCCAACCCAGCTATATTCCAGGATATAAGTTTAAGATTATCCCTGAGTATTATAATTATGTTGGTGGCCCTGCGGTTTTACGACATCTGTCACAGGTCTAGCTTCTGTATGGATATTATCAGATAGGTCCTTGCATGTTACAACATCTTTGGACAAACCTGTGTTGGTAGTGTATGCAGCCATTACTTGGTGTGAGTCTGGAGTTTCTCTTCATATACACTTCTCAAAAGTACCAGTAGGTACACCGTCTCTTTCACAACAATTAGCCTTATGTCTAATTCCGCCAGACTCAATGGATAGGTATTGGTAATCTTCCAAGTGGTCTGGAGAATTAGGTGTACAATGACCAGAATTAATCACTTTAATTTCACCCAATCTAGTATTATTATTACTCATGGAGATGTTTGAGCTTGGATGATTTTGAATACCAGTTTTACCCTTCTTATACTGGGGCAGTCAATATACTGCCTGTAGGCGGCTAAATCTATTAAATGTATCAATCCCTCCCCAATTGTTTGTATTCAATGGCCTATAGCCCCCATATCCCATCCCACCTCTTGCATGGTTGGTAACCCTGGTCCAACTCCATCCATTATCTGATTGTTCCTCTGGGGTATAAAAGTAAGATAGTGGTCTAGCCACTATCACATTACCATTATATTGGGGAGCCCTCGAGCAAATGTAATTCACTGTTCGTGGGTCTTTGAAATTTACGACGACACAATCTCCCTGTGAACTTTTTCTATTATATCCCACCCAAGGAACTCTACGTACCATTAGGCTCTTACTCGCCGTGTTTGGTGGTAGAGGGTAGTTGGTATTTAACCAGTGGGATACCTTGTTTTTCAATGCCCAGAAGGGTTCCGTAATTGATGGGGCCAATTTCGGAACCCCTATCAAAACCACCACATACGGGCACACTTCTAGGGGTAGATTAATGCTTCTACGCTTTGGTACCGTCTCTATAGGGACTTTTCATAATTTCGAATAGGAGTATTAGGACCAACCGGTTTTTGTTTATTAGGTTCACCGATTGCCAGGGGTTTGACACATGATTTATTACCTTCAGTATTTAGAGGATTTGGGGTTGGAGTCTTAGGGGTTATTTTTTTCGGCTCTGTTGAACGTGTTTTCGATACTTGGGGTATTCTAGCTGATGGGGCAACTAAAGCAGCATTTTTCACCTGGTCACTATTCAGAGATTTAATATCCTTCTGTAATTCGTGAAGCTGGTTTTCAATACCTTGGAGTTTTACTTCCAAGGGAGTCAGGAAAGTTTTAAGCAGCTTCCTCAAAGTATCTGTTAACAACCCCACCATTTCATCTCTTAAACCCGTACTATCAGCTATTGTGCTATCAACTATGGATTCAGATATGCTGTTATCTAAGATACCATCATGTAGAATTCCTGAAACAGAGATTTTGGGCAATATCTCTTCCTGCCCTGTCAATTGCCCATTAATTTCATTCCCCACCTCTTTACTACTACTATCATTTGTGGGCCCTGCTTTTATTAATTTAGCTTTTCTAGATCCTGGGGCATTATTGTTAGCTCTCTTACGTTTGTGAATTTTACCCTCCCGTCTCCCTTGCAATTGACTACTACTATTCCCATCTAGCATGTCTGCTAGTGTAGTTCCCGGAATGATTTCCGGAGGAGTCTAAGTCTGGGAGTCAGAGATGGTCAAAACTTGAGGATCTAATTGGGCACTGGGGATATTATGCACCTCAACTTGCATTTGCACAAGATTAGGCCTACTTTTACTACTATCAGGAGTACGTGCAGATGCGATATGACCCATAGACGACCTTTTAGCTAATGCTAAATCCTGGGACACCCTTCGTTCCATTAATACAATACCTTGGTCAATCAAAGAATTAGTACGTATTATAAAATTGTCCAAGGTTCCTATTAATTGCGACCCACCTAGCGCAGTTTTACTTCTAGTCTCGCGTGTGGACATCTCCCTTGCTACTTATGCAACAATCACCAATCACTACCCTTTACAATTTGTACAATTTGTACATACAGTTAAAGAGCGGCGTAAGAGGGGGGGCCGGGTCCGGTCTTCTTTGGTCTTTAACAGGCTTAAACAGGCTCGCCCTTGGCCCGGGCATGCCCAGCGCCCGCCCGTGCACGTCCCGCGTGCACGTATGTTCACCTACCTAAATTGGAGGTGCTGGGGGGTGGGGTGGGAAGAGGAACAAGGTGCGGCCGTTGGCTATGGTGCCCATACTACCTGGTCCTCGCAGTCCCGCTGCTGGATTCAAGAAATGCCCCGAGTCCATGGAATTGCCGGTATGCCTGGCGGCGTTGTCCCCAAAATGGCAGCAGAGTCCCAAAGTCAATTTTGCACCTTCGAGCGGCTCCCACGGAGCGGGGGCCGCGAGGCGCTTTCTAGTGCTGGGGGGCTTGCGGGAAGAGGAGCCAGGTGCGGCCATTGGCTATGGCGCTCAGCAACCTGGTCCTCGCAGTCCCGCTGCTGGATTCAAGAAATGCCCAGAGTCCGTGGAACTGCGGGTATGGCTGGCGGCGTTGTCCCCACCATGGCAGCAGAGTCCCAAAGTCAATTTTGCACCTTCGAGCGGCTCCCGCGGAGCGGGGGCCGCGAGGCGCTTCTAGTGCTGGGGGGGGGCGGGGCGGGAAGAGGAACCAGGTGGGGCCGTTGGCTATGGCGCTCAGCAACCTGGTCCTCGCAATCCCGCTTCTGGATTCAAGAAATGCCCGAGTCCGTGGAATTGCCGGTATGGCTGGCTGCGTTGTCCCCACAATGGCAGCAGAGTCCCAAAGTCAATTTTGCACCTTCGAGCGGCATTTCTTTTTGCATGTTGCTTTTTAGCCTGACTCATTTGTACACACTGATTCGTTAAAGTATTTATATAAATGTAGTGTTGTTCTTGATTTCTCTGCATGCATTTCCTATCTGCTATTGTTTGCCTAATAACTACAAAGGAACCACTGTCTTTTGTATTGCCTAACGTCAGTTTCTTGGCTATCCTCGTGTATTCGTGTGCAGTGTTGTGTAGTATATACGGGTTATTTCCAGCCTCACTCAGAGAGTAAAAGAAAGGATGCAAAGAGATGGGAAGGATTTTTATGGACTCACCGTGAGTGAATGAATATGCCTGAATAGTCTTTTATTAATTTGCTGTCCAGTTTACTTTCTTTCTTTGATAACTTAGTTCTCATTCATTTGGTATGTTGTGGCTCTGACTTGTCGGCTTATTTTTACTGTTGCCTTTATGAATTCTGTTTGGAGTCATTTTAAAACACGGGATGATGTGTTGTGCGTGTATGTCTGTCTCGTGCCTTCTTCTGCAGCTCGATTGCATCTAGAATATGTCATTGAGTTTGTGCAGAACGAAATGAGGCCGCAACCGACACAAGAGAGCCCTTGGAGTGCGATATTTGATGTGGTTAGTTAGGACTGAACCTGTTGCTCAGTCACTTCTGTTACACAACAAGGAGTGCACAAATGGACGGGGTCTACCAAAGCCAGTTCTAAACAGAATAAACATTTGTGGCGTTTGATGACTCTGACTCATCGCATCCCATCCTGACTAAGTCCTTGTCAGTTCACTTACTTGCATGCGACGTCTCTGAGCCGGGCGATCGGCTGTGGATTTCTCAATAGGGTGCAGGGAGTCAGAAAAGAAAGACTGCAAAATGTAATTTTCTTCTAATAGGAAACAACATGTAAATACTTCTAAACAAACTATATACATATTTCAAAATAAACAAGCAGTTATGAAAGCACACAAAGCACAGTTTGTTTTGTAATTCTGAGATTTGATGGGAAAAAAGACTTTAAAAGGATCAAAATTAATCTTTGTGATGAATATTGTATGGTATTACAGCATTTGTATGGCACTTACTACTCCTATTCAGCAATGAAGCACTTATCTATACGGGAACCAAGCTATGCCATATAAGTTGCATAGTTGGAAAGGTATTTTTGTTTTGTGATCCTATATGGGATGTATAATGTGTGATCACCGACACAGTGTGGTTATTGTGTTATGAGACGCAGTGCATAGCAGTGTGGTGAATGATGTGGTGTCAGAGACACAGACACACAGGTTATGGTTTTTAAGAATGCTGGTAACTTTGAACAGCTCTGCAGGTCCCATTATGGTATTTCTTATGATTATAGCCTGCTTTGCTGGTTACTGAACTGGGATGTCTAAACAGAAATTCTGTGTATAATTGTGGGATGAGCAGGCATGGTTGAAGGGAGGGAGAAGTGGAGGTATCTGCTGGTATGGGTATTGTTAATATGATCCCATATCTGAGTGCCATTGCGAGATGTAAAGTAGCGGCCATAGTGTTTTAGCTATTTGGGACCTGTAATAGTTGAATAGATTATAGCCCTACTATTGACCAGCAGTGTGCAACAGATTTCATGAGTTATTCTATGCCTGTTTATTTGGTGATGCTCTTAAAGAGGACAGACCTATAAATCTGGGCCGGGTCGCTGTTGAAGGTGGCCAGCTTGGCTCTCGCGGTCGGGTCAGTAACCTCCTGGAGCTTTTTCCCAAAAGTTTTCCAAACTTAGCAAAACTTCTGGAGGCCCTTCCAGAAGGTCTCCTGGTGGGTTCTCTGGCTGGACAAGTGTAAGTTAAGCTCTGTTAACCTGTACCTGCGGGGAGTCAACTCCTTATTCTTTCTTGAAGCAAAGCAAAGTCCTCAGAGCTGTAGTCCCAGATAGTGCAGCAGGCTCAGTCTTCACCAAGAAGGCCCTTTGGTGCAGATCAAGATTCTAGCAAGACAATCCTCCTACTTCATGCAGTTTCTGGAAGCAGAACTAAGAGGCTATGCACCTCCCACGTATTTATTCAGTGTTCTGTGGCAGACAAGCAGGGGCACCTCTATCCAAAAAGATGCTGGGTGCCACCCAAAAGCATGACAAAGTCCTTCAAAGTGTAGCATCTTCTTGTCACACAAAGCACAAGTCTCTCAAACTCAATGATGGCTGAAATACCAGCAGAGCAGTAAGAGCTAACTAAACCCACTCTCATCGTGGCTCAGTTCCATAGCTCTTCTCCCCCTAACGTACGTAAATACCTTTGTTAGGTCTGTTATCTGGCTAGGGCACAAGGGTCTGGAGTTTGGTAGGCCTGGCATTCCCTGTCCGTCCTACTTTGAAGCCTCATGCATAGTGACCCCTCTCTCCTGCCAGGGCATTCCTGTATAGCTACAGAGCTCTCTCCACAAGATACAAGATAGCCTCTCGCCTGGATAGCCACTTATTGCCTAACAAAGGCAGCCTTGCTAAGCCTGTTATCTATGACCAATCAGGCAGGGAGGACTCCAGGAAGGCTGGACTTTGACTCACAGACAAGAAAGTCTGATAACATTTCTGTACAAGTTATGATAAATTCAACCTGGGAACTTTGTTAGATTTATCAATAACATTCTTTCAAGTCGTTCAATGAAATTGTATTCCCTTATTAGCAATCATTAGGCACTCATAGAATATTGCGTTGTTAGCCTAAGAGGCCAACAATCTACAATGGGGAAATGAAATGTGCAATTTCTCCCTCCCCAGGGTTTATAAAACCTCTTTTATAAATTCCCTTCTCACAATTACAAGAACCCCCCCCCCCTCCATGGGACACCCAGAAGAGACCTGGGTATTTTCTAATATGCAAAAACAATTTGGATTAGAAACTCTCCATGCCCACAGCACCAAAGTTCACTTTGTTGTGAATGTTCTACATTGGGGAAAAATTGAATCGGCAGCTTTCATTCACCAGGGTTTATAAAACATCTTTTATATGGATCTTACTTATGGTTACAAGACCCCCCACCAATAGAACACCAAGGGGAGACATTGGGGGTAACTAATATGTACAAATACGTTACATTATCACTTTCAAAGTACCATGCCACCAAAGTTGAGTTTGACGTGAATTTACTTTTGAAGCAGTGCTGCAACACAGGGCTCCTTTTAAAATGACCTCAGGGTCTCAGAAGTGCACACATGCAAGTGCAACAAAGGCTGCTGGCCTCTAAACTGTCATGCCTTAAAGGTAATTGTAATCCCCCTACCCTAATATATACTAGGGACTTATAGGTAGTCTTCATCCCCTTGCCCGATTATCCACTATGAACTTATAGGGTAGGCCTTGCGAATTATAAGTGTACCTCAATGCATATGTTTGTTTTTAACATTGCACTAGCCCTGGGCACACAGTCAGAGTCAGCTATCATCAGTTCCAGTCAGCCCAAAAAATTGGGGGTGAACAGGCCAAAAGGGTTACTTTCTAACACTAAAGAATTGCATGTTTTACTTTAATGAAATTAGAGTGTTCCCTGGATGTTTCCCACACTGTATCCCACCAAGGACATCCCACCTCTCTCAGGCTACTGGAGTATATGCTCGAATAGGCTGTGAAACCCACTGTATATGTGTATACCAACAGAAATAAGGTGTAATATTTTACGGACCGTTGAAAACGTAGCTGCAGTTATGGCTATTAAACTCCCTATGATTTATGTTGCTAATCTCACAAAAAGGGATACATTACTGGAAGATTAACAGGATCTACATATGCACTTGTTCCACTTTCATTTTTCTCAGTTGCTTTAAGGCTTTAAAGTTTACCAAGCGCTTTGGTGCTGTTGAATTATCATGGTAACATTAATTTAATGAGCTTTCATAAGTCCTTCAAGAAAGTGTCACGTTTACAGATGCTCTGTTGATTACTTATTTATGTCAGTTCAGGTGCCAAGATACACCAGGAGATGCAAAAAGTTAAAAACAAATCATATCCTCATTTGACTTTTGCTTTCTTTGATCCTTGTTTTGAATACTAGCTGCATTCTCTTCTGTGTTGCCTGTTTGCTTATTGCCTATAATTTTATATTGGTTCAATGTATTTTTAGAATCTGCCTGTCATTAAAAGGACTATATAAATTATGAAAATGAGTATATCAATAAGACAGAAACTGGAAAAATCTTAGCACGCAGTGGCATATTAACAAACCCCTTGCATCGCTGGTGCATCACTTTTTGTGGCGCACTGGTGGCACGTTTTGCTGCCCCATATTTACAAAGACATGTGAAGTCACTCTGTGTAATTTTTTGTGTCCTTGTAAATACTGCACTTTTTCACGGAACACTTTGCATGAAAGAGACGTTCCATGGGTGTTGCCCTGGGTGTTCCCACACTAAACCCATGAAACTTGACATACTCCCAGATTTAGGAGAAATAGTAAACCTGGGGAGGTGTAGGGAGGCGCAACGAGGATTTTTTTAAAAAATTTCCCCTCGGTTTTTCCTCTTTCTATACGTGCTGGATTCTGCAGCACATATAGAAAGAAATAAACACCTCTTGTGATTGTTTTTGTGCAGGAAGGTCTTCCTTCCTGCACAAAAACAATAATCTACACAGCGTAGACACCCTTGCACCATGGTGCAAGAGTGCCTGCGTTTGTGTATGGCAGCCAATTGTGTGCAAGAGCAGGGGAGAGCACAGGGATCTATCATATTGTTGTAGATATGACCCATCCTGTGCTTTGAAAGTGACTCAGTACGGTGCAACCAAATGGTTTACGGCACTGGGCTGTCGTCACTTTCTCATAAAAAAGGCCCTTAGCATGTTCTAGTAATCACAAATATTTAATTTATACTGCCTTAAGTATCCTAGACATATATGCCTAATTGTGTCTTCTTAGAGTCAACCGTGCCCCCTATAGAAATTTCCTTGCCGCCTATATTCAGTGCATTGTTATCCCGCCACTCAATCCCATCCGAAAATAAATCACTCTGTTTCATTTGACTTCAGGCAAAAGTGCAGTTACCCTATTTATCGCTCATGACACCAAAACACTTTCTTATCAGGCCACTTTCATAATCCACGCACTCACAACCAGGCACTCCAAATAACTAATTAAGGAAAAGCACATATGTTATGTTCACCGCTTAGCTTCACTCCACAACACGATTAAGTGCAGCAACTGTTTTTGGGAAACGAGTCCCTCTCTGGTACTCATGCTTGACAGTAAAATGTTTTAATCAAGACTCCTCGAACCAAGCACTTTTCTCCATGGTGTAGTGTGTTGCCCATCTACTTCTCCTTGGTGTTGCTCTTTGTTTCAAGGCTTAATGAGAAATATAGCATGCCTACTATACGCAACTACAATGCAGTACAGTACAATATATAAGTACACATGCACACACACAGCTAAATTTACATTCATGTGTATTGGCATATGTTATTCAGCCAGTGTCAATGACTATTTAATTATGGTTAAGACTCACATGTAATTGAAAACGTGGTTTTGGTATGCAAGCACTTTTCAATCTATTCCACCTATCTGCATACAAGTTTTCATATCATGAACACACACGGATATGTTCCAACATGTCAAATTTCATGCAGACCTAGTTGCTAAGGGGGGATGGGTTTTCAAATGTGAGCATCCATTGCAATCTTCCATAGGATGTTTTGCTTTGTGCAATAGGAAATACTGCTGAAAGGAATTTCACTGAATTTGATATAAAATCAGAACTTCACTCGGAATACTGCCTGTGGTTTCATTTCAATACATAATTTAGTTTTTGAGATATTTGCATATAAATATGTGTTGGACATGTTTTGGCAGTGCCCTATAGTTATTGACTGGGTTGGAGTCAGGGGACCCAGAGGACCCAGAGCAAAGTAATGGCCCTTATCTTCCCCGCCAATACCTTCCTAGAAGACGTCTCCCACTTCAATGATATTGCAGATATTATCAAGCCCTTAAAGTTTGATTTGAAACTGTTTCTTAACTGCTATGCTTTCCAAGGTGCTTTTTAGGTGGGAACTTACAACAATCACACCTGTTCCATTATTTTGGTGATAGGTCTCCATCGCATTTACTCTATTGCAACACGTAGAGAAAGTCCAGATTTGGAGGTCACAAAAAATAGCATATTGAAAGAACTAAACACGTTTGTCTCTATATTGCATGTTTTTCCAAGTATTCTACCCTAGCATCACATCATTTGTCTAATGAACAACTAGAGTGCTACAATTCTGTATTAATATCAGATGGGAGACACTCCTGGATGCTTTGTTGCTGGAATAGGAGCTGTGGTGCTGAACACACCTCCTGTGGAGGAGACTGGAGTATATGGACACAATTATAGATTTTCGTTTTGTCACTTATGGGGAATGCTCCAAGAATGCTTAAGTGAGGACACATCTTCTGTAAATTCTCATATATGTTCCTCATCTATTTGACTAGAAAATCTGACATTCTGAGTGAAACATACTCAAATAGCTGCAACCGTCTCTTGGCTGGTTCTCCAGTGTCCCTCTCTAGCTTCATGAGAGAGTACCAATGAGCAACTAGAAAGCTAACATTCTTTATAACAAAGTATGGTAATTCATGAAGTCATGTTGTTTGTATTGGACCATTGAGTCTAAAGTAGGAATGATGTTGCAGTAAATAAACAAATACACATAGAAGGGTTCATGAATCTAAAGTTCTTTCATGTCCTACTTCCTTACAGTCAGAAGTGTTATTCCTATTTCAGTGAAATACTGTGCGCCGTGCATACTGATGTCACTAAAACTGAACCTGAAAGTAGCCAACACCTAAAGGTTCTGCCTACTTTCTATTTGATTTGCACTTTGGAGTACAACTCACCCAGAACACCAGTTTGTTCAGGAACAGTACTTTTGGAAAGGGGAAAAGCTCCCCTTTCTAGTGGTATCCCTCCCTCGTGGATCCTTTCTCTGGGATCCGCACAGAGAAGGCCATTCCCAAATAGAAAACCATCAACTAAGGCCCAAGGATGGCTTCAAGGGGAAAAATTATCTCCAAGGCCTGGTCAATTTCTCCCGATACCAGAGGGTCTTTATAATCTTTCTGACCTCCTAAACAGGTTGATGGGGGGTGCTAGTTTAGGATACCCCCCGCGCCGCACGTCCACCAGCTGCTGCGTGTGCCTCCCGCCTGCCTGCTTTGCTGCCCCGGCCGCAGCCGTGTGACCACGCCCCCTGCCACCGAGTGGCGTGGTCACCTACGGTGTAGCGCTGTGCTCGCCTGACCTGCAGGCTCCTGTTCCCCGCTATCTCGCCGTGTGCCCCTCTGCTTTTATTGTATCTTATTGTGTAATTATTTTTGTTTTTTTGCCTGTATGCCTGTTTGCCTGTTTCGCCCCCCGTCTCCTCCCTACCCGCGCCCCGCTTCCCGCCACCGCCACTAACCACGCCCCTTTTTTCTTTCTGTACCCTCCCCGCTCCCGCCTCCCAGCTGCTCCGCCCTCGCTCGCACTTGGCCATATATGGCGACCGTGCAACGCAGGTGAGTGTGACCTAGTTTAGGACACCCCCCGCGCCGCACGGCCACCAGCTGCTGCGTGTACCTCCCGCCTGCCTGCCTCGCTGCCCCGGCCGCCGCCGTGTGACCACGCCCCCTGCCACCGAGTGGCGTGGTCTCCTACGGTGTAGCGCTGTGCTCGCCTGACCTGCAGGCTCCTGTTCCCCGCTATCTCGCTGTGTGCCCCTCTGCTTTTATTGTATCTTATTGTGTAATTATTTTTGTTTTTTTGCCTGTTTGCCTGTTTCGCCCCCCGTCTCCTCCCTACCCGCTCCCCGCTTCCCGCCACCGCTGCTAACCACGCCCCCTTTTTTCTTTCTGTACCCTCTCCGCTCCCGCCTCCCAGCTGCTCCGCCCTCCCTCGCACTTGGCCATATATGGCGACCGTGCGACGCAGGTGAGTGTGACCTAGTTTAGGACACCCCCCGCGCCGCACGGCAACCAGCTGCTACGTGTGCCTCCCGCCTGCCTGCCTCGCTGCCCTGGCCGCTGCCGTGTGACCACGCCCCCTGCCACCGAGTGCCGTGGTCTCCTACGGTGTAGCGCTGTGCTCGCCTGACCTGCAGGCTCCTGTTCCCCGCTATCTGGCCGTGTGCCCCTCTGCTTTTATTGTATCTTATTGTGTAATTATTTTTGTTTTTTTGCCTGTTTGCCTGTTTGCCTGTTTCGCCCCCCGTCTCCTCCCTACCCGCTCCCCGCTTCCCGCCACCGCCGCTAACCACGCCCCCTTTTTTCTTTCTGTACCCTCCCCGCTCCCGCCTCCCAGCTGCTCCGCCCTCCCTCGCACTTGGCCATATATGCCGACCGTGCGACGCAGGTGAGTGTGACCTAGTTTAGGACACCCCCGCGCCGCACGGCCACCAGCTGCTGCGTGTGCCTCCCGCCTGCCTGCCTCGCTGCCCCGGCCGCCGCCGTGTGACCACACCCCCTGCCACCGAGTGGCGTGGTCTCCTACGGTGTAGCGCTGTGCTCGCCTGACCTGCAGGCTCTTGTTCCCCCCTATCTCGCTGTGTGCCCCTCTGCTTTTATTGTATCTTATTGTGTAATTATTTTTGTTTTTTTGCCTGTTTGCCTGTTTCGCCCCCCGTCTCCTCCCTACCCGCTCCCCGCTTCCCGCCACCGCCGCTAACCACGCCCCCTTTTTTCTTTCTGTACCCTCCTTGCTCCCGCCTCCCAGCTGCTCCGCCCTCCCTCGCACTTGGCCATATATGGCGACCGTGCGACGCAGGTGAGTGTGACCTAATTTAGGACACCCCCCGCGCCGCACGGCCACCAGCTGCTGCGTGTGCCTCCCGCCTGCCTGCCTCGCTGCCCCGGCCGCCGCCGTGTGACCACGCCCCCTGCCACCGAGTGGCGTGGTCTCCTACGGTGTACCGCTGTGCTCGCCTGACCTGCAGGCTCCTGTTCCCCGCTATCTCGCCGTGTGCCCCTCTGCTTTTATTGTATCTTATTGTGTAATTATTTTTGTTTTTTTGCCTGTTTGCCTGTTTGCCTGTTTCGCCCCCCATCTCCTCCCTACCCGCTTCCCGCCACCGCCGCTAACCACGCCCCTTTTTTTCTTTCTGTACCCTCCCCGCTCCCGCCTCCCAGCTGCTCCGCCCTCCCTCGCACTTCGCCATATATGGCGACCGTGCGAACGCGCAGCGGTCACGCGCAGCTGTCACGCGCAGCGGGAGCGCCGATTGTGCGCCGAAGGCCTGCCAAAGGTAAGCCCGTCTGCGCCCGTCCGCGTCTGGACCGCGCCCAGCGCCCGGACCCCTGGCCCCCACCGACAGAAGACGACCCGACTGTCCTACAACGCCACCGAACTCATCGCACTCAACACCGGCGGGATCCCTGGATGCTACCGAACCACCCCGAGGCGCACCCACGGACCCTTCAGCTGCCACGCCTGCAAGTTCACCTGCATCCGGACCTGCCCCACACCAGCACCCGCCAAGCCGAACACCAGCAGCAACCACCTCAAGTGCATCCTGCACAACACCCACTCCGTCCACAGGCACGCCATCGAACCCTGGAACCTCCTCGACACCACAGCTCCTGACGTCGCCTTCCTCACGGAAACCTGGATGTACGACTCCTCAGTGCCCGACATCGCCATCGCCATCCCAGAGGGCTACAAGATCACCCGAAGAGACCGCGTCAAACAGACTGGAGGAGGCATCGCCATCATCCACAGGGACACCATCCACATCACGACTAACACCGACGACACCCTGAAAACCGCCGAACACCTACACTTCCAGATCCGCACCGACCCGAAGACCACCCTCAGAGGCACCCTGATCTACCGACCCCCGGGACCATGCACACAATTCAGCGAGGACATCGCCGACTTCGTCAGCCCGCATGCCCTCCCCTCCACTGACTACATCCTCCTTGGGGACCTCAACTTCCACCTGGAGAACAACAACGACCGCAACACCACCACCCTGCTCGACAACCTCACCAACCTCGGACTCAAGCAGCTGGTATCCACCCCCACCTACCTCGCCGGACACACACTCGACGCTGTCTTCTCATCCAGCAAAGACATCGCCTTCAGCCACGCCACTGGACTTCACTGGACGGACCACAGCTGCGTCCACTTCATCTTCAGAAGAACGACGATCCACCACCACCAGCAACTGGTTGCTCGAAGAAGCTGGAACAAGATCACAGCCGACCAGCTCACCGCTTCCCTGAGCCAGCACCCCCTCCGCCAGCTCAGCGAACCCCAGCCAGGCCGCGGACAACCTCACGAAGTGGATCAACAACTGCGCGGACGAACTCGCCCCACTGAGGACCCCGCCTAGCAGACCCGGCAGCAAGAAGGCCCCATGGTTCACCGACGAACTCAAGAGCTCCAAGAAGAACTGCCGAGCCCTCGAGAAAGCCTGGAGAAGGGAACCAACACCGGACAACATGACCGCCCTCAAGCTTGCCACCCGGAAGCCCCACCAACTGATCCGCGCCACTAAGAAAACCGCATTCAAGGACCGGCTGGACAACAACGCACACAATTGCAAGGAACTCTTCAACATCGTCAAAGAGCTCTCCAACCCCAACGCCGGAAACAAAGACATCACCCCATTGCAAGACCTCTGCAACTCCCTCGCCTCCTACTTCCACAACAAGATCGCGGACATACACAACAGCTTCAGCACTCAACCGACGCTCGCCACAACCGAACCACCGCCCCCCACCACCACCCTCCGCGCCTGGACTCCGATCAGCACCGAAGACACCATCCGCTTGATGAACTCCATCCATTCCGGATCTCCGACCGAGCCCTGCCCTCACCACGTCTTCAACAAGGCCGACGCGGTCATCGCACCCCACCTGCGGGACATCATCAACACCTCCTTCGACAACGCCACCTTCCCGGAGAGCTGGAAGCACGCCGAACTCAGCGCCCTACTCAAGAAACCTACAGCAGACCCCACCGAACTCAGGAAATACCGCCCCATCTCGCTCCTCCCGTTCCCAGCCAAAGTCATCGAGAAGACCGTCAACAAGCAGCTGGCCGCCTTCCTCGAGACTAATGGATCCCTCGACCCCTCACAGTCTGGCTTTCGAGCCAACCACAGCACCGAGACCGCCCTCATCGCTGCCACCGATGACATCCGAGCCCTGATGGACAACGGAGAAGCAGCGACCCTCATCCTCCTAGACCTCTCCGCGGCATTCGACACTGTCTGCCACCGCACCCTAGTGCAGCTCCTCAGCAACGTCGGAATCCAGGAGAAGGCACTGGAATGGATCATCTACTCCCTCGACGGAAGAACACAGAGAGTCCGTCTACCATCGTACAAGTCAGAGGCCACAAAGTCATCTGCGGCGTCCCTCAAGGATCCTCGCTGAGCCCCACCCTCTTCAACGTCTACATGAGCCCCCTCGCGGCCATCGCACGCCAACACAACCCCAACATCATCTCCTACGCTGACGACACCCAGCTGATCCTCTCCCTGACCAACGACCCCGCCGCCGCCAGAGCCAACCTTCACGAAAGGATGAAAGACGTAGCCGAGTGGATGACGACCAGCCGCCTGAAACTGAACTCAGACAAGACAGAAGTCCTCATCCTGGGTTCCTCGCCCTCCGCCTGGGACGACTCCTGGTGGCCCCCAGCCCTGGGCAACGCACCCAAACCGACAGACCACGCACGCATCCTTGGCTTCATCTTGGACTCCTCCCTCACCATGACCAGACAAGTCAACGCCGTCTCCTCGTCATGCTTCAACATCCTGCGCATGCTACGGAAGATCTTCCGGTGGATCCCCACTGAGACCAGGAAGACGGTCACCCAGGCCCTCATCACCAGCCGACTGGACTACGGCAACGCCCTCTACGCCAGAACCACCGCCAAGCTCCAGAAGAGACTCCAGCGGATCCAGAACGCCTCAGCCAGACTCATCCTCGACATCCCACGACACAGCCACATCTCCGGACATCTGAGAGACCTGCATTGGCTCCCCGTCAACAAAAGAATCACCTTCCGCCTCCTCACCCACGCACACAAAGCCCTACACGATCAAGGCCCTAGCTACCTCAACAACCGCATCAACTTCTACGCTCCCAAACGACATCTCCGATCAGCCAGCCACGCGCGCGCCGCCGTCCCCCGCATCCGCATCCGAGGAACGACAACAGGAGGAATGTCCTTCTCCTACCTGACCGCCAAGACCTGGAACTCCCTACCGACCGACCTGCGCCTGACCCAAGACCACCTCTCCTTCAGGAAGAAGCTCAAGACCTGGCTATTCGAGCTGTAGCAGCACTCCCCCCCTCCCCCCCCCCCAGCGCCTTGAGACCCTCCGGGTAAGTAGTGCGCTATATAAATGCCTGTGATTGATTGATTGATTAGCAACTCTCTGCTTACCCCTGTGTGGCAGAATGTGACTAGACAGCAGGGGTTGCATTTTTGTCATAAAAAGATGGGGCAGGAGGTGGCCTATCATAACATTGCCCCACATTCATCACTCCTAGTGCCCATAATGTTTGTCTGCTCCTAGGAGGCGGATTGTATGCCGTACCCTGGATCTTCCCTTCCCAGGCAGGCAGGAAGCATTCTAGACACCAGGGGCCTCATTTATGAAAAGTGACACATCGCTGCGAGAAAACAGCGATGCGTCACTTTTCATTGCGACCTCCTTGCGACCCCAATGATGCATCATATTTACAATATGACTCATCATTGCGCAAGGAATTACAGATACGTCAATATTTCTGACGTATCTGTAAGCGCAAAAGTGATGCATTGCTGGAGTGTGTCACAAAAGTGACACAACTCCAGCAATGCATCCTTTCACATGGGGAAAGCCCCATGTGAAAGGGTTTGCGTCAGTCTTACGCCTGCTGTGAGGCAGGCGCAAGATTTTGACGCAACAGCTTTCTAAAAGTGACGCAGTGAAATCTCATAGATTTCACTGCGTCACTATTACGAGGCTTTTGCGGGCGAACGCCCCCTCTGCATACATTATACCTGACGCAGGTATAATGTGGCACAGGGGTTTACAAAGTGATGCATCTGCTTAGATGCGTCACTTTGTAAATAGTGCGCAACAGGAGGCATGTTTTATGCCGCCGATGCGTCACAAAAAGTGACGAACCGGTGGCGTAAAAGTGACGCACGGCCTCATAAATGAGGCTCCAGGGATTTCTTTTTAATTTTATGTGTTGGCAGCTAGCGCAACCTGGCATTAAGCCACATCCCTCATTCTAGGCTCTAAACACTTGTCTGCCACCCTGAGCAGTAGACTGTTTTTTTCCCCAATCTGCCCCCCTCTCAAGGGCAAAAAACACACTAGACACGAGTGATTTGATCTTTAACAGGAAAAATGGAATGGTGTGAGTGCTGACTCATCCTGAATATAGGCTGCATTGCCACAACCTCAAACGCAATTTTGGCAGCGTGTTGGGGCATTAACCCCCAATCTGCTTCCCTAGATAAGCAGAAAAAATACTGGACACCTGAGTATTGGTGTTGTTCAGACCACTCTGGCATAAGGCAGCACCTCCATCCCTAAAATAAATCTTTCTGTCATCTAGAGGGAAGATTGGGGAATTAACCCCCAAACTGCCCTACACAGGGGGGACACTAGACAGTAAGGAAAAATAATAGTCTCTCTTTGGGTTGGTTCATTCAGTCATCGGGCAGTAACTTCTACCATTTTGGCTCAAATCTGTCTCAAGTCTGCCCTGCCATGGGCAACATTACAGAAAGTAACCCTGGGTAGTAAACAGTGTTTACCCTCACTCCTTGCACCCCAAGGGCACTTTAGTATTATATACAGATTCTTGTGTGGCCCCATCTACAATATGATTCTGCCCGTTTGCACATCTTTTGCAGGTGTGATCATGATGGAGTGTTCTCTTGTGCAAGGGGGATCCACCACATGAAAATGAGGGAACATGTTCCCATCCCACCTGCACTGTATTACAGACTCAGCACACAGTCAGTACCCTCCGTGAGTGCACTATGGAAAGGAGGCGAGAGGTCCTGCTGACCCCCTAAGCAACATTATACAGGCTGGTTCAGTAGTGCACCACACCCACCTTCAGGGGTCATGCCCTGCCTCTCTTTTCAATGTAGGCTGGTCTAGTGAAATACAGAGCTGTGGCTTGGACCTGCAGTCCTTGTTTTCACTAATGAGCTCTCCTCGGCACAAGTATGAACTATCAGAGTTTGCACCCACACTGAGGACAGTGTTTTTAGTTTTCAGGACACTACCATGTCTGCGCTGGCCCCATCTAATTTAGGATTTTTCTCAGCATAATCAAAGACAGTGCAGTCAGTGTATAATTCGGGCCCAGGGACTTTTGGGTGAATGTTGATTTCCCTGACACCAGGCCACAATCACTATCCCTTGGAACCCAAACAGAAAAGTAATGGAGCGGGGTGTGGGACTGTCTTGGCATTGGACGACACCTGAGCGCCAGACAGAATTTCTGTCCCAGTGGTGTCAGAATAGGAAGGCTTGCCTCTCTATCCATAACCATATGTCAAAGAAATCGCATTTTCCGATTTGATGTATGGTTAGGACGACATTCAGAATGCTCTGCCCAAAATTGAACTTTTTTAAAAATTGAAAATCCAGAGTAATCTAACATGGTATGGCCTGTGTAGATCAAAACATATTTCCTAAACAGAATGCAATGACAAGGCTAAAAATATGACTAAAGAAAGCTTATTATCACTCCCTTTTCATGAGGAATGGCTACACTCACTGAACCTATCCAAACCAGGGTAATTCTGAAAACAGGAGATTGAGAGAAAATCAATATGATGTGGCTTGCAAATGTCCAAGCACATTTTCTTACCCAAAAACTACAAAATTGTAACCATGTGAAAATCACATTGACACTACTTTGACTGCACTTGGTTGGACTAAGTTTTGCCTGGTTCCTGCCGGGTATGTGGGACCGACCCACACACATGGTGTGCCTTTTTTGGGGGAGAACTAGGGAACTCTGTATGGCCAGATTTTATTTGATCCCGACAGATGTTGGAACTTTCTCTATCAAGACAAGAATATGTCTCATTCTAGTCAAAGTTTGATGTTTGCAAAGGAGTCTGGGTGAGACAAATTGGTGGGGTCCCTGTAAGCCTCCGCACTCAGTACTCTACTAAGTGTCTACATTTCAGAAATATCTGGGGCTGATACGTGCCCTTGTTGCTGGCAGACCCATGTCACAAATACCCCAGCAGCCCACACCCTGAGAGTAATTGAAATTCCATGTTATATTTTGTTGGCTTTTCTGTTGTGGGTGATAGGCACACCAACACAATTTGGGTACCATTGTACCATTTTTGTTGGAAGAAGTGTGGGATTTCTAGTTGGTAGGACTTTGGAAAGTTCCAAGAGATTCAGAAAATGTGACCAAAGTGTAATGTAAAAATATTTTTAAAGTGCAACATATACTGGAACCTGAGCCAATGAAAGCAATGGAAGCAGAGAGATAACAACGAATATCAGAAAGCAGAAGATGCATAAAGTCTAACTCTATTGAAAAAAAGTTTTGACCTTTTTCAGGAATTGCGTGTAGTGTACTGTGGAATGGATTGTGGGAGAAGTTGATTCCATTGTTTAGCTCCAACCACTGCGTTGCCACCTCTCCTGGAATAACAAATTATGAATGAAAGAATACGTGAGTTTGTGGATTTCAGGAACCTGGCCAGAATATAGAATTTAAATAATTCCTGAATGCTATGGGGACTCTAATTATGTTTGCTCTATGAATGTCCATCAGAGTTTTTAATTGGATCCTTTTAACTATGGTGAGACAGTTAAAGTCCTTTGATTGTGTGGCTAAGCAATACCTTTTCAGCGGAATTCTGTACTAAATTAAGTTTTCAAATAAGCTTATTAGGTAGACTCAGGTTGAGTGTGTTCCAGTAGAGTGAGTTAGACTTTATTAGGGCATTGATCACATTTTCTTTTTGTAGCTATTGGCTGAAAAGCTAACATCTTACAGAGGTTTTTTATTAAGCCAAAATATCTAGGGCCTCATTTATGAGGCCCTTTGCGCCATCGGAACTTCACTTTTCATGAAGTTCCGTGGCGCAGAAGCCTGCGTGGTATTTATCAGGCAGCAGTACGCCAGTTTTTGTGGCGTACTGCTGCCTGATAAATATCAGTCCCTTTAACGCAGTGTTATGTGCTAAAGGGGCGTGCAATGGGTGTTGCTGGGGGCGTTCCCAGCAACATCCATGGCCTTTTGACACTGCCCCAGATTTACGAGAAATCGTAACTCTGAAGCAGTGCCAAAAGCTTACGCCTCCCCAGGGGAGGCGTAAGGGAGGCGCAAGAGGGAGAAATGTCTTTATTTCTCCTCGTATTTCTTTTTTCTATGTGTGCTGCATTCTACAGCACACACAGAAAGAGGAAAAGCCTCTTGTGATTATTTCTGTACAGAAAGGTTTCCCTTCCTGTACAAAAATAATCTTCCCCGCAACGAAGGCACCCTTGCACCATGGTGCAAGGGTGCCTGCGCTGGCGCAGGCAGCCCATTGTGCGCCGGCGCAGGGGAAAAGGACAGGAATGCGCCGTATCTTATAGATATGACGCATTTCTGCCCTTTTCTTTTGCCATAGGGAAGCGCAGCAGGAAGGCCTGCTGCGCTTCCCTACGGCAAAAAGTCATAAATGAGGCCCCTAGTAGTTACTGTTACAAGTGGGACTTCCCATGCTCGTCTTGCCCCATTTCCACCTTAACCCGCATACTTCATGATAATATGGCGCAGAATAACTCTGTATGATGAGTTCAAAATCATAAACCAGGCCTTGGTATAATTGAATTATGTTAATGTTTTTACTTCAATCATGTTTATATTTTCAATTAAACAAAGTCTGATTGGTAATGCCCCGGTTACTTACCGGTAATCTTCATTACTCCGAGTATAGTCTTCCTCGCCACATGATTTACATAGTGAGCTTTAGCTCCACAACAGAACCCTCCAAAGCAAAAAGAAACCACCTCCCACCCCCTCCCAACATGGCCGACCAGTCCCACCTGACCTCTATAAGAGGCGGACCGGCCCAACCAACAGCCTGACCTACCAAGCAAACAATGAAGCCGATAGCCAGACAGGGAGGGGGGGAGGGAACTCATGTGGCGAGGAAGACTATACTCGGAGTAATGAAGATTACCGGTAAGTAACCGGGGCATTACCTGCCCGTTAGTCTTCCTCGCCACATGATTTACATAGTGAGCAAATACCCAAGCCAACAAGGCTTCATTGACCACCATAAAAACAACACCACACGGTGATGCCGAGAAACCAACCCAAGGTTGAAGTAGAATAAACGACAAGAAAACAGGGATCACAGGAAACCTGAAATCAAGATATAAAAAAGTAGGCCAGCCAGGAGCCGCAGCCCCTGCACTCCGCACGGCCCCAGCGAAGTCCCCCGGGACCGAAAGAGTCCCACGAACAAGGCGGGGGACGACACCGCCGACGCCCGACAAATCTCCACAGAGAAGACACCCTGAAGGGGGCCCAGGACACCGAGCCACTCCCCGTGGACCAACCCTGGACCCCCGCCGGATCCACCGAACCCAGCGAAGCGCAGGAAAGGATGACAGCCTGTGGAAGCCAGCGAACCAACGTGGAAAGAGGGCTAGCGGCCCGAACGAACCGGGCCAAAAGACACAACACAGGCCATCCCACCGGGAAAGGAAAGACGTGCGGCCAAGAGAAGCCAAAACAGCACGCCGAACAACCAGCACGGACAAGGGAGGAACCTCGTCGGCAGGGAAAAGCGGTAAAGATACCACCCGAGTCCAGAACCCCAGGGAAGGAACCCCGGGAAGGACACGGGGGACATGCCGGAGGAACAACGGTCCGGCAACACCCGCAAGAAGGGAGGGGAGCGGAGGCACGACCCCCGCATGCCCCTCCACCCAGCAGACACCACTGCCACCAGGCAAAAAACCACCTAAAGGGTGAGGGACCGCAAAGCCACCGAGGCCAGGGGCACAAAGGGCGGACCCCGAAGAGCTCGCAGAACGAGAGAGAGAACCCTTATGGAACGCTACACGAATATGCGCGTCACCCTTGCGCAGGGGCCCAGCAAATCTCCACTGTCACGTACCAATAATAGTATAAGCGCTGCCGAAGCGAGCACCCAAGGGGGAGGCCGGCAGAGCGTCCGTGGGCGATGGCGAAACAACCCCGGAGCTAAACACCGGACTGTGGGAGGCCCGCAAGGCCGCCCACCGGGCCCACAGGGAACCGCAGACCGGAAAACCAAGACCCGCCAGGGGACCACGGAGGCTGGGACAGCACCAAGCCGACCGCGCCAACACGAGAAGGGCGCCCAGTGCCGGGCACAGGATCAGGCCTGCAGAAGGAGGCGGGTTAGTCGACAAGAGCCGGCTCAACACCGACGCCGAGAGCGGGGGACCCAACCACGGTACGGGAAGATCCGGGATCGGCCAGGAGGCTCGAACCGCCAGCTCGCCCAAGGAGAGGGTACCCGGGGCGGCGTACCCCGCCGGGATAATTTCCACCTAGGGATACCTCCCCAGCCTAGGCAGGATTCGAACCCAGGCCTGTGAGGGCCGTCTGCACCAAAAGCACAAGACTCACCTATGAGCTAAAGCTCCTTAGGTATTCACCCCTGCAATGATCCAAAAGGAGTCCACGTGCCGCCGAGGCGAGCACCCCGGAGCACCCCGGCCCTGCCCAAGCGAATCCAGCCGAGGACCCGTGATAACAGAGGGCACGGGGGAAACGCGCACATCAGACCGAATGGCCTCGCAAAAGACCGGGCACCACAAGGACCCGGGCGGAGAAACCAGAATCCGGGCAGGAGGGCCGAGACCCCCTCCGTGAACAGAGTCACCGGAGGCAGACCGAGACGAGGCCCCAGGCGCTGTAACCCCACCGGGGTCCGGGTGAGACCAGGCAACGACGGAAGATCCGACTCAGTCGATCCGCCACCACCTAGTCGGACCCCGTGGAAAAGACCGCCCGAAGGGCCAGGACCGGCTACTCCGCCCAAAGGCTGACACAGCTCCACACCACCAGGTCGACCGTCCCGACCAAGACCTGGGGGCATCGAAGCACAGGTGCAAACGACGGCAGGTCACCCCTTAGCCAGGAGGACCGCTAGCAACTTCCATGTTGCGCGACTGCCGGAGAACCCATTGACCCCCAAACGACCCGGCGCCAAAGGGCGCCCCCCCGAACAAACCAGAGGGGAGGACGGGGCCCAGGCACACGACCCCCGAAGGAGGACAAGCCCGAGACGGGCACCGAAGGGACCACCGCCCATAGAGCAGGGAGCCGACGGAGGGGAGACACCGCAGAACAAGACGAGGCCAAAATCTAACACACGTCCAGACGGGGAACACCCAGACCCCCGCCCGGCAAAGAAGAACCACCAGGCGGGCCAGGTGCACAGTACCCCTAGCCTGCAGCCCCATGGAACCCCAGGCAGTCTCCCCTCCCGGAACCAACCGGGCCCAACCCTGCAGAAATACTGAAATCAGACGAGATCAGGCGCAGGCAGGGTGGAATTGCCCTAGTCCCCCCGGGCCAGAAGGCAAACCCAACGGAAGTATCCGCAACCGAGGGTGGGATCCACTCGTAGGCCGTAGCCTACAGCACCTGGCAATCCCAGGCGGTCTCCCATCCAGGTACTAACCAGGCCCGACCCTGCTTAACTTCAGAGATCGGACGAGATCAGGTGCTTTTAGGGTGGTATGGCCATAGGCTCCCGGAAAGCCCTTCAGGGTCGACCATGGAAGGAGCAGGAACCCCAACCTGTCGATAAGGAGGGACTCCGCGGAGAATCTGCAAGACCAGCAAGGCCAGCAAGCCCGAAGAGCCCAAGAACCGTGCCAGCCACGGCCCAAGATGGGACGAAATGGAGGCGGCAGCGCCCCCCAGGGAACCCCCTGGAGCGGGACGGCCGAAGCCAGGATCTCGGGATGACAAACACGGGAGCGGCCACACCAGTACCAGACCGGGAAATGCCGAAACAGGGGCCCGGAAGCCAACAAGAACGCACCTTGTGGAGACCGACATCCTGTATCCGGGAGGAATGGCCGAAGGGCCCCACCCCTGCCAGGGCGGGACGCCCCTCAAAGAGGACAGGCCGACAAGGACGCCGGAACGGACCCTGCATTTGCGCGACCTCCCAGTGCCAAACAACTCCCCAGCGGGAATTTAGACCAGAATAGCGCACCACACCCCCGCAAGGGTCTCAAGGCGTATGTACGAATGCCTCCGCGGAACCCCACCCGGCATTCCCCCCGAGACGACAACTCCTGGACACCCCTAAGGAGGAGGCCAAGCATCCTATGGAGAGAAAGTAGGCCAACTAACATTATCAGGTCCTTTTGAGCCCAAGACCTGCCGCGGCGGGGAATCGAACCCTGGTCCCGGGCTAGACCTCTGCATCAGAGACTGCTGCTCTAACCAGTGGGCCACAATTCTCCACCTGGGTCATACACCCCCCCGGGGCCACCGAGAGGGCGACGAGGCGAGGAGGTGGCAGGGCAACCCGCCGCGCAAGGGCCCCCCGATGGAACAGCGCGGTAACACCAGGAGACCCCGCAGACGGTGACAGAAGAGGAGGCTGAACCCCCGCCACCTGAGGAGAGGCATCGCAGCACAGAAGAGCACCCCGCACACTAGTCCGGCGCTCTAGAAACTCGCCCACCCGACGGGTCAGGGCGAGTCCATACTGCATAGATCCAATACCCGCCGAGGCGGGGAATTGCACCCAGGACTCGGGTTAGATCGCCGCCTTTAACAAACCTCAGACCTACAGACAGTATGTTTGCTGTTAGTGTCTGCACGAGGCGAGGACAAGAAATGCATTTCCCCTCACATGTCTTCATTAAGTAGGTCAAAATAAATATATATGACATCAGACCTCACGCGAAGTGTGTAATATGGACAAGCCCCATTGAAAATTTCCCACCTTGGGATACTTCTGCAGCACTGGCAGGATTCGAACCCTGGCCTGTGAGGGCTGTCCCCACCAAAGGCACAAGCCATACCATCGAGCCACAGCTCCTTGGTCCATTCAAGCCGGATCCACACTGACGCGTCGTCCGCTGCCCTAAGAAGGCAGCACAATTCGCTGCGCCCGCAGGGGAACCCCGGCGTGCACGGCTGACCAAGGCAATCACCGGCACCTTCGGAAAATCCAACCCCGCCCACAAGAGGCGGGAGCCCGCCGGAGCCAACCCCAGCGCGGCAAGCAGCCGCGGGCCGTTGGGGAGGAGAGAAAAAAAAAAAAAACTCACGGACGCCCGTGTAATATGGACAAGGGCACCGCGTTTACCAAGACCCAGGCCGTTCTGATGGGAGTACCCGGACCCGGCCAGCTGAGCCCCCGAGGACCCGTGGACAATCGAGGGAGGACCGCGCCCGCCCCCGCCGAGTAAGTGCCGTGCTCAATAATGTCCACGCAGTGGTCACCACAGATCTGCTGTGCCATATTACACCGCATGGGACAGACACAACACATAAACATGCAGCGAAAAAGACGTCACCTGCAAACCAGATCAACGTCGTGCAGAAGCGCTTGCAGCCCTGAAAACAAGTAAAACGCTGTTCTAGGCAATGGCACAATGTGAAGCACGAGCACCCGTTCACAAACTGAGGTGCATGAAATCATGGCAGGCAGAATTACAACCTGAAAGCTGTTACACAGCATGTGAAATGTGAGCCCCACGCAGAGCAAAAACACACAGTCCTGGCATTCCCAGGAAAACACGACACCCATCGGGCAGCCCAGCCACCCGATGGGCGTAACATGCAAACTTCATCACAGAGTCATGCAAGCACCCATAGGTGCATAAATGCCAAAGCGCTGGACCCCAAAAGCCCACACAGTGGCCCAGGCCCTTCGGTAACGACCTGGGGATACACGGGGATGCCCAAACACCCCATATCCCCTGCGGCCCCCCCCCCTTGTAAACCACTGGCACGCTATAGCAGCACCTAACCGGCCCCACAGGACCGGGGGAAGGAAGAGGGGGGGGGATTTCTAGGCATAAGGCACCAGAGACCGCTAGAGCAGGTCCACCACCTTAAAACCCCAGGGCCAGCTCACGCCGGCCCATCTTACCTGAACAGCGCCTCTGGAGAGAATCGCGCAGAACAAAAAAAACAGGCTGTTGGTTGGGCCGGTCCGCCTCTTATAGAGGTCAGGTGGGACTGGTCGGCCATGTTGGGAGGGGGTGGGAGGTGGTTTCTTTTTGCTTTGGAGGGTTCTGTTGTGGAGCTAAAGCTCACTATGTAAATCATGTGGCGAGGAAGACTAACGAGGAGGTAATGGCTTTTAACATGATGGAAACATGAAGACACAGTGTGAGTGACATACAGGACATTGAGTTAGCACTAACTGCCAAAACGTGGATAACAACATGTATTGTAATATGAGACAGTCACAAACTCCTGAAAAAACGTGTGCCTTATGAATATTCAAAAGGTGTGCACAAGCGCGCTGCCACGAGCCCCGAGAGACTGTTTGGATAATACATATGCAAAAACGCTCAACCAGGTTTACTGCCTCTATGCGCATGTATGTAAACTCCTTCAGCGTGAATGGGAGGGTATTTAAATCGCCCTCATTCACGCATGGGGCTTGGCCCTGTTCTCTGCAATACTTACCTGGCTCGGTCTCCGGTCCTCCGGTCCAGCTCCTTCAGGCCTCGCTTCAGGGTTTCCTGGACTCTGGCTCAGGTCGTCTGTCGGACGGCTTTCCCTGCAGCTTCTGGGCCTCCCGCTTCACGCTCCACAAATCCTGCAATAGAAGAGCACAGAGAAAGATTAAAACCAAGGTATTTCAAGCTACAAAAGCATCAGCGAGTGTTTTAACATTTTATTGACAAATGCGCATTCTCTCTGGATTTAAAAGACTTTAACAAGAACATAATATTTGAACTTGAAAAGGAAACCAGTTCTTACAAATTATGGTGAAGAGTTACTGTATTTCCTGACAATAATTGGCCTCAGGAAACAGAGACTTGTGACTTTATTTTACTGTGTCTTACACAAAAGCTGTTAATCATATAATTATCAGGAAGGTAGTGCAGCTTCAAGAACAATTGAACTTTCGATATAATTGTACTGCTACATTAATTTGTTTTATTATTTTCTTTATTATGTAATGCTCATTATTTCTGGGTTAGATTAATCTTGATTAAACCTCTGCAAAGAAACAAAACAAGAGTCGTAGCATCTGATCCAGGCTATGCAATTGAAGGATTCAGGTATCATTTAAATAACGTTATGATAGATGTATATTAATGGTTGTTTTAGATTATTATTGGAATATTGATAGTCAAGTCAAGTCAAAAGATCCATATTCGGATTCAACATCCATAAAAGTACATAAAATCTCGACATCATGGAATATCACACAATAAACCAAGTCCAATGCGCTTGCATTTAAAATCAGGTAATAAAAACAGCAAATTCATCATGGTCTGTATGTGCAAGTGACTTCAAAATAGGAACTAACGAGTTTTGAGTCCATAAAAAAGAGTTGCAATCGGCGACTCTACAAGAGGTAATTCTATAATGTGTGCAAGATGCAATTATTTGTGCAGAATAAAGCAAAGTGTAAAGTGCAAAAGGCTTTGTTTGCCACCATGACTACAAGGACAGTTTAGGTGCTCAAAATTCTTATTAAATCCTATCGGGAAGCATAATACATTTTTAATACTCCCATCCCTGAACCGGAACAACAAACTCATGTTCCATCTACTCATCTTTCTGCACAGATAACTTTCGGGTAGATTAGGAGGCCTGTCACTTGGTGTGAAAAATTATAGATACCTTAAAACTGCCGGTTTTGTGAGATCTTTCTTTTCTCTTTCACAATTATAGTGGCTATACAGGGCCCTTTTTACTAAGTTCTTATGTGAGCAGTCTATTATTTGGGGAGATGTAAATAAATGTCCCTGCTCCACACTCCGTCGGCTTTTTTCCACCGCCGCGAGCCACAGTATCTGGGTGGCCCGGTCACATTTCAAGCAGTCCTTAATGATGTTGTGGTAAATATTTTTCCGTATACAAGTTTGCCATATAATTTCAGACAGGTAAAAAGAAATAGCTCAATCAAATGAGAGGCGAAGTCCGTGGTGTCTGAGTCATAAGGGCTTTAATCATAAATGATGACTCGAGTCATAGGGTTCGGGTATGCAATGATGGCAGGAAAGATGTCAACGATTTATTAACAGTACATGACATATATAGTAAAATGACACATTGGCAGTGAATACAGTAGACGTGACAAGTGAAATGTATATGATAAGAACACATGTGCGTAGCAAAAAGGCGTGAACAAGGGTGTGCACAGAGGCGTACACTGGAAACGTCACAGAAAAGTGTCACAAGTGGGTGGATGCTTAGAGAATTCTTGCAGAGTCAGCTGAAACCTGTGGCCTGAATGCGCGCGCAGCTAATATGACGTGTGATTGACGTACATCTAGAGGAAGCTAAGGGTCTGACTTTTAGCACTAGTAGAGGAGACAGAAGTCTGGCATGTCAGATCGACCTGTCCCTATAACATATCTGATATCTAGTATTTGGAGGATGTTTAATCTGGAGTAAAAGGTCTCTTGGACAGAGGCTACTCTATACTGAATGTTAGTGCGTGCATAGGTGTCTGTGTGTCTACGTGCGGGGCCATGGGCCTACTCTGGCAACGGGAACTGTAAATTACTTGCACGGAGACAGGAAGACTTGCTCTTTGCTCTGCAGCCGGGGATATGTTTACCTAAATCACTAGACAGGAATGTGTTTTCGAGGAGCTGAGCTGGCTACGCTGATAACTTGAAGGTAAAATACTGTTTTTGGCAGGCAGACCAGGCCGAGCCGAGCACCGCTCGCTTGGCAGGAAGTAAGGCAGAGGTCAGGGATGCATCTCCATGCTGCAGCTTTCAGAGGCAGAGACAGACGTGACTTGAAGACAGAAATCAGGGCCTAGCTCGGCAGAGCCAGGAAAAACGTGAAAGTGCACCATGTAAAGACGGTGGCACTGCATACTTAGGAACTGAATTATCGATCCATTCATGGTGGATCTGATAGAGGACATTTTAACGTTGGACGCAAATGTATTTGCGTCTTCAGATTCGGTTGTGGAGGGAAATTACATGTACTTGAAACTCGTACATGGAGCCGTTGGGGTACACGTTGGGGGACACAATTGACCATAAAAATGTCAATTACCTCATTCCCTCCTTGTCCCCTACGGACCCTTCAAGATATGTCGATGTTCATGAGACCATCAATCTGTTCATATAACATCATCTGCTCTTCTTTCTTTCTTTGGGAATGGGAACGTGAACTTGGATGGGGAACACAAGCTGTGGCGCACAAGCCGCAAATCGCTGGCCCACATTGCAGACATAGACAACAACTGAATACTATGGCCAATATGATTCCTAGGAATGACAGTAGCTTCCATCCCAAGGCTGTGATTACACTCCAGAGCCAACCGGACCAAGTCCAGGAGCCTGGATTCTGGTGTATCAGATGGGCAATTTCGTGAAGTCGGGTAATGGCCTTATAGACCGGTGGCGCGTTATTTGGAATAAACACGCAGCAACTGGATCCGATGACTCTACAAGCTCCGCCCCTATCGGCCAGGATGACGTCAAGGACAAGGCGGTTCTGAAGAACAACAAGTCTCATAGCAGACTGCTCCTCTGTTAAGTTGCCCAAGGCAGAAGTAGTCTCATTCACTACGGCTTCAAGTATTCTGGTTAATTTGCGTATCAGTTTACTATTGGAGACAGTGCCTAGATAGGGAAAGAATCCTTTCTTGAAATCTGTATATTGTTCCCATGTAGTTTCAGTCTGATCAACTATAGGGAGGTCTCTCTTGTGTCTAACAATATTAAGGCGGGAATTCCTATGATAGTCAGATGGGGCTAGGAATACTGGTGGCAATAAGAATGCAATGAAACAGGTACCATCCCAGTCTGGAGGTAATCGGACATAAGCTGTCTGACCACAAATGAAATAGGAATGTCGGGAAGCTTTGAATGTAGACTTGCCTTTATCACTGAATTCGACCACAGTAGTACAGTCACTGTGACCTAGATGTACTGAACCTTTCTTTCTGACACACAATACACCTTTCGCTGGTAGAACTGATATGGATGGTAAGTCTGGACTAGTCTCTGACTGAACATTTAGAATCATGAGGTTAAGTGTAAAATTGCCTAATCCATACACTTCATTTTCTAAATCTGTCCCTGTCATTTGTGGAAGACCCTCCTCGTTCGGGAAACATGCTTTGTTCATGACTGTGTTCAGATTTCCCCATATCCAATTGCTTTGGGAAACTCTAGATTCAGTGTTTATAGAGGATATTAAACTAAACCATGCACCACAGGAACCATTATGTGTAAACGGGTAAGGAAAGAGGGGCAGAGCTCCCTTGTAGTTCTGATAGGGAGGGAGTCGGCCACATATCCAACAATTAGTGGCATTGTTGATCTGGTGAGAATGGTGTAACATACGAATAAATGTATTGTTGCGCAGCGCAAGTCGATAAGACAATTCGTGTGGAGGAAGAGCACTAAACGTGTGCTCGACAGTGTCATTAGAAAAAGAATGTGCAAGAGGAAAATACATATATAACATCCAACTCATAGCAATATTCGTAAGACTCAGAAAAAACATAATAAGCAATGTGCAGACGCATCTGCTCCGGAGACTTTTACAATATTTTCGTTTCTTGGTCTCCTGTCTATCTATCTCTCTATTTGGGTCTAACTTGTACATTGTCAGAAACTGCCTAACCGCTTCACCCGAGGGGGACTTAAACAATTAAACTGTCTGACTTACTAGACCTCAATTTCTGTCGGTACTCCTCTTGGGGAGTTTTCTCTAAGAGGGGGAGTTTGGTATCTGTCTCTGGTATGTGAGAGTTCTGGGATTCAGTCTTTGGCAGAAGTCCATGGAATCTTTTCACGTGACTGGAGTGAACCCAGCCCTTCCGCCCCTCCAATTTTACAGCAGTCCTGGTTGTTAACAAAACGATCTTCGGCTCCTTCCAGCGGGGCTCCAAAGGGCTCGATCTGTTGAAATTTCGGACGACTACAACGTCCCCCGGGACCAGTTCATGTGGCTTCACCTCGGTGTTGTCTGGGAAGGCTGCCGGGACCTGTGAACGACATGATTGTAGTGCAGACATCAAGGAAGCAAGGTAATCTGTCAGCATAGTACTGTCAACATCTGTAATTTTTCGCGGCAGAGGCGTCCCCCACATATTAGGAGGCCTACCGAAGACTACCTCATACGGGGATAGCCCTGTCCTAGAATGGGCTACCATTCTCATATAAAAAAGAGCAACTGGCAAAGCTACTATCCAATCTACTCCCTTCTCTTTACACACTTTGGCAAGGCGAGTTTTCAGAGTCTGATTGTGCCGCTCCACGAGACCTGCTGCCTTAGGATGTCGAACACAGTGAAACTTCCACTGATACCCCAATAGAAGTGAGACCTGCTTCATAAGTCCAGATGAGAATGGCTGACCGTTATCTGAATACACGACACGGGGCAAACCGTATCGAGGGAAAAACTCACGAACCAGCTGCTTGGCAGTGGTCGGGGCAGTATAATCTGGGACGGGATATGCTTCTGTCCATCGGGATAGGGCACATACAACTACGAGGACATACTTAAATCCTCGGCATCTTTCCATCTGGATATAATCCATCTGGAGGACTTCAAAAGGGTAGTCGGGAGGATGAAATCCACCTTGCTCTACGGGAACACCTTTTCCTGGATTGAACTGACAACAGATCATGCAGGTACGCACTTTCTGTTTTGCTGCTGCTTGTAAATGCTTGTTGAACCAGAGGTTCTGTATACTGTCTAACATGGCCTTTTCTCCTAAATGTGCTGGACTATGTGCTGTGTTTTGATAACCTGAACCATAGAGTCGGGGAGAAACCATGTGGTCTTTCCCTTCGTTATCCATCCCTGGTCTGTCTGGACCCCTCCTTGTTCAGCCCATTTCTTTATTTCATCTAGAGTAGCATGTGTCTGTATGTCGATGACATCTTGTGTGGGGTCCCTGACTGTCATACAGTGTGTCAGTGAGTTTACGTCAGTCTCTGTCATATCAGTCGTTTGAGTATGAGTCAGTGCTGTATGTTTCGCTATTCGATCTGCAAAGTCGTTGCCCTGAGAAATCTTGTCTGTAACTTTCGTATGTGCTTTGCACTTCATGATAGCTATAGCTGTAGGCAAATGTATTGCTTCTAACAGAGCTTGAATGAGGGGGCCATGCTGAATCTTGGCTCCGTGAGAGGTCAGGAAACCCTTTTCTTGCCAGAGGACACCGAAGTCGTGAACGACTCCGAATGCATAACGTGAATCTGTGTATATGTTTACTTTCAAGTTCTTGGCTTGTATACAGGCTTGGGTCAGAGCAATAAGCTCTGCTGCTTGAGCTGACAGGGTATCAATGCGATGTGTTTCTATTACTTCAGTTTCAGTGGTCACTGCATATGCGGCCACTAATTCTCCTGTGCTTGTCCTTAAACATGAACCATCCACATAAAGTGTCAGGTCTGGATTGGGTAATGCAACATCTGTCAAGTCTTGTCTGGGTTTCGTAATTGTGTCAACGACATCCACACAATCATGTGGAGTAGGATCTGTTGTGCTCGATGGTAAAAGTGTAGCAGGATTCAGTGTATTGCAGTGTCTGATTTCTATGTGTGGTTGGAATAACGTCAATTCATAACCTGTCAGTCGTGCTATAGTCAAGTGTTGAGTCTGCGTTCTGTTTAGGAGAACTTCCACAGAATGTGGAACTTGTACTGTCAATTGATGTCCTAATACAATGGAGTCACTTTGTCTGATTGCTAGAGCTGTTGCTGCAACTGACTTTAAGCACGCAGGCAGGGCCTGGGCTACTGGATCCAATGTACTCGAAAAATAAGCACACGGTTTGTGTTTGTCTGCTTGAACCTGAGTGAGAACCGACAACGATGTGCCATCGCGTTCTGTGACAAAAAGTGTAAAAGGTTTGCTGTAACATGGTGTTGCTAAAACTGGTGCTTGACATAAGGCTTTCTTTAATTCGTCAAAAGCTTGTGTATGTTCCTGAGTCCAATGGAGGACAGTCGAAGACGCTGCCTCCTGTGTTGTCAATTGTATAAGTGGTTTCGCTAGAAATGCATATTGTGGAATCCATTGTCTGCAGTAGGAAGTGAGTCCAATAAAGGCTCGTACTTCTTTCTGTGTCTTGGGTTGCGGAAGATGTGCAATTAACTGAATTCGTTCGGGTGTCAGCTGCCTACCCCACTTGGACAGCAAGTGCCCAAGGTACACCACTTGCTGGGCACAGAATTGTAGCTTCGAAGGAGACACCTTGTGTCCCTTGTCCGCCAAGAAATGCAAAACTGTCAGTGATCCTTGTTCACATTCTGGTTCACTACGGGCGGTGATCAATAGATCATCGACGTATTGGAGTAGGGCAGTGTTGGCAGGCATGTGAATACTATCAAGTTGTCTTTTTAATGCTTGGCTGTAGATGCTGGGGCTTTCTGTGAATCCTTGAGGTGCGCGTGCAAATTTGAAGCTTCGGCCATTTAAACAGAATCCGAAAAGGTATTGGCTTTCCGGATCAATGGGGACACTAAAGAAGGCGTTCTTGAGGTTGATTACAGTAAAGAACGTCGCTTCGGAATCAATAGCTGTCAATAGGGATGAAATGTCTGGGACCACGGGATACTGTGGTACAATGCATTTATTTAATTCTCGTAAATCGATGACTAATCGATAAACGGGAGGTGCATTTGGATCTGTACGTTTAAGAATTGGAATAATAGGGGAATTACAAACATTGGAGTCGGTTTCTACAACCACTCCTTGTGCAATGAGCTCGGCAATGATTTTCAGTAAAGCCACTACAGCATCTGGTGGTAACTTGTATTGTCGGATACGTGGTAGTACTACTCCTGGTTTGAGTGTGACACGATATGGAGTAATGTGCATACAACCAACATCAGTGGGGCCTTGTGCCCATAAATGTGCAGGAACATTCTGTAACCTGGGGTCAAAATCTCTTAATACATAATGTCCTTTAAAATCACGAAGAAACAACATTACTCCTTCCGTAGAACAACAAATTACAGCTCCCAGAGCTTTCAGGGTCTTGATACCAAGCAAGTTTTCTGGACATGATTTCGTGAGCAATAAGTCTGTAGTACGGGATAATGGACCAACTGCTAGGGGAACAGGTTTCGATACTTCATTGACTATAGGCTTTCCTGAAAATCCAAGGGAAACATTCTGTGAGCCTGAGAGGGGTGCCCCGGGAACCTCGTCATGACTGATGGTCGTTCTGCTTGCCCCTGTGTCAATCAAAAACTTTCTATCGTTCCCTAATACCTGACTGTGTACATAAGGACCTTCTTGATCTACAGGAACCTCGATAAGGGGCAAGCCAACCTCCTCTCTAGGCTGTTTCATGTGTATTGCTGATAATCGGGATAGTCAGATTTTGCATACTGGTACATCTGCTGTGTAACATGTTGTGTTGCGGCAATGGGTTGTGGCTGTGGTACCGCTACGGTCTGTTGTGGAATCTGCATAGGCTGAATATTCTGTGGAACGTGTTGTTGGACCAGGTCCTGTCTAGGAGGACGCGGTCTCTCTTTAGTTTTACCTGTGGCTATGTTGTGTTTCAAAACTGCACAATCGTTTACATAGTGACCTGGCTGTTTACAATAGTTGCATGTCCCTTTAACAGGAGCTGCTGAATTCGAATTATTGGATTGTGTCGTACCCCTTTTATGACCATCAGCTGGAACTGACTGAGCAACTAGTACTTTCATTTTCGTGTCTTTCATACGTCTCTGTTTGTGATCATGTTCTTCCCTAATTCTGTTCTGGTGATACTGTAACATTTGTAACATTTGGGAAGGCGTATTAGCTTGCCATGTGCTCTCGACTTTCAGTACACGGTTCTTAACCTGGGGCAGGGAATTCTCGACTAATTTTGACACAAAAAGGTGTGGGTATGACTCGCTACCTGTTTTCAGGCCACTATTAATAATAAAACATTTCTCGAATCGGGAATAAAAATCACTAGTGTCTTCGTCGTGTTTCTGTTTGCAGGCTGAGATTGCATCCCAGTCCTCCTTTTTAGTTGCCAACAACCTTGGCAAAACCTGTACTAACAATCCTGGTAATGCTTTAGTTTTCTCCCCAAGACCTACACCTGGGGTTCGACCAGTTTCTTCGGTTTCTAATTCAGCCCAATTAATCTTTTTGTCTCCCACCTCCCATTCTTTTTCCTTGAGTTTCTCGTAAATACCGGCAGGCAATAACACTTTCAGTATTTTCATAATGTCGGGATAGGTGTAATCTCCCATGAGTAACATGTCTTTTATTTCACGGTGAAAACCTGCAGGGTCTTTATCATGACTGGGCACTATTTTCTTCATTTCTAATAATTCCTTTTTAGTTATGGGCGTGTATACATAGGGCATGATACAAGGGTATCATCGGGGTTCCGGATTGGATGTACTTCTCGTAAAGGATTTTGTTTGTCTAAATGATATGGTTGCCTGACTGGGGGTGGAACGGAAACAAGATGTGGAGTCAAGAAAGTTCTATACTTGTGACGTTGTTCTAAAATCATTTCAATTAGATTGGTACCTAGACCTCTCCATCTTCTCAGGAGTAAGTCTTGCAATAAAATATATAACGGACCTGGATCAGATGCTTGGTTTTCATACTGTATAATGAGGTGTTGGGTCATGTATATACCAGCTAGTCGCTGTTCTTCTGGAGTAAGACTTAAAAATGTTTGCACTACTGAATCGTCTTTATAGATGCTGTCATCCCCGGCCCACTGTACTGCGGACCGGGCTAGTTCCTGATCACGTAAGGTAGTGAGTTCATGATAACCTATTCTTTCTTTCAGGATGTTGTCAGTAACTTGGAAAATATGTTCAAGAGAACATTGCTCAGGTATCGGGGAAAGGTATCGTTTCTTGCTTTCTAGACGAATGGGTCTGTCAAAAGGATTACCTAATGGGTATTGTTTAGGAGGTTTCGTTCTACCTACATACGCTACTATATCTTGAGTCGCTGCTGGATTCTCTGGTTCTTCCTCCTCTGAGGTTTCTTTATCGTCTGACTCTACTGCCCTATCGGCATTCTGTCGGGTATGTATGGCCATTATTTCTTTACGGATTTTTCTAGACATGGCTTCTATACATTTCTCTTTGTCATGCTTACAATCTGCAATATTCTGACTCAATCTAGTCAATACATTCATCTCTTCTTGATCAAAACCTGGTCGATCTCGTTCTCTTATCAAACAATTAATCAAGAACCGTAATATTAAAGCTTGTGTATCAACTTTCTGATATACCATGGCTTCACGAACACATTCAGGGCCTACTCCTGTCTGAACAAAATGATATATCCTGTCTAATTGTTCGGGCATTCCTGGTAGTGTAACCAAAAAGTCTGCAGCACGTCTTAAACGTAACGATGCTAGCATCATGGGTCCTGTCTTGCCAGGTACTGCATCATATCTACAATCTGTAAGATATTCTTTAAGCTTTTCGGCTGGGGTCGCTTTCGGGGTACGCAGCGTAGCTAATTCTCTCAGTGTCAGGCGCTGCACTTGTGGCGGGGTGTGATAGGGACCTCCTGTGGCCCCTCCTGAAGCGGAAGCTTGAGCATAACCTGGCTGTAGCGGGGTTGAACCTTGGGCTGCGTTTGTCGAAAAAGGATTAGTAGGGGGAACAACAATGGGGGAAGTGATAACAGGTGCGGGAAGTGGGTGACGTGGAGGGGTCCTGGTCGGATCAGTAGGAATCTGCTGTTGCGGACCTGGAGGCAAATGATCAGCAGGTGGTACGGGTACATGGATGGGTACATTGGTATATGCGGGAGCTACGTCGTCTAAATAGGAAGAAAGGAAAATGTCTGCTGCAGTCTTATGACGTAATTTAGTCGGAACCAATGGAGGGGGCAGATCTTTCGGTATTTCCGGGGTCGCCTTGGGCAGGCCCTCGGCCAGGACTGGATACAGTCCTGTCATGATTGCGTTGCTTTGTCTTTCGCGCTGTTCCATTTTAACTCGTTCTCCTTCTTCTAGTAGTTCTTTTTCTTTAGCTTTTTCGGAATCCTCTCTACTTTTCTCTATTTTTCTGAGTGCTTTCTCTGTCCGTCTATGTGATTCTTTACGCCATAGTTCAATGGCATCTTTCTGTGATTGTCTGGCTTTCTTTTTCCATAACGCTTCCTCTACTCTCATGATGCACTCGGCATCCCATGTCCCTGTAACGGGCCATCTCTGATTCTCTGCTAAGTCTTTCGTATAATCCACCCACAAGTCTAGGTATAATATGGCATCTAAGCCGTGCTTGTGGTACCTAAAATGTCCAGGAGTGTCCCTGGGTGGGATGGGAACTGCTTCTTCGAGTATCCCTTTCCTAGTTCCTATCTGTCGTAACTTCGAAAATAAAGGCATAGCTAACTCGATCTAGACACAATAAACACAGTAAGAAAATGCAAACAATCACTCATACCACGACATTAAAACACATTGAAACATTTCGTAATGAACAACAATAACTGGATAACTGAATACTAGATGCACTGCTAAACAGTACAGATACACTGCTAAAACCGTGCAGACCGGATCTGTGTACCCAAACCCGTCTTGACCGGACACAAATTAATGCACCCGTCTTGATGCGTCCCCAGCAACGGTACTCACCGGGAAGCACGGAATGGAAGGCCTCGGAAACTCGACTGGACTGGACCGCTACGACGTCACTGCTGCTGCTGCGCACTACACTTGCGCCTCGACACTACAGGTGGGCCTCTCGATACCTCGGACACTGCTCTCTCGGCTGGGCTCTGGTGGGATCCTCCGCACTCCTCACCACCTCGTCTGGATGTCGACCGCAGTCTCCGTCACCTCCGTAGGCCTGAGGGAGATACAGGAAAACCTGCAGATGCGCATGGGGTCCGTCACAGCTGTAGTTGGGGGCAAAGCCTGCGACGCATCACCGGCACGTGGGGTGGGGGAGGGGTCCCTATTCGGGGGCCAAATTATGTGGTAAATATTTTACCGTATACAAGTTTGCCATATAATTTCGGACAGGTAAAAAGAAATAGCTCAATCAAATGAGAGGCAGAGTCCGTGGTGTCTGAGTCATAAGGGCTTTAATCATAAATGATGACTCGAGTCATGGAAATCTATTCCATCAATACAAGGTTTCGGGTATGCAATGATGGCAGGAAAGATGTCAACGATTTATTAACAGTACATGACATATATAGTAAAATGACACAATGGCAGTGAATACAGTAGGCGTGACAAGTGAAATGTATATGATAAGAACACATGTGCGTAGCAAAAAGGCGTGAACAAGGGTGTGCACAGAGGCGTACACTGGAAACGTCACAAAAAAGTGTCACAAGTGGGTGGATGCTTAGAGAATTCTTGCAGAGTCAGCTGAAACCTGTGGCCTGAATGCGCGCGCAGCTAATATGACGTGTGATTGACGTACATCTAGAGGAAGCTAAGGGTCTGACTTTTAGCACTAGTAGAGGAGACAGAAGTCTGGCATGTCAGATCGACCTGTCCCTATAACATATCTGATATCTAGTATTTGGAGGATGTTTATTCTGGAGTAAAAGGTCTCTTGGACAGAGGCTACTCTATACTGAATGTTAGTGCGTGCATAGGTGTCTGCGTGTCTACGTGCGGGGCCATGTGCCTACTCTGGCAACGGGAACGTTAAATTACTTGCACGGAGACAGGAAGACTTGCTCTTTGCTCTGCAGCCGGGGATATGTTTACCTAAATCACTAGACAGGAATGTGTTTTCGAGGAGCTGAGCTGGCTACGCTGATAACTTGAAGGTAAAATACTGTTTTTGGCAGGCAGACCAGGCCGAGCCGGGACCCGCTCGCTTGGCAGGAAGTAAGGCAGAGGTCAGGGATGCATCTCCATGCTGCAGCTTTCAGAGGCAGAGACAGACGTGGCTTGAAGACAGAAATCAGGGCCTAGCTCGGCAGAGCCAGGAAAAACGTGAAAGTGCACCATGTAAAGACGGTGGCACGGCATACTTAGGAACTGAATTATCGATCCATTCATGGTGGATCTGATAGAGGACATGTTAACGTTGGACGCAAATGTATTTGCGTCTTCAGATTCGGTTGTGGAGGGAAATTACATGTACTTGAAACTCGTACATGGAGCCGTTGGGGTACACGTTGGGGGACACAATTGACCATAAAAATTTCAATTACCTCAATGTCTCGGGTCAGGGACCACAACATATTATAAATGATTTGTTAAAATTTGTACAGAGCCCCAGGTCTGCCATATAGGCAACAAATCCTGAAATTAAAATTCGTAGTGCATTGGGTGTGTGGGCCATAAGTACTGCGTCATCCGCGTAAAGGAGAGCTGCAAGTGGTCTGCCATTCACTTGCGGCACATCAGATGTCAATTTACACACACAGTTGCTTAATTCATTTATGTACAGAATAAAAAGCAGGGGGGGCCAGGACACACCCCTGTCTGACTCCCCTGCCAAATAAAATATCACTGGATACCTCGCCTAGAGTGTTCAAACGGACCCGGGCTCTCAGATCACTGTGCAAATGAGCCAGGAAGTGAACTAAAGATTCATCTAAACCATAATTCAACAGAACTGTCCATAAACGGGAGCGATTAACAAAATCAAATGCAGAACTTAAATCCATAAAACCTAAATAAAGGGGGGATTTTTTAGCAATTGTATACTTTGCCATAACTAAATTTAAATTTAGGCACTGTTCCACAGTGCCCACGTTGCTTCTAAAGCCTAGCTGGCATGGATGTAAAATAGAATTTTCCTCTGCCCAAGTACTAATCCTGCAAAAAAGGACCCTGCCTAAGATCTTCAGAGTGTTATTGATCAAGGATATTGGTCGATAACAGGCAGGGTCCAATCTATTGCCCTTTTTGAAGATGGGAACGATAGTGCTATTGGACCAGGTTACTGGCAGGGGGGTATGGGATAGATGGTTGAAGATGTTACAGAGTAGTGGCGCCCAAAATTCTGGTTCCGATTTAATTTGGTTGATGGATAGACCATCGGGGCCTGGGGCTTTGTTCCCTGCGCTAGCTGAGATGGCATCTTCTACCTCCATTAGAGTGATGTTAAGAGGGTTAAGAGTGGGACAGGGCCCATGATGTTTAGTGGGGCCTCATATATTTTTGAAAAATGTTTCACCCACTCGTCCCCAGGTATATTACAATTTATCGGGGTGATGTTGGTTCCCAGTGATCTTAGACTCTTAACCTCACTCCAAAAACCAGTTATATCTCTCAATGTAGCAAAACGCACAAGGGAATCCCAGTGGTCTTGTAACTGCTCCTCTGTCCTTCTTTTAAGTACAGTTTTATAACTAGCCCTCAGTCTCCTCACAGCAGACTGGTCACGTGGGACCATTGTAAGGGCTGCCTTAAGATCGCGATTGGCTTTAGAGCATTGGGAATTGAACCACCGTGGTTGTTTATTGTCGATGGATCGGGTTGGTTTCGAGATCTCATTTTTTATGGCCTTACAGAGGTCCATAAAGGCCTCTATGATCGTGTGTTCGGGGCTGTCGGTGGAAAGACAGACTGACACTAGTTGGGGGTATATCCTAACAATACGTGCCAAAACTTCCTTATTATCAACCCCCCTCCAAACCACCCTAAGTCTGTCTGTGGAGGCTACTAGATTTTGTGCGCCAATTTCTCTCCTCGTCCTCTGTTTTTTGACAGATTTTAAATGTATTAGTAACCGGTAATGATCACTGTAAGGGACGTCAACTACCTTGGCCTTTAGTAGGAGATCTCCTAAGATCGAGGATAGAAATACATAATCTATGGTGGTTGAGCACCCTCGCCCTACATAGGTGGCCGGTGGTTCTTCAGTCCCTTTGCATTTCACCTCATCCATAACGTTAAATAGGTCGTGAGAGGTTATGTGGTCAAATAGTTCCATGCCTCTTTTACAGCTAGAGGTTCTTGAGTGGATGTGGGCATGGAAATCACCCCCTATATAGATGCCATCAAAGTTGCCATATTTATGTCCTTCCACAATTTCATCTATAAAATCAAATAATCTTGTGAAATTCGGATTAGGATGAGTTACAAAATCATTGTTATAAAAATTGATTATACATAACTTTATCTTGCTAGTATATGCCAACACCTGAAAACTCTTGTCATTAACAGGTAATAGTTCGGTTTTAACTCCTGCCGTGATTTTAGCCCAGATAGTTAGACCCCCGCTTGGTCAGCCCATGGCTGAAGGGGATGCATTCTGGTTGTAACAACTGTACCCTTCCAGGAAATGGGGGCTAGTACACCATGTCTCTTCCAACATCAAAACATCAAAATTAGTCACCCACTCTATCCACTCTTTAATTTGTGTTTTGGCATGGAGACCAGCGATGTTCCAACTCAGGATGGTCAGGTTGTCAGTAGATGGTAAAATATCCATGCCCTGGGAAGATGTTAAGGGTGTGATTGATGAGACCGATGTTTCTGGTTCATTGGGGGCCAGTGATTTAGTGCGACATGGTATTTCAACAGTGGAAACGGTTACGAGTGGTTGGTCAATTTGTGATGTTTCCAAAGTGGGTGTAGGTGGTGGTCATTCGAAGCTACTCATGTCCGATAGGATACTAAATCTGTTGAACAAGGGGTAAAATGATGGTACTTGGTTTAATGGTCTCTGGGGGGGCCTATAAAAATAGCCTAATGGGAGTAAGGTTATGACAGTTGATGGACCTGGGTAAATATTGTTGGTATTCAGTATGTGTTTTGCTGTCCCAGGATGGCGAAAATTGAGCACAATGCAGTCGCCATTGATGTTCTTAAATAAGGGCCCAACCCAGCTTACCCGGCGGGCTGACAAGATTTCATTTGAGATGTCATGACCCACCCCTTTATGTTTACGCAACCAGTCTATACAATTATTGTTTAGCTGGACCCAAGACTCGCCCTGCCCTTCTTTGAGTGGTGGAACGCCAGCTAGGACTAAGACATATGGGCAAGCATCTGGTGGTAAATGCAGGGTGGGACCCTTAGCCTTAGCTTGCCTTGGTGTAGCAGCGGGCCCTCTGTCAGGGGCAGTAGCGGTTGAAGCCCCTGGTTTGGGGACCACAGGGGTGGGAATATCCTTCGGGGGTCCGCTGGCCGTGCTAGTGACGCTGGTAGAGCTGGGGGTGCAGCTGTCGTGACTGTGGTTTGCTGTGGTTTCTTGTTGGATGGAATATTGGCAGTGATGTTGTTTTTCGGGGTAGCGGTGGGTGCAGATGTTGGTGTAAGTGTACTACTGTTGACAGTGTGTGGCCCTTTACCCAAATTATCCTTACAAATAGACTCTATATCTTTCAATAGACGATCTCCCCTCAGTAGATCAAGGCTAATTTGTCCCTTCCTTTTTACGTCATCTTTCTTAACAAGGTTTTCCAGTCTATCTAAACGTTCAAAAATTGTATTAAATTGCTTGATCATTTGACTTTCCATCTGTTTAAAAATAGTGTCTACGATAGTTTCAATCAAGTTCCCATTGGTTTTTGGTTGGCTGATGCTATTGAGTAGTGACTCTGTCTGCGTGCAAACAGAGGTGTGGTCTTCAATTACCAGGGTTGTTGGTGATGCAACTATAATCACATCATCAGGCGGTATAGGCTCGCTTGTGTCAGTGCCACCCCTTAAGGAATCTTTGTTCCCTTTGGACCACATGCTCTGGGGTTTTCCCTGGCTCTTATTGCTAGGTGTTTGCTTCCTCTTATTTTCCGTTGGTTTGGGGACCCCTCTTTTCCTTTTTTCACCTCCCAGTTTGTTAGTCGAGGTCATAGGGGGCGCTGAATCCGGTGGAGATTCCCTTGTAGAGCTCCAGCCTAGCAGTGGTTCTAGAGTCCTAGATGGTAGTGGTTGTTTCGAGATAGTGATGATAGGAGAAAGTGGGAGGGCAGAATTTGAATTTTGTAGAGGTGTCTCAGAGAGTGTAGTAGCTAAGCCCATTGACATCCTCCTCTCAGTGTCGGCAATCTCATTAGTTACCATGTTAAAGGCATTCTCCAGCATGCTTTCTAGGGAACTTTGGGTCGCAAAAGACCCTTCGATAGCTGGTACCGCATTAACAGTGTTTCTTTTCCCCATTTCGAAGGTGACACTAACAGACTCACCTAATACAGTAGCTTAGGGGGGTGGCCCGGCCCAGCCTCTTCTGGCCACTGAGGGCCACAGAGGGCCCTCCCTTTGCCTGGGCTTCCGTAATGTGACCGAGCTCCGGTAATGTGACCCCAAGAGTGCTCGGCGCTTACTGTTCTTATTGCGCCTCGGGGCGCGTGGTAAGCGTCACGGCCGGCGACCTCCCTGTGCCCCGGCTGGGTAATGTAGTCCGCTGGTGGGGACTACAGCCGTTTCCCTCACGGCGCTTGCTGGATGCCCGGTAAAGTGACAGCCTCTGGAGCGCTCGTGCCGTTTCCCTCACGGCGTTCACGAGCTCCGGTAATGTGACCTCCTTTGATTGATAGTCATATTGTTTATTCGAGATTGTTTCTCTGATGCCTAGATTGTAACACCATCAGAAAGTCTGTACTCAGCCTAAGCAATTATTAGGTAAAACGTAATGAATAACTGTAGTCACAATCTATGATGATTTAAGAGACTCATTAGAGGATTTACACATTGTTAACTCTCTATATTCTGGGAGCCTTGTCGAAGGTTCATGATATTTCTGAAAATCCTGTTTAATTCCTGTTCCCTATATCCAGTGCAGTATTTGGCCCAGCCGACTTCCTGCACACTGGTGAAGACTTCTGGAATCTTCATTTTTCTCTGGTCCCTTTTTGTCCCAAACCCTTTCCCCCTGGACATTTTCAGAGTGACGCTAAGTAATCTATCCTTATTGTCATGCTGCTAGTTTCTAGAGGGTCTGGGAAATTATCATCCTAAAGGGAAGCCGGCGTCATCAATGTGAAACAATCTGGAGCACAGGTGAGTGCCTCATAACCGTTACTGCCAGAATACAATGATTGAAAGAGAGTTGGACATCAAATTTAACACTGGGGTTTCTTACCACTTCGACTTGTGAGGGGGGAGGGTGATCGAGTTCAGACAGACACAATCATTCTGTGCTTGTTATTAGTGTCCAAAATTAGCAACTCAGTCTTATGGGAATTGGGTCTAATGCCCTTCTCAATTATCCATGAGGCTACAGATTAAAGCATTATAAGAATCTTTGTTGGTTGAAGTTGTGGTAATTCATCAGTGAAGCAATCAATTGTGCATTGTCAGCATAGGACAATACTTCAAGTCCAAATCCTTGAATCACACTTGCCAGGAATCAATCAATCAGAGTAAAGTAAAGCATGCTAATCACCCGTGAGGGTCTCAAGGTGCTGGCCATATAAATGTTACTCCTGTGGCACCGCACAACACAAATTAACAGAATCTGAGGAAATCTGTCAGCTTGATGCCTGTTAGTGAGAAATTTAAAAAAACAGGCAAGTGCAGGTCCTTAAACACCTATCTCTGTTAAGCTACATATAGATCAAATCAATAAATCTTTATTTCAGTACGTTAAGTACCATAAAAGATGCATAAAAAACATTAGAATTACATTAGAATTTCACAATATACATTACATGGGTCTCAAGGTCACATAACAGAACTAATAGTTTATAGGCAGTATATTTCATATACACCCTAGGCACCATTTCCGGGGGCAAAAAGTCACGTTAAAACTTTTAAATAATTTAAATGGTAAAAAGCTAAAAAAGCATGAATATGAAAACTTATTTAAAAAATCTGGGGATCCAACATTGAGACAATTAATATATCATGTATAAATATTAAAAATATTCTACTTCATAAGTGTCCAACAATATTACTCAGAGGATTGCACCTGGTATATAGATTCTGCAACTTCAAAGTTTCAGACCCAATTTAATTCTCATAAAATTAACAGTCAGGAGGAATCTACTAACACCAAAGACTATTACCTGACTGGTATTAGTTTTTAGAATTCTTCCAGCCTCTTTGTGGGATCTGGAACCTATGTTCCGACAAAGGGGCAATATCCACCTTTTACTTGTTAGTGCATAAGTTGGGCAAAAAAACAAAATGTGTAACTCATCTTCCTTTGCCTGGTTTGCACATAAGGTACACAGATTACTACTACTATTGGACCACCTCAGTTCACAAACATTTGGAAAGGGGCGACCACTCGGTCCCCCCGAACGTATGGTGGAGTACCCCGATTCCCCCCGGGAGGCCATCTTGGGCGGGAGGCGAGTCTCGGCTGGTATGCCCGAAGTGGCGTAGCCGGGGCGCGCTTTTTCCCGCCCTGGAGTGGGTTGTCCTAGACACTGAAGCCACCAGCCCCGCCCCCGGAGGCGGGCGGAGGCGGGTTTACGCCCGCCCGAAGACGGATAAAAGGAGCAACAAGCCAAGAAAGCATCCTCTTGTTCCTGTGCTCTGAAGCTGCACCTCCCCGCTGCACGTGAGCTCGAGACGGAACGAAGAGCCAATTTTGAGCGTTGTAATTTTGTTCTTGTTCTTACAGATATCTTCGTTGGAGAATGCCGGGCAAGAAGGTCGGAAAGCGGGTCGGTACCGATCAGATGCTCCGCATGCTCGTAAAGGACATAGCCGAGTTGAAAAAGCAGATGGCGGCAATGAACGGGGCGGGAGGCCCGAAGCGAATCATCGGACCAGCATTGCCGGGAGTAGTCCCCAGCGGGAGAGGCAAGAGGTCCAAGAGGGGGGCACCTGGGGGGGAGGCCCCGGTTCCCGATACACCGATAGAGGAGCCAATCCCGGTTCCGAAGGAGGGGCATCCGATCCCCGTGGTAGTCACCCCCGTGAACGGGGAGGATATGCCTCCCGAGTTGGCTGCACAACTGGCAGCGTGGTTGGGAAAAGATAGTGAGGGCACCACGGCGGATGACGCCAGGGCAGGGATGAAGCAATTGTGAGAATCTAGAGAGGCTGCGAAGGCACCATCTTCTGTTCCCCCACAGGTTCCGGTGGGCGAGACCGCAGCGGGCACGAGTTCGGCGGCGATTACAGCTCCTAGTTCAGGTAAGCGGCTACTGCCGATTGCGGGTGAGGGATCTGTACCCTCACGAAGGGAGAAAGTGGCCCAGCATGTTCCACTCGAAGTTAATGAAAAGATTTGGGCTGATAAGTATGTGAACATGTTTTCTTTGCTTACCGACCATTACGAGATCGAACATGTGAAGGGCCAAAAAGAGCTTCTGCATCCGAGTGTTTGGCGTGCCAAAATGGCCGCTTTTAAGGTTGATGAGAACATAGGTACTTGGGGCAGAGCGTTTGGCATATTCACCTCAATTATGGGGGAGCGAAGGCCTGAGTTGTTGCCCGAGTTGCCCATATATCAGACACGTATCATGGAGTATTCTCAAGCATACGAGGGCAATCAGTGGTTTTGTTATGACAATGTTTTTAGGAAAGCCAAAGAGCACGACCCAGCTCTGACCTGGGATTGTTATGATTCTATTTCTTGGCAAAAAATTGAGAATTCAGGCATGTTAAAGGTACCATTGTCGGGGGGTAACGGGGGTGAATCTTCCCACCAATCCTCTGGAACGCCCTTTCGGACGGGTGCAGGTAACGAGCATCACTCGAAGTCGAGTGGCAACACAGGTAAAAAGGGGATTTGTTGGAACTTTAACAGGGGAAAATGTACGAGGCCCCAGGGGTCATGCAAGTTTAGACACGACTGTGGGGGGTGTGGACAGTCCTCCCATCCCGAGACCATGTGCAGAGCCAAAACGGGTGATAACGGTGGTAGGGGAAGCGCCAAACAGGTCTGAAATAGTCCGAGGGGCGCCTTTACCTACCCCGGTTGATACCATGGCTATGATTCCTTGGCTCAATGAATACCCGGATCATGTCTCCGCTGGGGTGTTGCGAGACGGGTTTTCGCATGGTTTCCGCATTCCAGTGGGGAATTTTCAGGGTAAAACAAGTTGTAAGAACCAACTGTCGGTACTGCAGCATACGGCGGTGGTACAGGTAAAGATTGGGAAAGAGGTGACTCGAGGGCGGGTTGCCGGTCCATTCGATTTACCACCGGTTGCTAACTTTGTTTGTTCCCCCTTAGGGGTGGTCCCCAAGAAGGACCCGGGTGAGTTTAGGCTAATACATAATTTGTCAGCCCCGCGAGGTCTTTCCGTGAATGATGCGATAGACCCGGAAGTGTGTTCGGTGCGGTACGCATCTTTCGATGAGGCCGTCGCCATGTTGAATCGCCTGGGGCCCGGGGCGCTGATGGCAAAATCAGACATCGAGTCAGCGTTCCGGTTGCTCCCGGTACACCCAGACGATCAGCGTCTCCTTGGTTTCATGTTTCAGGGTCGCTATTACATGGATAAATGTATGCCAATGGGATGCTCCATATCTTGTGCTTATTTTGAAAGGTTCAGTTGTTTTCTGCAATGGGTATTCACGAGAAAGACGGGTTTTCAGCATGTTATGCATTATCTCGATGATTTTCTGTTCCTGGGGGCAGCCGGGGATCCTGAATGTGGACAGGCTTTAACAGAATTTTGTGGCTTAATGGATCATTTTGGTGTGCCGTTGGCACCAGGTAAGACAGTGGGTCCCTCGACTTCACTCGAGTTTCTGGGGATAGAGCTCGATTCGGAGGAGGGTTGCTTTCGGTTACCCAAAGAAAAGGTGGTAAAATTCAAGGCCTCCCTGGAAACATGCATTCGTGAGACTAAGGTAAACTTGCTTCAATTGCAGCAAACAGTGGGCCAGTTGAATTTTGCCCTTAGAGTAATGCCAATGGCCCGCCCCTTTTCTCGCTCGATTGCACAAGCCATGGTCGGTCTTAAGGAAGGACACCACCGCACGAGGCTCTCGGCAGAGATTCGCCAGGACATGCGCATTTGGTTGGCATTTCTGGCGGATTTCAATGGTCGAATTGTTTGGAACAAGCCGGCGGTGTCCTCCGAGGAGCTGGGGCTATGGACAGATTCGGCGGGGAGTGTGGGTTTTGGCGCCATATTCGGTACGCAATGGTCGGCTCAAAAATGGCCGTCATGGTGGCACGAGTGCGGGCTGACGAGTAACATTGCTTTTCTTGAACTCTTCCCTATTTTGGTGGCCCTGAAAACATGGCCTGAGGGGTTTCGGGATCACTCTGTGGTGTTCTGGTCTGATAACATGACCGTGGTTGAGTGTATCAATAGTCAGGCAGCACGTTGCAAATGGATTCTGAGACTGCTCAAAGAAATTGTGTTATTGTGTATGCAGTTGAATGTGCTCTTTAGGGCAAGACATGTCCCGGGGGTACTGAACCAAGCAGCTGATGCGCTTTCTCGTTTCCGTATGCAGGCCTTCTGGGGTTTTCTGCCCGCAGCGGACCCGGTAGCGGCGCCCTTTCCCGAAGCTCTCTGGTCTCTCGGTGCCCCGAACTACAAAACCTCGTGGGAGAGAGTTTAGCACCCAGGACAAGGAAGGCATATGAAGGGGCGTTCCGTTCCTATTGGTCCTTTTTGGGTTCTGCTAGGGGGAAGCTTAGGGGCCAGGAAGAGCTTGTCGTAAAATTCTTGCTGTCTTTACATCAGGCAGGCAAATCCGTAGCTACGGCCCAGAGGCATCGGGCTGCCATTTCCTTTATGGCAAGGGCTCATGGGATCCAGGACCCGACAGCGTCTTTCGTGGTGCAGAAAGCGCTACGTGGGTGGCAACGCCTTGAGGGTCGCAGAGTAGATGAGAGGCACCCGATAGGTCTGGATAGGTTGGCCCTGTTATTATCCGTACTCCCTGCGACATGTTCATCCCAGTATGAAACAGTGTTATTCCGGGCCGCCTTTGTGTTAGCATTCCATGGGGCAATGCGGGTAAGCGAACTGGTGGCGAAGAACAAGCGGGATACGGTGGGGGGACTGTGCAGAGAGCACATTCAGGTAAAGAGGGAGACGATGACTGTCTCGTTTGTCAGGTCCAAGGCCGATCAGGGTGCGATAGGGGATTGTGTAGTCATACATCGGATTCCCGGTTCTCCCATGTGCCCTGTGGTTTGCGTAGAGGAATATTTAGCGCAGAGGGCGTCATCATGGGGGGGGGCCTTGTTGAGGCACACTGATGCCACCCCACTGACGAGGTTTCAGTTCCAGCGGGTGCTTGCAATGGCAATTTCGGCTGCGGGCTTGAACCCCGGCGAGTTTGGGACCCATTCCTTTCGGATAGGGGCTGCAACTGAGGCTACAGCCAGGGGTCTGAGTGTAGAAAAAGTGAAACGTTTGGGGCGTTGGTCCTCGAATTGTTACAAAAGGTATGTGCGGTTGCACATGTTGTGAAGCTGCTATCATGTACTCACGCTTCTTGTTTTTGTTTGGTTTACAGTTTCGCAAGCTTACGAGGCGGGGCGGACTGTGCAGTCGACCCGACACCTGGGAACCAGCGGTCAAACATCACCGGCTGCGGAAAAAGTGGTGTGGGTCGTGGGCCACTCATACGTGAGACGTGCCGCGGACGTATTCAAAGCAGGTGACATGATTCACATGGCTGGGGAATACGGGTACAGGGTGACCTTCTACGGAAGGGGCGGGCTCTGTATTGACCAGTTTCAATCCTTTTTCGAGGGCTTGTTAGGGCGGACAAGGTCACCGCCATCTATAATCATAGTCCATCTTGGGGGCAACGATTTGGTGACCACTGGTAGACGACTTCTTCTCGAGGCGATACTTTCCACAGTAAGTTGGTTGGCGAGAAGGGTTCCAGGGTGCACAATTGCATGGTCCCATATGATTCCACGTAGAGTGTGGCGGGGGCGAATTTGGTTTCTGCTTTAAATCATTCTGTGAAGAAAGTAAATAACAAATTGGGTAGATTGTTTCGTTCAAGTGCACTGCATTGTATTCCTCATGGTTGTATCAAGGGGGACAGTATGTATTTGGGTGATGGGGTCCATTGGTCCCGGGTGGGGAATGAGTTACTCATAGGAGACCTCATAGCTTGGCTAAAGAGTTTAAAGCATGACCTTTAGGCAGGAGTTTTGTGGGGAGTCCGGATAGCCGGTCAACTATCCGGCCTGTGGCGGTAAGGTCATGATCGGTGAGCAGTAATTGGAAGATCCCTATGGGGGGGGCGTCACCCATTACGGATGGGAGCGCCCGGGGGAGGTGGCCATTGGCCCCTCAACGGGGAGGCGGTCCCTTCTAAGGATGGGCCGCCGAAAGGAAAGGGAAGGCGGTCAAGGCCCCTTCCTGGATAGGAGGGGCTACGGGCCCCTCCTGGGAATTTCCCGGGGCCAGGACACCTGCGACGGCAGATGTGGTAAGTTGTGTGGGGTGGGGAGGGGGGTTTACGCTACCTTCTAGACACCTCACACGAGTCCTCGGACGACCATTAAATGGCGTCGAGTTCATTAGGGCCCCCGTCAAGTCAAGGGAAATTGGTAGATGCACATGAGGTACAGTCTCTGTGCGGTCGCCCCTCGCAAGTGGGGGGGGTAATTCTGGTTTAGGGATCTGACACCGGTTACGACCTTGCCGTTGGCCCTTAACGTTAGGATGTACAATTTCAAGTTAAAATGTTTTGTAGGATGTTAGTTCGGCTAGGAGAACCTTTGTATTAGAAATATGTTAAGGTTAGCCAAACATCGTAATGTGGAAATAAAATTGTACATAATATGAAACTGGTAATTTTAATGTTTTTGATTTTGTTTCATATTTTAATAAATACGGCCGGGAGGGTCACTCCCTCCCGCCTTCCAAAAGTTCAATACGGTTTCCGGTTTCCCATCCTTGGGGATTGTGTCGAGAGGGGGTGGCGGGTATCTCAGCCATATGTCCTAAGCGTACCATATCTGAATTTCATATAGATTGTCTTTGCTAGCGGTGCGTGAATCTCGTCCAAAAAAAGTTCAAAAGACGCTCTTTGAACAATAATATATTATTTGTCAGAGATCCATGTGTTTTTATATTCACTATCTTATTACTCACATATGACCAGAATGATAGCTTTAACATTTTCTTTGAGGACGAGTTCATTGATACTGGATCATAGTGCTATGTGCAAGTACACACTGGGAAGACAACTATGTCAGTCATTTTGGTTAGCACTCTAATCTTTGCGATAGGTGGCGGCAAGAACACCGGTAACTAGCAAACACAGAGCACCTGCTCTGAATCTGCTGAGTAATTATTCAATCAGTGTGCATAGTAAAAGCCCACCACAACACTCTCCCCATCCACCAGAACAGCACGGAAGCCAGTGGGAAGGAGAGGACGTATCTCAGGTCATGTGAGTAATAGACCCAAAGCCAGAGTCTTTAACAATCGGCTTCCCCTTGTCCCAAGTGGCCACCAAAAGTATGCCCACACTCCGGCTTGAAAGACAAACGATTTCAAAGGGCGCCCGAGTGTATCCTTAACATTATTGCTTACGTGCTCTTGCCTCAACCTTAGAAAGTTGTTTTTCTTCCAGATACAGGTCAAATGCCCGGAATAATTATATTGTGGTTTCACTGAGAAACCGACCGCTAACAGTCCCAGACCAGACTTAAACAAAAATATTACATGTGGAATTTTACAGTGATGTTAGTTTAAGTCTTTCACAACAAAGAACTTGTTTTTTTGTTTTTTTGTTGTTTTGTTTGTTAGTTGTGTTGTTTTTGTTTTTGTTGTTGTTTTGTTTTTTTGTTTTTTTTGTTTTTTTTTGGTTCTTTCGCCCACAGTGTTTACCATTGGAGAAACCCTCCTCTCCGTGGCGGGCTCATGGGGCCAGTTTAAATAAGGAACTATGTATGTATCACATCGTATATACTATCTGTCAAATAATGCCTTACAATAGACCTTATCAAACGCTGAAACACGCATACCACGTGTTTAACCTCCTAAACATTCTGACACATGTGAGTGTGTATGTCAATCCATACGACACATTTCATACAGAATGCAAGCTTGTGTGTGTGTTCTTTTTCTATTTCTTTGTCTACTGATAAGAGATGTCTTAGCACCGACCCTGTTTTGCCTCTTTGTCAACGGGGTAATCGATTACCTAAATAAGGTCCCCAACACAGACGCACCGAGGCTCGGCGGCAGCAGGTTGCCCGCAATTAAGTTTGCGGATGACACCCTGCTGCTGTCGAAATCCCCAATGTGGATTCAGCGTATCCTGGAGGGTTTTGAGGCAATCTGTGGAGAGCATGGTCTTGAAATAAATGCCCTAAAGACCAAGTATATGAATTTTAACCCCCCCCAAAAAACACGCCCCAACCCCTCTATAGGCCTGAACAGGTTAGAAAAAGTGTTTACGTTTGAGTATCTGGGCTTGACCATGAATGACAAATTGGAATGGGGCGCTCATCTAGGTAAGTCCCAGCTCAAACTAGCTCAAATAGAAGGGGGTATAATAAGTCTAGTTAACTCTAATAAATCATCTGCTAGACCGATAGGACCCCCGCTGGAGATTTATAGACTCCAGGCCAGAGGCGCAATTCTCTATGGTTGTGAACTTTGGGGGCATGTGTGCAAAAAAGAACTAGTCATTGCTAAAAATAAGTTTCTTAGACAACTCTTAAAGTTACCAGCTAGCACCCCCCTTTTGCCCCTCAGGTTGGATCTGGGTCTGAAACCTCTGGACGAAGCACTGGGTCTAAAGCCCTTAACCTTCTGGCGAAGATTATGGTCCACTCCTGAGTTAGCCAACTATAGGCAGGAACTGCAGGAAATTCTTGCTCTTCCTACTATAGAGAACATCCCGTGGTTTAAATATCTAAAAACTGAGTTTGCCCGGCTGGGTCTTTCGACCCTGTGGAGTGATCCTGAAGTGGCTTGTCAGGGACTGTCCCGCAAACATCTGGTGGCAACTTTCCATGCATGCAATCTTGCATCCCACATACAGGGTACACGCCCAGATTCCATAACTAACATTTTCCTTGGGGTCAAAGAGTGCTACAAGTTTGAATCAGTTCTTGATGTCATTTTCCCGAATCTGGCCTGGAAATTATACCTGCAATGGAGGTATAGCACTCTTCCGCTAAGAGCCTTTACCAGCAAATGGAAACAGCACTCCCTCGGAAATTGTCCCGGCTGCAATTGTAGGCTTGAAGATGAATTGCATTTCGTTTTCTTCTGCCCCGCCCTCATTGCTGCTAGAAGGTTTTGGATAATTCCACTTTGTAAAAATCTAGGGTTTGTTAATTGCTCTGAGGCCTTTAGAATACTTAAGACTGACCTCTCAAGTGCAACTGTCTTTGCAGTGGCCAAATTTCTCGAAGCAGTATGGCACAAGCAATTGTTTCTAATTTCTAGGGCACTCCAATCTTGATTCAGACTATGCACTAGTTAGTGTAAGAAATTTGTATGCACTAGGTCATTTTATGTAAGATTTTTAGCTGTAGTCTTAAATTGCTTCTATTTTTTAATAATCCGTAATATTATAGATTGTTCTTAAACAGTTCTGAATCATTCGACTGTTTTTACAGTATAGATTGTTGTGATTGTTGAGCATTGGGGCATTGTTTTTGAGAACCACTAGCCTGTACCCATGTGCTACCCCGTTATTGATGTAACAGTAATGTCTGATTTCTCTTCTGTATTGATTTTATGATGTATCTTTTATGGCAAAATTGCCGAAATAAAGATTAACGAACGATAAGAGATGTGCTTTTTAACGCAGGAGTAAAAGCGAGGAATCGTCTTAATAGAGCAGTACCTTGCATAAGGAGAGAATTTCTTTCCACATAGAACTTTTCAAAAAATATATCACTGAAAAATATATCACAATAATATAAGAGAAAATATATATCACTGGTTTTTGAACCAGTAACATTAATGTTCCACGCTCATGGTGACGTGTTGATCAACATAAACATATAATTATTTTTTCTGCTTTTATATTTCAGATGGCCCGGGAGCCAATTTTTGTAAAGGGGTAAAATCCACCCTTTTGAAAACAGATTAGCCTATTTTTGCAATCTGTTTTAGGAAAATAGGCATATTACATGTATTTAGATTTTTCTGAGCGTAGTAGGGATCACATATGGTCCTGATGAGTAAAGCAGGGGGGACTGGTAACAAAACATTTCGACCAGGGAGAGCATATTAAAGACACCCTACCTAACCCCTTTTTAATGTTTCCAGCTGGAGAAGCGAATAAAATATATTTTGTCTACTAGCCAGGACATTTTTAAGTTTATTTCTCTAGTCACCACATTCCCTACCACTCCCTCTACCTACACCACACATAGCCTATCACAAAATATATTGCTCCCACGTAGTCATTGGTCGCAGCACGCCCCGCCCCGTAGAGGCACAGGAAGACCCCTATGATGAACCATGACACTATGGGACTCATAGTGTGTGAGGGGTATATTAAAAACACATAGTATTTCTCCTAGACAACTCCTGGAGTAACATCCCCACTTCAGTGCACATTGCGTGAGTAATCAGTATATATATATATATATATACAGCAAATCCTCAAACCTCCACACTGACAGCGTGGCGAAAGAAGGAAACGGACCCCACGACTTCAGGAAAGATGTTAAGTTTATTTCAGACCTTTCAGACGACGCGTTTCGAGTACCGTGTACTCTTGTTCACACACCGGTTAATTAGTCAGCCTGTTATTTTTAAATGCTCGCTTTCCCTGACCCCTCCTATGGGCCACACCTCCTAACGTGCGTCACATGACAGTGAACATGGACATAGAAACAGGTGCTGACTTGTAAGTGGGAAAAACAGACGACTTTTCATATTCTAATTATTGGTTACAACACAGCATGGAAAACAGTACAATGTATGAAACAAATTAATTTCGTTTTCATAAAGTACGTTTCGTCTTAAAATTTAATAATGTACACTGTAACAATAATAAAATATATTCGTTTTATCCCATAAAACATTACACAAATCTCATAGACGTCCTCAACAAATATCATGACTGCTTGAATGCAGATACCCAAAAAAGGCTGAAAAAGTGACTAGTGCTGTATCTTTACTGCTTGAATGCGAATACCAAAAGGTATATAAAGTGAATACAGCTGGTTGATATGGACTAACTATCAGACTAAAAATTAACGTTCTGGCCCTAATCCACTGAATCATGTGACATAAACATTTGTGTGACAACTCACACCCTAATACCCTTAAGCTGATGTCTAAAATATTTATTTTTAAAATTCAAATTTCATGAATTTATACATATCATAAATATCAAGACCTATGTACAATTTATATTACAAAAAAAACCAAATTAATTGTGCTCTTCTGTCCATGTGCATACTTGTGAGTGAAGAAAAACGGAAATATATTTAGTGAAAAAATTAATAAAGCTAATGGAGAATATATATTGTTGCGCATTATATACAATGTTAAAAGAGGGATGTAAAAAATCCAGGAACACCCATAATCATGAAGGTGTAGTCAGATGTATTCAAATTGATATACAACTGTTGAGTATATCGAAGTTTTGCTCAATGGGCAAAAGCCACGCATCTAAAGATGACAAAACGGGGGAGACATTTATAAAAAAGTTGTGTAGATCCTCAGTTGCGTTGAGTCCATATGGCTGTTTACTATCTAATACTATAATATACTGGGTCTCCAACCTTCTTAGCAGTTTGTCCCTGTCACCACCCCGTCTCAAAGGGGGCACTGCGTCAATGACATATTAGCTCAAGCACGCCAGGTCCCTTGTGTGTGTTGAGTCAAAATGCCGTGCCACGGGGTAGGCTGAGTCGTGGTTTACAATGGCCCGGAGATGCTGCAGTATCCTCACATGCACCTGCGACCTCATGCTACCTACATAACTCAAGCCACAGTTTATAAACTTTGTACTGGAGGCAGATTCTATCCATTACCTCTACAATCTCTTTTTTGATGTTTTGGATAATATCCCTCCTAAGCCAAGCTAGTTTGAATCCAGTGGCAAAGTGAGCAAGGGACCCATGTCTGCGCATTCTCCGCCAAATTAGGGGGAACAAAGCAATCATAAGGAGATGATGAACGGAGCACTGAAACTTTTCAGACACTCACCCCCAGTCACGGATCTGGGTTGATTCTATCATCCATCTTTAGCTCACTTCGCCCCCCAGTTCAGACCCTACTGTATGCCAATCAGTATTGACACTGTGCCTCATGGGAGCAGCGCAGCCTGAACTGCCAAGGCTGCCCTGGACCAGAAACTAGCACCCTGGGACCGGTTTCGGTGTTACTCCCCTCATGGACGATGGAAGGAGCACTGAAACTTTTCAGACCATCCCCTCCAGTCACAGATCTGGGATGGAACCATCATTGTTCTTTAACTCACTTGGTCACCCCAGTTCAGACCCAGCTATGTGCAAATCAGTCTTGATCCTGTGCCTCATGGGTACAGTACAGCCTGAACTACCAAGCCAGGTCTTCCCTGGAATGGAAACAAGCATCCTGGAACCTTTTTCAGCCATATCAGCCAGGCTAGCTTAAATCATGTGGCAAAGTGAGCAAGGGACCCACATCTGGGAATACCCTTCAACTGGACCAGAAACAAGCATCCTGGGACCGGTTTTGGAGTTAAACCCCTCATCCACCAGGCTAGCTTGAATCCATTTTTCAGACACTCACCCCCAGTCACAGATCTGGGTTGAATCCATCATCGTTCTTTAGCTCACTCCTCCACCTCATGTAAGTTATTTTGCTAAAAAGAACACATTTGCAAACCTTTTTCTAAGTAGCATATTAATATAGGTGACACAATTTTCAGAGTTGTTTGAAGAATCACTAATCATTCCTAAACTAAGATCCTTGGAACATTTTAAAAATGCATAGCTTTCCTTTCAGCAACAGAAGACAAACATTTGGGGGAGACCCTGCAAAAACAGCCATGTCCAACATGGCCTTCCTCCTGCCAAAAGCTAGGGTAGACTAAACAATACCTTGACGGACTTCCCTGCTTAGTCAAAAGAATGTGGACAATTTCCTCTTTTGCAGTTCTGCGCTCTTCCAAACCTAACTATAGCCCGTTGGCATTATTCTCTGGAGTCTCTACATTATCCCATGGTGAACCCTTTGCCTTACCTGTAGAACCCATTTGGGAAGCTCCTGGCCTTAACTTGCTCACAGATGCATTCCAGTAGGAAGATAGTACCACCACGCCCAACAAGGCGATGTGGCTAATTCTACCCAATGGGTCAGACTTCTGTCCCCAAACCAGGGAAAACTCTACCTATAACAACACCAAACAGAAGCCACTGACAGCTGTCAGTGTAAAGAGCCAAGCCCTGGGCTGTCCACTTCCAGGTGGAAACTCCAAGAGGGGGCCTTAGGCAGGCCTCACTTTCCCGCCTTGGGGCTGGAAAGGATTTCCTTACTTGCTTTTGAGTTTTCTCTGACCTCTGAGGATCCTATGTGTAAGGCAACAGCTCTGAGTGTTAAGCATCTTACTTCCACTCTTCTTCCCACCAATATAGGTGTGGTTTCCTGCGACTGACCAATTAGCCCAGATTCTGTCCCCTGAGGCTGAAGAGTTGTCTGTAAAGCCAGGACTTTCAGGTTGGAACCACTATCACCCTCAAGGGTGACACACTCTGTGTCATGCAGTGGTGTGCTTGTTGCATGTCTCTGGGCCTCTGTCTCAGTGACATTGAAGAGAGCACATTATGGTCAGAAGTTTTTTCACTAAGGTCAGTCTTGTGGTGCTCTTTTCCCAGAGCTAGCAACCCCTGTCCACTCGTCCTTCTACTGTGATTTCTCTCCAACTCATGCCCCTCCATCTGGGCATTTATACTCTCCTTTTGGGAGTAGTATCTGCAGAAACAAGAGCTTTCAAGCTTTCCTGGGTGGCCTCCTCTTCCAGTTCCTCTATCACTGGTGGTAATTAATTTCCCAGAATGCAGCCAATTGCTGTAAGCCGACTGCACCATTCTTGAGGGAAAGAGCACAGTTATTACTGGTTAGGAGGGGAAAAAATAATTCTATGCCAACAAAAACGGGATGAGGAACAAGAGGCAAAGATCTGGGGGTGACCCTGCAAAAAGGTTCAGGTCCAACATGACCCCCTTCAACCAAATCTGGGTAGACTAATCAATCTCTTGATGGACGTCCTTGCTTAGGCAATAGAATGTGTACAAAGGTTTATTTTGCCAGGTCGAAAAGGCAGTTTCAAAATGCTCACTCACAGGCTGCAAATGCAGGCCTGAGACATGCTTAAAGGGATACTTAAGTGAGGGGCACATTAAGTGCTGCAGTCCCACTAGTAGGATTTCATTTATAGGCTCTGGGTATATATAGTACCACTCTACTAGAAACTTAAAAGTAAATTAAATATGCCAACTGGGGATAAACCAATGTTACCATGTTTTATTGAGCCCCAAGGCCAGAAAAAACACAAAATGAAGGAGGAAGGCAACATGTTTGAGGGAAGACCAATCTAAGGCTGTCGGGCCTAACATGTGTCTGCCCAGCTGAAAGCGGGGAAAACTTCCCACCCTCTGGGAAGATCTCATTATTAATGTGGAAGAACCTGGAGAGACCATCAGCACTGGTGTTTCCTACAGGGTGATGAACCACCTCAAAAGTTTGGGATTTTCACCCCACATTTGCAAGAGCCATCAAAAAAGCCTGTGGCCTGTGGTCCAGCTGAACTGGAAAGTGAATCCGAAACAGGTGTGGTCTCAGCTTCTTCAGCGCCCCAACCCCAACAAAAGCCTCCCTATCAATTGCACTCCACCTCTGTTCCCTGAAAATAGCCTCCTGCTAATGACGGCTATAGCTGGTCTAGCCCCTGATAATTTAACTGTGCTAAGACAGCCCCTCTGCCACACTCTAAAGTGCATTTCTGTACTATAAACTCCTTATAGAAGTCAGGCTGTGCACATGAGCGGCCAGGGTGACTGACTCCGGACTACTGGGTTCATGGTTCGATCCTTAGCACCGGCGACAAGTTAGCCCAGCACCATGTGACTCTGGACAATAGCTAGCTTAATGTTCCCAAGGGCCCCCAGTGCTGGGACACCACTTCAGAGGTAGCTATGTGCTTTACAAATACTGGTACTTCATTTATTTCATTTGTGGGTGTCAAGGTATTTCCTACAGACCTCTATCCATAGCACCTTTCTAGGCTGCTTCTTTAAAGTCTGCTCTGTTAAGGGTGCAACAATGGTGCCATACCCTTCAACAAAGATCCTATAGTATCCTATGAGGCCCAAGAAGGACCACACCTCACTCTGCCTTTTAGAGGGTGGCCAGGCCAGGATAGTTTCAATCTTGGCCTGGTGAGCTGCACTTTGGCCCTGTCCAACATGTGGCCCAGATATACCATAGAACCCTGCCCTATCTGGCACTTACTGGAGTTAATAGTCAGGCCTTCCTAATGCCGGGCCTAAAGTACCTCCTGGAAGTGGTGCAGGTGTTCCTCCCAGCATGAGCTGAAGATAGACATGTCATCGAGGTAGGCGGCACAGAATATCTCATTCCTAGCTAGGATCCTGCTACTCTACCCCTCATAGGTGGCAGGGGAATTATTTGATCACTTCTCTGCGCTCTTCCACTTGGACTCAGGATCTGATGGGAGGGGACCAAAGGCCTGTCCAGCAAAGTGGAGACATTTAATGGCTTGACTCAGGTGTGCTTACTTGTGCACTTCAAGTTTTCTCCTTTTGCACTCATGAGTTACCTCGCAGAACTTAACAGCCAAAAGGGGACTCACCTAAACAAGGTTCGATGAGTGTTGGTTATCTGCTCTACGCTGATGATGTTGTTCAGTTGCACTTAATTCCAATAGGACTAAAGAGGCACCTTTTTGAGCTGGGAAACTATGCTGATGAACATTTAAAAAAATAAACATCTCTAAGAGAAAAGGTATGTTTTTTAGGTTTTGTGTTTAGAGTTGGGAAGGGTTTGCACTGGTCCTGGGGAATGAGAAGTTGGAAACTGTGAAGTTGTACCCATATCTTGTTTGAATTTTTTTCTAATAATTGCCCAAATAAGGATCATATCAGTAAGTGTAAAAGGCATTATCTCGAGCTTTAGCCATTCACACACTATAGAAGTATTGTGGGCAAAAGCATTTTGCCCATGTTTTGTTAGTATATAAGCTATGCATGTGAAGTAATGGAAGAGCGGTATTGGTAGTTTTTCATGAACATTGAAGGGTGTATTTGGTGCCAAATCTATAATCTGAATTTTTCAGCTGTACCTTCTGCCTTCGGCCTTGAATTCGGACTCCTCTCTACAAATGTGTTTGCTATGGCAGCTGTTCTACGGTGGGGGAATAACATACCGAATAGTGACTCAGGTTCTTTCTGGGCTGTACTAAAATATTTTTTTTAGCTTGAAGGGAAGAAGTGCCATCTTTTTAGATTATATGTAAGCACTATGGTCATAGTGAGGTGGCACCTATCCCAAAGCTAATTTGCATTTTTTTATTAAAAAATCAATTTATGAAGGGAGTCAGAACAGGGAAATTGTACTTTGTGCTCAGCATGCAAGGAATGAAATAGTAGTGGAGAGTAGCATCTGTAAAAAACCACAACCGAATCTTCTATGAAACCTTCCCCATGGTGTGCGTAGAACTATTTTATTATTAAGGTTGAACTTGCTTCCGTTATGAATTATCAATAGATTCTTAAAAGGAATATCTGGGGTGGAGAGATTTGTGATCTTTGTTGGAATTATGTCCAAGATTTAAATAATGTGATATTTGTTTGTCGTCTCCTACACTCACTGTGACGTTATTTGCTAAGACCACTGTTCATAAAGTACAATATATCTTTGATAGCGGAAGCTCCGAAATGTTTATTTGCACCTCCATCAGAAATAGTTTGCTAATAATATTTGCCTTTTTCAACATTTCTGAAATCTCTTTAGATATGATTGCATATGGTAATTCTATATTAACTGTATTTGGCTTTGCACTTGTAATAGAAGTACTGTATTAGTATTACTCTGTAAAGATGAATGTATTACAGAATAGAAGTACTGTATTAGTATTGCTCTATAAAGCAGAATATATTACATAAATAGAAACACTGTATTAATGTAGCACTGTAAAACATTTTGCACCTTTTATTTGCTGCATTATAATAAGCTTATATCGTTTCCTGTATTTGCCAAGAATTGTACTTTAACGCTTAGCTGATTTAATTGCATATTTGCACTTTTTCTATCCTCAGGGCTTTTATCCAAAGTACAAATGGCTTCCTCTTGTAATTTATGTTTGTATATTTTACACTGTATGATTTGCCTTTTAAAAAGAATCCTCTTTTTATTTATGTGGACCTCTTTGAGTTCCAGATCATAATAAAATATTTGACCTTGGTTATTTTGGCAGCCTGAACTCCAGTTGTAAGCTGCAGCAATAAGACTACATTGTTATGCCTAAAGCACTGTTTTGTCAAACTATTGGGGTCACCATATATACCGCAATGCTCAGATAACTTTCCATGCTATATGTGCAGTTTCTACACCATATATTGAGGCGTTGGAGGAGAGTTAGATATAGAGATGAGGGATTAGCCAAATTTAAATTTTATATTCAGAGCACATATGCTGGGCATTGGACAGCAGGATCCCAGTGTTCAGAGTCTGAAAACCAGCAATAAAATTCAGAAACCACTAGGATGAAATCTAGTAAAATGGGATTCTTTTTCACAGACATGTTAAAGAATCAACCTTGATCCCCATGTTACTAAACATGACATGCATGAGATGGATGAGACTTATGATGGATTTGATATTGGGTATATAAATAAACAAATTGGTCTAGTTTGGGATATCTTTATTCTCATGTCAAAGTTCCTTATGAACAGGAAATACATATAATGAAGAGGAAACATTGTGTTGCTTCTTGGGATTGAGAACTCAAATGATTATCCTAGTTACTAAAGTTAGTTGAGAAGCTAAGCCATTTAAGTGCAGAGTTGCAGGTGTCCATTGAGAAAATAGTGGCATCCTCACCTGTGATTATAGTGCAATACACTGTCATTACTAATTTCACCAGAACAGTTTAAAGTGAAGATTTATCACTTCCAAGAAGCAATCCAATGCATCAGTTAGATAACCATATCATCCATCAATTGGAAAACGTAATGCAATCAATTGTTTTCTCCCTGAAAAGGTTGACAAGAAATTATGGTGAAGTAAGGAAGGATAATGAGTAGAAAGCATGTTCTCAAATTGTATATTCCTGTTGTTTCCCAGATTAACCTGTACTATTGAAGATTCCCATGCTGTCCCTGGGTTGTGATGCAAATTCCTTCTTTTGAAGAGGTCCAAAACATGAAGTGGTCTGTCAGAGTAAAAACAGTGGAGCTATGTAGCAAAATCGCCTTTTCTAACTGGTCTGTATGGAGTTTTCACTTTTTTTGTGGCTAGATTTGGAGTATTATTATTATTATTATTTTCGGTTTATAATCAGTTTATTATCAGGTATGCAGTGTGACCCTTCCATCCATAGCTGTTGTGCTTCTGCTGTTTCTCTACAGAAATATGGTACCTCAATTGGCTATTTATTTTTAACAGGGCCATGTAACGAGGGTGAAAGATAGAAATGACTATGGTATTGACTATGGTGATGTTTACACAATTGCAGCAAATCTGAAAATGTTCAATGTATTTATTTATTTTGTTATGGAACTCCTACGGAGGTCCACAAAAACACACCGACAGATTAAAAAGGACAAACTTTACATACAATGCAAAATTCTTCCTTATACATTGCTGTAAAAAATTCTTATATCAAACATACTGAGAGATGGGCAAATAGTGCTATCAATACATAAAGCAATCAAATAACCAACCAATCGATATTATGGCATGAAAATAGAATTACTGTTGAAAAATTCCTAGTAAATAGACCAAAGATTGTGCCCCCTGGGCAGAGTGAATATTACATTTGATAAAAACTGGCTTTAAGAACACTCGCCCAGCACTTTGAAACTTTAAACATACAAATAAAAAATGATTTAGATCTTGGATTTAAAACTGGCACAATGCACAAATTCTCTTCTATCTTCGTGTTTTATCCCAGATACCAGTGACTTCTTTTAGTGGCAGCAAATTAAATCTCAGTAGTAGTATCAGCCTTCTAATCCTGTGAGGGATATTCCAAGATCAATAAGGCTGTGGTTTATTCCCCAAGGCACTTCCACTGATCACTTCATCACTGGACCTCTGATGGATTCTCTTGGGTTGCCATCTGCTAACAGTGTTTTAGGGCCTCCCTTCTCCGGTATTAAATGGGTATTGCTGTGGCTTTCTAAAATCCGGTAAAAGGGCAATTTTGTCACTTTCCGTTTGGAAACTCGTCTCGTTGTATATGTTTCTTTTTCATTTTTTCCCCCTTATATTTGATACTAGAATATACCTCTTACCTACTTTCAGTCCAACTTCCCTGACAATGTGGGGGAGTAAACCTGAATAGTAGGAGAGAATAATGGTTCCCCCTCTTCACCCACCTCCCCAGGATCATAGAGATAGGTTTAGTGGTAACAGACTTATTTACCTTTTGCACTTCAAATAGCATTACATAAATAATGTCCATTATGTGGTCAGAAATCAGTAAATATTTCTCTAATAAGGACAGTATGGAATTTTAAATCTTTTTAATACAAACAAGATATTCTGAGGGCACACCGTCTCTCACATTTCCCCATTTCAGTTGAGAATCAGGCAAGAATACATTGTGCGCAGACTCCATAGAGGTACCAATCAAATGACTTGTACTACAGTAAGAAAGGCAAAAAAATACCCCTAGGAAAGGAGCTTACAATTGGAGAGTTTTCTCCCCTTTGTCCACTCATTAACTGATTGTCCTTATGCCTGCAGTCAAAATAGTCTCCCAAGTTGCTTTCTGGGGCTTCTATATCAATGTCTGGGAGTGCAAAGACTTCCCCTGGCATTGACTCTTCATATAACTTTGCCTTCTCCACTATGGGAGCACCAAGGCAATCATCCAGACCGCTGTCTTCGCCTGATCCCTTATGGCGTCCTCCCGAGCTAGTGAAACAACCGGTATAACCTCAATCATCCTGTCATTCCTTGACTGCTTTGACTGCCCTGTCCTATTCAATAACATGATTGGCTGACTCTGCTGGATGGCAAGAAGATCAGAATCCTAAGGAGCACAGGGAGGTAAGTCAAATGGTTGGTCACTGGAACCATCCTCCACTCGTTCAGTAATCTGATCCAGAGACCAGGGCCTTCCACTAGACTGCACCTGGCACCCACCAAGGCTACCTTGAAGTTCCTGTGCATCCACAAGAGGCAATGAAGAAGAGGTTGAAGGCATTACAGGATGAAAATTAAAGGTCTGACCTTCTTAGACCCCAGCTGCCACCTCATTGTCATTCCAGGGCATTTTACTCAAAAAACTGTTATAACAGGGTGGGATTGGTAGCAGAGATGCTGTAAGTGTCTAGTGCTGCTAAATGATCTTTTTAGTTTTTGACCTGGTGAGGAGGAGAGCACACGCCCTGAGCGCGATTTTCTAGAAATCATCTCATTCTGAGTTTCGCGATTGCTTGGTTGATTCCTGCCACCACACGGTTAAACGCTTAATTACTTAATCAGGAAAATGAACTTCAAATTCCTGGCGACAGCATGCTCTTCACTCCCCACTCCACTCTCCTCCAAACCCCACTCTCCACTCTCTGCGTATCAATCCTCTATCTTCCCCTCAAGTCTGGAGAGAGCCTCTCTGGTTTATAGGCTGCCTCTCCAACGAAGTCTGAAAGTCTGAAAGTCAGGAGGTGACCACAGGACGCCTCTGTGCTGCCCTGGTCAGTGCCCAAGGATGGCACTTAGACTGACACACAGCTTAGGTTCACCACAGCTCACTTTAGGCTTACCTGGATAGAAGAGATGTGGCCCCCAATGACTCCAATCCCGGCCCTGGAGCCGAGACACAGCATCAAGGACGGACAGACCAGGCCAGATCAGGGCCCCACAAGGACACGCTATTCAAAGCTCTGCAGCTGCACAGCCGCTCCAAACTAGCTCATTACTCTTCGCTTTCCTCTGTTCTCGGACGGGCAACCTCCACGGGGAGAAGGAGGGAGAAACAAGGCTAGATAGGGCGATATAAGAAGACTAGGCAGGCGGGCAGGCGGAATGAAGGACCTGAAGCGGTTTCTCACACCTGCGAGCCTACCACTGGCCAGCCACCTCTGCAAAGTCCAGCAGTTCCTCTGCTGCTGCCCGTTTTTGCCTCCCGGCTTGACCAAGCCAGACCCCTCTGCGTCGCCGAGGCAGCCCGCAGCCCTTGGCCCCCACACTCTTTGGGCGCTGTAATGGCTGGATTTTCTGAGTAGGTGGGATCAGCCCCCAGGGGCCCCTCCAACCCAGCCAGAACGTACTCACCTTCCCTCCTCAGGACCACCTATCCAGGCACCTGGTACCTACCTGAGGATGGGGAACTCGCAATATACAAGCTCATATTATTAAGAACACCACTAAATCTATAGGGATACTAAGAATACTCACTGATTACTAGGGATATCCATACCCTACACCACACTTATTCACATCAGTTGGTCTCGCGGCCACCCTGACCCAGACCGTTCTACCCTAGGGCAGATCTGACACACAATCCGGTGTGTCTACACATGGGCCTGCAGAACCCAATGCTCCCTTTTCCAAACTGTTCGCAATCCAGCGAAACTACACACTAGTTCAACCTCCTAGTGTTCTCACTTATTCAAGCCACAATCCAGTGGGTATCCACACTGGTAATCCTCCCCAGTGCTCTCATTAACGCCGCATATCAACGACGACCACATTCCTATGAACACCTATACATATATATATATATATTGGGAAGTCTCTTCACTAAGGGTCTGCTACTACAATAATATTATGGGATGGTGTACTAACTTAGTCCCTTGGTTGCAAGTCTCCTCTCTCCCTCACTATTACTTACCTGATCAGGGGTAGCATCTGTTCAAACAGTAATAACTACCAGGAGTGATTACCCTCACTGTATGGGGATAAAGATATACACACTATGTGACTGAGTTATTTCTTGATTTAAGCGCTCCTACCCCCCTTTTTGATCCATCAGTGGCTCAACAGCAACTGGCTTGAAGCCAGGATAACTTTATCATAAAAGAACTCATGCACACTAATTCACTAATTAATGGGGTCATTTATTATTAGTACAATATAAACCTTTACACAGATCTGACAAAGACTATAGGTAGAACACACCGCTTGAAAGAGAAAAGAATAAACATAACAGGAACACTCCGCTGAAAGGGAAAAGATTGGACATAAAGTGTAAGTGTAACTAATTCAGACTACCTCACCTATTAGAAGGAAGATTTCTCTCTCTGCCTCTGGTGGGATTAGGGCTCTCTCTCTGCCTCTGGTGGGATTAGGGCTCTCTCTGTCTCTCCCTCCTTCACCACATCACCACGCCTCTGGTTCAGTTGCTCCAGCTGACAGCCTTCTTTGATGCTCTCTGCACTGCTTTCTCTCTCCTCATCTTCAGCAATCGTCTGCCTTCTTTCTCCATTCAAGAACTGCACTCTATTCTGCAGCTCCAGCAGACATCCTCTCTCTCTCTGCAAGCTGTTCTGAGCTCCAAGCTGTTCTGAGCTCCCAGCAGTTCTGTGCTCCAAGCTGTTCTGAGCACCACGCTGAACTGCACACCACGCTGGACTGACCTCCAAAACTGAACTGAACTGAACTGAGCACTCCTCCTTTCCTGTAGCTCGCTAATATGGAAGCTTGTCCTTTCATGGAAAGCTACGGCCAGTAACCTGCCGCCCACCAAATTCTTGTACCTCCCCGTACCAAGGACACGTTCCCAGCTGGCCAGCCTGAAGTTGTGTCTTCGGAGTGGAGAAAAATACATTCCTTCGATAAGGGTCAGCCTGAACCGGTTCTCTCCAAGCGAACAACAGCCTTAACTATAAACTTTGCCTTTGCCCTGAAAAGCCTCTCAACTTCATCAAGATGGAGTCCCTCTAGCTCTAGGCCTGTAGGCCTGAAAGGGGTGAAATGCTCCTCAGCTCTGTCAGAATACCTACATAAACCATACCAATATGTCTAATATGTCAAAGCCAATAGGCAATAGACAGGTTAAAGTCAAGAATAAAGGCATATTAAGCAGCTATCCTCTTCTAGGTCTGGAAAAAAGGGCTTAAAAGGGCCAACACAGGCTATGAATACCTATACTAGATGCGAGCAAGATTAATGATCTATATCACTGCTAAATAAAGCCAAAAACTCTGCCATAACATTCCACCCTTAGATCCTTATCTTGCGAGCATCAGTAAACAACAACAACCATCTAAACAAACATCAACATAATCTATCCAACATAGGCTAAGAATACCTATCCTAGATGTGAGCAAGATTAAGATCTATATCACTGCTAAATATCTCTGCCATCCACCCTTAGATCCTTATCTTGCGAACATCTTATAAACAATAACATCTAGATAAACAAACATCAACACAATCTATCAACAAATCAAAACCTAAAAAACTCCCTAAAAACAATGACAACTCAAGGAAATTCCACCTGAAACTCAATTGTAGGCAATAGAAACCTAAAAACAAATCAAAGCACCCTTGACTTGAATGCTGAAACATATCTGAGATTGGATCTGATAACAACAGAAACTAACCAAAGCATCCTCAAACTAAATGTGCCTCAACTTCTAATGATAATCTAGTGATGTAGGGACTTATGTGTTGAATGAAAACAGCAAGGGGCCTAAATGGGGCCTACTTCGGACAACTTAAGCCTAAATGAGGCCTACCTACTATTGTCAACTTAAGAACTAAATGTGTTTCAACTCCTAATGAGAGAACAAGAAAGGGCCTAAATGAGCCCTACGTACTATAGGCAACTTAAGCTAATGATGACTCATGAAACTATTGGTGTAGGGGCTAGTATGTGAGATGAAAATAACAATAGGCCTAAATGAGGCCTACCTGCTGACATTTGTCAATTTAAAGTGAAATCAGAGAAGTACTGTTTCAAGGTCTGGGCAAACATTAATACATAATCATAACAATCCAAAATTTAAGGTAACCACCCTTTGATCAATCAAGGTGAAAATGTAAGAACAGTAAAAAAAAAAAAAAACCAACAACCCCATTTCTACAAGATAGCTGGTGTAACATCAAGCTTTTAAATCACACTGTGGAACACATGTGGGCACCATCATTCAAAAAAGTCCTTCATTGGCAAAAACTGTTTTGAAGAAAACAGAAAAACTATAATAGGTGACATGTTTTTTGCTTTAAAAAGTGGGGCCTGCTTGTCCAAGGGATCATGCATCAAATTCTTTTATAATACTGTTACAAATAAAACATGTTTTAGTTTTTTTGTTTTTTAAAAGTGGGGCCTGCTCGTAGTGATGTCAAGAAAAAATTGCAGGCCAAGGAATTAAATAACTTAGTCCAAAAGTCTTCAGTGTAGGCCACCACCCTGCATCCTCGGTATCCGGACACTTCCTCCAATGCGGCCATCCATCACCCTTCCGGTCTGGTCTGGTCTGGTCTGGTTCCATCATCCAAAAACAATAAACTAAAATAAAAACATGAAAGTAAAAAGCTAAAACAAAAAAAAGTGGAAGGGGGAGGGACCCACGCACAACCACAACTTCAGCAATCCTAGGAACAAGAGAACAAGTATCATTATTCTTGCAAAATAAAATTTTCCATTTAAAAAAGCACCCCGGGTGCCTTTCATTATTGAAAAGAAAATATCCTAATTAATTAAAAACATTCAAAATTTAACTTTTAATAACATTGTGCAGGGCCTAACATACCCTAATCCTCCCTAAGCCAGCCCCTCCCTTCAGAGCAGGAGCCACGCTACAGTGTGAAGCTACTTGAACTGCAATATGATGAGCCTCTCTAAACCAGCCCCTCCCTTACATAAACAAGCCATCCGCGGAAGAAAATTGGCTTGTAGCCAATCATAACGAACAGGGACGTGATCGAAACTTGCAGAATGAAGGAAAAAAAACTCGTCTGCACAAACCAGCTGGTCTGCCAAGGTCGAAAAACAAATACCTTGCCTGTTCTCATGCCTTATTTTCTAACTAACGGAAGCTAGTATTTAAAAAAAAAAATTCTATTACAGTGTACTGCCAATTAAAAAAGCACCAGTTTTTAAAAAAGACTTTTGTCCAACTAATTCAGCTAAAGGCAAGACACTTAAAATATGGGCACTTATTTAGAAAGGGGCAACTACCTTTTGCACACAAGATTATACATTCTGCATTTGGGAAAAAAACGAATGAACATGGTCCATTGTAAAAGAGAAATAATTTGTAAAACAACATAAAATGCAGATACATTTCAACATTGTATTTAATTTAATGTTTTGCTGACACATTTATAAAAGCATACATTTTAATTTACATTTGGGAAAATAATAATGTTACATTTTAACACTTTTTTCTTTCAAAGGCACATGGTTGCCTTCCACTAATTAAAAGCACATGTTATCATGCACTGTCAGGCAAGATTCATTATACTGAACCTATCATTATTGCAACCAGCACATTCCTGTCTAGATGGAAACCCTCAAAGAAATAATTAATGAAAACAGCTCCGTAGCGTGCACTCTAACGGGCCATCTTTTTAACATTTCACTCATTTTAAAAGAACACAGCTTCCTCCGTAAGGTTGATTTATAACTACATCAGTTCCAAGGCGAACCCACACAAATTCGTAGACGCATTTCAAAAGGAATGTTAAATGAACAGAACCCTTCGCAAAACACAAGATGGTACCTTCCCGTCAAGAAACTGACAAAACACATAGGCAGACCAAGGAATCAAAAAAAAAAAGTCAAAATCAAACCATCAAATAATCCTTAAAATGATCCACTGACTTTTATAGTCAGGTCAGATAACCATGCATGTTGACAGCATGTAAAAAATAAAGACTGCCATCTCAACTCAAGATATTAACCCTTTGGCAGCTCAAGCAGAATCATTTCCCAACGTCCATTTATACATGGGAAAATCATGATCACATTTCTTCACGTTTACAGATGACACGTACACATATTTTCAAAAACGTTATCCCCAAGCACCCGAGAGAGATCCAGCTCTCTCCTGCCAAACGTAATGATAACATGCCCTGTCCAAGCCATGACCACATGGCGCTATTCACAAGCCATATTTACAAGACAAGCTTTTCACAAACAATATATCCAAGGCGCAATGCACAAGGAACACAGCAGATCAACATGAGAACATGCACCTCACAAGCCACAATAATATGGCGCTATTCACAAGTCATATTTACAAGACAAGCTTTTCACAAACAATGTATCCAAGGCGCAATGCACAAGGAACACAATAGATCAACATGAGAACATGCACCTCACAAGTCACAATAATATGGCGCTATTCACAAGTCATATTTACAAGGAGCTATATTCAAAGAACTTCACAAATCATAATACAATGAACACATTTCACATTGCACAGCATAAGCAGATGCAGCAAGCAATTTAATGGGCAATTTAAAAGCATTTTTTACACACATTTATACAATTGGACCATCACATAGATGTAACTGGCTTCCTCATGTAATGCCATCCTTCAACTCTGACAGTTTAAACACCAAGATGAAAACCATTCCTTCCACCCTGAATAAACCAAATGCCATGATGTAATCCAATCTCCTCACGCTGCAACTGTTCAAGCCCATAGATCTAACAGGCTACATAAACTGCAACATTACGCCAGATGGAACCAGCATTCAGGGCACTCCCTCAGAACACATGGGAAACAATCTAAGCACATGGCCAGGCACACAGGCTTCGTAAACTGTCCGACTACGCCAAAATGTAATGTCTGGCGCTCAGGGCACTCCCACACAACACATGGGAAACAATCTAAGCACATGGCCAGGCACACAGGCTTCGTAAACTGTCCGACTACGCCAAAATGTAATGGCTGGATTTTCTGAGTAGGTGGGATCAGCCCCCAGGGGCCCCTCCAACCCAGCCAGAACGTACTCACCTTCCCTCCTCAGGACCACCTATCCAGGCACCTGGTACCTACCTGAGGATGGGGAACTCGCAATATACAAGCTCATATTATTAAGAACACCACTAAATCTATAGGGATACTAAGAATACTCACTGATTTCTAGGGATATCCATACCCTACACCACACTTATTCACATCAGTTGGTCTCGCGGCCACCCTGACCCAGACCGTTCTACCCTAGGGCAGATCTGACACACAATCCGGTGTGTCTACACATGGGCCTGCAGAACCCAATGCTCCCTTTTCCAAACTGTTCGCAATCCAGCGAAACTACACACTAGTTCAACCTCCTAGTGTTCTCACTTATTCAAGCCACAATCCAGTGGGTATCCACACTGGTAATCCTCCCCAGTGCTCTCATTAACGCCGCATATCAACGACGACCACATTCCTATGAACACCTATACATATATATATATATATATTGGGAAGTCTCTTCACTAAGGGTCTGCTACTACAATAATATTATGGGATGGTGTACTAACTTAGTCCCTTGGTTGCAAGTCTCCTCTCTCCCTCACTATTACTTACCTGATCAGGGGTAGCATCTGTTCAAACAGTAATAACTACCAGGAGTGATTACCCTCACTGTATGGGGATAAAGATATACACACTATGTGACTGAGTTATTTCTTGATTTAAGCGCTCCTACCCCCCTTTTTGATCCATCAGTGGCTCAACAGCAACTGGCTTGAAGCCAGGATAACTTTATCATAAAAGAACTCATGCACACTAATTCACTAATTAATGGGGTCATTTATTATTAGTACAATATAAACCTTTACACAGATCTGACAAAGACTATAGGTAGAACACACCGCTTGAAAGAGAAAAGAATAAACATAACAGGAACACTCCGCTGAAAGGGAAAAGATTGGACATAAAGTGTAAGTGTAACTAATTCAGACTACCTCACCTATTAGAAGGAAGATTTCTCTCTCTGCCTCTGGTGGGATTAGGGCTCTCTCTCTGCCTCTGGTGGGATTAGGGCTCTCTCTGTCTCTCCCTCCTTCACCACATCACCACGCCTCTGGTTCAGTTGCTCCAGCTGACAGCCTTCTTTGATGCTCTCTGCACTGCTTTCTCTCTCCTCATCTTCAGCAATCGTCTGCCTTCTTTCTCCATTCAAGAACTGCACTCTATTCTGCAGCTCCAGCAGACATCCTCTCTCTCTCTGCAAGCTGTTCTGAGCTCCAAGCTGTTCTGAGCTCCCAGCAGTTCTGTGCTCCAAGCTGTTCTGAGCACCACGCTGAACTGCACACCACGCTGGACTGACCTCCAAAACTGAACTGAACTGAACTGAGCACTCCTCCTTTCCTGTAGCTCGCTAATATGGAAGCTTGTCCTTTCATGGAAAGCTACGGCCAGTAACCTGCCGCCCACCAAATTCTTGTACCTCCCCGTACCAAGGACACGTTCCCAGCTGGCCAGCCTGAAGTTGTGTCTTCGGAGTGGAGAAAAATACATTCCTTCGATAAGGGTCAGCCTGAACCGGTTCTCTCCAAGCGAACAACAGCCTTAACTATAAACTTTGCCTTTGCCCTGAAAAGCCTCTCAACTTCATCAAGATGGAGTCCCTCTAGCTCTAGGCCTGTAGGCCTGAAAGGGGTGAAATGCTCCTCAGCTCTGTCAGAATACCTACATAAACCATACCAATATGTCTAATATGTCAAAGCCAATAGGCAATAGACAGGTTAAAGTCAAGAATAAAGGCATATTAAGCAGCTATCCTCTTCTAGGTCTGGAAAAAAGGGCTTAAAAGGGCCAACACAGGCTATGAATACCTATACTAGATGCGAGCAAGATTAATGATCTATATCACTGCTAAATAAAGCCAAAAACTCTGCCATAACAGGCGCACTCCTCAGGTGCTGACTACGGATGATAAAGGCTGCAACTCCCGGGGTCAATTCGGGTCCATCTTTTCGTCTTTCCTCCGGCGGAGCTCCGCCACAGCTCCACTGCTGCAACCGCTACTAGCTCGCCAACTGCTCATGATCACGTGACGATCGCGTGACAGCACTCGCTGTCAAGTGGTCACTTAAGCCAATCTGACGAGACTGAAACCCCTGCAATGGGGAGCTTACAGTGATGCAAGAGGCAAATCTGTTGTTTCTGCATGATCACCGTAGAATTTTCCCCATTTTCGGATATTTATTTTTGCTGTTTTTTCACCTATTTACACTGAGAAACTGCTGTCCAGACTCCAGTGTATTTATTTTGACCCTTTAAGCATGGTTAAATTGGCTTAACGGTGATTAACCTTTTTTAATTTAAAGAAAAATCCCTGGTATGTGGTGTAGAAAATTGAAACAGGGCCTGAAAGTTAAATGCAATCTGTGAACTACACCAGCTACTGTGTCATCCTCAGCGTTGGCTTGTAAAACGGGCTTCAAGCCTTCCATAGTTGGTGTGACTGCATTAGACTGAAAACCAGCTGTCAAACATTTCACAATAGCCCTTTTTGACAGATGGGATGTCCTGCTTGAAAATATAACTAAGTCAACCCAAAGTACACTTTGAAGCCCACACACTAGAGTGTATGATATTTAAAAGTGGAAAATACATGAAAACAAAGTTGGCATGTCCTCAAGTGACTAGCCCTCAAAGTTATTTTTACTGGCAGGGCTGCAGCTGGATGCCAGAATTGCATAAATAACATTTAGACGGTTACTTTTTTACTGCCTACATTTCTTAAAGGGTCATTTCCTTATGCCTGCAGCTGCTTCCCAGCCCGTGCTTGATCTTAATGAGGTGTGAAAACTGTTCCCCGAACAATGGTGTAGACTTTGTGATGGGATGGGCTTGGTGTGGGGCATGCAATCCCTATTAGCTCAGCTTGCCCCACTAAATACATTTGAAAATCATAAAAGTGAAAGACTTAGGACCAGGGCGATGTAACAAATTTGTGTCAGCAGCCAAGCAACCTAAGCAGCCAGGATAGCTGGGGTTTTCCTGCTCCGAGCTATTGGTGTCAGAACGTAAGCCTTCAGCGGAAGTTAAACAGCTACTCAACAAGTTCATCATTATGTCTTGCTCTGGTCTGGAATGCTGAGAACCAAACATGTAACACATCCCCATGTGACGTGCAGACTTCACCTGAAATAGCATATGGGTCCCACTGTACTCCAAAGATTGACTTTTATTGGTGCTCTGACTTTCTTATTGGTTTTTGCATTCTTTTAAAAAAATCCACAGCTCTGGTTCCTTTAATTCATTATTATCTATTCTTGTGTAATTTTGCCTTTTACATATTGTCTTCATTTTCTAAATTGGCTGGCCAATTTTATCATGTTATTTTCTTATCTTTAATTTGTAATGTTATTACAGAAGAAACAAATATTCTAATTGTACTGGTGTATGCCATAAAAAGATTGTGTTTGAATAAGAGGGTACAGTGACCGTCTTCCAAATAATAACTTACTTCCTAACAGGCATTTACTACTTCATCTGTTGATGTAATTCTGTTAGAGTTCTTGAAATACACAGTACATCAAGGAGAGAGAGTGTCAAATCTGCCTCTAAAAGTGCATTTAGTAGTAGTAAAGTTAGGACTACTAACTTTAGGACGCCTAAATGCCTTCTGTGAATACCGAAAGTCTTAAAATTACGATTTTTCTCAATTTAGTAGTAGTAAAGTTAGTAGTCCTAACTTTACTACTACTAAATAGAGAAAAATCCTAATTTTAAGACTTTCGGTATTCACAGAAGGCATTTAGGCATCCTAAAGTTAGGAGTCCTAACTTTCCTACTAAATTGATAAGACTTTCGGTATTCACAGAAGGCATTTAGGAGTCCTAAAGTTAGTAGTCCTAACTTCTGTGAATACCGAAATGAGTAAGTTCATTCTGTGAATACCAAAAGTAGTGAGTGCATTCTGTGAATGCCAAAAGTAGTAAGTTCATTCTGTGAATCGGGCCCCTAGTGTGGTGCCACCAAACGCAACAGGTCATGGTAACCACTTTCACATCACCATCTCAAGTCGCGGCTGCACACCTATATTCTCAAGAACTGACTTGGATCTGGGAATTGCCCGCTCAACCTAGTAATATATATATAAAATTTGGGTAAGGCAAGCCATTCATCTTTGAAGGACCATGTAGGACCTCCCAAAGCACTCATGACTGTCCTTTCAGCCCAAATCAACCAAAGAAGTACCTGCCATACCTGGCCAAAACATGCCAGAGGAAGATGTGCTGATATATTAGCAAATAACTAAATGAATTTTGGAAGCACTGCCATCTTAATAAGGGAAATCTGTCCATCATTGAGATCGGAAGGTGTATCCATCGTTCAATACATGTTTTCAGCAACCCAATGCCACAATTACTCCGAATGAGTTGAACATGACCTCGCGTGACAAGAATGCCCAAATATTTAACACCATCCAGACTCCATTTTAAAGTAAAGTCCATTACACGTTTTCCAGGAAAATATGTCAAAGGTAAGACCTCAGAGTAACACTGAATTTGAAACACTGAATTACCCCCAAATCGTATTATTCCTGAATATTAGGAGAAAGATTCTCCTCATGTCGCTGGATATACAGAATCACACCACCTTCATATAGTTAGAGCATCAGTGAGCTATTTCTGAATCGGAGACTGTGCAGTGAGTGCTAATGGTTCAATAGCAAACATGAAGATTAATGGACAGGCAAGAGGCGTCCCATCACCTACTCGGTTGGGCCCTGACTATGAGTGGTTTAGTCTGACTCTGGCCATGGTGGCGGTATACAGAAGGTCAACAAGCTTATAAAAGTAACCCTGCCAAATCCCAACTGCCTGAGGACTTCCCTCATAAATGGCCATTCCAGTTATTCAAATGCTTTTCATCATCCAGAGGTTCCACCAACGAAGCCAGGAGTGAGTCTACCCTAAGGATATCACCTTCAGAGTTTTCAGGTTGAAAGATGTAGATCTTTGGTGTATAAATATAGCTTGGTCTGGTAGGTCCAGAAATTACATAATTGCTTGGAGGAGCTGCACTAGCATTTTAGAAAGTATTTTATTTGTCTTATTCTTGGTGATAACATCCATTTTGTGAGCTGCAGTTTACCTATGCCCAACATTGCAGTGAACCAAGGACCAGGAGGTGGAAACGAGACAGACTTTGTGCTGTCAATTTCCTGAAACTTCAATAGTGATTTTCCTCTCCCACCGACTGCCTCATTTTCACCTTTTTTGCTTTTGGGCATATAGTTTAAAATCTGAAGTTTTATCTGGCTGTGACAGTCTGAATTTACCTGTTGCTTAGTTGTTTTTCACTTCCGGGGACTGCCTCAATTTCACTTGTATGTGGGCTCTTTAGTGCAAAATCAGTTTTTATCACCAGCCTGTGACTGCCTGATTTCCCTCCTAAATTCTCCCTTGATCTGTGCTCAGACCTGTGTGCAATCAATCCACCCTTAGGTCCCTTTTGTCTTAGCAAGTAAGTGAAACAAGATTCACCCCACCCCAGAAACAGACATATTATACTTCAGAGGCTAAACAGAGTGTGTTCTGAGACTGCAGTAATCTGATCTTAGTGTTTAAACTGTGTTTTGGAAAGTAATTATAACACTCGTTTTTCTGGCTAGGAGAGTGAGTTGTTTAAGTGTTAGAAAAGCTGTATTGTTAGCGGCCTAGTTTAGACACTCACCTGCAGAATTCCAGAGTATGGCTTGAGCCTGTCTGTTTCCTAGGAGATTCTTAATTGAGAAGAAGCTCCCAGCCCCCTGCCCAGCAACCTGTGCTTGAGGTCACGCGTACCTTATATAAGCTGCTGTTGGACTTTACATCTGTGCACTGATTGGTGGCTGTATCGGGTAGTTCTATTGGGCTTAGGGTTAGTTTTCTGAATCGATGATGAGTCAAGGGTCCACTTGGGCATTCATTGATAGGTGGTTCCTGGTTCAGTGATTCTATTGGATATAGGGCTTAGGGTTAGAGGTCTGAATGGTTGAGAGTTTTAGGGTTTTTTCCTTGGTTTATGGGGCTAGGGTTTCTATTGGACGTAGGGCTTAGGGTTTGGCTTCTGAATGGCTGTTCGGACTAAGGCTATGATTGGCTGTAAGAGATTGGTCTGGTATTTCTCCTAGGGCTTAGGGCTAGTGGTGTGATTGTCTAAGGTTAGGAATAGGGTTCCCATTGGCCGATGGGTTCACCAGACCACAAGGGCTTTTAAAGGGTAAGGTGTAGGGCGTTTCAGCCTAGATGTTGAGGCTAAGGGTGGAGAGGAAAAGGGCAGCTGCCTGTTTGGGTATTTTCGGGATTGGTTGGCCCTAGGGCCAGACACACTTCCCATTTCCAATCCTCCAGCACCTACACTACCCCATCTACACTGTTAATCAGATTAACACACTCACAGCAAATGTACTCTACTCATTTAATACAATCTAACCCTACACAAATGTCAATATCTTAAATCCTCTATAAAACCCCACAAACCACACCTTTACACCATTCTACCCCAACTACCACAGATTTGCACCTTCACTTACACACAAAACACCACTGTATCCTATACCACAAACCAATTCACTCATCATGAACATAACCCATCTCCACACCATATATAACTATACCCCACCCAGACACACATACCGCCCTCTAATAAATCCTAACAGCCCCTTTCTGCCACCAACAAACCTATACTCAGTCTTCCATATTTTCATCCACGGGGATGCTCCTCTATTTTTTACCACAATAACACAACCAAACAACACTTACACTTTGATGCACCACACATACTAATTATTTTAGCAATGATATCTAACACAAACACTATTAACTCTCGTTCATCCCCTCTCACATACCACATACACTCTTTTCAGAAACACATCACCCCCTCATCTTGCAGCTTCCACTCACCAACAATACTCGTACAAATTCTTCTCAGAAAACAAAATACATCATCACCTCCTTTCACTACTCCCCAAAGACAAAACATGACACACACACACCAGAACAATAAAATCTCACACACACAAAACCTCATAATACTTCTCACAAACCAGAAACCCACACCTAAGAAATATACAGTAACACATCAACTCTCTTTTAACTGCCTCTCATCCATCGGACAATTTAGAACCTTACAACATGACCCACATGCAGCATCACGGCCCATAACTTATACACCATCCACCCTAATCAGATGCAAATAGAAAAGGCAACAGGTCTCTCTTCAAAACTTTGCATTTCCAGGAGTCACGCGTACCTCAACCCAAGATGGCCACCGACTAGCAGAGCTCTGCGCTGGACCCAGCAAGTTACCGATTTGCGCTCCCAGCACTGTTTTCTGCCATGCTTTGATGTATGTCTGCAACCTGGAAATGAGTCTGTTTCTCTTCAGGTGACTCGTAAGGGTTTTGCAGCCGCCATTTTGTTTTTCTCTCCTGCATGGTTTTACCTCCATTTTTCAGTAATATGCACCCTGGACTGCAATTATTCTTCTACTAATTTGTCACAATTTTTTTATGATAATTCTTAAGCAGTATCCTTATATCGGTGCTGTTCATGGGTAGGAGCAATAAATTGCTTCATTCACTCAAAAAGCTTAACACTAGCAACACAGTACTTTCTTCTACTTCCACAACAGCAATTAATACTTCTTCTCATTCTTCTTAGGAATTTTCTCTAACAACGTTCTCAAGTTCTTCCGTTTTTTCAACCATTGCATCCAAAACCCAATTACCATTGTCTACTGTCAAACTACTCAAACAGGATCCTCCCTCTCCTTCCAAACCTGCCTCTCTTGTTTTGTTGGATATTGTTCTGTAAAAAATTCAGGCTCCCAGACCATTTATTGAGAATACTAACTCTTGTTTGCAAGCGATGGACAATAAAAGGTCAGCTATGGAATCTCTCCTTACCGTGATTGAACAATAAATCAGTGACGTACAGGATTCGACCTCCAGAATTTCATGTTTGGAGTGGGAAGTCATGCATCTAAGAAGAGCTTCTGAAGATCTTGAAAATAGAAATCGCCATAACAAACTTTGCCTGTATGGTCTTCCTGAGGACCTTGAGGGTGATGTCCCGGTATCATATTTCACCCCTTTTCTTCCAAAGCTTTTGAATCTTCCTGCTACTACTAAATTAAATATCCAATGAGCTCATCAACTGGGTCCACGTTTATCCTCCTCTTCTGCTCCATCCAAACCTTGTGGAGTGATTCTCCTATTTCTGCAGTTCACTGATCCTCTACAGGTTCTCAATGCAGCTGGAGCCATAAAACAATTAAACTGGCTGGGCATTAAACTCTTTTGTTTCCTTGCTCACCATCAAAAGCTGCAAAGAATTCCTGAATCTTCGCTTCAGTCTTTGAGTGCTCAATATTTCCTATTCCACCCATGCTTGTTTAAAGTCACCTTCAAGAGAACAACTTCTACATTTGAGGAATCGACTGATCTTCGGAACTTTATTCATTCTCATTTGTCTTCTTCAACGGAGATCACTGGTCCTCCCCTGTATACATGACTTCATTTATATAATTGGAATCTTCACTTATTGATGCATGGTATTTAGTTTCATTGTACATTGTTTATCTAACCTTTTGATACTTATTACAGGTCCTTTGGACCCCTTACTGGTTCTGCCTCCCTTCCCAGCCCTGAGCATGATTCCTTGATGTTCTGGTATGGTGCGTTGCCCTCCCTTGCTGTGTCGTCCCTGTTGTCCATTGCCGCCTCTCACCTTCTACTTGAATCCCCCTGTACAGGTATATGTCACAGTTGTCTTTTCAACTGTAGTGTTTCTTCTTCCTCTTATTTCTTTCCCTTGTTCCTCTTTATTCTTTAGTGTCTTTCTTCTTTTCCTTCAAAGGAATTTTTGTCACTTCTCTTCTCTGTAGTTCTTCCTTATTCCTCAACACCATTGCAGTTCTTTCATCTTCCTCTCCCTTTCCTTTTGTTTTTCTTACTTAAAACTTTTAATGTTGAACTTATTGTTCTTTATATGTTGTTAACATTCTATATTCAGAGTAATTTCTTGGAAAGTGAAAGGTTGTAATAATCCAATCAAAAGACAGAGAATATTATCACATTTTGCCTCCTATAACCCCAATCTGTTTTTTTCTCAAGAAACTCATCTCACAAAACCAGAGGTGTTAAAATTGAAAAAAGGTTGAGTTGGTTCTGCTTTAGTTTCTCCCACCTCATAAAAAAAATAGAGTTATTATTTTATGTCACAAAAAATGTATATACAAAGTTGTACCACATGAGACGGATAGAGAGGGGAGATGGTTGTTAGCTAAATTGCTTATTAATAACAGCATTTGATGATTATGGCCCTACTCCAGATTACTCTGTTAGGTCTATGGTTACACAAAAATGTATTCAGTTTATAGATGATCTGTGATTGCATTGAAGTTGTCAAACCTTTTATTGTCCGCCAGTCCCAGGTAGGCTTCATTTCTCATAAATCTCATAAACAATTTCTTGATTCTCTTTCCCAAATACACCTTCTAGATGCTTGGAGACTTTCTCACCCTTATGCTATTGATTTTCATTTTTTTCTTCTGCTCACAATTCTTTATCTTGCCTAGACTATATCTTTCTTTCTTAATCTTTATCTCAAACTCTAATCTCCTCTTCTATTGAACATATTGTCATTTCTGTTCACTGTCCGATTGTGACTGATTTTGATTTGCTCCCTCCTCATCCTAAGTCCTCCCATTGGCGTTTTAATAATTCCCTTTTGCTTGATCCTCTTTTCTCATCCTCTTTTACTTTCTTCGCTGAAGAATTTTTTGGATTGAACAGTGCCCATACTACCGCTCCCATGTAATATGGGATTCCTTTAAAGCCACTGCTAGGGGTTTTATTATGGACTCCGTCTCAAAAAAAAGAAAAGTTTTCTTCAACAACACAAATATGCACTGGCAAATAATAAAGCCCTTGATCACACATTTTACACCTCTTTGTCAGAATCTATTATACAAGATCTCATCCGCGCCAAACTGAACTTTAATGAAATTTCCATGGATAATGCCTCATCCAAACTTTTCCGATGTAGTGCTAGATATTACCGAGGACGTAATAAATCCGGGAAACTTTTCCTTAGATCCTGGAAAGATCGTACTTTAATTGACTCCATTTAATCCTCAAATAGGAATGTTGTTCATAAAGATCAGGATATTCATAATGAATTTAATTCATTTTATCAAGAATTGTACACCCAAGAATTCCCTCCTTGTAATCCTCTTATTCACTCTTAGCTCAATAATATTTCTGCCCCCTCTACTGGCCATCTTAATTTTTCTACACTTGAAATGGATATATCCCTTAAAGAAATTTCCAATGCCCTGACAGTTCTAAAGAAAAGCAAAACACCCGGTCCAGATGGCTTTTCAGTCGAATTTTATTTAAATATTTCTAACTTATTACTCCCTAAACGTATAAATCTTTTTCATTCTTTTTTTCTTCCTGGTCAGACCTACGGGTATTTTCCAAGAATCTACGATCTGTTAGATACATAAAGAAGGCAGAGATCCCATGTTTTGAAACAATTATCATCCCATACCCTTGGTTAATGTAGATTAAAACATGTTTGCTAATTACTTGCTCTATGTTTAGAACCCCTTATGCCTAATTAGGTTGGTAAGGAACAGTGTGGATTTGTCAAGGGTAGATTAACTTCGGATAGCTCGAATCTCTTTCTTAATGTCATAAATAAGATTCCTTCTCTATCCACCTCCTATCAGCAATTTCCATTGATGCTGAAAAAGCATTTGATAGGGTAGATTGGTCATTTTTATTTGAATCTTTGCAGTGGCATGGCTTTGGGCCCAAGATAATTTCTCTTATTTCTTTATTATATTCTTCCCCTAGAGCCTCAGTGTTAGTTAATGGTTGTATTTCTTCCTACTTCCCTTTACAACGTGGTGTCCATCAAAGCTGTCCTCTTTCCCCTCTTTTAGTTATCCTAGCCCTTGAACCTTTTTCATCATCAATCCATAATAATATTCTATATCCGTTTTTTCTTATGGTGATCACCATTCAAACGTTTAGAAACAGGTCTAAAATTAAATACTTAGGAATTTGGTTCTCTAATTCCATTTCGTCTTCGGTTAAATTGAATATGGTTGCAGCCTTATCTCGTATTGATAAATTACTTTCATCCGGGAATCCCCTCCTTCTTTGTTGGTGGGGTCAATTAAACTCAATAAAGATGATGATCACTCCCATTTTACTTAATACTTTATATATGCTTCTAATTCATATCCCTTCTTTTTATTTTAATAAGATTGACTCTCTCCTTTCCAAATTTCTTTGGAAAAATAAATAGCTTGAATATCCTCATCTCTTCTTTGTAAGTCAAAATCCAATGGGGGTGTTAATTTCACTGCATTTCGTATTCATCATAAACCCATTTGTCTCTGCCAAAACTCCAAGTGTCTTCTCTCTGATCCCTCCCCTTTTACACCTTTATGGTTCACTATTGAACATTCTTTCCTTTTACCTTTTTCAATGAAAGAAGTCCTGGCCTTTTCAGCCAAATCTTCTCATTCCTACTTCCGCTTCTTTAGGCATACTTGTTCTTTATTGAAACCTTTGACTCAACCAATGATTGCTTCCAAGGCATCTTTTTTAGGTTCACCACTATGGCATAATTCCATGATTACTATTAACAATATAACTATTTTTTGGAATTCCTAGAGACGAAAAGGAATAACGTGGGTTAATGACCTATTTGATGGTTTGACTCCCTCCTCTTTTCCGTATTTCCAGTTCAAATTTGACTGTCCTTGCTCCTTCTTGCAGAAATCTTCTACTTTAATAGCAGTAATTCTTGACACCTTCTATTCTCTTCCTTCAACTTCTTCTTCCTTAGGAGAAAACCCTCTTCTTAAGATTCTAATTACTCTTCTAAAGGCTCCTTGATTTATAGACACATTGTATCTCCTAATCCGGATTGCCCTAAGAGTAAAGTAGAACTTGCCTGTGAACTAGATCTGGGATGTGAATGGATCATAAATTTCTGGGACAAATTCTGGTCCCGTTCTCTAAAAATATATAGATCTGCCTCTGTCACTCAATCTATGTTCTTTCTCTGTCATAGGCTTTACTTCACCCCTACTTCTATAGCAACTTTCTCATACTCTATGGACACAAATTGTTGGACTTGTTGCCCCTCCTAAGCTGACCTCATGCACCTACTTTTTCTTTGTCCTCCTGTTAAATTTTTGGGAGAAAAACGTGGTCCTGTATCTCTCACATTTTTCACATTCACATTCCCTTTTCTAATCTCATCCTTTTCTGTGGAAGCTTAGTCGACTCTTTGAAGTTACCTAATCATGTACTAGGTCTTTTTGACCATATGTTGGCTTTCGATTTCAACAAATATTACTTAATTGGAAAGATCTGAAAAAAGTTTCCATTCATCACTGGTGGAATAATTTATTCCAATTTTAATAGACTAGATATTGCTTTTGCCTCCTCTTGTAAACTAATGATTATTAGAGATCTTTTTTGGATGCCACTTACTTCATATTTAGACAAAGATGTAATAGCAAAAGAATCTTGTTTACATTCGGAACATTTTAAACCACTGTATTTGCCTTTTTACCTGTTCTTTCATCTCTCTAATCACTTGTTGGCAGATTGTATGTTCTAGTTTCTAATAAAATTACTTTTCACATTCATTTGAAGTTCTACATTATATATATTTCTCGGTTGTAAGAGTATTATCTTGTTCCCCTCTTCCCCCTTCTTGTTCCCCTTTATTACCTCTAAAAATATAAATAGCTTTCTTTTTGCTTTTATGCTAGCTATACTCTATATTCCATTCCATTTATTATGTCTTTGGTTTGTATTTTGCTGGTATTTTGTATCTCCTTAAATTACATAATAAAGCTTTTTTAACATAAAAAAATATTTCCATAACTACTGAAGAACAAGGCTACTCTAGAAAAACAACACAGCTCATCAAATCTATCTCATCCACCATCTCACATAGTGACCAATCAAAATGTCTTCTTAGCCTGCTGGTCAAGAAACATGATACAGAACAGCTACACTATTGCTATCCTCTTACAACCACTATGGACACACCATCTACAATCCCACATAGTACTGCTCACTATTCTACAAAACAAAGTTACACCATCACCAAAGCACATTTTCTAAACTACGTACACTCTCTACAAACAAGCATCACTTCAATAACCTTCTCACTGACACACAACCTGACTTGCTCTTCATAATTGAATCATGGTGGGGGAGAACATGGCGGCTGTGAGTTAAGCAGTCAGTTGCTGCCGGTGGTGCTCCCGTCCCTGCGGAGACATGCAGCAAGTAGAAAACAGCAAACCGGCAAACAATCGAGAACATTTCACTTCCTTCTGAATTCTTTGTGACCCCAATCCCCCCAAACTATGATCGTTTGAAGCTTGGCTCACCTGGGGGATGTGCATTGGAGCATCTACAGACTTACCACACTGGTTCGTAGCAGCCCTGGAGCTGATGAGGGGCCAAAGGGTGGCAGCTTGTGGACTCCTCTGAGTCAAGTCCCGAAGAGGGCAGAGGCAGCACAGGGTCTTTGCGTGCCGCGGCTGCTGCACCAGGCACGCTGTAGGGGAATGCCAGTGCGGAGGAGATGGGCTGGGGGTTGCCTACAGAGAGGTGTAGGTTTGTCTTGACAACCTTTAGCCCAACGTTGGAACAGTGTGAGGTACTGGGGAGACAGGAGAAGGGGGACACAAGCGAAGTAGCTGAGGTTGGTAAGCTTTCCCTACCTCTCCACCTCAGACCACAGAATGGTCCAGGGCAGACTTTGGAGGGCCAGGAGTGGGGGCTCCTTGAGACCAGCACAATACAGCCTACTGCAGGCTCGGGGGGGTCTTAACCTTAAGGTAGGGAAAACCCTGATAATAGAAGCTGCAAAGCTAGGCAGGAATTGAGGAGCAGCAGTGCAGAGGTCCACAAAAAGGAAACCTGTTGATAAAAACACCAAGTCACCCTTAGAAGGCAAATCTTGCTTACATACATACAAGAAGAGGGGTACCGCTGTGGAAACAGAACCTGAGGACAGTTTGTCCTTTCAGCTCTGTGAGATTAAGGGCAGGGGCACCAAAATTAGCAGAAATAATGGTCACTCCCTAGACTCTAAAGTAAAAATCACTCCGTCCTTAAGGTTCTATTTCAAAATTCTTCCACAGGTGTTAGATGTGGCTAACCAGGGAGAGACCCTTGGGAATGATTATGAGCGGACTGAGACAGAAAGACAACTTTCCCCAGGATTCATGGAAGAGATTGAGTCAGCAAATTCCTCTAACCCTACCCCTACATCTATACCTGCTATACCCCCTACACCTGCCAAACAACTTGAACTACTCGACAATCCTGAGATCTCAGGAGCAGGTATAATCATGACTTCAGCTGAATTTAGCAGGCATGTCAGAGGAGAAAACGTTGAAGCAGAAAGTGCAGAGGCCGGTGGCAGTGGTAACAACAATGTTAACGGCAATGGGAGTGGTTGTGGCATGGATAGTAGCCGTAGAGAAGGGGGAAGGTTTCTGAGGAAGAAAGACCCTATGTGTCATCTTTGGAGGCTCTTTTCTCTATCCTGTCTTTAGATATTAGAAAGGGGCTTGCTGTCTCAGAGACAAATCAGGGAGAGATTAGACTCTTCTGCGAATCTCTTGAGAAAAAATTTGACCTCCTGAACTCCAGGACTGTGGATCTTGAAAGTTTAGTGGAGGAGCTCAAAGACAACCTGGGAGCAGCCAAAGCTGACATTTCAACGCCCAAGAAGGAAGAGGCTGTGCTCCAAGATAGATTGGAATCATTGTAAAGCAACTCTTGGTGCAACAATCGATGCCTTTTGAATGTCCCTGAGGGAAATGAGGGAGATGACCTTAAAGCTTTCATTGTAACCCTCATAAAAGAAGAGGTTCAGATTGAAGATCTGAGGGATATACAAAGAATCCAGAGGGACCCCAATAGAACAAAACCAAGAAAGATCTTTAATAAACTTCCTGACTTTTTCCTTGAAATAGAAGATATTAAATGCAGCCCTAAAGCAGAAATCATTGAAACCCAGAGACTTCGCTTTTGAAATCCATTTGGATTTAGCTCGAGTCATTTTAGATCAACGGGAGCTAGATAGGAAAATGGATGACTTTAGGAAATTCGGGGCTGTCGTCCATTTAAAGCTCAAAAAATTATGCACAACAATAAAATGTTTCATCTGAAAACAGTGCAAGAGGCGGAGGAGATCTTAGAAAATTTAAGTCAAATTCCCTAATAGTTTCTTAACCGAATGTCACATCACATATTTATTATAAGATTGGATGCGAATAGTTGATTATGATCAAAGGTTTCATGAGGTTTTATAAATCCACACCTATCGTAAAGATATGCATGAGGCAGTTAGGGTCAGGAACTGAACCAAATTAAAATAGGCGGGTGTCACAACACAACACAATACACCACAACACAATACTAGAAACATCACCAGTAATAGTTGGAGTTTTAACTGTTTGCACACTTTAGTAATTAGTAACAATAAGGAACAGGGTAGGGTGCCCTGGCATGCAGAATTTAGACCTACTGTTGTGTGTCTATCTAGATACCGTATATGGGTTTCAGGACTTATGTCCTTATATAGGTACAATTTTTATTGCCCATATTTAGGCATAGAAATCCAACCCTTATTTAGGCATTATCCATGCTCACCAAATACAGGCATGTCCACCTATATCCGTCCATCCACATCACAACCAGTTCCTGGAAAACCAGACTCTTAAGCCTTTAGGACTTCCTCTTGCTTGGATTATTGATTTCTCCAAGAACTCATTTATTATGCTTGAACATCTATTCCTTAGGGGTTCATTCATGACGTTCCTCTGCCCGACTTTTAAGTCAATACTGGCATTCCTAAACACCTTCAAGGTATAAATATACCTTCACTTGCCATGGCAAACCACAGTACGATCCAGCTGTATACTTGCATGGCATAGCTACGCGGCTCACCACTGCAAGTTCGGAAGGAGATCGAGTCCCCACCTGATACACTGATCAGATGCTGTCAATTCCTCGCAGAGAATCCAGCTCCAGTGTTTCTTACTCCCCTTGCGGGGTGTTAGAGATGAAGATCCGGAAAGAGATTCCAACCTCTCTCATTCTAAGGTATGGAGCGGACTAGTACCTAGAGGGACTTTTGGCAAATCTTGGCAACACCAATGTAAACTATAGCTAAACTAGACTATAGAAAAATGCACCTACCTCTTACCTCGTACTACAATTTGGTTAGGTACACTGGGGTAGAACTAGCTAGAAGCACCAGATGAGTAGTCACATTTTAGCCTGTGTTATTTATGTATGTAATTTTATGAATATGTCATAGCTACAAACCATGCTATTGCAGTATTATTTTTTGTTACTGCTAATGCTGTACGTATTATACTTCACATTCTCTCTTACGATTGTAGCAGCTCATATCTCTTGCACGAAAAATAAGACTGTTCAATAAACCCTTTTTATTGAAACGCCCGTCTATCTATTTCTGTGTAACTCTGTAGGAACGAAGCATGCACGATTGACTGAGTGAAACTGTTATCTATTGTTTCCATGATTCTGAGACTGTTCCGATTCTAAAGGGAAACAAAGTTGTTATGTTTATGCGGTTGTCAGAAACTAATCCCTTCTTGTTCATTCAAGAAATTTCTTGTGACCGCTAAGTTAGCTGGCACACACAAGTAATTAAATTTAATGTACTCAATAGAGACATACTGACCATAGTCCTATGTCAAAACTATAGAGTATATTATTCCAATGCGCAGAGCCTATCAGGGATATAGGAACTACACTACATGGTACCCAATGGTTTGGTAAGGCACTAATTTAATGGTAGATACTGTAGTAACTCAGTCGTGCTTTTCTCAGAAACCCTCTACTCATAATACTCCATAAGACGTCTGGAGTGGGTGGGATAATATCCGCCATAGCTAAGTAGTACAAAAATCCTATATATCAGCTTGTAAGAAGCTCCTTTCAGGAAAAATCAGGAAACAACTCCATAGTTGACTTGAAAAAAAGGGAGATTTATTCTCTTACAATGGACCCAAGACTGATCCAGTCAAATAGCAGTAGATAGTAAAAAGATGCACATTTAACAATCTAGAATGCAGAACAGTACATACTAAAACATTCTAAAAAGGTGTACACCATAATAAGAAAGCCAGTCTCTACACACCCCATCCTATAACACAATTAAAAAATAAATAAATAAAATAAGTAAATTAGTAAGTATACCTAAACAAAACTAAGTAAAACAAATGTAATAATATACAAAATCATCCCAATGAGGAAAGGGAGTCCTGATGCGAGAACTACACCAGTTCGGTGCTGAATCAACAGAACCACAAGCATTATTACGGACACTATCCATAGAACTTTGAACCATGGGAACAACATTTTCAGAATCACCATTCCCAAAACTCTCGCAAGAAAGAGAAGAAATGTGTTTATTAACGTCATGCTCATGAACAAGGTCACTAAAATCAAACCAACTGGCGTCCGTTTGGGTCTTGAATCTTTTAAAAATTATCATAGCTTGTTCCTGTGTAATTTTAACCACAGCATATCGATTCCACCGCCCGCAATTTTGTAGCATTACCGCCATTTTTGATACCCTAACAATTTTTGCAGGTTCTGAAAATCTTGATTCTCCTTTGCAAACCTTAATAGGTTTCTTTATAAGCACCCAGTCACCAGAAGACAAAGAAGTCACTTTGACATGTTTCCTTAAATCAAAATTTCTCTTGTATGTTGTTTGTTTTTATTTAACATGTTCCCTGACCTTGCGCAAATCAATGTTCGTATCGATGTCTCCTAGTTTACCTCTTAACCAAGATGGACTGATCATAGAAATAGGTTTCCCACCCCTTAGTAAAACATAAGGAGAAACATCAGTGGTCGAATGGGGTGTTGTGTTGTAACTCCAGACCTTATCACAAAGATACCTAAAAACATCAAGATTGTTAGCCACTGCCATCTGTACTCCTTCTTTCAATAATCTTTTAGCTCTTTCCACAAGTCCATTCGACGCTGGACTATACAGAGGAACTAATACATGCTTCACAGAAACTTCACTCAGAAAATTCTCAAACGCATTAGAAACAAAATGAGTTCCATTATTGGTTACAATCTCAGCAGGAAGACCTTCAATCATAAATAATTGTTGTAAAAACGAAACCACAGATTTAGCATCAGTTCTTTTCACAAATGAAAAATATAACCACTTTGAAAAATAATCAATAATGACGATCAAAAATTTGTTATGTCCTCCAAGTAGATTGAAAGGACCTGAAAAATCCATCCCTAACTTTTGCCAAGGGCCTATAGGCCCTTCTACAGGGCACAAAGGAGAAGTGGATAAGCGCTAATGCTTGTCTGAAAATGTACATTCGGGACACTTATATACAAAATTCTTAACCTGACCATCAATACCTGGCTACCAATATAACTCCTTAATCTTTCCTTAATCTCCTACATCTATTACTTCCTCACAGTACTAGATTTACATAAGTGTCCCTGATGGGCAAGAAAAATAATTTTTGGTCTAATACCTTCAGGTGGTACCACTTTGTCCTCTCTAACTAAAACATCCTTCACTATGGATAATTCTGCAGCTACTTGCAAGTAGCATTTATCTTGCTTAGATAAACTCCTGTCACAAGGCCAACCTTGGACTAAAAATCTTTTAACTCTTTCAAAACAGAGATCATCTTTTTCACAAGAAAGCCACTCTTTCTCAGATAGCTTGCTACACTGTGTTAAATCACTGATGGTGAAAACCACATCAAGATCATTGTCCTTAACAACCAAATCCAATTCTGCAAAGGAATGCGTGACAAACAGTCAGCTCTAAAAAAAATTCCCCCTGGTATGTGTTCAATTTCGAAATTAAATTCTTGCAACCTAGCCAACAGTCTGACTAATCTAGAAGAAGCTCTGTTAGAACAGCTATGTCCAAGCATGTATATCAAAGGCTTGTGGTCTGTAAATTGTTGGAACCACGATCCCCAAATATAAATCCAGAACTTTTCGACAGCCCAACAGCATGCCAAAGCCTCCCTTTCAATTGTGCTATAGTTAGATTCAGCACCACTAAGAATTCTAGAAGCAAAAGCTATTGTATCCTCTTGACCACTGATCACTTGGCTTAACACTGCTTCTAGAGCTTTCAAACTAGCATCTACTGTTAAAATAGTGGGCTGTCCATGTGAAAATGCTCTAATGGCAGGTGCTTCTAAAATCAGTTTCTTAACAGAATCAAATGATTCTTGAGTTTCTTCAGACCATATGTATTTAGTATTTTTCTTCAACAAATTTCTGAGAGGTTGAACAATTAAGGCATAGCTTTGAACAAAGCGAGCGTAGTACTCACTAAGACCTAAAAACGTTCTCAAAGCATCTTTATCCCAATGGTCTTGGGGCATCCTTAATGGCATTAATCAAAGATAACTTAGGTTTTATGCCGTTCACAGTAATATTGTGACCTAAATAATATACATCTTGGGTAATAAATTTGCACTTTTTTTTATTGATAGTCATACCTACACTCTCCAACTTTTGTAAAACAGTTTCAAGAAGACTGTGGTGTGATTCCAAAGACGCTGAGTGAATTAAAATATCATCCTGAAATGCTTCAATGCCATCTATATTTGAAAACAACTGATCCATAAGATGTTGAAAAATGCTGGCTACGGACGCTAGTCCAAAAGGTAAACATTTGTACATATAAACTCCAAAAGGAGTAACAAAAGTGGTCAAGGGTTGGGATTCTTTTGAGAGAGGAATCTGGTGGTAGGTAGATTTTAAATCCATTGTAGTAAAATACCCACTACCACCCAGGTTGGCTAACATCTCCTTAAATCTGGGCAAAGGGTGACAGTCGATGAGAATATTGCGGTTTAGAGCTCTCAAATCCGCACATAGATGAATCTCGCCTGAGCTTTTGCGAGCGAAAACACTGGTGGAAACCCACTCAGATGACTCAACAGGCAATATAATGTCTTGATCACATAACTCATAAAGCATTTTTTTAAAATCATCGCTAGCAGATAATGGAATTGGTCTGCATTTTTGAACCACTGGGACCGCCCCTTTTTTGAGAACAGTTTTATGTTGAAAACGCTTAACTAAACCAACTTTGTCAGAAAATACATTGGCGTATTTTATGAGTAAATTAATTAAAACTGGATCATCACAATATTTGAAAGAATCATTTATTACAGATAATATAGGTAAATAACCAACACAACAGGTTCAAGATGTCCGGGTTTTAAAATTATTCCTAACTTTGCTTGATCTTGCCAGCCTAAAATGTCACGACCATTTACAGCCATGTAAACTTTGATGTAAATTACCCGCCCTTTAAAGTTGATGGAATCAGCAAAATAACCACACATAGTAAAATTAAATTACCCAAAAGCCTTGGGATTGACATCAGTGGGTTTAAGTACAACAATTGACCAAAAATGTTCAAAGATTTTGATATCCAAAATGGTGATCCGGGAGCCTGAGTCAGCCATAATGTTGATGTCAATAGTCCCTCTTAACATGTTGCACAAAGGACCTTTACATTTTTTAATATCACTATTCAAAGTATTAATTTCAATTGTAGACAATGTATTACTCATAGATTGGCATAGTTCGTCCTCATCAACATCTAGGACATTGACTTTGCTTTTATGTTTTGCAGATCTACAACCGTATTAAAATGCCCAATTGTCTTACAAATATTGCACCTTTTACGTAGTGCAGGACAATTTCAATTGTTGCCCATATGGTACTTGGAACCACATCTATAACAAGCATTTCTGTTATCTCTTTGAAAATTTATATTTTTGGGTTTAGTGGAAACCACATTCACACCTGGTTCATTACTTTTAATGTTTGAAGTAGTTTCTATGTTGCAAGGTTTGCTTGCAGAATCTTGTGTTAACATTTTTGAAGAGATAACAGAGCGTTCGATGCTTCTGGCAATATCCATCACTTCATCAAGTGAAGGATTTTTGTAAGTTAAAATACGTTCTTGTATTTTTTTATTAAAACAATTGAAAACTAATTGATCTCTCAAAGCCGTGTCTAAATATGAACTAAACTGACATTTAGCTGCCAGAACACACAAAACAGCTAAATAATCTTCAATTGATTCATCTTGTGTTCTACCATAACAGACGGTTCGTCAATGTAGTTTTTACCAAGTCTAGCCATGTTTCATCACCAGATGGCGCTGGAACCAAATGTAAATTATCAAATACATCTTGGCCAGCACTGCCTAGATGATTAAATAAAAGTGCTCTCTTTCTAGAGGCAGAATATTTTAAGCATCTATAAGTAATTATCAAAAATTCTATACCATTTGTGCCAAGGCACCAAAGGTTTACCTGGATCTTGTAAAAACGGTGGAGGTTGCATGACATTTTTTGAAGAGGAAGACATATTGTAATGTATATCAGCAGAGAAAACAACACTTGTATTAATAAAAGAAATGTGAATCTCCAAAAAATGCACTAAATAATAAAATTCATATTAATTGAGCTGCAGTGAAATGTGAAGAGAAAACACATAAAATAATAAATAAATAAAATAGTAATGTCACCGTTCAATTGAGTTTCAATCAACAAAGTTCTACAGCATGTGCTTATCATGGAAGAAAGCACCAAGAATGAAGGATGAAGAAATCTATAGACTCTTGAAACGAACAGTAATGTCCGATTGATCCGGCGTGCTGTCCCGACAATTACGGGCAAAATGAAGATGGCTGCTTATCAGTGAATAGCGTCCTGTACGTGGGCAGCGTCCTAAACGTGGGAGTGATATAGATGTTCCTCATGTAGAAAGGAAATCCGAGAAGCGTCACAACGAAGAGTAGCATCACAATGATCTATGCTGTGTAGATACGTCAGGAAGAAACGAACAGCATAGCGTGAGACATGAAGATACCTAAATCAAAAATAAACAACTCTGCAACGATCAACAGGAATGATGAAGGTAAACAATCCAAGGCATACAAAATCCAGCCAATTTCACACTCTAGCGCACATAAATAGCAATCAGATGTGCGTGTGTCGAAGTGCGACTTTTCGGAAAAAGTTAAATAAGAAAATGGACAGTACCTTTTCTTCCGTTACGCTGAGTTGGCGTTAAATCGACATGCACGATAGATGTCGAAAAGCAATGCTGCAATAGTTACAAGTTGATAGTAGAATGAAGAAATCCACTAGTAGATGTATACTTTTCCTTAATGAAGATCAAGTAAATAAATAGAAATACATTTAGTATTTTTGAAAATCCGGTGAGTTCGAAGTTCGTGGGTCTTTAAGAATATCGTCACCAATTAATGTAAGAAGCTCCTTTCTGGAAAAATCAGAAAACAACTCGATAGTTGATTTGAATACAAGGAAGATTTTTTCTCTTACAATGGACCCACGTCTGACCCAGTCAAATAGCAGTAGATACTGAAAAGATGCACATTTAACAATCTAGAATGCAGAACAGTACATACTAAAACATTCTATAAAGGTGTACACCATAATAAGAAAGCCACTCTCTACACAGCTGTTTGGTTTGCTTAACGTTGAAGGATACAATGTTCCAAGATATTGTGCACCTTATCTTTGTTCCCTTTAAACTTGCTCTGCATTTTTCAATAAAAAATATCTAATAACAACAACAGCACTGAAACCGGTGGAACTGTACCCGACAAAGTCGCTGTCATTTTTGATTATATAGGTTTTAATGAAACTGATGAGAATGCTATAATCATTCCTCTTAATTTGAGGAGGTCCATTACTCTAAACTTATAAGACATGGTCTAATACCAAAAAGTGCTCGAGCAGTTTTTGTGCTAGAAGCACATGACTCTCACCAGACTCTCATCAGACAGAGGTATTCCACTCATGTATAGTATTCCCTGAATCACATCCAGTAACAAAAATATTTCACTTCTACAAGGAATAATTTCGAGGATATTGAAATTCCACTCACATACCAGGAGCTCTGGTTTAAAGGTGCCCTAAAACATTTAAATCACATTACCAGGCTCAGTCCACTAGGTAGACCAGGAGCAACATGGCCGGTTTTAGCCAGTTACACACCTGACCCTGACATTGAATCAATGTCAGACGAGGAATTACTTAGTAATATACAAAAGTTAATAGAATTATACAGTTAAATCACAACTGTCTAAAAGTCCTGAAAAGGCCTTCACTAAAAACAATACTACCTCTTCTAAAAAAAGTGGGAAAATAATAAACAACCTTCCAAAGAGAAGCGATCTCATTCCTGAGGTAGGTCTCCTCAAAAGGAGCCCTCTAAAAGGAGGTACAACATCAGGGATAGTTTGAGAAAACGTGACAGGCATAAAGATTCTAATACAAGTTCCTCTTGCTCCTTTCAGATATTGTCGCAGACATCCGAAAGAAGAGGACGGTCTGACCCCAAAGAAGAATGTGTGAAGTCCAAAGACGATCAACACATTCAGAAAAACAAACAAAAAGCCCAATTCACCAAAAAGAAGGTAGCTAGTCTGAAAATCAGACATGCCAAGAATTCGGAGGACACAACTCAAGAACAGAGAATGGGCTCAGACAAAGCTGAACCGTGCAGCAGAAGTAACAATAGCTCGCCAGAACCTGAAGGGACTTCTGGAGGCAGTGGACCTGAATGAAGACATTCAAGTTGAAACTGCATACACCAGGATTAGTTCTCCACCATAGGTTATATGAAATACCACTCCGGATAGAGGGAGGCATGCCAAGAAAAGTGAAAGCACTCTTTTAGGAGCGACTTTCAAAAGGTCATGATATACCTCTAGCAGAACAAGACTGGCCACTAGAATTTGTCAGGGAGTGCCCACATGGCGAAGACATTATTATGCCAGCCTTCCCCAACCATATTCCAGTACATTTAAAATATACTTATGCCAGGAAATGGGCAGTTGCCCAAGCACCAGCACTATACAAAAATCATGTAGGATGGGATGAGGATTCGCCTCATCATAAAATCCAGTTGAAAAATCAACCAACTGCACAAAGACCCAGAGCCCAGATAATCCCAACAATTATCAGCCAATCTCTAGAATTCCTTTATTTTCAAAGGTTTTGGAGAAACTGCTCAACGTCCAGCTTACTGCCTTCATCTCCTCAAAAAGTCTGCTAGCCCACTCACAATATGGGTTTAGAGAGGGCCATGGAACAGAAACTTCCTTAATCACTGCGAGTGAGGAGCTCAGGAAATCACTGGATGAAGGAGGGAAGACTGCCCTGATGTTGTTAGATCTGTCGGCAGCCTTCGATACCGTCAATCATAAAATATTAATTGCCAGACTGTCCGACTTGAGTGTACAAGAATCTCCCATGACTCTATTGACATCATATCTCATGGAGAGATCTTTCCAAGTTGAATTAAGCGGAACCAGATCTCAAACGTTCGATCTGCAATGCAGAGTGCCGCAGGGCTCACCTCTGAGCCCTACGCTTTTTAATGTCTACGTGGCCCCTCTGGCCGCATTGATTAGACAGTTCAGGTTATCTGTAATATCTTATGCAGACGATATGCAAGTGGTCGTATCAATAACTAACAATGAGGAGGAGATTGCCGACCGTTTTAACAATTGCATGTCCCATGTCAACACCTGGATTGAATCTAACTGTTTAAAACTTAACCGAAGTACTGCTTTTGGGAGCCAATCCTCCGGTCTGGTCCTCAAAATGGTGGCCTTTAGAGGTGGGTGAGTGCCCAACACCTGTCTTAAAGGAAAAAAATCTAGGGGCAGATTTACAAGCCCCTTGCGCCGCTTTTACACCGCCGTTACGTCACTTTTGTGATGCAGCGGCAACGCAAAAGATGTGCCATGGTGCGGGGTATTTACAATGTGACGCATCGCTCAGATGCGTCACGTTGTAAAGCCCTGCGCCAGAAGAGGTATACCATCGCAGGGGGAGGCTTTCCGGTGCAGGAACGCCTCCCAAAAGTGGCTGAGTGAAATCTACCAGATTACAATCAGTCACTTTTAGGCCCATGCTGCGTCAAAACCCTGCGCCTGCTTTAAGCAGGCGTAAGGATTGACGCACCATTGTGCTCATAGGGCCCCCCTGATCATTGCTGGAGCCGCGTCGCGATTGCGACGCAACTCCAGCAATGCGCCGCTTTTACAGCACACATGCGTGATGCATCTGTGCCGGTTTTGACCCATGGTGCGCCGCATTGTAAATCCAAACACAATACCTGAAAAAGCTCCAACGTCTGCAGAACACAGCAGCAAGACTGATTTTGTAAATTCCCAAACATGAATCAGTATCCCAGCAACTAGGAGTACTGCACTGGCTGTCGGTGAGTAAAAGAATAATCTTTAAGTCATTGTGCACCACGTTTAAAGTGCTCCAAGGAAGGGACCCTTCTTACAAGACGTCACGCATAAAATACTATGTGCCGTCTAGGAACCCTAGATCTGCACAACTAAAACTGCTGCAAGTCCCCAGGTTCAAGCAGGCACGCTGGGGAGGAAGGAGCTTCTTTCTAAGATCTGCAAAATCGTGGAATCTTCTTCCACTAACAATTAAAAACAGCCCGATGCTCAAATCATTAAGGAAAGCAGTAAAAACATGGCTATTCCTAGCAGACCTCTAGTTTTTACGTTGCACACCCCACCCTTGCATGCCCCTCTGAGTCCTTCAGCGCCAAGACGCCTCTGGGCATTCGCTGCGCTTTATAAATCCAAAAATCAAATCTAATCAAATCAAAGGCAGTATCCAATTAAGCAAGAAGATAAAAAACTGGTCATGAAGATCTTAGATCAACTTGAATACCAAGGGTTGATTGAAACATGCACCTCATCAATGAACAATCCTTTCTTTCCTGTTTCCACACCAGAGAATACATATCATCTAGTTTTGAATTACAGACACTTAAACTCATGTTCTAAAACATTTGCAGTGCAAAATGCAAACAGTACAGCATTAATGAATAACTTGGTACGTAAAAATTATAAAACCACTATAGATATTTCTAACGGTCTCTTTTGTCAAAACATAGCACCTAAAATTAGGTATTTGACAGCTTTCTCAATAATGGGGACACAGCGTCACTTCTGCGGACTCCCTCAAGGGTTCAAGAACAGCCAGGGGTTTTTCTCAGCAAGGTTAATAGAGTTACTACAAATCTATGATGACGAGGCATAGTAATATGTCGATGAAATCTCTCTGACAGTCGATGACCTGGACAGGCATGTGAACAGGGTGAACACCATTATTCTGGGATTCGCCTCTGAGGGCTACAAATTACATTTTAAAGAATCTAGAATTGCCCATCTCAATGGCCTTTCCTAGGATATGAACTAGCAAGTGAAGTCAAAATCATGGCAGCCAACTTTTTAGAAAAATGTCCTCTGCCTACTGAATTTCCCCCTCTTGATCAGTACGAATTTATAATTTGAATACTGACGGATCTGTACAACCCGCTAAAGGGGGTAAACAATCTTATAGTGCAGCATGTGCATACGTTAAATGTCGTATGCGCCATGGCAAATTCAGACCTATGGGCACAAAAACGTGATCGCTGGAACATTTTACAGCTCAGTAAGCTGAACTACAAGCATTCATAATGGCACCTAAAAATACAGATCACAATTTCCCAACACTTCTTTTTACTGTGTTCATTCTTACAATGAATATTTACAGAATTGGCTTCAAAACGGTTTCAAAGATGCAAAAGGTGGCACAATCAAGCACACAATGCTTTGGGAACAAGTAGTTCAGTTGCAAGACGGACTACAAAACATTCACGTGATACACACTCTGAGTCATCGACGTGAAGGCGTTCACGTTGAAGGGAATTCATTGGCTGATGAAGCCGTGAAAGGGGCTGTGCAAATGGCTTCCGTAGCTGCAATCACTCATTCAAAAATGAAAATAGACAGTGAAATAATACTGTCTGTCAACGCTTCAAGCAAAGGCAGCGATGCCGCTACCTAAAAAGTTTCCACTCAAATAGTCATATATAATTGATGCTAACAGCGTTCAGTTTGCTTGAATCCCTGGAGTGGGGGATAGGGTAATTCCAAACATGGAACAAAGAGAGGCTTTGATGTATGAAGCACATCTGGGAGAGGGTCTGATACATCTGGGGATCTCTAAAACAATGTTAACTTTAAAAGAGATGTTCTGGTGGCCAGGGATGAATACACTGATTCACATCTTCATCAAGAACTGCATAGACTGCAAAAGAGATCGCAGTACAGAACACCATCAGACACCTGACTACAGCGTAGCCAGCCCAGTACAGACACCATTGTTAGATAGCATTAGACTATCTACATGCAGGCATCCCTTTGGACGAATGCAGTCCCACAAACACTAAGTCAAGGTTCCTTTGTATGTGGCCTCAGCGCTCAGCTAACTCTCAAACTGTTATAAAAGATGTGCGAGTCTTTATTGGCACATACGCAATTGGCACAATACACTCTGACCAGGGTCCTGCGTTTAGCTCTTGAGCTTACAACGAAGCCATGGCCAGTTTGGGTGTAGCATTGTGGTTCTCCATTCCATCCTGAGGGAAATTTGGTTGTGGAAAGAAGAAATCAGGACATAAAGCAGTCTATAACAGCTAGGGTATTAGGTTCGGGTGATGGGTGGGTCAAACATCTTTATGGGGTCTAACGTGCATTTAACAATTTGCCAAGAAGTTTTCTAGGGGTGTCACTCCATATAAGGTCCTATTTGGGATTAGAATGTTGGTACTAGACCTTGATTGTCACAGAACAGTGGTGGAAAATAAGCAATTTGATATCAAAGATCGCTTAGCTGTTTTACAGGACTTAAATGAACTAAGAACAAAACAAAGCAACGTGTTCCTGAAGCCAGCCACCACTGGGGAAAATCAGGCCGTCACAGCAAAGCCTGTCTGGATTCCAAAGCTTGGTGATCTAGTAAGAGAAAAGATCACTGACAAGAAGGAATTTGGCCCTTCTTACAGACAACCATTACTTGTCCTAGCAATCCACGGATTAATAACAGAACTTCTGCGGCCCCTTGCTGGTAAAAAGGAGAAAATATTTGTGTCCAGCGACCTGATCAAACCACACTATGTGGCCGATACTAAGCAGTAGACCTTGTGGACTCCGACAATGTAGCAGACACACTCCACTAGCTACAATCCAAGAGGTTCAAACTGAGAGACTCATCAGCTTTGAACATTCTACAGTGAGAAATGAAGGGCTAAACAACAAAGCTATGGAACTCGTCCCTCTTGAGACCCAAATAACAGTTCGTCCTGATAAAGCTGTCTACAACAAAGTAACAAGTGATCATTTGGTTCCATCAATTTCAACAAATCCTGATGCAATTCCAACCATTGACAGAACTGCCTCTGGCTATTTCAATAACTTTGATATGTTTTCTGAAGATCCCAGCCAACCTGAAACAACAGCAGCACAAAAAACTATCAAAGAACAAGCAACAAACTTTTTTCATCGCCTGAAAAAGACTTTTCTAGTTTCACCAGGTATTGAACTATGGATTGTTTAGGGAATTATTTTCTTTCTACTTTGGTTAGCTCTGGTAATAACACTGGGTGTGCTGATAAATTGAAGATATATTCAAATGGACACAGCAAGTGAAAGAGTGATCTTACTTCTCCAGCCACACAAATCATCCCAACGTGAAGCGAGAGACTTGTCAGCAGTGAACATCACAGCCATTTCTATACCAGATGGTATAGTTTGGGACAGAACTGAAAATGACATTTTTGGTCCGTCTGAACTTTTGAAGATTCCACACTTATTTAAGATTTCTTTAAGTGCCTTTTTTACCTCTAGTACCTTTTCTGATGATTAGGACTTCAAGACTGTTAATAATATGATGTCAGACTTAGAAATGTCTGCAGTATTCCCTAATCATGAATATTTAGCGGGTCCATCAGACTATGAACATATGTATTGTTATAACCATTATGGTCATCATTTCTTGTATAAAAGTGCATCACCTAGAAATGTATATATGTATAACCAATGGGAACATTGTCCCACACCTCCAAAGGGTAGTTCAAAAACATTTGCAAAGAAGTTTCCATATTTTTCAGGGCTCAACTTGTCAAATCCAGAAACGTTTTACTTTAAAAATGTGAACAAGACAGGAACGAAAAGTATGTTAACCAATACAAAACAGATTTATTCTGCAGCCTTTATTGCCCAACTGTCTACACAGGGTTTCAACTTTTGGAATGACAAAATTGATGCAAAAACTGTCTGGGGTACAAAAGATTGGCATGTGCAGGGGGTAGAAGCTTAGTTTAGAGCCTGTATCATCCCTGAACAAATTATGTTTTTGAATGACACTGTCCAACAAATGTCTTGCTTTGGGATAGCCAAGATCAAAGACATGAACACTTCGTCCATACCTGCACCTGCAAGGATTAGCACTACACAGGGGGTGTTCGACGTACATACTATTTAGCATCACTACAGATCAGATCCAGGTTGGAATAAATGGTTGCTCTGGCCCACAGATACAAACTACTGTCAAGATTGATTCCTGAACAAAACACAGGGTTTCACTATCAATAGGCCAGACTCATGCTATGTTCAAAGGCAGCATCCAGGGGTAGTAACAACATACAGTGCAGGGAGATTTTGCCTTGATTGGCTAAACAAAGCTACACTAGAGGATGTAAAACAACACTTATCTTTACTTAAAGATGGTGCAGACCTTAGGAAATTCTTGCTAAGACCAAGAAAACTGCATCAAAAATGTTTCATATATGCCAGTATCTACGCTGCTTATAAGGAAATATGGAAGATTACCGAAGCAGAAACTGCAGAACTAATACGAGAAATTGATCTTATTAATTTAGAGAAATCTCTCTCTGTAGTAGACAATGGTTAAACGACTCTGTCGTCCAGGATATATTCATTGGACAGTATTGTATCTCCTGCCATAGACATCCTGGAACAAGACTTGGTCATGTTGCAACATTGTCAGTCTCAATTACACTGTCTCATGCTATTAGGCTGGACGCTACAAAATATTCTTGCAGGCTATGTGCCTTGGCGATTAATCAACACTCTGTCACTGTTTTCAGAATTCAATCTCACTGATAAACCGATCAAACTGGCACAAAGGGGAGCAAACTATGCAGTGCTAAGCATTGAAAAACTGGAAAAATTACCATTCACTGTACCAGAAATACCAGCCACTGAGTGGATCATACAAGGTAAAATTACTTTGCCTGTTACAATTTTCCATTTTCAGTATTGCTTAAAACATATACCAGCAGGCAAAATGAAAGTTTTGGTGAAGAATACATCAAGACATCCTGGGATTTACCTTACCCACACAGATGTTGGACTGGAGGGCGTGAAGTGTTTCTTAGCGGTACAAACTGTGAAAACGCACTAAGCTGTTATCTACTTTGTCAGGTTATTAATTTACATGGGACCTGTGATGGTTCCCTACCAACTCATCCTGTCACCTGCAAGGTTCACCAGCTGCGTGATTAATCCAATTTTTGGACAACTTTCAAATAGTAGTTACCTCATGTTGAATGATCACAGCTGCTGCGGCATGTTGCCAGGTATTCCATATCTAGTAACAGTTACATCCAGGGTCACTTGCTGTATGCAAGTCTTGTTTCCACAAATAGACACAGTCAGGGAGTTGCTTTTATGGTCTTCACTGGACATCTCTTCTATACGAATTGATACTCTAAGCAAAATGAAAGCCATTCTTTTGCAAAAAACAGTGCCACTGACCTTTGCCAAAGAAACCTATGATCTTCAAGTCGCAAGGACTTCTGCCAAGATACATGCTCTTTTGAATACAAACTTCCCTATACACTTCTCAGAAATGTTAAGTCATATCTTAAACATGTCTGAGCAGTATTGTACATGTATTTCAGAATGTGTGTTCAGGACTGTTAGCACCTTTTCAAGCAGTCCTCAGAATTATTCCAAACTTCGTGCACTCTGTGTTTGGCGGGCTGCCGCTCCTTTTAGCACTTGTAGCAGTGATCCTCTTTTTATTCCTACTGCTATGATATGGCAAGCCACATCACCAGCGACACCCAATTCACCGTGGAGAGAGCTCTGCAGGGATGAAGTGTCGGCAGAGCATTGTCCACATTTTGGGTTTACCTTGTCTACGAGAATTAAATACCACATGGTTTCTTTCATTCAGACCAATCTGGCAAGATTGCATCTTACCTGTTCTATGCTGCCTGCTTTGCGGTGACGAATGCCTGCTGGACATCTGTCTAACACTCCCATCAGTCTTGCCTACGGGTATCAATACTCTGCTGGACCCGGTAACGTCCAATGTTCTGTTTTGTCCCCAGCGGCTACCAATTCTGAAGATGGCATTAATTGAGATCTCACAGATGCAAATTACTACTGCTGAGGTATGAGAGGAGACAACAGGCACACAGGTAACATCCGATACGAACATTGCTGATGTGAACAATGCTGAAGGCGATGCTTCTCATCTGCATGCGGTTAGTCTTCTAAACGAGATAATCCAACTTTCATCTACAAGTGTAGAGGACTTTTTGTGTACAGGATTAGAAGATTTTATGTTTTCTCCATCCCCAGGCACTGACTTTTGATTTGGCACACAGTGTACTGAGGAACTCTGAATTTGACCTTCATTTTTCAAAACAAAGACTAACTTTGGATCTTTTTTCCTGTGATGAATTTTGTTTCCAAATTAGTTTTTTTCATTTTTTGGCACAGTAATATGCTTATAGTAGAACTATTCATAGAGAATAGTATTCTTTGAAAAACTTCCAGTTTTTAGTAACGGGCCTTTTTTCTTCTGTATTTACGACCCATTTCATAATGTATACACTCATGTTCATTCATTTAGCATTTACTGTAAATATATGCCTGGAATGATACATTGCTTTAATATGTACAGCGCCATTATATTTTATGCATAGCAACACTTTTAAATGCATTTTTTAGAAATATGTTATTAGACATGTGTAGTATGTAGGTCCATACATACTAGTAAGGATGTAGCCGAGGCAGTAGTGGTTGAGATTAGAAGTAGGTTTATTAAGCCATAAATAAGTTTACAGGAAGTATTATGCTGGAACAAGCAGCCCCACCAGGAGCAGCCTCTTCGCTACTCAGCCCATACTCCAACTGCCAACCTCATACCAGTCACACAAGCATTCCATCCATGTCAATCATACTCACATTCTAACCTGGAACACTCACACTAGCAGAGTAGCTTGGAGCATAGAAGAGCAGTAACATAAACACTAAACCCAGAATACTACAACGTGTTTTAGCAAATCATGCGAAACTCTATTTCAGATATGTTTAGCTTGTTTAGGACTTAGTAATTTTGTTCATACAAAAGTGGAGTGGGTGGTGTGTGTCGATTTCGATACCGTATATAGGTTTCCCGATTTATGTTCTTAAATAGCCATAATTCGCATTGCCCATATTTAGGAATAGCCAGGTCCTGGTTGTGCATGGAGGGCACTGTTGGGATTCATCAAGTTGTAGTGAAACCGGCTGGCGGCTCAATGCTCTACAGTGCCTGGTTTTGAGATGGCGGCCCATCCTGAGCAGGCAGGAAGCTGCGCCGCTACTGGAGTTGGAATAAAGATATTCAAGAGGTTTTTCGAATTGTCGGAGCTCCGAGAACTGTGATGTCTACTTCGGATCGAGTGCTGCACTAGTGGTGGCTATGTTCACCACTTAAGAGGTGCACTTTCTAAAGAAAAACATAGTTGATGGTTTGGCTTTGATCGGCGCACCATGGATATAAATTGGCAAGTCACGAAACTAGCAAAAAAACATACAACCTGCCTTCATTTCTATGCGGACTGAGGAATAAAGTGAAGTGAAGCGGGACAATACCAACTTGCTGGCGTTTTATGGATGACTGATGCCTGACTCTGTAATCGCTGCCGTTACGACGATGCAACTCGATAACTGAGAATGCCGCGTGAGCTTTGTAAAGCAGCAGATTAAGGTTTGTGCTCTAGATCGGTTTTCACCAGTTATACTTTTTTCTGGTCTAGGGGAGCTGATTATCAAATAGAAGCTGGAGCAATGTGTCATTTAAAGCCTATAGCTCATTAGTGCTAGTTTGCACTGCATGCCGTCTCTGCACACCCAGGGCCTAGGGGACAATGCACTCCGCTCAGCAGTCAGCTCACCTCAGACCAACATGGAGGGCTCCATCCCCGGTTTCAGCAGATAGATTGTGTGCCATAGTCATGGATCGGGCCGCTTGTGGGGAAGGTGTCCTGCACTCATCCAGAGTCCCTTTCCAGTGGCATTGCCGATGCCATATTCAGAATCACGTCCGAGCACAGTCTGTGTGAGTAAGTGCGTATCTGACCAAAGCCCACCCTCACACGAACAAAATTGCAGCAAGGGGCAGGACAACAAAGGATTTCGATAATGGGAGACGATAGATTGAAGTCTCTTATGGCTGATATTGACACTGTGGTACACTCCTAATTGCCTTTGCTGGGTCTTCATTTTTCTGAACTTTTAAATATTGACTTTGGACTGGCACCCATTTTGAATTTCCGGGTGGCTAACACCCATTTTGAACTTCTTCTACGACCACTAGAAATAGAAGAATTACAAACTGTGTGCTTCTTGTACTGTATGGCAATGCTTCTGGAATGGCCTGTGCTGGGTTTTCCCTTCAGATGGGGCAAACTCATGGCCACAGAGAGAAAACAGTCTGTTCCCTAAACTGATGCTGTTTGTTCCCATTTAGTACTCTTTCTCTCCTTGTCTACTTCCCTTGCTCCTATCCCCTCCTCTCCCCTGAATCTCTCCTCTTTCCTGCTACACTGCCTAGCCCCCTGTCATTTGCGCCCTTTGACTAAGCACTCCTTCTCCCCTTGTTGGAGAAAGATCCTATATTCATACCCTGGAGTCTTAGCAAACTAGCTGAGAGAGTCCACAGCGCCAAAGGAGCCACTCACACCTGAGGTAAGGGATGGCACCCCTTGCCACAGCACTCCCTCTCCTCTTTTTGGGGAAGGATCCAGTATGTAGGCCTTGGAGTCTCAGAGACCCCTCTGAGAGAGTCCACTGCATAAAGGGAGCCTCTCGCAACAGAGACGGGAAATGATACCACTTCCTCTAGGATCACAGCTTACTGGACTTTGGACGCAGCTTTGACTCATCTACCAGTTTGTGTCCCCGTTGCCTTCTCCCTCCTCTTTCCATGCTGTTTCTCTCACCCTCCCCTCCTCTTTCCCTACTTCATTCACTGTCTACGTCCCCTGCTCCTACTCTCCCTTGTTCTCTCCCCTTGCCTGCTTTTTCCCTTACGTACATGTGCTTATTGTTTATCTCAACCTTACATGTAAATATGTTGCTATGCTCTTGTAACTGTGTAACCTCAGTAACAATGTAACCTGCAACTATGATCTGATACTCATGTCAAGTGCTCTGATACCTCTGGGTCTATACAGCACTATATAAAACCATTAAAACAAATAAATAAATAAAATAAATGTAGGCATTATCTATGCTAACCGAATACAGGCATGGTCACCTATATCCGTCCATCCACGTCACAACGAATTCTTGGAAAACCAGACTCTTAAGCCTTTAGGACTTCCCCTTGCTTGGATTATTGATTTTTCCAAGAACTCTGTTATTATGCATGCACGCCTATTCCTTAGGGGTCCATTCATGACGTTCCTCTGCCCGACTTTTACGTCAATACTGGCATTCCTAAACACCTTCAAGGTATGAATATACCTTCACTTGCCATGGCAAACCACAGTACGATCCAGCTGTATACTTGCATGGCATAGCTACGCAGATAGCCATGGCAAGTTCAGAAGGAGATCAAGTCCCCGCCTGATGCACTGATCAGACGCTGTCATCCTTCTCACAGAGAATCCAGCTCCAGTGTTTCTGGGTGCAGTGTTAGAGATTGAGACCCAGAAACAGATTCCAACCTCTCTCATTCTAAGGTATGGAGCAGACTAGAACCTAGAGGGACTTTTAGCAAATCTTGGCAACACCAATCTAAACTATAGCTAAACTAGACTATAGAAAAACAGGACCTACTTCTTACCTCGCACTACATTTAGGTTAGGTACACTGGAGTAGAACTAGCTGGAAGCACCAGATGAGTATTCACATTTTAGCCTATGTTATGTATGTATTTATGTATTTTAATGAATATATGTCATAGCTACAAGCATGCTATTGCAGTATTATTTTATCTTACTGCTAACGCTATGTGTATCATACTTCGCATTCTGTCTTACGATTGTAGCAGCTCACATCTCTTGCTCGAGAAATAAGACTGTTCAATAAACCCTTTTATTGAAACGCCCTTCTATATATATCTGTGTAACTCTGTTGAAACGAAGCATGCACTATTGACTGAGTGAAACTGTTATCGATTGTTTCCACGATCCTGAGACTGTTCCGATTCTAAAGGGAAACAATGTTGTCATGTTTATGCAGTTGTCAGAAACAAATCTCTTCTTGTTCATTCGTGAAGTTTCTAGTGACCTCTGAATAAGCTGGCACACACCAGTAATTACGTTTAATGTGCTTGATAGAGAAATACTGAACATAGTCCTATGTCAAAACTATAGTGTATATTATTCCGATGCGCAGAGACTATCAGGGATATAGGAAGTACACTTCACTACAGTCCATGTAAATGGGGTGGCGTTCTCCAGAGAAGGGTTCATGGGTGGGAAGGGGATGCATGGGTAGGGGAGAATTGGGGTAAAAAAGATTTTAAAAATCCTCATTCGCCTTTTGGCATAATCGGTTTCTACTGGTTATTGGTCTTGGTTTGGTGTTGATACTTGGGGAGATAGGGCATTCTCAGGGTTCTGCTTTTTAATCCCCCGTGAGAACGTTACAGTGTTTATCCTGGAATGTTAATGGTCTCCGGGTCAAAAAAAGGAGGGAAAACATTCTTCAATATCTTAAAGACTCTCCTGCATAGCTAATTATCGTACAGGAAACATATCTCCCGAGTGAAGAAATAAGTGGGATCTGTGGAAAGCTCAGATGGGTGAAGCATTGTGTAAGTTCCTGTCAAAGAGCTAATATTAGGGGGGTAGCCATTCTAGTTAAAAAACAAGCACATGCTCGTCTTTTAAAAACTATGACATACCCAAGTGGCACGTCGGTCATTATCAAATTATTTGTTAAGGGTACTTTTTTAACAGTAGTAGGCTATTACGGCCCCAACCAGGACAACCCCTCCACTCTGAAAACCATTTTTGCGAACTTGTTGGGATTTCCAGATTTGACCATTTTAGCTGGAGACTTTAACATAGTCTTGAACCCTCATATGGACAAATCCCCAAGTAGCAGGGCAAATGTTTAGTCTAAATCCAGGACATACCTTCAGATGATGATGAGACAGAACGCTGTACCCGCTATCTGGAGGGAAAAATCAGGTGTTTAATTAGGTGTCTCATTTTAAAATTGAAAATACGGACATACATCAAGGAACGATTACATCTTGAGCAGTAATGATTTGAGGGGCAAAGTTGAAGACATATGTTATCTGACTCCCCACCTATCAGACCATGTGGTGGTATAGATGGATCTAAATTTGTTAGAAAAACAACAACTGAGGATGTTGACATTCAATCGTACACTTCTTCTAGATGAATCAGAAGCCTGTTACTTATCTCAGGAGACAGAGTTCTTCCTAAATATAAACAGAGGTTTGGCAGAGATTCCAGTGGTTTGGGATGCCCTGATGCCTATCTGAGAGGTTTAGTAGGACCTCTTATAAGAACAGGCAGTAAAGGGAGGAAGTTGCACACATCGAGTGTGAAATGAAGGAGGTTGAAAGGAAGATCAATATTGAGGATGACCAAGTAACATGCCAGGCACATATTGCGAAATTGAGAACTTTGAAGGATCATTTAGAGAATATTATTCAGACCAGGGTCTCGAAACAATCAGAAGCTAGTAAGCTTGCCCATTTTGAATAGAGTGAGGGGGCTAGTAAACTTTTGGCATGGAAGGTCAAAACTGACAGGGTACAAAATCTTATAAAAGAAATTGATAATGAGTATACTAATGCATCGGCAGTTAACGATGAAGAGATCGGAAAAGCCTTTTTCACCTTCTTTCAAGACCTGTACAATTAAGAGAATGAGTTAGATAGCAACTGTGCAAGGGAGTGGCTGAATCAGATCAACCTCACCTCCTTGAATTCCGCCCAACAAGAAAACCTAGAGCTTGAGATATCTCAACAGGAGGTTAGGAAGGCTATTTATGCATGTAAGCAATCGAAAAAGCTTAAAAAAGATACTATACAGACAGAATTCACAATTCTAAATGTTAAAATAAAGAAATCTTTGGTATAATCTGTCATGTAGGGATCCAAAAAGAGCATTGCTGTAATTCCTCAAAGGGGGTGACAGCTTAAGCATAAGTGAAAGTAGGCTTTTTTTTAAAAAAAAAACTGTTTTACAAGCAAAATCTGGATGGGACATGGAAAGATGGCAGGCAAAATCGAATGCCTTGGACCATAAAGATACAAGAGGTTTCTGGAATTTAGTCCATGCCTGAAGAATTGAGGGAAGGACTACCTTTGAGCCTAATATTGGCAAGGATGCCTGGCGTCTTTATTTTAAGGATCTGTATTCAAGCTCACACAATGGTCCCAGTACGAGTGGGATCTCGGTTCACTGCCAAATTTTAAACTTTTCTGGGGACACAGCGGCCTGTATGTTGGCTGAGATGTAAGCTTTCATTGCTAAGGTATTACCAAACAAAGCTCCTGGGTTAGATAGAATCCTCGGGGATTTGTATAGAAATGAACAGGTAGTGTGGGCTCCATACCTTCAATTAAAATGTAATGCAATCCTTCAAGGTTTGCCGCCCCCCCACACTTTGGCAGGGGCAGAGATTATCCCAATATATAAAAAGGGGTCCCCCATTGAACTCGTAAATTATAGGCCAATTAGCCTTATTGATGTGACCCAAAAAATCTTTTCCAGAGTATTATTAGGAAGACTCCAAGAATAGATAGAGGACCTTAATATTTTAACCCCCTTGCAAGCAGGCTTTAGAAGTAAAACATCAACAATAGATCAGTTATTCAGGCTTCAATTGATCTATTGGTAGCATATAGTTTTGGAGGGTGGGAGCCTTTACCTCACACTCGTGAATCTTAAATCAGCGTTTGATATGGTGGATCGTGGTCAGTTGTGGGGCATTTTTTTGGATATGGGGGCTCCACCCTACTTATGCCACCAGCTCAGGCGCCTCCACGAGGGAACATTCGCGAGAGTAAGGTTCAGCTGGAATGGGAAACTGACGGCACCTTTTCCCGTTGAAAAGGGGGTGAGGGAGGGCTGTGTGCTTGCACCAACTCTCTTCTTGCTCTTTCTTAACGGGTTAATTGAAGACCTTATTCCCTTTAAGGATATTGACTCCCCAAAACTAGCTAACCACAAATTTCCAACATTAATGTTTGCTGATGATACCCTTTTTGGTGATGCAGCGTGTATTAGAGGAATTTAGTCAGTTTTGCAAGAGGAGGAATCTGGTGGTTAACATCAAAAAGACAAAATATATGGTCTTTAATGCCAATTCCATAAATTGTCCACATCCTAGAATAGACGATAGACTAAGTATGGGCGAATTTTGCGAATTTGCGGTTTGCTAATTTGCATATTCACAATTTTGCAATCCGCAAAATCCGCGAACTCTCGTGAATTTGCGGATTTTTTTTTTGTGTTCGCATGAGTTTCTGCCAGTTCGCAAGGGTTTTGTACCAGTTCGCAAACGCGAACTTACTTGTCGGGTCGCAACGGTCACGACTATGTTGTTTCTACGTCTGGTTCATCACAGCACCCTCTGTTTCACCACTGCCACCCTCTGGTTCACCCATGCCACCCTCTGGTACATCACTGCCACCCTCTGCTTTATCACTGTAGATTATGGGTGGAAAAGCACACCTGCCCTGCTTCAACTGACATGAATTAATTTGGGGTTGATTAATGTGTCACTGAATTTGAACTTCCAGTCTGGCACCTGTTTCCTTATCTGTAATTGCTTTCTGTTGCAGTGCAATTTTTTTCACAGGACCTTTGTGGCCTACTTGTAGCTATTCTCTGAGCCTGCTGTGAGGGTCAGAGCAGGGTCATAGAATAGTTGCAAGTAGGCAACTGAACTCTGGAGGGGGCCCTCAGAAAGCACTACAGGGAATGGTTACTAATGATGAGCTTGAACTTTTGCACCTGCTGACTGCTTTCAGTTTTGCAAAAATCGTTTTTCTGCAATTTCAAGGGATTCGCAGGGCGCGAATTTGCGCGAGATCCAATTCGGAAGCCGCAAATTCTTGCAAATATGCGCTTTGTTTTTTTGCGGCGTGTTAGTTCGCGTGGTTTTGTGCGTTTTAGCGAGCCGCTGGTAGCGCAACGAGGCGAAGTTACCCTTGCGGTCATACATGGGCACGGCCATCTTATTTGCGTGACGTATTTCTGTTTCTGGGCGCTATGTGTAATCTCGCAAAGTGTGCAGCTCGCTAGTACAAGTTTGCGTGTGATCGCGGGGGAAATCTCGCGCGAACTTCATTCATTACTATGGTTCTGGGCATGCTTTTTATATCCTCTGTCAATCTCTGCCATCCTTTGCTTGTTTACTTATTATCTATCCCTCTATTTTTCTAGCTCTATATTTTTGTGTTTTCTGCTACTTTTGGTTAATTTTAAACTACTTTTTTAAACTCTTTTCTTTTCTTCTTCCCTATTCTATTTCTTATTTATTATTTACCTTCCTTTCTGCCCAGACCATGGTAAAGGGAGCCGGGAAGCAGCCTGAGAAGGGGAAGGGTCCCGCACCCCATGCCCGGCTCCCGTGCGGGTGTTTGAGGGGGGGGCAAGTCACAGCCTGGGAGATCTTTAGCACGGAGGAGGTGGCCGCACTAGTGTTTTATGTCCAGCGCCGCCTCCCCAGGACCATCATGGCAGGCGGCAAGATCGCTAGCGGCTACAGGATTCGGGAGCGCCGGAAGCGGTCGGAGAAGGTGTGCCGGGCCATGTATCAACATTCTCGGGTCTGGCGCACCTACAACCAGGCCACCCACCGTTGGACGGATCTCCTGGACCGGGAATGCGACTTGGTCGACCTGCTCGGCCTCGAGATCCCTGGGCTTGGTGATTAGGAGTAGCTATTTCTTCACTACTCTGTTTTCTCCTGCTCTGTGTGTTATTATATTGCAAATTTTAGTCTTTTACCAAGAGCTATAATGCTGCATATTACATTGTAGGGAAATTATATTTCAAAATCTTCTGTGCATTTCAGGTGCACTGCTCTCCTTCTCAGTAGCATTGCTACTATGCTTATTTGTTTTCGATTTTGTGTTCATTTCATTGGCCTGAGAAATTATGTATAGGTGTAGTTTAAAGAACTGCGTAATGCTAGACACTAAGGATCAGATTTTCAATTACCGGCGCATCCCTGCAAAGTAGCAGGGATGCGCCAGTAATTGTGCGCCACGCCACCACCACCCATGGTGCGCCGTATTTACAATGCGGCGCACCATGGGCCCAAAACGTCACCGAAGCGTTACGCATCTGTGCCCTAAAGGCGGCGCATTGCTGGAGTTGCGTCGCAACGATGGCGCAGCTCCAGCAATGCTCTGGGGTGCCTCATCTCCCCAATGCTGCATCAAGCTGTACGTCTGCTTCAAGCAGGCGCAGGGTTTGAGTCACGCATCACTGTCCTAAAAGTGACTGATTGAAATCTTGTAGATTTCCCTCAGCCAATTTTAGGGTGCGTTCCTGTGCAGGAACGCCCTCCCTTGCGCGGGAACGCCCCCTGATGGCGCAGGGCTTTACAACGTGATGCATCTCTCATATGCGTCATGTTGTTAATATACGCCGCACCATGGCACCTCTTTTGTTCTGCCGCTGCGTCACAAAAGTCACGCAACAATGGAGCAAAAGAGGGGCTTGTAAATCTGCCCCTACAGACTCAAGTCCAGTCCTTCCTTTGTACACCTGGCAATAAGAAGAAATAGTGGTGGTGGATTGATAGTCTGAGTATTTTAATGACTGGTTAATGTAGTAGGAAACCTTTTAGTGTTGTCGCTGATCTGCAATCGTGATGGAGTTTGTCTGTCAGTCCTAGGCGAACCTTTTTAGTAGTTTGTTTAGTGAGTTACATAACTTTCCAAGTCGATGGTCCGCAAATCAAGCAATACTAACATCATAGTAGACCACAAGAGATAGGTCAATATATCCCGTGGAATAGTTGTCTAATTGCTATTTCGCCAAAATATTTTGTTATTGTTCTTTTGAAATGTTTGATTTGGTTGACAACAATCATCCATGTTTTCGGGTATTTCATTCTTTCATGTTGTACATCAGCTCCCCCCAGGGGCAAGAGGACAGAGGAGGAGGCGTTATCGGCTGCTGCTGCTGTTCAAGGACAGGATCGGTCAGGCGAGGGCTCCTTTGCTGGCCCCGGTAAGTTTTAATTTTAATATAGAGTACCTAATATTTCCTAGCGTTCCTCATTCGATTTTTTCTAAATCGTCTTTTATCTTCTTGTAGACTGTATCTAAATTCTTATCCTGCCTCTACTATGACTCCCTGTGGTATTACTAGATTATTCTTATTAGTCTGTCTGTGTAGCTAACTAAGATTGCACATTTGGCAAAAGGTGTTAAACGAAACTCCCATTCTAGTCAGCAATAGCTCTATGCACTGAGTGCAGTCCTCTGGGATTGTCCATAATGTCTTTTCAAGTCTTCTAAATGTTTATGCTTTGACAGTTACCAACAATAAAAAGGTGAATGACCACCAAGAAAGAATAAGATACTACTTTACTTTTGTTTTGGATAGGAGTACAATCCACACTACTACTGTTGCAGGGACAAATCTGCACAAACAGAACTATGTACACTAAATAGTGCATTGTTTATCAATTATAATAGGCGCAGGTAGACTTTCCCCATACCTCAGTGATATCAGACTTTGAAGAACCCCCAATCTCCTTACTGACTAGATAGTGTGGCAGAGTAATTTAACTCCCGAATTCATTGATGATTGATCTCCAATGATGATTATCCAACGCAAATTGCAAAACCTTTTGCTCATTCACTCTTGACCAAAAACCACAGAGTCTTTTTAAGTTTTAAAGCTTTATTAAAAGTAAAAACATTTATTAAAATCAAGCTTGTCATAAAACATAAACGGTTGATTAAAAATGGAAAAGTGCTTAGTGATTTATTTCACACATATATTGTGGGCGAGCCGAGCCCTCACCTGGTTTTAACTTTAATTTTTCTTTTTGGTGCTGAATCGTTGGTCACTCCGTCCTAGTGATGATGATTTGTTCTTAGAAGTGAAGCTTCTGTTTGTTATGAGAAAAATGGTCCGTGTTAAAAAGCAAGCATTCATCAGTTGTGCCAAAAAGTGCACCAAGACAACACCCTTCCCTGGAAAAAGGGAAATTTTTACTTTAGAGTAGACAGTCACAAATTATTAGATTGGATTCTGTATTCACATTTCTTCATTCCTAGAGAAAATACTAGTGAGTGGTGTATGTCTATGACATCTAACATTCTTAAATGTACTTTGTAGGTGGAACATCTGGTGCTGGGTCCAGCGGGGAGGTGGAGGAGGAGACTTCTGGGGAGGAGGCGGTGCAAGTGCCGGACGTAACTGCTGTGTGGGTTGCCACAGTAGTGGTGGGCAGTGGTAAGCTCTTATATTCCTTACTTATTGAGATTGCAGACTGCATAGTGTGCTCCCCATGAGAAAACGTAAGGTTTGTCCAGATGAGAGACATGAAGAAGAATGATTGACATATAGTTTGAATGGATGGATGCCTGGATCATGGTACTATCTGACTCTTAGATAGCATATGTGTATCTAGAGAGAGTAGACGGTCACTGGATGAACTAAGTGTTACTTTGAAGAGCATGTAACACCGCACCCGCACGTCCGTCCCAGTGTAGGAAAGGCAAGGAAAAGAAGTTGTAATTTTGTCCAAATACTACCATGAATAGTAGCAGTAGTTTGTATTGCAAGCACAACATATATCCGGCTATTACAATGGCCACTCACTACCTCTGTTAATGAGTTTAGTAGAACTCGGTCATTCATGTGTGGATGTATCACTGTTCACTCAATAAAAAGCAAAGCACCTAAAGTCATCTCATATGTAAGCAAATACATACCATGTGCAGTGATAGATAATCAGATTATTTATCTTCTTTATTTTCCTTTTCTAGTATTCATTGGCACTGTAGGGTGAAAGTTAAATTATTTAAGCACTAGCCCTTGTAACAGAGTATTCTCAGTGCCACCCATAATTGAAAAGTAAGAGCATCACCACCTACAAGTACTGGACTGGTAGAGTAATGCAAGTCTGTCTTACTCATCATGGCGGGCGTCTGTTTTTCTCGGCTGCAAGTTGACTGAGCTGGCATTATGCCGGCTTGCAGAAGTTAACGTAACGATTTTGCTAAACAAGAGAGAAGAAGAAGAATAAGGCTGGTGTACTGTCATAGTCGACTCTAATGGAGTGAGTCCATAGTGCTCGTAGAATTGATTCCTTAAACTCCCACTAATGTTAGAGCAAGGATGAAGAAGTGGGAGGTTAGATAGATACTGGCCACAATAGTTATGTACTGCGCTTGCAAGTTGCTAGTTCTACTGTGACACAACTTTCTGCTGAATCATTTTGTGCTAGTCTTAAAGAGAATTGGTTACAGACTATGTCTTACTTTCTTCATATAGATGCTCCTTCCAAACCAACACGGAAGGAGCTGGCTAAAAGGGCCCAGCAACGGAGGCTGGAGGCCACTGTCACCGAATATCGGCGGCTGGTGGCCCATGAGGAGGAGGACACGCAGAGTACGTCGACAACATCCACGGCGACACCTGTATCCTCCTCTGCACTTCCTGGGTCAGCCAGTCAGCGCAGCAGGTCTCCAGAGGTACGGAGCCAGGGTACCGCAGCCACCCGGCACCGCCGAGCAGCAAAGAAATCAGCTGCCCCCCACAGCGGTTGCAAAAAAAGGATGCACCGCCTTTCCCTCAGGGTGTCCTACCTCGACCTGGGCCAAAAAGTCAACAGCAGCCAGCAGTAGGAGGAGACTGTCCCTTGCCCCTTTTTTAAAGACTTCTGGGGGGTGGGAATTGGGAGTTGGGTTTTCTACTTTTTTGGACTTCGTTTTCACGACATTCGTTGGGGTTCGGGAGGGGGGGTGGGCTGGGTCTTACGGGAGATTATTTATGTTAGGGATATATAAATATACTTTCAACTTTATCTTAGCATACATGTTTTTTACTGCTTTTGAGGCTGGTGGGTGGGGGTTTAACAGTAAGTTTGGTTTCCTGAAACTGAAGTGGCATCTTGATGCAAGTTGTGTAAGTACTAGTAATTGCCCAAATGTTTTCAAAACTAAGTGCCTGTCACAGAGTAAGTGAATTCAATAGTCTTAGGACTGTCAGTCTCTCGTCTCTCCTAATACTCCATTATACTACCTCCCCCCAAACGCTTATCTTACCTGTAATTTGTATTTGGAAATAGGGCTAGGCACAGGGCTGGCTGCATGGGAAATGGCGATTAAGGTTGGCAATCCTGGGCAGATGAACTGTCATCATTGCGGTGGTACACAGTGGCAGTTGCAGCATCTGAAAAAAAAAGAAAATTAAACCTTGTTTGTCCTTACCGTAGCATTAGAACGGTACGATAGAGAACATAGCGGGTGACAGTACACTAGAACAGTGCCACAATGTAGCCTAACAAATGGTGAAGTATTGAAAGTATAACTAGTACTTGCATTGAATTTCTTTGACATTGGCTACTACTACAAGAAATAGTACTGAAGGTGAAGGACACAGCAGCGTAATAATTTGCCACGTCTAGGAGGAGGATGTTCTTGATGACCAATAAAGTTGATGGCACACATGAAAATCTGCTTTCATTTGCCAATAGTGACTCAGTGTCAAGCTGAGTAAGAATATATCCTCGGATTCCTTCACCAGCCTGTTGCTATGACCTTATCCTCCCCAGCAAGTGTGTGGAAATATTGCTGTCATTTATTCACACATCAATCAAAACCACACAGCCCGGGGGAAGAGGGTTAGGGTTTGGAAAATGAATGGGAATGGGGGTTTTTGGGAAAGTTTTGTTGAGAGAAGAAAAAAAAGCACAGCATGGACAAACAATAATTGAAGATAAACAAATCTTTGGGTACAAAGCTAACCATAAATATTTTAAGTGACATAAAGGAAGTGCATGCACTACTGCATGCATGGTTAATGGCCCCCCTCTCTTGGTGCTCCCCCACTCCCGGTTCCCAAAGTGAAAACCCTGGGTATCTTTCTTAATCCCCAGATTACTGTTCTTCCACAAGTTAATTCTGTGGTCTCTTCATCTTTTTTTCCCTCAGAGTGATTAGGAAAGTTTCCCGCTTCTTTTCCCCCCCAGCTCTAAAAATCATCATGCTGGCCATGGTACTGTCCCGTATAGACTATGGCAACATAGTCTATAACGGAGCCCCTGCATACATGATCCATCGTTTACAACTGGTGCAGAATCAGGCGGCCCTCCTGATCCATGGCCTTCCCAGATATCATCGGGTCACCCCTTTACTCAAAACTCTGCATTGGCTCCCCATAAGAGAGCGTGCCCTGTTCAAACTCGGCTGTCTTACCTATCAAGCCAGAGCGGGCACCGCTCCCGAGTTCATCTGCTCTCTTATCAAACCATACTGCCCAGGCAGAGAACTCCGCTCGGCCCATTTGGCCCTCCTTACCATCCCCCGCTTTAAAAAGCAGAGGGCGGGCGGAGCGAGATTCGCTGTCCTGGCTCCAACGTTTTGGAACTCCCTCCCGATTGCTCTGCGCACCTCACTCTCCTACCCCCAGTTCCGGAAAAACCTGAAAACTTTTTTGTTCACCCAAGCCTACCCCTAAATCTCTCTGCTGCTGCCATCCACTGATCACCACTAGCGCCATGAAACCGCTGGGTATGCGAGCGCTGTACAAATGTTTTTAAATTCAAATTCAAATTCAAAAGTAAGTAGTACATTCGACAACCATAAATGAAAGAATGCGACAGTACAGGGCTACAGTAATAATTATGCATTTTCACTTGCCTATCTCTGCACTCAGAGAAACACTTCTTACATTAAATTAGGTTTAAAAAATAGCAGAAGTAAAACCTATAGAATGGCTGTAGGGATGAATTTAGAAGCAGAGATCAAAGAAATGCAGAGTCACACTCATAGAAGTTCACAGCAATAACATTACTTAAAAGATAATTTGAAAAGAATGGATACTGTATCTGTATGTTGTTGTAGTTGTCCTGTTGAATTTGGTAAGTTGCATGCATCCAGCCATTCCTCTCATTAGTGGGACTCCTCCATTCCAGCTGATGCTCTGTCCATCAATGTTGGTGACCAGAAGACACCCTGTCCACTGCCTGCCTGGTGGATGCTAAATTGCGGCTCGCTAATGTGAAGCCTGACTTCATCCTTTTTTTCCCATTGCACAGGCTGAAACCCGGCCTGTAATTATTGATGGAAAAACAGGAAGTGATATTAGAACACCACTGACAAATAAATATAAGGTATGTATGCTGTGTAGTGCAAAAAGTCACACTTTGAGTTTCCTAATAGACAGTACAATATTTTTGAAAGTGCGTACTCTGTCTGAGTCTCCTTTTGAAGGATAAATAAGTATGGGCAAATTAATTTAGCAGATCTTTCCCCTCAAGCTAGGTGTACTGTAAACTGTGTTTTAGAACAAAATTCTTCCATCGACCTTTACATATACATAAATAATACATATTTATTTTTCACAAAGACACACATTGACTGGATGGTGTCATTCACTGTTAACACAAGCAGGCATGCTTCGTTTGTTGAAATTTAGAACATTCCAAGATGGCGGTGTCTTTGACTGACACTGGGGCGCTAGTCCTTCTTTCATTTCCTAACCATGTCGATCTAAATAAATGGCGTTTTGGGATACTACCACTGTAAACACACTGACGAAGGTAATCCACCGAAACGCGTCTGTGAAATAAAGCCGCTGCTGCTGCAACCAACCCTGCGAGTGCTGCATTTTCTTTCTGAACTGGGAGAATATTGAGCGTTAATACGTAAACGGAGCATCACCGTAAGCGGCACCCGTCTGTTTTGTGCACCGTCTGCTGATGCAACGAGGAGCGTGATATATATATATATATATATATATATATATATATATATATATATATATATATATATATATATATATATATATATATATATATATATATATAGTTAGGATTTTTTTTGATAGGGATTTCTGAAAATTCTATGTTGAATAACTTTGGCGTTGATGGACGGAATTGGCTGAAAATTCCATGAAAATGGCACATTTTGTTTCTGAGCGTCCCCTGAAAGTTTGGGGAGGTTTCGTCAAGCGGGGGCCGAGAAAAAAGTGGGTTCCCAAAACGTGTTTTTAACATTGAGTTTTCCATAGGGCGGTTGAACTCACTTTTAGCTCGAACGGCTGAATGGATTTCCACAAAACTTGGCAAAATTGTAGGGACTGGTAGCCCGATGTGCCTTTGCTATGTCTCAAGATATATGCTCCAGTGGTTTTTACGAAAATTAACTTTGAAAAATATATATTGGGCTACATTGGGCTATATATATGTTAGAGCCCAAATGTAGCCCAATGTAGCCCAATGTAGCCCAAAGATGGCCACCAGAGACAAAAAAAAACAAATGTAGCACAAATATCAGCCAGATGTAGCCCAACTATATCCCAGTGACAGAATGTCCCAGAGTGTTCTAAAGAACAACTAGAGTGCTAACAGTCTTACTTATGACAAAAGTATGGCACACCTGAAATCATCTTGATTGGAATAAAGTGTTAACACTTAAAACATTTAATTTGCAAAGGAACAAAATGAGGTGTTTCATTTTGCCATAGAAATGTTATATATTACCTACTGGCAGTCGCCAGTAGGTAGTTAGGATTTTTTTGAATAGGGATTTCTGAAAATTCTATGTTGAATAACTTTGGCGTTGATGAACGGAATTGGCTGAAATTTTCAGGAAAATGCCACATTTTGTTTCTGAGCCTCCCCTGAAAGTTTGGGGGGGTTTCGTTAGGCGGGGGCTGAGAAAAAGGGGGGTCCCAAAACAGGTTTTTAACATTGAGTTTTCCATAGGGCGGTTTGACTCACTTTTAGCTCGAACGGCTGAATTGATTTCCACAAAACTTGGCAAAATTGTAGGGACTGGTAGCCCGATGTGCCTTTGCTATGTCTCAAGATATATGCTCCAGTGGTTTTTACGAAAATTAACTTTGAAAAATTATATATTGGGCTACATTGGGCTATATATGTTAGAGCCCAAATGTAGCCCAATGTAGCCCAATGTAGCCCAATGTGGCCCAATGTAGCCCAAAGATGGCCACCAGAGACAAAAAAAACAAATGTAGCCCAAATATCAGCCAGATGTAGCCCAACTATAGCCCAGTGACAGAATGTCCCAGAGTGTTCTAAAGAACAACTAGAGCGTTAACAGTCTTATTTATGACAAAAGTATGGCACACCTGAAGTCATCTTGATTGGAATAAAGTGTTAACACTTAAAACATTTAATTTGCAAAGGAACAAAATGAGGGGTTTCATTTTGCCATAGAAATGTTATACATATATTTATATATATATACATATATATTCACTGAAAAAACCATAGGTTATAGACCATATATAGTTAGGAATTAGCATTTACAAAACCTTGAAAATTCACTGAAAAAACCTTAGGTTATAGAGTAGACCATATATAGTTAGGAATTAGCATTTACAAAACCTTACTTTACTCACACAAAACCATTGAAATTCGCATATATAGTTAGTTGCACTAACTATATATCGCGCACCCGCAATCCACTGCTGATCATGTCACATATTACATCATACATGACATGGTCAGTGACATCACTGATGACATCACTGATGACATCTCATTTGACATTACTGATCACATCACTGATGACATAATTCATGTGATAATACGATGAACCTCTTCAGACTCTAATATAACCTTAGATACACTCAGTGTAAACAGACACTCACAGACTGTCACTCTTCCATGGAGTTACTCACACACCTAGTCAGTCATGCAAAGAATCAATCACACCTCCATTTCCTCAACTATACATTTATACACACCTTACTTATTCAAACATATACTAACACATATTTACTCTCTTATACAATCCCTGATACAAGTTCACAATGATCCATACAGCCACTCACACATTCACTTGCTCTTATGCACAGTTATTTATATATGTCAACTCTCACATGTACTGTGTTTTACATATGTACTTACTTTGACATGTAGCACTGAGATATCCATTCACTCACCAGTACACTCATGCACACAGTCAACCGCCCATACAGCTGTTTCCACATGCACTTTTGAACCCGTACATCTAGTGAATCAACTGCTCACACATCTATGCACAGAGTCATACACCTCCCAGCCACCCACACACACACTCAGTCTCCCATACAAATACTTGGGCAACCAATCAATAACCCATATAGTTACTCATATAGCTACTGATCAACACATGCAGCAGTTTACAGAACAACAGACATAATGATGCACAAATTAAGACAGTTTAGTAACTAACCCATGCACTCAGTGAGACACATTTAATCACTCACTCATACAGTCAGTCAAGCCCCTACTAAATCCTTCATCCACACACTTATACATCCACTCATTCTTCAATATGAAAGACATATTTTAACTTTACAGAAACATACAGTCACTGGATGTTGTCATCAGTGATGTCATTTGAGATGTCATCAGTGATGTCACTGACCATGTCATGAATGATGTTTTATGTGACATGATCAGCAGTGGATTGCGGGTGCGCAATATATAGTTAGTACAACTAACTATACATGCAAATTTCAATGGTTTCGTGTGAGTAAAATAAGGTTTTGTAAATGCTAATTCCCAACTATATATGGTCTATAACCTATGGTTTTTTCAGTGAATATATATATATATATATATATATATATATATATATATATATATATATATATATATATATATATATATATATATATATATATATATATATATATATATATATATATATATATATATATTTAGGATTTTTTTTAATAGGGATTTCTGAAAATTCTTTGTTGAATAACTTTGGCGTTGATGGACGGAATTGGCTGAAAATTTCAGGAAAATGGCACATTTTGTTTCTGAGCGTCCCCTTAAAGTTTGGGGGTGTTTCGTCAAGCGAGGCTGAGAAAAAAATGGGGTCCCAAAACGTGTTTTTAACATTGAGTTTTCCATAGGGCGGTTAAACTCACTTTTAGCTCGAACGGCTGAATGGATTTCCACAAAACTTGGCAAAATTGTAGGGACTGGTAGCCCGATGCGCCTTTGCTATGTCTCAAGATATATGCTCCAGTGGTTTTTATGAAAATTAACTTTGAAAAATATATATTGGGCTACATTGGGCTATATATATGTTAGAGCCCAAATGTAGCCCAATGTAGCCCAAAGATGGCCACCAGAGATAAAAAAAACAAATGTAGCACAAATATCAGCCAGATGTATCCCCACTATAGCCCAATGAGAGAATGTCCCAGAGTGTTCTAAAGAACAACTAGAGCGCTAACAGTCTTACTTATGACAAAAGTATGGCACACCTGAAGTCATCTTGTTTGGAACAGTGTTAACACTTAAAACATTTAATTTGCAAAGGAACAAAATGAGGGGTTTCATTTTGCCATAGAAATGTTATATATTACCTACTGGCGGTCGCCAGTAGGTATATATAGTTAGGATTTTTTTGAATAGGGATTTCTGAAAATTCTATGTTGAATAACTTTGGCGTTGATGGACAGAATTGGCTGAAATTTTCAGGAAAATGGCACATTTTGTTACTGAGCGTCCCCTGAAAGTTTGGGGGGGTTTTGTTAGGCGGGGGCCGAGAAAAAAGGGGGTCCCAAAACAGGTTTTTAACATTGAGTTTTCCATAGGGCGGTTGGACTCACTTGTAGCTTGAACGGCTGAATGGATTTCCACAAAACTTGGCAAAATTGTAGGGACTGGTAGCCCGATGTGCCTTTGCTATGTCTCAAGATATATGCTCCAGTGGTTTTTACGAAAATTAACTTTGAAAAATATATATTGGGCTACATTGGGCTATATATATGTTAGAGCCCAAATGTAGCCCAATGTAGCCCAATGTAGCCCAATGTAGCCCAAAGATGGCCACCAGAGACAAAAAAAACAAATGTAGCCCAAATATCAGCCAGATGTAGCCCAACTATAGCCCAGTGACAGAATTTCCCAGAGTGTTCTAAAGAACAACTAGAGCGCTAACAGTCTTATTTATGACAAAAGTATGGCACACCTGAAGTCATCTTGATTGGAATAAAGTGTTAACACTTAAAACATTTAATTTGCAAAGGAACAAAATGAGGGGTTCCATTTTGCCATAGAAATGTTATATATATATATATATATATATATATATATATATATATATATATATATATATATATATATATATATATATATATATATATATATATATATATATATATATATATATATATATATTCACAGAAAAAACCATAAGTTATAGTGGATATATAGTTAGGAATTTGCATTTACAAAACCTTGAAAATTCAATGAAAAAACCATTGGTTTTAGGCCATATATAGTCAGGGATTTGCATTTACAAAACCTTATTTTACTCGCATAAAACCATTGAAATTCCATATATAGTTATAAGCGCTAACTATATATCGCGCATCCGCAATCCACTGCTGATGATGTCACATATTACATCATTCATGACATGGTTAGTGACATCACTGATGACATCACTGATGACATCTCAAATGACATCACTGATGACATCACTGATTACAACATCCAGTGACTGTATGTTTCTGTAAAGTTAAAATATGTTTTACATATTGAAGAATGAGTGGATGTATAAGTGTCTGGATGAAGGATTTACTAGGTGCATGACTGACTGTATGAGTGAGTGATTAAATGTGTCTCACTGAGTGCATGGGTTAGTGACTAAACTGTTTTAATTTGTGCATCATTATGTCTGTTGTTCTGTAAACTGCTGCATGTGTTGATCAGTAGCTATATGAGTAACTGTATGGGTTATTCATTGGTTGTCCAAGTATTTGTATGGGAAACTGAGTGTGTGTGTATGGGTGGCTGGGAGGTGTGTGACTGTACATAGATGTGTGAGTAGTTGATTCACTATATGTATGGATTCAAAAGTGTATGTGGAAACAGCTGTATGGGCGGTTGACTGTGCATGAGTGTATTAGTGAGTGAATGGATATCTCAGTGCTACATGTCAAATTAAGTACATATGTAAAACACAGTACATGTGAGAGTTGACATCTATAAATAACTGTGCATAAGAGCCAGTGAATGTGTGAGTGGCTGTATGGATCATTGTGAACATGTATCAGAGATTGTATAAGAGAGTAAAGTAAATATGTGTTAGTATATGTTTGAATAAGTAAGGTGTGTATAACTGTATAGTTGAGAAAATGGAGGTGTGATTGATTTTTGGCATAACTGACTAGGTGTGTGAGTAACTCCATGGATGAGTGACAGTCTGTGACTGTCTGTTTACACTGATTGTATCTAAGGTTATATTAGAGTCTGAAGAGGTTCATGGTATTATCACATGAATGATATCATCAGTGATGTTATCAGTCTTGTCAAATGAGATGTTTTCAGTGATGTCATCAGTGATGTCATTTGAGATGTCATCAGTGATGTCATCAGTGATGTCACCAACCATGTCATGAATGATGTAATATGTGACATCATCAGCAGTGGATTGCGGGTGCGCGATATATAGTTAGCGCTTATAACTATATATGGAATTTCAATGGTTTTATGCGAGTAAAATAAGGTTTTGTAAATGCAAATCCCTAACTATATATGGCCTAAAACCAATGGTTTTTTCATTGAATTTTCAAGGTTTTGTAAATGCAAATTCCTAACTATATATCCACTATAACCTATGGTTTTTTCTGTGAATTTCATTGGTTTTTTAATAGCAAATATGAAAAGCTTTAAAATGTCAAGTACGTGATAGATAAAAACATTTTCGTATTTATGCACGCTGATGTGCTTTGAACGCTGCCCTCCCCCTCCCCTCTTTTCTCTTAGTAGTACTCTCTCTTTGCAGATAGTGAACGGTAGTTAACGCAGGCCTTTGCCCCCGTTGTAATCCGTCGTGCCTGCTTGTCTCTCCATTTGATTGATTGTTATCCAAGCATTTACTGTTTTAGAATTGGTTCTATTTGGATCATTCTCTATTTACAAACAAGCACAAAGTCGCAATACTCTGTTTAGTCTTTGCAGATAGTAAAAAATCGTGTAAAAAAATAAAAGTAATCGAGCAAAATCAGTAGGCCACTAATTGGATCTCTTTTTGACCTCGCTAAAATAGAAATATTAGGAACAACCCTTCATGAGAAATACGAAAATAGTGAGATGAACTGAGCTCCACACCATGAGGGCTGCAAGACAGCTCGACTCCGTCACCCACCCCGCCCAAAATAACGACAAACCCTATGCAAATATTAAAAATATAGACAACACACCAGCAAAGAAACAGGGTAAAACATTTTATTAAATAACTATTTACATAACTATTTTATACTTTTTATTGCCCGATCCGGCTAGCTCAATCGATCGAGCATGAAACTCATGCACTCTGATAGCAAGCGTTGCTACTGATGCTATGCAGACCAAAACTGGTTTTCAGTTTGTACATTTTTCTAGATTTTTCAATCCAAGGTTGGTTGACTTTGTAGAACGATGGCTTCAGATTTTCAACATACGGTGTGGTGGCGCGGACTGGGAGGGGGCGCTTCGCTCCTGCCCCCTCCCCAAGTAAGTTTTTCATACGTGAAAGTACGTTAATGGTTTTGGTCCCTGAGTTGCTTCAATGTCACTGCCATTCTCAAATGGCATAAGTTCTGGATGTTGGGTGCCATAGTTAAGAGTTCTGAGCAGTGCTTGTAACACTGTCTGAAGCTTATTTCCACCTACTGCAGCTTCACTATTCTCAAAGTAAGTGAGTGTCGTTTGTGGACCTGACTGCATTAGAAAACAATGTGATATGTTACCTTCCTAAACAGCTTGACGGAGGCCCCTGAGGGGCGGTGTGATGGCCATGGACTCGGAGAAGACGCTTGGCTCCGACACCCTCCCCAAGTCTTATAGCACTGGTGTAGCCTGAGATCGCCCCCGACATAAGCGGCCGGCTCCCGGGGTCCGGCGGAACTTTTTGCCTTTTGATGACTCTTCAATTCTGGACCTTGTCCCACAATCCGTTTGACCTGAAGACACGCTGTAGTGGGGCGCCCCTTTACCGTTTCAGTTGCCATTCCGCCCGCTTTTACTACACTGTGCCTCTTCCGCCATTCTGCTGTTTACCGCCCGCTCTTGCGACTACAGCGTCTCGCTCATCATGTAGTTGAGTTGCTCCCGCTCTTGCGGTGCAGCGATAGGCGGCTGCCACAGGAGTCTCAAAATGGCGGCCGGCTCTTCGGTTTTGGGCCTGGTCCACTAAAATGGCCCTGGGACACCTTTGAACTCGGACGCTTCCCTGATAGGGCTTGGGTCCCATTCTCGAAAGCGTCCCCTCAGCCGTGAAGATTCTACAAAAGTCTTGGGGGCCTCCGACTCCAGCAGGCTTCTGGTGGGGAGCGGCTGCCATGATTGCTCGTGGAATGGCCACGACGGAGCTACGAGATGGTAGTGCTCTCATGCTGACGCCAGCTTTAGTCTGAAACATCCAGAAACACTGTGGACTACCAATTCGATCAGTTCCGGTAGCGCCCCAACATGACCCGGAAGAGAAGAACTTGCCCTCCCCTCTTTGACTGATGGTTCTTCTTGCCTGTCCCCTCTGTTGTCATTTAACAGAACTTTTTGGACTGCTGAAAGGGGTTGTGTTCCGAACGCTGGTTGGTGGAGACATTTTGACTATATTCTTGACCTACGTTGTCGCGTAATGCGTTATATGACACGCCGCGTTAGCGCACCCGGAAGTGATCCGAGGCGCGGCGCGCAGCGCGTAACGTAAGCATAACAGGTCATGTGACTTGTTAATAAAACTTTTCATTGGTTCATTTTGCTTTTGTTATTTTGATGATGAAAAGCTTGGTCATATGACCTAAAAATTACGCTTTTTATTGTTTTCGAACATTATTTTTTTTAAAACATATATGTTATAATATTCCAGGCTAATGTACTTTCCCGGAAAATTTACAACTGTCCTGCAAGTAAAATATATTCCTTTTTCGAGAAAAAGGGCGTTTCTTCGTTCCATGACGGAGCCGTTGAGTAAAAAAGACTCGGCCTGCTGTCTTAGTCGCCGATACGCCTGATTATCAGATTCTTATCGATCACTTTATGTTGCAGAAATGAAAAACACAACTGCCCTTGACCATTTATCTTTACTGCGTTCCTACATATTATACCTTTTATCCGTCATGTAATTGGACTGCTTTATTTCACTTGCCTTTTACTGATTCGAAAACAGTGACTAAAAGTAAAAACTTTACCAATGTAAATACTACTACCGTGTTTTGTTTTAAAAACCTTTATTGTGAAAATGTCAGTATACAAATACGGGCCTATAACCACGTGGGCCGGCCACGGAGCAAACAGAAATCGTATATGATGAGGAGACATTTACACTGTAGAGGAACGTAACGAGCGGGCCATTAGGTTGCAAGAACAAAGGTGTCTAACAGTTGCCGAATCGGTGGACGTACATTTTGTAATTAAAATACGACAGGGCCACTTACAATAACATTTTCTAGATATACATTTGCGGGCAAGGAGTTACGAGTCCCATTTATACCGGCGCCATTTTGTGCGAGGCCGGGCAGGTCCAAGATATAGTCAAAATGTCTCCACCAACCATCGGCCAGACCAGAACCCCTTTCGGCCCTTTATGCTACAAGATGGTGTCTTCCATTCAGAAAATATTGTTGGCAGCATTTTGAAAGGAAACAGAAACAGCCGTTCTCCTAGTGAGTTTCACATTGTTACATTTAGGAAGAATGTTGAAGAGTAGTATGTGGAAAATCTGAAGCCATTTTTCTACAAACTCTCAATCAGACTTGGATAGAAAAAAAAATCCTGAAGAATGTACAAACTGAAAACCAATTTTTGTCTGTATAGCATCAACAGCAACGCTTGAGTCAGCTTTGTGTCAAGCCGCCATTTTCATTCAATCAATAGCGTCCCCCTGCACACATTCAGGGACCTGGTCGTGTCTTCAGATGAAACGGATTGTAGGAAAAGAAGCAGAAAGGAAAAGGAAAAAAGTTCCGCCGGACCTCGGGAGCCGGCCGCCTATGTCATGTGCGACCTTTGGCCACACCAGGGCAATAGTGAAGCTGCAGCAGGTGTAAATAAGCTTCAGACAGTCTTACAAGCACTGCTCAGAAATCTCAACTGAGGCACTCAACATCCAGGACTTGCCATTCGGATCTTGGCGCCTTGTGCTGGTTCCGACCTATTCACACATCGGTCCACTACTGACATCACCTCATAAGCCAACGGGGCACCCCACGCCGACTTTCGGCGCAGCATTGTAGGATGGCCACACCAGTGCGGCAAATTGCTGGACACAACCTCGGTGCCATCCGGATCTCGGCGCGTTCGACTCACTGTACCGCAAGAGTGACCGCAACTCAGCTGGACACGCCGTCTTTCGGCGCAGCATTGTAGGATGGCCACACCAGTGCGGCAATTTGCTGGACACCACCTCGGTGCCATCCGGATCTCGGCGCGTTCGAGTCACTGTACCGCAAGAGTGACCGCAACTCAGCTGGACACGCCGTCTTTCGGCGCAGCATTGTAGAATGGCCACACCAGTGCGGCAATTTGCTGGACACCACCTCGGTGCCATCCGGATCTCGGCGCGTTCGAGTCACTGTACCGCAAGAGTGACCGCAACTCAGCTGGACACGCCGTCTTTCGGCGCAGCATTTTAGGATAGCCACACCAGTGCAGCAACTTGCTGGACACTAACTCGGTGCGATCCGGATCTCGGCGCGTTGTGCTGCCTTCGGCCTATTCGCACATCGGTCCGCTACTGACGCCGCCTCACGTGCCAACGGATTTTCTACGCTTTTTGTAGCCCTATGCCGCATAACAGGTCATGTGACTTGTTTATAAAACTTTTCATTGGATCATTTTACTTTTGGTTTCCTAAAGATGGAAGGCTTGGTCATATGACCTAAAAATAACACTTTTCATTGGTTTAGAACATTTTTTTTTCCCAAACGATGAAAGCCCCACCTTGTTTCTGGATCATTCAGACTGAAGCTGGCATCAGCATGAGAGCACCACCATCTCGTGGCTCCGTCGTGGTCATTCCGCGAGCAATCATGGCAGCCGCTCCCCACCGGAAGCCTGCGGGAGTCGGGGGCCCCCAAGACTTTTGTAGAATCTTCACGGCTGAGGGGACGCTTTTCGAGAATGGAGCCCAAGCCCTAGCAGGCAACTCAGCTGGATGGCCGCCACCTGGGGAGGCCCGTTCACGCCGCCTCCCCCACGCCCCCCCCCCCCCCCGGGCCGCCGCACGCAAATTTTCAGAGCAGCATTGTAGGATACCAAAACCAGTGCGGCAATTTACTGGACATCACCTGGGTGCCATCAACATCTCAGCGCGTTCTGCTGCCTTGGGACTATTCGCACAACAGACCGCTACTGACGAGGCCTCCCCCCGCCCCACCCGGGACGCCCCACGCCAATTTTCGGAGCAGCATTGTAGGATCCCAAAACCAGTGCGGCACCCAGGCGACATCACCTGGGTGCCGTCCAGAACTCTGCACGTTGTGCTGCCTTGGGACTATTCGCACAAAAGACAGCTTCTGACCATTGTTGCTTTTTTGGGTGAAAAATGTTTAAATGTTTTTACAGTTTTTGTTCCGTTCATTATAGTTAAATGTTAATAAAGTTTTAAAATCTAACTTTGTTGGAGTGCTATATATGTTTAAAAAATCGAGTGAATGGGGCCTTGAATCGGGTTATTGTCATGTGTGGGCTTTCAAGTGTACTGCTACAAGATCGGACATTTCAAACTTAAATGCACGTTCTTTTTCTTACCTTTCCGAAGCATGGAGCGCAATAGCAGGCAGAGAAAGGGTGATGCACGTGTTGAACACTGCCTGGCCTGGCAAGTTGCTGGCAAGAGGGCACACACACACCGCCGCCCCGAGTACTTCACAAATCTTTAAAAGACCATGCGCTTGTTCATGAGGCTTAAATGGTTTATCACCCCTTCTAGAACCCCTGCATCGACCCTCTGACGTTTCCTGGAAGAATTAGCACGTAACACAATACCAAGCCCTGTTAGCTGAAACCCCCGAGAAATCATGGGGCATATTATCAAGGGGGTTTATTTCCGCTTTTTGGGCTTTAAAAGCCAAAAAAAAAAGAGATAAAATTATCTCCCTATTACCAAGCTGTCGCTAACACCAGTTAGTGACAGCTAAAAGGTGATAGCGACCATCTTGGGCCCCGCTTTGCATATCAGTGATATTTATCACTAATGACATGCAAAGTGGGCGTGCCAAGATTTTAGCGACTGGAAACAGTCCCTAACCATCGCTATCTCCTATTACCAACTTTTGGAGATATTCGCGCTAAGCGCGAATATCTCCAAAAGCTAACACCTGCCCTGAGCAGTTTTAGCCATGTTATCCAATGGGAAGTGGATAACATGGCTAAGAGCATTTGCTGGATAATGCATGAATATCGCTGACTTTTCAACGATATTCATGCATTGCGGCCGTTTTTTATCGCATTTGCGATAAACCTTGCTAATAGCAAGGTTTATGTGCGATAAAATTCGCCGATGTGCGGCGATAGTTTTTGTCTCTAAACAAGTTAGAGACAAAAATTATCGCTAGTTGTTGGTAATATGCCCCCGGGTTTTTGCTTGCAGGAATCGGGAGGCGGGAGACTAGCACTGAAATCAGTAGTTTCACGCCTGAATCGGGAGGGTTGGCATGTCTGGATACTCTACAGCTGGGGCCATAAACTACATCCGCAGGGCTAGGTGATAGCCTAGGTCCGGCCTGGACAATCGGACACAGAGGAAGAGGAGTGTCAGAGGGTGCGGTAGTGAATAGGGTGAAAAGGAGGTGTCGGGCGGGCACAGGGTGTGATTCTCAGAGAAGAGCAGCGCAGATGGGGGGAAGTATATGGCCCATGCATGAGAGAAACAGCGGGGGTGACCAGTGCGTGGGGGAGATGCTTGCGAGGGTGGGGAGCCATGCTGAGGATCGGCGGCGTGCAGAGAGTGGCCCTGGTCAAGGCATCTAAAATGGCTGCCGTGCACGACAAAATTGTGGCATTGGACAAAAACGCAAGATGGCGCAGACAATGTTTATCAATAAGGATTCATTTATAACAAAATATTTACTCGCAGTGACAAAATGGTGGTCAACACTTCCTGATTTTCATCGAATCGAACGTTAACAAACGTCACGCAGCAAAAAAAAAAAAGCTCACGCACAGAGCAGTATTTAGCCATGTTATCCAATGGAAGGTGGATAACATGGCTAAGAGCATTTGCTGGATAATGCATGAATATCGCTGACTTTTCAGCGATATTCATGCATTGTGGCCGATGTGCGGCGATAATTTTTGTCTCTAAACAATTAAAACGAAGCACAAAATGGCGAATTCCCGTTTCGCTACCAGTTTGCGGCCCAGTTCGCGGCCCGTGAAGCGCTTCTACCGTGAAAAATCATTTTTTTTTTATTTTCCCCACGGGACCCTTTAATAACCCCAACAACATTCCTAGGGGGTCAAGAGGGGTATACCTTGCCCCCTTTCAATAAATTCCCCCTTCGTTTTTCACCTCTTCTTCTCTCTCGATCCTACCGAGAGATAAGATGGCGGCCGCTCCGGACTGTTTAGAATGTTGACAGACACCGGAGAGCCAATCAGCTTTCTGTTATCCAATGGAAGGTGGATAACATGCCTAAGAGCATTTGCTGGATAATGCATGAATATCGCTGACTTTTCAGCGATATTCATGCATTGTGGCCGATGTGCGGCGATAATTTTTGTCTCTAAACAATTAAAACGAAGCACAAAATGGCGAATTCCCGTTTTGCTACCAGTTTGCGGCCCAGTTCGCGGCCCGTGAAGCGCTTCTACCGTGAAAAATCATTTTTTTTTTATTTTCCCCACGAGACCCTTTAATAACCCCAACAACAATCCTAGGGGGTCAAGAGGGGTATACCTTGCCCCCTTTCATTAAATTCCCCCTTCGTTTTTCACCTCTTCTTCTCTCTCGATCCTACCGAGAGATAAGATGGCGGCCGCTCCGGACTGTTTAGAATGTTGACAGACACCGGAGAGCCAATCAGCTTTCTGCGCGCAAAGTTCCGTTTCGCGAAAAGTAAGCGGACCGGATCGCTGCCCGGAGCGCTGTTACAGATATATATCTTGTTTTGAACGTTAATTTCTCAAAAACTACTGGAGCACATATATTGAGACCTAGCAAAGGCACATCGGGCTAACAGTCCCTACAATTTTGCCAAGTTTCATGCAAATCCATTCAGCCGTTCGAGCTAAAAGTGAGTCCAACCGCCCTATGGAAAAATGAATGGGAAAAACGCGTTTTGGGACCCCCCTTTTTTCTCGGCCCCCCCTTGACGAAACCCCACCAAATTTTCAGGGGCTGCTCGGAAACTAAATGTGCCATTTTCCTGAAAATTTCAGCCGATTCCGTCCACAAACGCCAAAGTTATTAGACATAGAATTTTCAAAAATCCCATAGGGAAAAAATCCTAACTATATATACCTACTGGCGATAGCCAGTAGGTAATATATATATATATATATATATATATATATATATATATATATATATATATATATATATATATATATATATATATATATATATATATATATATATATATATATATATATATATATATATATATATATTCACTGAAAAAACCATTGGTTATAGACCATATATAGTTAGGAATTAGCATTTACAAAACCTTGAAAATGCACTGAAAAAAACATAGGTTATAGACCATATATAGTTAGGAATTAGCATTTACAAAACCTTATTTTACTCACACAAAACCATTGAAATTCGCATATATAGTTAGTTGCACTAACTATATATCGCGCACCCGCAATCCACTACTGATCATGTCACATATTGCATCATTCATGACATGGTCAGTGACATCACTGATGACATCACTGATGACATCTCATTTGACATTACTGATCACATCACTGATGACATAATTCATGTGATAATACGATGAACCTCTTCAGACTCTAATATAACCTTAGATACACTCAGTGTAAACAGACACTCACAGACTGTCACTCTTCCATGGAGTTACTCACACACCTAGTCAGTCATGCAAAGAATCAATCACACCTCCATTTCCTCAACTATACATTTATACACACCTTACTTATTCAAACATATACTAAGACATATTTACTCTCTTATACAATCCCTGATACAAGTTCACAATGATCCATACAGCCACTCACACATTCACTGGCTCTTATGCAAAGTTATTTATATATGTCAACTCTCACATGTACTGTGTTTTACATATGTACTTACTTTGACATGTAGCACTGAGATATACATTCACTCACCAATACACTCATGCACACAGTCAACCGCCCATACAGCTGTTTCCACATGCACTTTTGAACCCATACATCTAGTGAATCAACTGCTCACACATCTATGCACAGAGTCATACACCTCCCAGCCACCCACACACACACTCAGTCTCCCATACAAATACTTGGGCAACCAATCAATAACCCATATAGTTACTCATATAGCTACTGATCAACACATGCAGCAGTTTACAGAACAACAGACATAATGATGCACAAATTAAGACAGTTTAGTCACTAACCCATGCACTCAGTGAGACACATTTAATCACTCACTCATACAGTCAGTCAAGCACCTACTAAATCCTTCATCCACACACTTATACATCCACTCATTCTTCAATATGTAAGACATATTTTAACTTTACAGAAACATACAGTCACTGGATGTTGTCATCAGTGATGTCATCAGTGATGTGATTTGAGATGTCATCAGTGATGTCACTGACCATGTCATGAATGATGTAATATGTGACATGATCAGCAGTGGATTGCGGGTGCGCGATATATAGTTAGTACAACTAACTATATATGCGAATTTCAATGGTTTCGTGTGAGTAAAATAAGGTTTTGTAAATGCTAATTCCTAACTATATATGGTCTATAACCTATGGTTTTTTCAGTGAATATATATTTATATATTCACTGAAAAAACCATAGGTTTCACACCAGTTATAGTTAGGAATTAGCATTTAAAAAACCTATTAAATTCACTGACAAAACCAGTTATAGTTAGCTGGAAATTTTACTGACATAAAACCATTGAAATTCCCACGTTATAGTTAGTTGGACTCACTATAACTTGCGCGCCTGCAATGCACTGCTGATGACGTCACATATTACATCACTCATGACATGGTCAGTGACATCACTCATGACATCACTGATGACACCATCCTTGTGACAGAGTGACAGACCTAATTTCAGTGTAATGTAACGCTTGAAACACATATTCAAAAATAGAAACAAACATTTTCAAAAAAATGGAGATACCCAAACCAGTAACAACAACCAATTCAGTAATTCCACCATCTATATACACATCCACTCATTCACCAACAGTTCTATATAGTCACTCATATATATACTCACTCATCATATGTAGTGATACACTTATACATCCTGTTACACATCAGCAGTCATCCAAAAGTTACTGAAACACATACTCACACATGCAAATAAACTATTGAACATCCATTTATTTGCATATACATTTATACACACACTACCACCTTACTTCTAAGGAAACTTACACATACTTACTCTCTTAAACAGTCACTTATAGAAACACATACTTATTTAAACAGGAACTCCTACAATCTCTCACTATATATACTATACTCACTTATATACATCAATACTCACATATGCTAGATTAAAACATATGTCGTTACTAATAAACACACTAGTGAGACAGTCATTCACTCACTAACACACACATATACACACTCATCCACCCATACAGTCCTGCACATATGCTGTCTTCAAAACACATACAAACAGTGAGTCAGTCACCAACCCCTGCAGCCACTTATACACAAAGAGAAACACTGATACAAACATTTAAATATTTAATCAATACTCACTAATATATGTATTCACTAAGATACACTTAATAAGCCAGTTAACCAACCAATTTTTTTAAAAAAAAACATCCATTTACACACTTATTCAAACATTTATTCTTCCATCGACCTTTACAAATACATATATAAAACAAATTTATTTTTCAGAAAGACACACATTCACTGGATGGTGTCATCAGTGATGTCATGAGTGATGTCACTGACCATGTCATGAGTGATGTAATATGTGACGTCATCAGCAGTGCATTGCAGGCGCGCAAGGTATAGTGAGTCCAACTAACTATAACGTGGGAATTTCAATGGTTTTATGTCAGTAAAATTTCCAGCTAACTATAACTGGTTTTGTCAGTGAATTTAATAGGTTTTTTAAATGCTAATTCCTAACTATAACTGGTGTGAAACCTATGGTTTTTTCAGTGAATTTCAAAGGTTTTTTAAATGCTAATTCCTAACTATAACTGGTGTGAAACCTATGGTTTTTTCAGTGAATTTCAAAGGTTTTTTTAATGCTAATTCCTAACAATATAAGACCTGAAAGCCCACCAGGAATCTCCAGTATGTGCCAGGGGACTGCATTGCAGAGAGGTGTAATGAAGCCACAACCCTTTTTACACCTCTCTGCAACGCAGCCCCCGTGCATGTTTGAAGAGGGGGAACTAATTCCCCTTGCTTACTGGGGGCCCCTGGGGGCCAATTAGCCCACCTGGAACCTCCAGTATGCGCCTGGGGCTGCATTGCAGAGGTGTAATGAGACTATGCCCCTTGTTAACCCGTTTCCCTTTGGACCATTCACATGCTTGTGTAAGGGCTATGAGTTCTGCTGCTTGGGCTGAATGTACGGGTATTCTGGCTGCTAGGAGGACCGTATTCTCTGTAGTGACAGCATAAGCTGCTGAAAGCTCGCCTGTTTGGAGGCGCATGCAGAAACCATCTACGAACAGTGTGTGCTCGGGTGTACTTAGAAGTATGTCTACAAGATGAGACCGGGGTTTTGTGACTGGTTCGACTATCTCTAGGCAGTCGTGAGTTTGATTGACTTCTGGAACAGTGGGTAGCAGTGTAGCTGGGTTGAGGATATTGCATCGTTTGATGATAATGTGGGGTTGGAATAATGTGACTTCATAACCTGTGAGACGAGCGATGGTCAAGTGTTGTGTTTGTGTCCTATTCAAAAGTAATTCCACTGCATGTGGGACTTGTACTTCAAGAGGGTGTCCTAGCACTATGGAATCACTTTGATGAATTGCCAGAGCCGTAGCTGCAACGGATTTTAAACAGGCAGGCAGACCTTGTGCAAAAGGCTCAAGAGTACTGGAAAAATAGGCACAGGGACGATGTTTATTGGCCTGCGTTTGTGTGAGTACTGACAAGGCTGTACCTTCCCGTTCCGTGACGAAAAGGACAAAAGGTTTGGCATAATCAAGTGTAGCTAGGACAGATGCAGAGCATAATGCTTGTTTGAGAGTGTCAAAAGCAAAAGTATGATCAGGTGTCCATGGTAATGGAGAAGAGGTGGCAAAATCGGAGGTCGTTAATTGTATCAGAGGTTTGGCTAAATAGGAGAACTGGGGGATACACTGCCTACAATAAGAAGTGAGGCCAATAAAAGCACGGACTTCTTTCTGTGTCTTAGAGACAGGAATGTTAAAAATTAGTTGTATTCTTTCAGGTGTGAGTGCCCTACCCTCCTTTGACAGCAGGTGTCCTAAGTATGCCACCTGCTGTAAACACAATTGTAATTTAGAGGGTGATACTTTGTGGCCATGCTGTGCAAGAAACATTAGGACAGTTCGTGAGGCTTGTTCGCATTCTTGTTCGGAGTGTGCAGTGATCAGTAAGTCATCGACATAATGTAACAATGTCGTATTGGAGGGCAGAACAATGTCATCTAACTGTCTTTTAAGTGCCTGACTGTAGATACTGGGACTTTCTGTGTACCCTTGAGGAGCTGTTGTGAAACAGAAACTACGACCTTGCAGTGAGAATCCAAATAGATACTGGCTGTCTGGATGAATGGGTATACTGAAGAAGGCATTTTTAAGGTCAATAACTGTAAAGTGTGTTGCATCAGGATCTATAGCTGTTAGCAGAGTGCTGATGTCCGAGACCACAGGGTACTGTGGTACCACACATTTGTTGAGTTCTCGTAAATCTACCACAAGTCTGTAAACTGGTGGTGCACCGTCATCTGTCTTCTTTCGCACTGGTAGAACTGGTGAATTACATATGTTGGAAGATAACACGGAACCGGGCTCGGAAGAGGTGCACTCGCCTGCTACGCGAGAGGAAGCCGCACACGGCTTTGACTTACGGACCATTTGGAACCGCACTGGGTCTCCACCTTACTAGAAAACATTGAATAAACTATCGCATGTGATGTCATTATCGGCATGACCGACATTCTGGATTTTATTATCGAGTGACTTCCGAGCCCCATATATATTTATATGCCAGATAAATAATTACATAAAGACTTCCGCCGCTTTTGGACGCACTAGAACCAGTGCACATACTGGAAGGCCCGGCTGGGTCGGAATTATCACCAGCTAAGCGACCTTCTGATATCGATACGGCCATCTAGCCCTGAGGAATCGCGAAGGCGATGAAACACGTGTCGGCTGGCTGTAATCTCCATTAAAGAATCCAAGATTTACTCTTCTTGTGGAACTTTGGTTACTTCTGTCATTGTGGTGTTCTCTAATGTGTTGTTATATTGTAACTGTACAATCGTAATTACTTACCAGAGTGCTTCGGCAAACCTCTTACTTCTCTGACTACTCCTTTTTGTATCAAGTCATCGATAATCTGAATAAGGGCTTGTTCCGCATCTGGAGGTAACTTGTATTGGCGGACATGAGGTAAGACAACTCTTTCCTTCAAGGCGACTATGTGTGGTGTGATATCCATGAACCCTACGTCAGTTGGATCCGTAGCCCATAATGTGGTAGGAATGTACCCTTAATTTGACATCTAATTCTCGTGTCGTGAAGTGACCTTTGAAATCTCAGAGGAATAGTCGTATTCCTTCTGGGGAACAGCATATCAGAGCACCCAGCTCCTTTAGTGTCTGGATGCCGAGTAAATTTTCGGGACAGGATTTAGTAAGTACCAAATTGGTGGAAGCTATAAGAGGTCCAACCTGAAGTGATACTGGTTCAGAAACTTTGTTAATGACTGGTGTACCTGAGAAACCCAAGGAAATACTATTTGAGCCAGAGAGAGGTACCTTGGGAACTTCGTTGTGTTGTACTGTCGTCCTACTGGCCCCGGGGTCAATCAGAAATTTTGTTTATTTGCCTAGGAGCTTAGCATGTACATAGGGACCCTTTTCGTGGACCGGGACCGGGATTAGTGGACGACTGTCGTGTTCCTCCCAGCTGTCTCATGAAATTGTAGGGAACTCAGGATAGGATGCCACTGGATACTGATAGAGCTGTGTGGCTAATTTAGTATCAACTGGGGGAGTTGATGTTGGAGCAGAGGGACGAGTGGTATGGGGGCGAGGCAGTGTCTTTCCAGTAGCAATATTATGTTGTAAGACTGGACAGTCACGTACAAAATGTCCAGGACTTTTGCAATAATTACAAGTAACCTTTTCTTGTGTTTCTGGACGTTGCTTATGAGTCTGAGGAATTGTATTAGTCTGTGCTACCAGTACCTTCATTGTAGTATCTTTTGTCCTCTTTTTCTCCTGTTCCTGTTTATCTCTAATTCTGTTCTGATGGTACTGGAGCATCTGAAGTGCTTGCGAGGGGGAACTTGCTTGCCAAGTGCTTTCAACCTTTAATACCCTGTCTTTGATTTGAGGTAAGCCATCTTCTACATCTTCTAAAAGTTTTGGAACAAACAATCGACTATAGGTGTCTCCACCTGAGGAGAGACCACTATTGATAAGGAAACATTTCTCTAGTCTTGTATAATAGTCCCCTATATCCTCATCTGGTTTTTGCTTGCATGCAGAGATAGCATCCCAATCTTCCTTTTTGGTGGCCAATAACTGGGAGAGTATTTTCGGGAGAAAGCGAGGGAGTTCCCGGACTAAAGGTCCCAAGCCTTGTCCAGGAGCACGAGTAGTTTCTTCTGTCTCTAAAGCTGTCCATGTTATCTTTTTCCCTTCTACCTCCCAATCTTTCCCTTTTAGTTTGTCGTATGTTCCTTGAGGCAGTAGGACTTTGAGGAGAATATTGAGATCCTTATAAGTAAAGGAACCCATTTGAAGGATATCTTTGAGTTCCCTATGGAAACCCGTAGGATCTGTTTCATGATAAGGGACCATTTTCTTCATGTCTAATATCTCTATTTTTGTCAGAGGAGTGTAGACAAATGTTTGTTATAGCTTTCCTCCAGAATCTACAACGGGATGTACTTCTCGGAGAGGAAATTGACCTTGGTCATACTGAGGAGGATTTGAGTCATAAACATTAGAAAAGTATTGGACATAGCGTTGTCGTTGATCTAGGAAAATGTTTAGGAATTCTTGTCCCCTTGTCACCCACCTCCCTTCTAGACAGTCTCGTAAGAGAGGATGTAACATTTTGGGTGGGTGGCTGGTGGTTTCATACAATGTAATGAGGTGTTGAACCATATAGAAACTGGCTAGTCTTTGAGATATCATGGGGAGCGATACGAACATTTGGGCAACTATGTCAGGGCCATATATAGAGTATTGGGACACCCAATGGGTGCTTGATCGAGCGAGTTCTTTTTCTTGTGTGGTGAGTGGAGGTTCGTCATCCATCCAGTCATCCAAAGCTTCTTGTGTTATTTGGAATGATCGTTCTGAAGAAGCTGATAATTTTTTAGACTTATTCCTAAGTTTCTGCTACTTTGGGAGCGAGGGATATGAAAACGTACTGACCCCTGAAAAGCAGCTCCTTCTTCCCTGTCTTCGTCTGTACCCCCATTCTCTGTCTCTTGGGTAGGGGCCTTTTTCCGATGAGAGTCGGAAATCTTACTGGTAAAGAGAGGGATGAAGAAATCTATTTCTTTTATTTTATTATAATTCCCCGCTACCACTGCTTGATCTAGCTGAAGTAAGTCGTCGGGAACCTTTTTCCCAGCACTTGAGATCATACGGATAAAGCAAGTAATCATAAATCGTGAGACATTTTTTATGAGCGATAGGTCTATTTTTAATAGCCTCTTGTAGGACTTCTAAATTTTCTCCTGTTCGGAGAGCTTGGTAAATTTTATTTAGGCAACTTGTGATATTTGGTACCTCCCGTATGCCTTCTAAAGCTTCCCGCAAGCGATAGGAGACATCTGCTTGTGGACCTTCTCCTGGAGTCGGGTCGAATTCACATTCTAACATAGGCAGAACACCATCTGAAGTATCAGGGATGGGTTCCGTCTGAGTAACTATTCGTCTGACTGTTGCTTGATTAGTATAAGCAGCAGGTGGTTCCATTAAATAGGTGGTAATGAAGTCTTTGGATACGGAAGGAACTCTAGGACATGGAGGTGCTGTGGGAATACTAGGGTCTAGATTATCATCGGACTCTGTCCTTTGTGAAAGGACGGGATACATACCCGTCACGGAGGCCGAGGCCTCCATTTTTATTTGTTCAAAATTGATATCCTCTTTCTGTTCCCGTAACTTTCTCATCTTACTTTCTTCCGACATTCTATTTGCTTTCTTTACTTTCCTTTGCTCTTTCTGTTCCCTTCGATGTGCTTCCTTTCTCCATAAATCGATACTCTCTAATATCGAGGGTCTTGCTTTCATTTCCCAACATTTCTTTTCAACTGCCATGATACAATTTAAATCCCGTGTGCCACTCTTTGGCCATCTAATCGCAATTTCTAAATCTTGAGTGTAATCTTCCCAAAGATCTAAGTACAAAACGGCACCAATTCCATATTTTGTATACATAAGAAAACCAGGAGTATTCTTTGGGGGGACTGGTACATCTTGTTCCAGTAACACCCTACGGGTACCCAGTTTACACAATTTAGAAAACAAAGGCATTGCGTCAACAAACAACAAAAACGTACACTTGATAACTCGATATATCCTGAATATCAGAATACAAACATACCGTTTTCTAGAAACCTAGAACCAGACTTGACCGTGCTCTGAAAAATCAGAACCCGTCTTGACCGTGCTCTGAAAAATCAGAACCCGTCTTGATACACCCCCAGCAGTACTCACCGAGGTGCAGAGAACTTGAAGAGCTGGACACTGGACTAGTTGCGCTGCGCTCTTGATCAAGGGACTTGTCGAGGTTCTGAACATCTAGGACTCGGCAACTTCACAAGATTCGGGCTCTGGGTTGAGACTTCTGCTGTCGTTCTCACCGCCTCATATGGATGGCTAGACCGCGGCTCGGTTCCTCTTCGACACGAAGGAGTTCATGCAGGAACACCCTGAAGTGTGCACGTTGAAGTCCGTCGGTATCTGGAGAGACAGGTTCGGGTCCGCATCACCGGCATGTGGGGAGAAAGGAAGTTCCTGTTCGGGCGCCAATTTACTGTGATAAATATTTTAGTAATTTACATTGATCGGAATTTCTATAATATCAATAAGGTCAAGCATGAAGAGCAGAGACCGTGGTGGTTAGAATTCAAGGGTCTTTATTCAGTAACTCGAGTTAAGGGAGAGCTCCGTCACCTAAGGAGGCTCGGGAATAGTCTCTACTTTAATCAAAGAAGACATGGTATTTATACATTCTTGACATAGAAAAGAGGAAGGCGCTTCCCTTGAGCAAAACTCGGATAGCCGAGTTGTAATCATACAGAAGTCATGGCAGCGTAACTGTGTCATAATCATACAGAAGTCATGGCAGCGTAACTGTGTCATAATCATACAGAAGTCATGACAGGAAGAAGCGTGACTGTGTCTTTAATCATGAGGAAGTCACGGCAGAAGCAGAGTGTTGAGAAATAACCCTAGGCTGGTTCCTTAGATAAGAGAGAGAGAGAGAGAGAACTGGTCGTGACAGGATGTCTGGTGTCGTGTCTTAGCAAACAGGCATTGGTTTCACGAATTGGTTGTTGTGTCTTGGCAAACAGGGGCTCGTTTCTCGGAATCAGCTTGGACATAATAATGTGTGATTGCAACGGGGCTCGTTTCTCGGAATCGGCTTGGACATAAGAATGTGTGGTTGTAATTAGAGGAAGTAGTATGTTGAGTGCAACCTTACGTTTATGTGCCCGGGTTTTCTAGTTTCCAGCATGGTGACCTCGGGACGTGAAAGAGAGGGTGTATAATGGGACATACATAACTAAAAATATTCATTTTCCACACACCGAAGACTTAGGTCTTTACCGACTAATGCCTTTGATCTACACTGCAAACAGCAGGGTTCATAATTTGAATTCAGCCTTGATTTATTAATTGCACAGAGAACTGTACTCTATGTCCTCAGATTTTGTCAAGAAGTGACAAAAAGCTTTCCTCGATGTCTATGCTAACTACTGCCTTTGATCTACACTGCGGACAGGAGGGCTCACAATTCAGATGCAGTGGCGATTGCAGATGACGTTGTTCAGTTCCCAAGTGACGTTGCTCCCAGTGCGGCCGCCGGGACCACGCATCATTGCCGAATGCGCACATGCTGTGTGCTTCAGGTGCTATTTTCTCACTGCACCATAAGTTATCTCCACGGGCCTTATCAAGGCAAGACATTAAACCCAGTGCGGCCCGCTGGGACCACATATCATTGCAGGGTGCGCACAGACTGAGTGCACCAGGTGCCACTAACTGTGCAGCTCAAGTCAATGCCACGTGGCTCTGCGCCCATCCTGACCGCAATCAACGCCCTACACTGGGGTTACATGGTTCACAATTTAAGATTAGTAGTGACGCAAATTGTGTAAGAGACTTTAATCGGTTAATAAGACCAAATGCTCCCAATCTGTGCAGCTCAAGTCAACATCACCTGCCTGTGAGCTGAGCCTTTGCTGACCTCTGCCTCCGGTCTACAATGTAGGAGACAGGCATCACATGGTGCCAACTAACTCTGTTCAACGCAAGCCCATCCCACATGTTTAACTGTGTCCTGAGTCCTGAATAACAGTGACCCCCAACTCCATGAGACAACTACAGCAGCAGACTCTCTTCAATCAGTGAGGCATATTGCCACATGGAAGGCTGGCGACACGTGCTGCCACTAACTCTGTTCAACACAAGCCGATCCCACATGTGTAACTGTGTCCTGAGTCCTCAATTGCAGCGACCCCAACTTCTTTGCAGCAACCATAGCACCAGACTCCCTTCAATAACTGAGGGATATTTGCATATGGAAGGCCAGCAACACATGGCTTGGTAGTTTAGTCTGCCCTGTTCCCATGATGCACTGGGCCAGGGACAGACTGATTTGCATATAGCCATGTTCTGAGCTGGGATGGGGCAGTGAGATAAATAACGGTGATGGATCAAGCCCTGATCTTTGGACTGGGTAAGAGTGGTCTGCTCAATTCAGACACTCTGTTCATCACCACCCCCTTTTGTAAATCGATTTTGGCCACTATAGGTGTGGCAGGGTATACTCAGACATGAGTCCCTTTCTCACTGCTCCATCAGGATTCAAGCAAGCCGGGCCGAAGAGGCTGAAATGCCAGAAACCGGTCCCCGGTAGCTTGTCTCCTTTCTGGTAAAGAATTGGCTTGGTAGTTTAGTCTGCCCTGTTCCCATGATGCACTGGGCCAGGGACAGACTGATTTGCATATAGCCATGTTCTGAGCTGGGATGGGGCAGTGAGATAAATAACGGTGATGGATCAAGCCCTGATCTTTGGACTGGGTAAGAGTGGTCTGCTCAATTCAGACACTCTGTTCATCACCACCCCCTTTTGTAAATCGATTTTGGCCACTATAGGTGTGGCAGGGTATACTCAGACATGAGTCCCTTTCTCACTGCTCCATCAGGATTCAAGCAAGCCGGGCCGAAGAGGCTGAAATGCCAGAAACCGGTCCCCGGTAGCTTGTCTCCTTTCTGGTAAAGAATTGGCTTGGTAGTTTAGTCTGCCCTGTTCCCATGATGCACTGGGCCAGGGACAGACTGATTTGCATATAGCCATGTTCTGAGCTGGGATGGGGCAGTGAGATAAATAACGGTGATGGATCAAGCCCTGATCTTTGGACTGGGTAAGAGTGGTCTGCTCAATTCAGACACTCTGTTCATCACCACCCCCTTTTGTAAATCGATTTTGGCCACTATAGGTGTGGCAGGGTATACTCAGACATGAGTCCCTTTCTCACTGCTCCATCAGGATTCAAGCAAGCCGGGCCGAAGAGGCTGAAATGCCAGAAACCGGTCCCCGGTAGCTTGTCTCCTTTCTGGATAAGAATTGGCTTGGTAGTTTAGTCTGCCCTGTTCCCATGATGCACTGGGCCAGGGACAGACTGATTTGCATATAGCCATGTTCTGAGCTGGGATGGGGCAGTGAGATAAATAACGGTGATGGATCAAGCCCTGATCTTTGGACTGGGTAAGAGTGGTCTGCTCAATTCAGACACTCTGTTCATCACCACCCCCTTTTGTAAATCAACCTGCACTACACAGGCCGGTGGGGCCACCAATGTATGCAGGTGTTTGTGGGCCCTTGCTCACTGCTACCACTGGCGTACACTGTGGAACACCGGTGACAAATGGTGCCACTAACTGTCTTCAACACAAGCCGATCCCACCTGTGTTACTGTGTCCTGAGTCCTGAATAGCAGTGACCCCCAACTCTGTGAGACAACTACAGCACCAAACACCCTTCAATCAGTCAGGCATATTGCCATATGGAAGGCTGGTGACTCGTGCTGCCACTAACTCTGTTCAACAGAAGCTGATCCAACATGAGTAACTGTGTCCTGAGTCCTAAATGGCAGTGACCCCAAGACCGTGGCTGCAACCACAGCAGACTCCCTCTGATCAGTATAGCATATTTCCATATGCAACGGCGGCGACCCGTGGTGCTGCTAACTTTGTTCAACACAAGTCAATCCCACATGTGTAACCGTGTCCTGAGTCCTGAATTGCACTGACCCCAAGTCCGTGGCAGCGACCACAGCACCACACTTTCTTCGATCAGTGAGGCATATTTTGATATGCAATGCCGGCGACACATAGTACCGCTAACCCTCATTAACCAAGCCGATCCCACATGTGTAACTGTGTCATGAGTCCTCAATTGCAGCGACCCAAACTTTGTCGCAGCGACCACAGCACCTCACTCCCTTCGATCAGAGAGGTGTATTTCGATATACAAGACCGGCGACACGTAGTCCCACTAACCCTTTTTAACACAAGCCGATCCCACATGTGTAACTGTGTCCTGAGTACTCAATTTCAGCGACCCCAACTTCGTTGCAGCATCCACAGCACCTCACTCCCTTAGATCAGTGAGGCATATTTTCATATACAAGGCCAGCGACACATAGTCCCACTAACCCTCTAACACAAGTCGATCTCACATGTGTAACTGTGTCCTCAGTCCTGAATTGCAGCGACTCCAACTTCGTTGGCAGCGACCACAGCACCTCACTCCCTTCGATTAGTGAGAAGTATTTTCAGATTGAAGTATGCCGACAAGCGGTGCCACTGAACCTGCACTATGCAGGCCAGTCTAGCCACCAATGTATGCACATGGCTGTGGGCCCTTCCTTATCACTACCTCTGGCTTACGCTACTGTCAGCAGAGCTTATAATTCATATAGAGTCCGAATTCCACATGACGCAGTCCAGTAGGCAACACATTACTCCCAGTGAGGCCGTCCACACCAAACACCATCACAGGCTCATACAGTCTCAATGCTTCTGGTGTCACTAACCCTATTTAACACGACACAATCCCACATGTGTAACTGTATCCTGAGTCCTTAACTGCAGTGACCCCAACTTTGTGTCAACGATCATAGCACCAGGCTTCCTTAATCTTATTTGTTGTTCTTTACTTTAAATAATTTTTTTATATGTAAGTCTATACATGACTAAGATTCTTCTTTCTCCAACCGCACAAGGACACTTCCGGGCCCAAGAACGTTGTTGGGGGTATGTTGGTAATGTGGGGAGAGGGAGCATCAAAGGGGTATCACTCAAAGAAATAACTCCGATATCTTTTCACAAATGCCTCAGACAATGCCAGCTGACGGACTTAATCAGAAAAATGGTTTTTCAATACTTAAAAAGTGTGAGTTATCAATAGTTTGGACCCAGGCTCATGGAGGGACAGCTGCGGCCCGTCCGCTCGATTCCTAGATGCAGTACTACGAGCCGTTCCCTTCATTGTGTCTATCCCTGCCCTGTTCCGTAGTACACCACGCCACTCCAATTACGTTCCGACATTGGCCCCACATAGCTACCTGTCAGGGTGCAGGTCAGTGGTCTAGTTCTCAACATCTCAAGGCCACTCCCTGAGGGCAGGTTCGCACACTCCACACCCATCCAGCACATGGAGCACAGACCATGTGATCATGCAAATATAATAGATCGACAATGTCACATCCTTCATTGCCGGTGCTGACTAGCTGGCAAACGCTCCATGGATCTCAATCATAAAGATTCCCTGAAAAGTTGTGCAGAAGGTTAGTCGCACCCTCAGCTGTATGGCCATCATCGGCCTGCCATCCCCTTGGCATGGACATTATATGCATAGGGTTAGTGCCACCCCAAACTCATGTGGCCATCAGTTGCCTACTACCACGTGGCACAAACTTGAGCTCCACAGGCTTAGCGGCACCAAACCCTGAGGTGGTCTCCGTCATTGACGACTCAGGGCTCAGCGACATGTCTCACATCTGCCGCGCCGCGGAGAAGCTGAAGTGGTCACCACCATTTAGGACTCATCATCATCTGTACACATCTGCAGAACAGATAATGTGGTCTCCGCCATTCAGGATTTAGCGACATCTATAAGACCCGCACAGAATCTCATGTGGTCTCCGCCATTCAGGTCTCAGGCCTCAGCAACATATCTGAGATTGGCAAGTATCTGATGTGGTCTCCGCCATTCATGATTCAGAACTCAGCAACACATCTGAGATCAACCGGATTTTGACGGGCACTAGGAGCATGCCAACTGCTGCACACTCCGCTGACACCAGGTAATTATTTGCTCATGGATGCGCAGAGGCAACAGTCTCTCTTTCTCTCTCTCTCTTCCCTCTATTCTCTCTCTCTCTCTCCCTCACTCTCTTCATTCCTTTCCTTCTATCTCTCTCTCCCTCCTCCCTTTCTCACTCCCTTTCTTTCCTTCTCTCTCTTTTTGTCTCTGGCTTGTTTTTCCTTTTTTTTTCTCTCTCTCAGTCCTTTGATATGCGCATTACACACAGCTTTATTTTGTGCTTTATTTTTCAGGCTCTGTCATCGACATCCATGGTCCCCACAGAAGTCTTCCACCTTGTTTTTTCCTATTATGTTTGTTAAATTTTCTATATTTGTTTATTTTTTATGTATATAAAATAATATAAAAATAAAATGTAAAAATAGTTTATAGTTTATAAAAAAAATAAAGTTTTGCAAAAAAAATTGTTATCCTTTTTGTTTGTTTTCTTAACTGGTGTGTGATTCTTTCTTGTTCTTATTACTGTTATTTGCTGGTATCCACCTTGTTGTTAAATTTTAGACCACTTATCGGGGGAATACTGGTGATCTCTGCAGTTTGCACCAACTTCTGAATACTGTGTTAGATTTATCTCAACTTCAGTTGCATTAAATTGCTGATAATAAAAAAGGAGTAGCCGTGCCCATGCAAAAAGACACAAGGTGCACCTTTGCGATTTATTCTAAATACTAAAATCCTGTATTGAATTGCACTGAGGTAGTGCCTGCACTTACAGTGTACACACAAAATCAATGAAGAAATCTCATTGTATTTATATTGATTAGGAATAGTGTGTCAGGTGCTGGATCTTGACGGGATACACTGCCGAGTTCGTATATTGTTCTGCACATGAAAAAACGTTCACAACTGCAATGCGAAAATAATTCCGGCGATAACCCACATTACCACCAGGAATTTTACACCTGCTTTCTGCTGGTGTTAAGCAGGACGACTATATGCATCATGAAAGGAAACACAGCCAAGAGCCACACCAGAACACCCACAGGTGCCACAAAGTCAATGAGCATGAAACAGGGATACCCATGAGGGCCACAAGACTCATCGCAACAACCTCAGGACCACAACGCCCCCCAAACCCGCATCTGAGCAAGTGTGTCCGTGTGGTCATTGTGTTAGCATGATAGGCACGGGCCTGCAACATCACAGTTTGCTGTCTTCAGCAGATGTTACCAAGTCATCTCAGCGCTGGCAGTGACCCTGTACATGTAGCTACGCACGCATCCTCCTGCAAGCATAACACACATGTGCTGGTCCAGCGTACACAGGTCAGCGCAGGGGTGTGCCCATCCAGCAAGGGATACGGGCTGTCTCAGACATGTCTTTGTGCAGGAAGTACGGTAAGAGTTTCTCTGTGTTCTGGTGTGGCCTGCCACAAGGGCTGCAGCAGTAGATGTAGTAAAGTGGCATACACTACCTCCAAATGGCACTGTCATGGTGTAGGTGGAATGCAGGCAGCAGGACATGAGCAAATAGGCATTACAATGGTGTGCCGTACGAGTGCACAGGATACAACAGCGCACTGTACAAAAGTTTGGGGGATTGTGGGAGGGAGGAGCAGCTATTTGGCAATGTAACAGTCAGTGAACCCGCCCATGTGCCTCGTGCTCGGCATCTCTTCCATGATGACCACGATCGCACACAACCCACAAAACCCATGACCGGCCTTTGTACACATCCTGTATGAATGCAGCATGGTTTTCACTTCTATGCTCGTTCAGTGGTGTGATGTTGCCGGATTGAGTGACTTATGCGCCTTGTTCGTGTGTTTCATTTTGGCCATTTTTTCTCTATACTTGTGCTATACTTGATTGTACATGTGTGACATTCTGGCCATCTCCCCCGTCCCCCACTCCCTGCTTCTTCCTCTTCCTGCTGCTTTTCTTTCTATACTTTTGCTCCTCCACACATAAATACACGTAAAGAACAAAGTAGAATACTTCCTTGATTCTTTTATGTTTCAAAACTTATCTCTATTAGTTTCTTTTTAATTTGCCTTCTTAACAGTTTTTCATATTCAACGACACATCGAAGTCAGCAGTGCAACGTATTCTATCAACACACTTTCTAGAACATTCTACAACACGTGCAGGTTAAAAGTTTATCAATATTTTTAAACCTAACGATATTTTTTTGCAACATTTTCTCAAACATTTAACAGCACATGCAGGTTAAAAGTTCACGATTGTTTTAAGTATGAACAGTGCCTTCCAAATGCAAGTAGCAGGTGTGGTTGAGTTGAGCAAATTGTGCCCTATAATATGTACTCCACGTTCAAACTTCTTTCTATTAACAAATCAAAAAAGATGCTTTTGCATCGAACAAATGTGCACCCTACTTTTAAAAAACAATGCTTTTCATCTCCCAATAAAGTATCGTTTTGGATCTGAAAAAAAAACTACTTCCCCATCTTTAAACATATCTCATATTCTATGAAGGAACTGCATTAGCTACAGACATATTTCCATACCTTCCAGCCACACCTTCAAAATGCTAGTGTGGATCTTAGGACATAGCTATGTTTTCTGGTGCAAGAGGTATGTAGAACAGAGACATGTTGACTTAGACCTAGGTTTACAAAATGTGAACATGAAATGGTTTCCACAGAGAGGAATGAAGTGGCACCAATGGTTGCCTTTGGTTAAAACCTGTTTGCATCTTCAACACCCTGACCTCATGATTGTGCACTGTGGTGGAAACGACCTAGGCGCATTGACTGGGGTAGGTATGGTAATGCTTATGAAGGACACCTTTGGACAATTGGTGTCACTTTTGCCCCAAACTGTCTTTGTATAATCCAATAGATGCCAAAGACAGAAGGGGAAATGGTCAAGACAATTTTATCCTCAGATAGAAAAATCTAGGAAGAAAATCATCAAAGCTGCATCTGCATACCTCATAGACCACAGAATGGGGTCCATTTACAACAACAACATACGTTTTGATATGGCTGATATCTACAGAAGTGATGGAGTACACTTCACAGATCAGGGAAATCGAGTTTTCCTGAATAACTTGAAGCTGTGCATCCAGACTTTTATGTAGCCCCAACTAATGAACACAAGGGCTCATTTTAGGGCCACCCTATAACTTACAACTTAGGCCCGCTATTTTAGGGCCAGGTAACAGCAACTCCTGGACCCTCGCTAAAATGTATTCTCCACACAGCTGTGCAACAACGGCCACACCATCTCACTTTGCAACGCAGATCTCTCGCTTTGATCATCGACTCCACTCACCAATAGGGATGAGTAGTTTGCGCTTTACAAATACCGTATTGACTTACCTTTGCACTCCCTATACAACACCACCTAAGCACCATATACAACTTGGACAGGTGTGGCACAGCGCCCATAGCACATGACTTCACAGCATAGCACATACAGTTGAGGCTCACGGTTTCATCCCCGAGTCCAGCGACTTTACCCCGAGTCCGTCAGCAGCTAAGCTTACGCCCCCAGTGCCATCAGACCAATAGGAGTGAGTAGTTTCCACTTCACAAATACCTAATTCATTTGATACGCTCAAATTCACCTTTGCAATCCCTGTGTAACACCCCCTAAGCACCATGCACAAGTTACAATGGTCGAAATAAAAGTTCATCCTAGTAGGTACAACTACATGCTCACACTACTTCAACATATGTGTCACAGCGGCCAGAGCACAACTTCACAGCATATAACACACATTTTGGGCTCACGCTGTCATCCCTGAGTCCGCCAGCAGCTCAGCTTAGCACCATGAGACTCTAGACAATACCTCACATACTTTCCGTACCCCAGGACTTTCAGACCAGTACGGGTCAGTAGTTCATCCTAGTAGGTAGAAACACATGCTGACATTACTTCCACAGGTGTAGTGCAGCGGCCACTGCATATGACTTCACACCATAAGACACACAATTTGGGCTCACGCTTCAATCCCCAACTCCCGTACCAGCGCATCTTAGCAGCATCACACTCTAGCCAATACCTCACTTAATTTCCGAAGCCTAACACTTTCAGACTGGCTGCTTCTACACTTCCCGAGAGAGGTCGCCGCCTCGCGCTCCGTGCGAAGCTCGATTATCCTGGGTCATTCCCTGTTTTCTTATCCATCCTGCCTGTGTCCCACACCTGATGGGAAACGACCACCGCGCTGGACCCTCGAAGATTTGATCGCTACGAGGCCCAGCCATCATTGAATGTCCAGGAATACTCTTCTTATTCGTGAAAGACTCCATCTGATACAACGATTATCTAACCCTTAAGAAGGACCTTCATCTGATCTAATCCTCTTTGTTATTGTCCTTTGTTCCAAACAAGGACCCCTGACTTGACCCCTGATTCACGAACCCCGAGCTCACTTACAATCCTAGCAGCCGGACCTGCAGAAATAGACCCTGTCTTTCAGATATTCTCCTATTACCGAAGCAGAGAGTACTTATAAACGCTGGTGAAATTTATACCACGCTCCTTCTGTGCAGCTTGGAAAGTGTGTGTGTGTGTCCCAGCCCCCTGGTCATCTTCGCCCTAATGAAGGTGCAGCTTAAATAGACTCTGCATCAAAACGCGTGTTGGCGTGACTTTTATGGATGGCCCAAAGTGTAGTCTTTATTAAACCATTTCTTTTCCATCTTTCTGCCTCCATATTGTAACTATAGTCCTAGCAGCCATAAGATATCTTTTCTGCAGGCCTTGATGTACCTTTATGAATTTTACATGTGTGATTGTATATTATTATAATGAGTGAGTTTGAGAGTGATTGTGATTCTAGTGGATGATTCTGGGAGTTTGTAGGACTTGAATGTTTGCATTTTTCTTGATTCTAATTATGGTTCAATCTAAAACCATACACATCACGTTTTTTTCCTCAACCTTAAATGTAATGTTGAGTTTAAATTAATGTATATTTTTCTAAGCATCTATATGAATCCTTTATATGAACTCAACAAATAACAAATAAACTGTATATATTTTCACAAAAAAAGGTTAATCAATGTTGTGTGATGTATTGTTGGCTCTGACACGAATATTTTTGTCACCACTCATTTGATTGTAAGGATCCCCCTGGGACCTTGAAGTTCACCCTGGCAGGGTAGTTCTTGTTTCTATTTAGCCATCCTAGTAGGTATAAACACATGCTGACATTACTTCCACAGGTGTAGTGCAGCGGCCACTGCACATGTCTTCACACCATAAGACACACAATTTGGGCTCACGCTTTAATCCCCAACTCCCGCACCAGCGCACCTTAGCAGCATCACACTCTAGCCAATACCTCACTTAATTACCGAATCCTAACACTTTAGCTTTAGTAGTTAGCTTTGCACCCCCTGTATAGCACACCCTAAACACCACACAGAGGTTGCAGTGCACCCACCCTCCTCTTCCCACTTTTTTCGGCCTTTTTTCTGCTTACCCTCTTCAGCGGAATCACAAAATGGCGGCCTCAACTTCCTAGTTGCAACCACTCGCAGCCAATCAGCAGCAAGCTCGTGCTCATAACGCCTCAGCCAATCAGATGACAGAATTCCCAAATATCAATATCTGTAAATTTCGATATTTCTCAAAAACAACTGAACCGATTTACACCAAATAAACAAAAGCATGCTTTCCAGACCAAGACCCTTCCCCCTGCTAAATTTGGGGTCATTCCGTTCACTTATTAGATCTGTAGCCTTGTCTAAAGTTTCCTTCAGAAATTAACATGGGGAAAACACGTTTTGGGACCTCCTTTTTTCTCGGCCCCCCTCGATGTTGAAAGTTTGAAGGTGATTACCTTCAAACTTTCAACATAGAAGCTGATATCAACAAAGAATTAATTTTGATAATTTCATGAAGATTCATCAAACAACGCAAAAGTTATAAGCAAAACAAAAAATGCTCTTTCTATGGAAACTAGGTCCTTACTATAACTACCTACTGGTGACCTCCAGTAGGTAATATATATAATTTTTATTGTGATAAGTTTTGTTTTTGTAAAACTTTATGCGTTAATACACTTACAGCTGCCTCTAGGCCAGACTTCAAAATAATATAACCTCCTAGCATTTCATTAAGTATGATGACAAAATCAGTTTCATTCATCTGTGTCGAATTAAGAAATCCTGGCATTATTAATGGCCCAGTATACAGATGGATTTTCTGAGGATTTTTGCAAATGTAAAATTGATTTTACATATGCATAAAAGCCACTTGACGAGTCAGAATTTTTTTTCAGATCAACAAAATGTGTTTAAAAAATTCATAATGAATTGCAATTAGCAAGGGGGAGAAAGTAGCATCCCCTTCCATCTTAATATCTCATGTCTAAACGTATGCTGCAGCTGCAAACCTTTGATAAATTATGAGCAACTTAAAGGAGGTGGTAACTAATTCACAAAAGAACCATTGATCGATTGCAAATACCTCAATGGAGTTGGTAAATGATTCGCAAACAGGAAAGTATCTCCTTTTGGAACCTTTCCCTTTGTGAATAGTGATGGGTGACCCTGGTGAAAGTAAGCAGTGATCCAGGGGATTATTGCCTGCTCCCACTAAAGTTCGCCAACACTTTAAACATTTACTTTTTAAAGCAGCACTAATTGCTTCAAAGAACACAGGCTGCTTGAAAAAAAAATTTTTTTTAAAAAGCAAACACAGCGATGATGGTCTGTTGCTCTGTGCAACCTAACAATCCTGTGTTTGAAGCCACACGGATGTCGCCAATAACGATCTGGGTAGTTAATAGTCACTAGGGAGGCTGTTCCCTACTGTGACCCACTGCAACTGGACATATCGTGATGTGACCTTTTAGTATTTAGGCCGCATTACAACATCAGAGAAAAGTTGTTTAATCTCAGGGGCATATCAGCAACAGACGGCAATAAATATTACAAAGCGCGCTTAGCACTAATATATTTATCGCCATCTATCACTGGAATTTATTGCCTGGTTAGCACGTTATTAACAACCCGTTACTCCAGGGCGATAATATTCCAGCGATATCCAGGGAAAACCAGCGATGTTGCACTCAATAAGGCGATAGCCTTGGTGATACGACCCTGTGGTCGTATCACCATAATCCATCCCCAACATTATGGATACAAAAGTCTAGATTTTACCAGACGTTCAAATCCAGCGATAATGGCCAGCTAGCGTGATTTTGTACATCGCTAAGCCCGCCGGGCCATTGTTGTAAATATCGCGAAGCTGCCTTTGCGATATTTATCCATGGAGCTTTTTTGAGGCACACCTACTTTGCATCTCATTAGCGACGTCAATTTAGGCATGCTGGGAATGGGCGCTAAATATGCAAAATACGCACGAGTGTGTCCGTGCTGATGAAGCGATAAAGTTATCGCCCCTTTTTGCCGAAAACGGACGCGAAAGGGGGGATAAGTTTATCGCCAGCCCTTGTTAATATGCCCTTCAGTGCGTATTTTTTAACCACCTTTTCTGACATATCTCTTAGTATATATAGCACTAAGTGACATTTGATGTATTTTCTTATTGTGGTTATTCTTTCATTTGCAAAATGACAATACTAAACATTTGTATTAATTGTTTGTGTAAGAGTCTCAATGTACTCATTATCATTCACTGAATCACTGCATGAATAAGAGCAAGTATAAGCTGACTAACTTTAATGGGCTTATATATGGAACTTTTACATATGTCTTTTAGTTAAAACTATCAAGAGACTACCTATGAGTAGTTTTGCCTCTTTAAACAGTTGCAGCATGCCCAAAAATCACCCACGCATTCCAAAGTAAACAGGTCGGCGCCTGCACTTTGGAACTATCGATCGTGGACACATGTTTTCGAAATTTACCAAGAAAGAAAACTTCAGTGAAAGAACATGGCAAAAATTGCGACTATCCTCAGCGTGTGGCTCTTGGAATACATTTTAAGCACAGAAAGTGAAGGTTTGTGCGTTTTAATTTTCATACGGGAGCTTATATGGAGATGTTTTATCAGTAAAGGTGATGGGAAGGAATAGTTTTTTTTAAATCAGATCAAACTGACGTCAGTAATCTTATCTTTTCTGTTTCATGTGTTCATACCATCCGATTGTTGAAACGAAGGCGTACAATGGTTGTATTTCCAAATTCGTTATGTGGCGTTTTTTCATTGTTACAGTTTCGTCCTTTAGAGTTCTAGTCTACCTGCTTATTGAGAGATCACTACATTGTGGGAACTCTACTGTATTCATATGATGTTAGAATGCTGCACTGATTTTTTTTTGGGAGGGTACCTTTTTGAAGAGTTTTATGTAGATGTATCCATGAAATTGTTTTTAAGTGGCGAAGGCACGTTTATCAGGGCAGTTCGGCTCTAAAGAATACGGGGCCCAGTATATGAAACCTTTGCGGCCACAAACCTTGTGAATCCCAAAAATAGGGCTTTGCAGACAGGAAGTTGCAATACACAAAAGGCACATTGGCTTAAAAAAAATGTAAATTGATACTTGTATAGCGCACTACTCACCCGCAAGGGTCTCAAGGCGCTTGTACAAATACCACTGTGGAACCCGTCGTGGCTTTCCCTTTGAGGCGTCCACTCCTGGGCACCCCCAGGGTGAAGGCCAGGCATCCTTAGCGTTGTGGGGGCCGTTGTGGAGATTAAGCAAGCTATTGCCCAGAGTTGCAGAGTGGGACTCTATGATTAGAATAGGCACCGAGGCGAGAATTATCAGGTCCGTGGAATTTTGAGCCCAAGACCCGCCGAGGCGGGGAAGCACCCATATGAATTGGTAGGAAGAGGGGCATGAGAGGTGTGTCCCATTTTTAACAATTCCCAATGGAACGTCAACACAGCTTGTGAAATTCACAAGATACAGACTTCCAAAATGTCACTGTATCGACTTGAGAGGTGTAGTCTGTGTCTGTTGGTTTGGCTTCCACTTTGGGAACATTGGCACTTAGAATAGGCAGAGCACTTAGAGGTCCAGGGACAAGGAGGGCTTTCAAAAATGCTGGTACTTCGGCGAATACGAATGGAGGGATGGAGGCCCCATCTCCCTCGTCAGCCTCCATCTGTAAATTCACAGCTTTTCGTACAGAGCTGCGAAAGCCCTTCATCCTCATAAATATAAACGAGGCAGGTATATTTCCGGCTCCCACTGGATTGGTCTTTAGTACTGCAACTGGTTACTTACATTAACCGCAGCAAAAAGATAAGGTGAGCTTGCAGAGTAGTTAGTGAGAAAGAAACACTGATATTTCCTAAATCGGATTTCTCATTCCAGAGTGATGTTCATACTTACACGTTCACAAGTATAGACAGTCACAACTTACATCACATTCACATGGGCATGTTCTAGATCATGTTAGTAGAAGAAGAACAACAATTCAAAATAAATCAGGAACGATTCAAGAAATGAGGTTTAATTTGAGGTTTTATCAGAATATGATTTCCTGAAAACAGTGTTGCAGTTTAATTTTATTTAAACGTGATTCGTTACACACTCATGGCTGCATTTACAGTTTGGCCGAAAATGCGCAAATCAGTAAGAAGTCTGGTTATTATGTGGGTCACTCTACATGTTTTCTGCAATGCACTATTAAGAAATATTACTTGTACTGGAGATGAAGAGGTAATGCTGTGAATGTACCTGATAACGCATCTCATCTAATGTCCGTTACAGCGTATTTTATTTTAATACCAAGTATGTCACCAGTAGCTGTCTTAGATGCTGTGCAGATACATCAGCTTTGATTATGGTCTTTTTTCGGACCGGTATGGTCCAGAAGGGCCTTGGACCAGAACCCCGGTTCCACTGACACGCCCATGGTAATATACATTGATGTGCCTCACTAAGCACCTCATACTGCCAATCCTCACAAGGACACCCAGACCTGGATGACACAAACAAACACATAGCATTGGCACAATACAGAGACCCAGCCTTGTAAATGTCCCATTAATTACCACATTACCAATCAAAGTACAAAACACACATTCAAACTCATGTTATATTATGTTACTGATTATTTCTAAAGTGCACGTTCAGCAGCCGGTCACTTTTCGCTGGATTGCTAATACCACCTTGATCCCTGGTTATTGGAAAGCATGTTTGAACAACCATGTCTTCAGAAGCTGTCTGAATCTGGTGTAGTTTACAGTGGGCCTAAGGTCCAAATGCAGAGTATTCCAGACTCGCAGAGCAATGACGGGCAATCTGCGTGCTCCAGTCTGTTGTGTTTTGTACACGGTGGGACTATCAAATAATGCTAGATCTCAGTTGTCTGGTAGTACTATACTTGCTGATCCGTGACTTCACGAAAGCAGGACAGTTCAGTTACCAGGCCTGAAAGACCATGCAGCACCCCTTGAACACGGTTCTCTTCGCGCGACTGGCAGCCAGTAAAGATCCCTCATCACTTTGGAAATATGCCCATATTTGGGCAGATAATATATCAGCTGGGTGGCCTGATTTTTGATAAACTGGAGTCTGCGGTATATGATTTTAGGGAGACCCAAGTAAAGAGAGTTGGCATAGTTAATTCTAGACGTTATTTCCTGGGTCAAAACATCCCTGGTAAGAAATGTCCTTTTCTTTTTTATGCCCCACTGTTGGTAGAAGCTTAGCAATGTAATGGTGCCTATGTGCTGCTTGAACGATAGCTCCTCATCAATGATGACCCCAAGGCTTTTTACCACCTTTTTAGGGGCAGGCGGAGGACCCATCTTGCTGGTCCAGAATAACTATCTATGTTTTGTTGGAATTCAACTTTAACTGATTGCAGTTCATCCAGTCCCGTATGAACGCCATAGTGTCGTGAAATTGTTGTCTAGATGTGGGGCTATCATTAGTAGTAATTGCATATCATCTGCGTAGATAAAGATGTTGATTTCTTTGTTCGTAATGGAGCTAACCAAAGGGTGGGTGTAAATATTGAAGTGGTGGGGAGATAGAGAGGATCCCTGAGGCACTACACAATTCAACTGTACCTCAGCTGACACAAAGGGAGTTAACCTGACTGATTGGGATCTCTCACTCAGGAAAGAAATGATACAGTTCAAACTGAGTCTCTAATTCCCGCACCCCTGATCCGGTCACCCAAAATGGCATGGTTGACCTTATCAAAGGCCGCAGACAGGTCCAGTAGCACCAGGCCCTTAGTATTGCATTTATCAGCTTCCTTCTGTATGTCATCAACAACTGACATGATCACAGCCTCTGTAGAGTGCTCTGGCCTAACTCCCACCTGACTTGAATCCAAGAACTCTGATTCCTCAGTAAAGAAACAGAGATGGCCGCCTACATGCGCTTCCAGAACTTTTGCCAAAAAGGGTAAGAGAGATACCAGGCAAACGTTTTTCATATCCATGGGATCTGCTCCCACTTTTTTTAGTATGGGAAAAATATTCACTCTCTTAAAAGCCCTGTAGGCCAACCCCGAGTTGATGGATCGGTTCAGGAGTGACAGTACCAGGTCAGCAAAGCCAGTGCATACCACCTTTAGGAGCATTTGTTTATAAATGTCATTCAGTGACCCAGACTTAACTTTTGTGAGTAAATTGACCAGGTCCTCCTGTGAACTTTGAGGGAAGTTGGAGATTGTGTGACTATTCCCCTCACCTGATCGTGGCTTATTGTCCAAGGGACTGGAAGGCATGCTCTTTTTGATAGCCTCAGTTTTGTTAACAATGAAGGTTTTGAGTGAGTCATTCAGATTTTGCATCGGAGTAGCTGAGAGGGTGACTTTATTTGGGTTTGTTAGTCTGAGACAATCTTAAATATCTCCTTAGATTTACTAGAGGCTTTCATGATTTTACTTGTAAAAAAACTCACTTTAGTTTGCCTTATGAGAGATTTATACAGTTTCAATTGTTGAATATACTAAATTTTAGAGTCTGGCACGGACTTAGACCACCACTTCATCTCTCCTTGTTGGAGTTGAAGTTTTGCTAATTTCTGTTTGTCTGATAAACATTTATCAGCCTCATGTGTTCTTGCTGGTCTAGATCTTTGGAATGAAACAGGATCACTACTGGCCTTCCCCAGCCAGCTAGTGATATCATACTCAAAATCCTCAATATCATCCTTGGCTCCAGGCAGAGACCTTCTTAATGCCTGACAGAAGGCTGTGAAGTTGACCCTGGCCCAACTTCTAGCTATGATGGGCAGACCGGCTGAGAGGCTATTCCAGTTAGACAGGGGCATTGAAAAGGAGATCAGGTGGTGGTCAAGTTCAAGTTCAAGATCAAGTTAAACATTTGTATAGCGCACTACTCACCCAGAGGGTCTCAAGGCGCTTGAGGGAAGGGGGTATTTTATTTGTCGAATATCCAAGTTTTTAGTTGTTTTCTGAAGGAGAGGTGGTTTTGTGTGAAGCGAAGGTGGGTGGGGAGAGAGTTCCAGGATTTGGCCGCTAAGTAGGAGAAGGATCTTCCCCCCATGGTGGATTTATGGATGCGTGGAATTGCGGCGATGGCTTGATTGGATGATCGTAGTTGGCGGGTGGGGGTGTAAAAGGACAGGCGCCTGTTGAGGCATTCGGGTCCTAGAGGGCTTTGTGTGCGTGGGTGAGGAGACGGAACGTTATTCTCTTATTGACGGGAAGCCAGTGGAGGTCTTTCAGGTGACCGGAAATGTGAGCTTGATGGGGGATGTCTAGTATGAGTCTGGCTGAGGCGTTTTGGATGCGTTGGAGTTTTTTCTGAAGTTTGGCTGTGGTTCCGGCATAAAGGGTGTTTCCGTAGTCCAGTCGGCTTGTGACTAATGCGTGGGTGACTGTCTTTCTCGTTTCGATGGGGATCCAACGGAATATTATTTTGAGCATACATAGGATGTTGAAGCATGATGATGAAACGGCATTGACTTGTCTGGTCATCGATAGGGAGGAGGCCAGGATGAATCCCAGGTTACGTGCGTGGTTGGTAGGTATGGGTGCGTTTCCCAGGGCCGGTGGCCACCATGAGTCGTCCCAGGCGGAGGGGGATGGACCTAAGATGAGGACTTCAGTGTTGTCCGAGTACAGTTTTAAACGGCTGTTCTTCATCCACTCGGCTACTTCTTTCATCCCTTCGTGTAGGTTGGTTTTGGCGGTGTTTGGGTCTTTGGTGAGGGAGAAGATCAGCTGGGTGTCGTCTGCGCAGGAGATGATGTTGAGGTTGTGTTGGCGCACGATGGATGCGAGGGGACTCATGTATACGTTGAAGAGGGTGGGACTGAGTGATGATCCTTGTGGTACGCCGCAGATGACTTCGGTGGCCTCTGATCTAAAAGGGGGGAAGCGGACTCTCTGGGTTCTTCCAGCGAGGAACGAGATGATCCAGTCTAATGCTTTTCCTTGTATTCCGATGTTGCTGAGGCGTTGAATAAGGGTGCTATGACAGACTGTATCGAAGGCAGCGGAGAGTTCGAGTAGGATGAGGGCAGCTGTTTCTCTGTTGTCCTGTAGTGTTCAAATGTCGTCTGTTGCTGCGATGAGGGCGGTCTCGGTGCTGTGTTTGGCTCTGAAGCCGGACTGTGAGGGGTCTAGGGAATTGTTGGAATCGATGATGGCGGCGAGCTGACTGTTGACGGCTTTCTCAATGACTTTGGCAGGGAATGGGAGGAGCGAGATGGGACGGTAGTTCTTAAGTTCAGTGGGGTCTGCTGTGGGTTTCTTCAGAAGGGCGCTGAGTTCGGCATGTTTCCAGCTTTCCGGGGAGGTAGCGGAGTTGAGGGAGCAGTTGATGACGTCTCGGAGATGGGGTGCGATAATGGAGTCTGCTTTGTTGAAAATGTGGTGGGGACATGGGTCGGTTGGCGATCCTGAGTGGATGGAGTTTATCAGGTGGATGGTGTCTTCAGTGGTGATTGGGTTCCAGGCGCAAAGGTTGTTGGAGGGGGGTTTTAGTTTGGAGGTGGGTGGCGTGGACTGGTCTCCGGACTGGTTTTCGAAGCTGTTATGTATGTCAGCGATTTTGTTGTGGAAGAATGAGGCTAGAGAGTCGCAGTGGTCTTGGGATGGAGTGATGTCGTTGGTGCCGGCGGTGGGGTTGGTAAATTCTTTGACGATGTTGAATAGTTCCTTGCTGTTGTGGGCGTTGTTGTCGAGACGATCCGTAAATGTTGATTTCTTGGTGTATCGGATCAGCTGGTGGTGTTTGCGGGTGGCGTTCTTGAAGGTGGCCAGATTGTCAGTGGTTGGGTTTTTTCTCCAGGCTTTCTCGAGGGTGCGACAGATCTTCTTGGATTTCTTGAGGTCATCGTTGAACCAGGGGGCTTTTTTGCTACCTTGCTTGATGTGATGTTTTTTTCAAGGATGCTAGTTCATTAGCGCTGTGGGTGATCCATTGTGTGAGGTTGGTGGCTGCAAGGTTTGGGTCCGACGATTTAGCAGGAGGGTTTTGGTGAAGCGATGTGAAAAGTTGGTCAGTGGTAATTTTGTTCCAGTTTCTGCGGGGAATTGGTTGTGGGTGGTTGTGGGCCATAGTCTTATTGTAGTTGAAGTGAACGCAGCTGTGGTCTGTCCAATGGAGAACTGTGGTGTGATTTAAGGAGATGTGCTTGCTGGAGGTGAAGATTGGGTCGAGCGTGTGTCCGGCATAGTGGGTGGGGGTGTTAACAAGTTGTTTGAGTCAGAGATTGGCGAGGTTGTCCAGAAGGGTGGTGGTGTTGCTGTCGTTTTTCTTTTCCAGGTGGAAGTTGAGGTCTCCCAGAAGAATGTAGTCCTCGGAGGGGAGGGCGTGTGGACTGATGAAGTCGGTGATGTCTTCGCTAAATTGTGTGCGGGATCCTGGCGGCCTGTAGATGAGGGTGCCTCTGAGTGTGGTATTGGGGTCGGTGTGCATCTGGAAGTGAAGGTGTTCGGCGGCTGCAAGGTTATCGTCGGAACAGGTTGTGATGCGGATGGTGTTCTTATGGACAATGGCGATTCCTCCTCCTGTTTGGTTGATGCGGTCCTTTTGGATGATCTTGTAGCCGTTCGGGATGGCTATGGCGATGTCGGGTGCTGATGAGGCGTTCATCCAGGTTTCTGTAAGAAAGGCGACGTCCGGCGATGTGGTGTCGAGTAGGTTCCAGAGGTCAGTGGCATGTCTGTGGACCGAGCGGGTGTTGAGCAGGATGCACTTCAGGTGGTTAGTGTCGGAGCTCTGTTTGGGGTTTGTGGATTTGGTGTGGGTCTTGATGCAGTCGAATTTGCAGGAGTGGCAGGTGAAGGGTCCATGGGAGTGTCCTGGGGCGGCTTGGTAGGAGTTTGGGGATCGGCCGGGGTTAAGGGCAGAGAGGGTTGCGGCGTCGTACGTTGTGCGGGTGGCGTGGATTTTGCGGGGGCCTTGGGGTCTGGCGCTGGGCGCGGTCCAGGCACGGACGGGCGTAGACAAGCTTACCTTTGGCCCACCTTCGGCCCGCATGGGGCGCGTCCGCAGCGCGTGAACGCTGCGCGCAATTGCGACTGTCATATTGGATAGTGGAGGGGGGCGGAGGGAGGGAGGAGCAGCTGGGAGGCGGGAGCGGGGTGGAGAGGAAGGTCTCCGAGGTACAACAACAACAAAATGGCAGCTAAAGTGAAAGGTTAGGGCACAAATCTGAATTACGCTGTGGGCAGTGGCACAAGCACAATCAGGCACTATTATTTAAAATCAAATATGCAATGCGAGCGCTACGACATAAACCGGCCCAGACACTCTTTAAGGCAATGCGAGCAATGTAAACAATGGCAAGAGGTAATGCGAGCAAAGCACAAATGAGGAAGCAGGCAACAGTTATATTAAAGGCAGCAAAGAAACGCGAGCAAACAACAACAACAATACCCAGGAGAGACCAGGGGGCGTGGGGAGCGACCGTTTCTGACGGAGTCAGGACCAACCACAGGGTAATATAGTCGGATCCCTCATAGGGAGTCTGGTAGTCCATATCAGATCCAGGATGTGTCCTTTGATGTGAGTTAGAAAACTCACCAGTTGTTCCAAATTTAGATCACCCAGGGCCATGGCAATATCTATAGCTTGCTGCCCCCTCCCTCCTCATTGGCCCAGTAGTTGAAGTCTCCTATGAGAATGACGTTGGCATTGTCGATAATAAGAGGGGCAATCTCTTCTACCAGGGCCTGAGGAAATTCCTGCATGTAATTAGGAAGTCTATACAACAGTACAAATATGAGCAACAGAGTTGAAGACTCGAGGTGGATGACTAAATTATCAACCAAAGGTAAGTCTAGAGGGGTCATTTTCTTTCGCAAATCAGAGATTTTTCAAAATAATGGCTGCAAGGCCTCCCCTCTCCCCATTTAGGTCATTATAGGTAACAGAATATCATACTGTTCAGGGGTAGCAGAGAGTATATCCGCTGAGGACTCCTCTGTGAGCCATTGTAGGAGAGCAGGATCTGCTTACTATGGTTACCCCCACTTTTTGCTGCTGTTTCACTGTTTTTCGACTTTAGTCTGCCTAGGGCCCTGCTATCCAGGACCCTAGCCTAGCTGATTCCTCTCTAAATTGAGTGCATGTAATTTAGGTACACTCCAGTTTGGTTACTGGGGTACCCTTCTAAGTTCCTAGTATATGGTACACTAGGTATTAAGGGCATAGGTACCCCAGAGGCCTACCAGGGGCTGAAGCATTTATTATGCCACCCATGGAAAGCCTTCAAAATGGCACCACAGGACTGCTACTGCAGCCTGGGTAAGGTGGTGCATGCAACCCTTACTAAGATATAGGCTACCTATATCTACCTTTAATCACTGACACATATACACCTATCAGTCACTCCTATGGCAGGCCTTATCAATCCTGAAGGCAGAGTGCTTGGATTGGTGTGAGAGGGTGCCAATGCATGAGCAAGCCCCTCTGCAGCTTTCGGAGCCTATTCTCTGAGTCTGCTCTGTGATGCAGCCAGACCATATACTCTTAAGTGCATTATGACCTCAATGTAAATGCTAACTTTGGAATGGTTGCATGGAAACATGTTGTGTTTGGTGTCAAACACTTTGGAATCCTACCCCCCCTGCCAGTCCTGGTAGAGGGGGTAGAATTGCACCCTTCTAGAGGGAAAGACATGTACACACTGGTCTAACCCGTAATAGTTTAAAAGAGCCCTGGCATCACAAAATGGATACTGCAGTCACAGACACAAGTCTGACCTCCTGCTGCTGACTGAAACCCTGGCAGGGGAGGCCTTGTCAATAGGTTTCGTGTCACAGGTAGGTGTAACCACCTCCCAGACAGGCTTTAGCGTATTGAGGCTGGGTGGGTGCACTCCATGAGTGCTTTGAAAGTCTGCACTGGGAGCACATTTGGTGTCCCTGTGCATATCTTAGTTCAAAATGGTTTCAGGGGCTACTTGCCCCTGCGCTGGTGCAGAACTAGACGAAGGAAATTGGTGTAACCATCTCCCTCCCCAGACCCTCCTATAGGTGGATCCCCAGAGTGTGTCCAACCCCTTTCTTCAGTATAAGTAAGGGACCCCTGGCAACAGGGCTTTACATTACACCTGGACTATACTCTGAAACTGAATCCTGAAACTTCGATGCTTTACTAAAGACTAGAGGTTGGAAGACTCTATCTTGGGGTCAAATAGTGACTCCCCTGCTCAAGCAGGCACCAATGAAGAATCTTGCCGGTCTGCATTTCCCAGGCTCCTGACGGACTCCGAAGTATTTGCAACACAAGAAGAAGATTTCCAGGAGTCCCCAGCAAAGCTGAGACCCACAGCCCTCACGAGTGATATGGAACCGGAACCCCTAGACACTGTGTTTTTTTCCTAGTGCATTACCTTCCCGACGTTTCCTGAACTTGTGCCTTGTGTTACTTATAGACCAAGCCCTGAGCACCATCTGTACCAAAGATTGTGGGCCTACACACCAGCAGTGTTCCGCGAGCCCGCTTCTTGCATTTCAGCTTGGGGCTCCTTCATGATCCCTGGTTCGTCTGCTGGTGGGTCCCCATTAAGGCAACTCTGATTTTCCTTGGGCCTCCCTGGTTGCTCCAGACGTGCTCTGACTCTCCTCCATGTGGTGATTCCCTCAAACCTTGCTAGTCCACATCGAAGCATTTCTTTGATTCCTCCATGGGTTGCTGTTGCCAGGGCTTGATGGGTCCAATCCAAGCACCGACACAGCAGCAATCGCCATACTTTGTGCGACAGCTCGATTCCAGATCCTGGTTGTCATCGAAGCCTCCTGGTCCTTGTGGCTGAAGAGTCAAGCTTCATCTTCTCTACCTGAAATCCCCCAACATCGGTGGGCGTTTGACGATTGTGCCCCTGGTCACTGGCAAGTGACCCACACTCTGTCCCCTCTGCTTTCTGGTTCTTCTCATCTTCGAGCCAGGCTTGGATCACACCGGACACTTTCCACTTGGACGGCAGCAGCACTTTGCAGCAGATCGCCATTGAAAACGATGACTAAACCCGACACCAAAGGACACCTATGCACCCAGCTTCTCTGGGTGAGGTAACTCAAGTATTCTGGTGCTCCCTTGGGTGTTGGCTCTAGAACTCCTGAAGTCTAAGGGGGTTTGCTCCAAGTCCTCTCCTAAGTGTCCTTTATCTTTAAAATTCCATCCACAACTTTCCCCATAGAAGTTAATGGTGATTTGCGGCTGTGTTCACACACTGCACGCATCTCCTTTGGGTCCCCTGTGTCACTACCTTGGGTGTATCCTGGTGGCCCCAGGGGTTCTACAGGCTCTAGGCCTTGTGTCTATGCAAGTCGTGGTTCTTATACAACTTTCTTAATATATGGTTTGGTACACCCCTAGGGTTCAACGTATATTGTGCTAATTTACTGTATGATATTACGTTTACTGAATGTACTTTTGTCTCTAGCCTCATAAAGAGACTAGAAGGATGTGTTTAAAATAAATACAAATATTTTATATGTATACCTGGTGTGGATCTCCTTTCATTTGGTCATTCACGAGAATATAGACTGGTACAACAAGCTTCTTTAAATTCCTCCAAGACATAGCCTGAAGGCTGCTCTCCACAGCTACCATATGGATAACTTTCTTATAAGGTTGTCTTTAACCTACCATCAATAAGGGTCATTTGGACTGGTGCAAGGTGCCCACTAGAATAGAGGACAGCATATGCCAGGCCAACTTCTCACAGCCATGTCTCCGTGAGTAGCAATATATCCAGAGATTGAGACTCCAGGAGCTCAAACATCTCATCCTGGTGTCTTACTAAGGAGCGAGTATTTAGGTAAATTACCTGAAGGTCTGATAAATTTGCCTTAAGTGATTTGAATTTGTCTCAGACACTATTTGTCTGAGACTTGCTCGCCCCAGCTTGATGAGCTACCAGTATGCTGTAGTCCTTTAAAACCATGGAAATAAGGGGAGAAATATTTTGCCACTCTCGGTCACAGCCTAACAGTTCCTCCCTGGAATAAATGATGTGGGGATCAGAGTAACTAACCCCTGTCCCTGGCTGGGCACTGCACAGATGCGCCATTCTTCCCTTAAAGGAGATGAGGCAACTGCCTTTCCCAGCCCTCATCCCACCAAGCTGCTGATTGGTTTACTCCCTATCCAATCAGCTCAAAGCAGTTTCTGCAGAGCAAGCTACGTACTGCCGAGCTAAGAGACCAACTAAGCCCTGTTTATAGTACACACAGCTTCAGATTCAAATACAGTAGTTTCCCCGCTACAATTCCCAGCTAAAGTTTCATAAATTGTCATAAAAACAGTTCCAACAGAGATAAAAGACGATTAGCATTACCGGCAGGGCTGCGTAATGATTCCCTATAAGTAGGCGAGACAACTGCCTTCCCCAGCCTACATCCAACCAAGCTGCTGATTGGTTTACCCCCTATCCAACCAATAATACTCATTCCGCAGTATTAGTGCACCAGATATCACAGCCTCATCATCCATCACAATCTTGACATTCTCTTCATAAAAGAATAGAATGTTTCTCATAGCTCTGCACATGCTAGACCTCCTTCTTTACACAGGCTTTGTATCCTTAAGAAGCCTCCACAGACAACCCAATGCTTGAACTCATCTCTCAACTTATCAACTCCAAGTCCAATGCCAACCCCATTCTAAAAGACGTCAACACTTTTGTTGAAAACTATGTGAGCACCCACACCCCAATAAAAAGACACAATTGCAAACCAAAGGCTTCAGCACCCTGGTATTCTAAAGACGATGCTGACCATAAATGATCCACCCACAGATAGGAAAGAAAAACAGAACTCCTGATACTGATGTTCCTTTGCCCAACCTGCAAACAGCTCATCAAACTCAGCCAAAATACTATACCAACACCGGTAGCGAGGCCAGCAATAGAAGCAGAATACTTTTTAAGACTATCAAGCACTTCATTAACCATCTGCCAGACTCACGTATTCCTTACTCAACAGAAAAATGCAATGCCATCAACCTCTTCTTTTGTGTAAAGAAACAGAGAATTTGGCAGTACATTGAGAACCACATGTCTGTGTTATCTCTTGTGCTCACCCCTTCCTGTTGAATCCCTTTAACTCATCCTTCCAAAAACTATTGCTTGATGATCTCATCAACATACTCAACTCTCTCTGAGCCTCTTCTTGGGGAGAGGATGCCTACCCTTGTCTTTCATAAAAGCTCTCTCTGAGGAAGCTTACTCACCTCTACTCACCATTGTCAATGCTTCTCTCACACACTGCATCCTCCTGTAAGCTCTCAAAAGGGCCTGAAACACCCTAATCCTAAAGAAACCTATACTAGACTCTGATGACCTTGTCATGTACTGACCCACCACTCACCTATCATTCATCTGCAAACTCATTGAGATTGGAGATGATGCCCTCCTTGCCACAGATGACGAGGACCCCTGTCTGCTGATATTACTGGACCCCTTAACTGTCTCTGACATAGTTGTCCTAGATTATTTATTCCCCTACTTGATCAATAGATCATCAAAATACAGGGCAGTATTTTCTGTCACTTAGAGCCAGATAAAGAGTTCGGCTACCCAGGGGACTGCTAAATCTGTGGTGGCGGTCACTGGAGGCCAGACTGGTGGTCCACTCACTGTTTTAGGAATACAGCGGTGGGACTGCCGCAACTGCCGGGGATCACAGATCCTGCAGTGATGGGACAGTGCCCAGAAACCCTAATATGCTGTTAGTGCCGCTGTGGCACTGCCAATCATATTAGACACTTCCTCAACACCTCAGTTTTAGTGGTGGTGCAGCCAACCTGAATCTGTGGCAGTGAGGAAACAAAGGGAGCCCAACAGTGCCACCTGTTGCCTCAGGGCCATGGGTTGCCTGTAGGGGGACACATGTTGTGCACCCCTGTGTGCAGTCACTCCCTTTTCTGCATGGCATGGACTTTATAGTCCATGCCATTCAGAAACGTGCTTTGGAGTTCCCATCGCTGCACTGCCGTGGGAAGGCCAAAGGACCACCCAAGAGCCCAAAAGATAACTCGTAATCTGATGGGCAGATGGCGGTCCAGTTTAGTGGTCTTGGAGCGCAAGGCACTTGCATAGCAGCATGCTGGAAGATCACTTAACTCGTAATCAGGCCCTTAGTGTGCTGTGTATTACAAAAACATCTCTGTAACTATATGAAAAATATATCATAATATTTATTCAATCAATATGACGTTATTTGAAAGTTCTTATTAATCACTTTAAAATCATAGATAAATGTAATTAAAAAACAGTACATATTAAAATGCTATTTTTCCGATCTCACTAACATACATTGCACATTCACTTCAAATTTTCTTTGCCGATGGGAAACAGAAATGTTGAAGTGGTATTTTTATTAAATTACAGTTCTATCCCACATTTTGTCCCCATTTTTCATCGCACTATTTCCTGACAATTATAGGCTATCACACCATATTTGAAGGCTTTCTATATATAAGTGATTTTTCAACTGTTTAACTGTTCACACTTTCATACTTTCATGGCACATTCCTTAATACACAACTTCTGAAATCTAGGTTTTCGTGAAGCACCATCAGCTTATAAGTTTGAGTCCCTACCATAATGTTTCCAGTCAGCTTGCCCCACTTATTGCTGATCCACTCAAAAACACTTTTTCTCTCACACAAACAAGCACGCACATACACACACACACACACGCACACACACACACAAACATCCAAAGAGATATGTATGTTACAATATCACAGTGTCAGCATAAGTGAATCTGTAGTTATGGTTTGATCAGAGTGTCTGGTGGAAGTTTTTTGCATATACCTTTGGCATTGTCTTACAAATGTGAATGAAACATAAAAAAAGAAAAGTCTGTTTCCAATTCAGCATGGTAAATTTTGTGCAGATCTGCAGAGAGGCAGGAATAAAAGGTGATTTCAATTTTAACTCCGATAAGAAGTTTGATCTCTGCTACAGGGAAAATGCAGAACAGTTACGCCAAACTTGGCATGCAGTTAGAACTTTACTAACATATATTTTTTGCTGGATTTGGGGCAAATCCATTCAATAGTTTAAAAAAATTAGTGTGGAATTAGAGCTTTAAAGGGTTATATTATAGAGAAATATAGACAGTTTCTTTGCTATCCCAAATGTAAAAAAGAAAGAACTCACATTATAGGTTTCCTTCTGCTGTCCTTGTCTGGTATACAAACTCAGAGCCGAGTCCATTGAGCAAGAGGCTCTTATTGACTGATCAGAACAGAAACATTGTTGTTGCAGAAGCCATTTCAGGAAGCGGAACATGATACCTGCATTTAGGAAATAAATGCCACACACTGGAGCATGGTGAGCACTACCTGACCCATTACAAGGTAGAGGAACCCTCAAAGGGCAAAAAGTAAATGTAAAATGTGTTTGTCACCCAGAGTTTGCAAACTTGGCCAATAATTCAGAAACCCCAGATGAGTGAAGGGACCAGAGGCCAGTGAACATGCTTGAAATGTATGGGCTGTAAAACTAGTTTGTTGGCCATGAACTTGTGGGTCTCATGCAGATTCTCCGGCAATAGCTTACCGACTCTGTACAAAGTCTGACAACTACACTGACCATTTGGGTGTCGAAAAAGTCCATGGCATTGATTAAAGTCTGCAGTCTGGGGGGGTGAAGAAATTTTTCCGGGCAGGATGCAGTGCTCTAGGAGAGTTCCTGCCGGCATTCAGCTTACAGGCCTAACTATCCAACTTGTAACGACTAGTGCCTTCCAGAACTGGGCTGTATGAGGTGATTGAGATGAGGGGTAAGGCTACCTACCTTGTGGACCTTAAGACTCCTAGATAACCCCACAGGGTGCTTGATATTAATTGTCTTAAACCACACTTTGAGAGGTCTGAGCTCACCATGCTGTTAGTGCCAGATGGAGAGGATGAAGAGGAGAGTAAACATCTCCCTGACCATTTTGACTCCTTGGAGAAGGATGGTCTGTGGTAGGAGTGATCATTTCCCCCCCCAACCCATGAACAGCAGACTGACTGTCACCAAGTGTTGGGGCTGTACTCTTTTCTACCTTACTCTTGACATCCAGGTAACAGAGACCCTGAAGGCTACACTGCTGGAGCGTGCGGAAAAGGGCTCACTTGATTTTATTCACTTCTGCTCAGCAGACCCTGCGCTTTTTCACTTCTGCACCAGTTAAATACTGCATTTAATCACACCAGCACTCCCCTTGCTATTCTCCCCCTTCCCCGGTCCACCACTGAAGCTGTCAGATTGCTGTGGAGGAAAGGCAGGAACGGAAGTGATTATTACTTCCCCTCGCTTGCGGCGCAGGTCAGCAGACTAGTTGTTCTGCCTCCCTTGAACATAAAAACAGAGCTCTCACTCACGCCGGTAGAATCAACATCCAGGTAACAGAGACCCTGAACGCCACACTGCTGGAGCGTGCATCAAAAGGGCTCACTTAATTTTACTCACTTCTGCTCAGCAGACCCTGCGCTCTTTCATTTCTGCACCAGCTAAATCCTGCTTTTAATCGCACCAGCGCTCACCTTGCTATTCTCCCCCTTTCCCGGTCCACCACTGCTGCTGTCAGATTGCTGTGGAGGGAAGGCGGGACCGGAAGTGATTAATACTTCCCCTCGCTTGCAGCGCAGGTCAGCAGGCTAGTTGTTCTGCCCACCTTGAACATAAAATCAGAGCTCCCACTCGCGCCGGCAGACTCGACATCCAGGTAACAGAGACCTGAACGCCACACTGCTGGAGCGTGCGGCAAAGGGCTCACTTGATTTTACTCACTTTTGCTCAGCAGACTCTGCGCTCTTTCACTTCTGCACCAGGTAAATACTGCTTTTAATCGCACCAGCGCTCACCTTGCTATTTTCCCCCTTGCCCCATCCACCACTGACGCTGTCAGATTGCTGTGGAGGGAAGGCGGGACCGGAAGTGATTAATACTTCCCCTCGCTTGCGGCGTAGGTCAGCAGGCTAGTTGTTCTGCCCACCTTGACATAAAAACAGAGCTCCCACTCGCACCGGCAGACTCGACATCCAGGTAACAGAGACCCTGAACGCCACACTGCTGGAGCGTGCGGCAAAGGGCTCACTTGATTTTACTCACTTCTGCTCAGCAGACCCTGCGCTCTTTCACTTTTGCACCAGCTAAATACCGATTTTAATCGCACCAGCGCTCCCCTTGCTATTCTCCCCCTTCCCCGGTCCATCACTCATGCTGTCAGATTGCTGTGGAGGGAAGGCGGGAACGGAAGTGATTAATACTTCCCCTTGCTTGCGGCACAGGTCAGCAGGCTAGTTGTTCTGCCCACCTTGAACATAAAAACAGAGCTCTTACTCGCGCCGGCAGACTCGACATCCAGGTAACAGAGACCTGAACGCCTCACTGCTGGAGCATGCGGCAAAGAGCTCACTTGATTTTACTCACTTCTGCTCAGCAGACCCTACGCTCTTTCACTTCTGCACCAGCTAAATACTGCTTTTAAACGCACCAGCTCTCACCTTGCTATTCTCCCCCTTCCCCGGTCCACCCCTGATGCTGTCAGATTGCTGTGGAGGGAAGGCGGGACCGGAAGTGATTATTACTTCCCCTCGCTTGCGGCGCAGGTCAGCAGGCTAGTTGCTCTACCCTGTGCTACCATAAGAGCACTATGCCACTCCGTCCGCGCAGCGGATGCATGCAGCTGGCGTGCAGCGGGCGTGCAGTGGGAGTGGCGAAGACACACCAAAGGCAAGCCTGTCTGCGCCCGTCCGCGCCAGACCGGGCCAAGGGCCAGGACACTCTGTCCCACTCCCCATAGCTCCCAAAGGGTACACTCGTGAGACACTTCTCCAACTTAGACAGACCACACTCACACCATGTCTCCACTCTCTCTCCATCGAAGAGCGTCAAAACAACTGCTCTCACTGCCCCTACACCCTAGCACCACCTAAAACGCCCAAGGAGCGGTCGACCAAGATGGCCCTACTCAACTGTAGGTCCCTTCCTAAACACCGTGTGGAAATAAATCTGCTCCTCCAAGATTTAGAGCTAGAGGTTCTGTTCCTGACAGAAACCTGGCTATCCCCAGCTTCAGAGCCAGACATTGTCCAAGCCCTCCCGCCAGGCTACCGAATTCAACGCCACGACAGGTCCTCCAGAATAGACGGTGGAATTGCTGTTATTTACAAAAACCACCACTCCTGCTGACTTCTAGACTGCTCTATCCAGGAATGTGAAAACGCCCATTTTTCCATCCAAATCTCCCTGCTAAAATCATTCTCAGGCATCCTCTTGTGACACTTGTGATGCTGGTTTTCTTCGACAGAAGGTTTTGACGGCTTATCAACACTCATACCAGAAATGATGGCGAGAAGCCCGGGTGCTAAATAACTTGGGCAAATGAGTCCAGAACTGTTTTCAAGGACAACAGCCAATTGTGATTAACTAATCACATCACGTCCCCATCTTCCCTTTCTCCTAGCAACCTTAACACGTCAGTTCCTCCACCAATTGAGGTCTTTAAGGTCCCTACACCTCGAGTAAAACAACAACAGCATCTTGAATTTGCTCAGCAACTGGTAGACACTTGTGCCTCCCCAAGTCCTCAAGAAAGTCTTTCCCTTGACTCTGAGCAAATAGCTAAAAAATAAATAAATAATATCGATAATAAAGGCAACACAGGTAACTAAGGTAATCACACAAAACAAAACAGAGAGAGAGACTTGGAATCTGGGCTCTGCACACAAAATGGACTAGACTAGAGCGAGTTCTTACTGGCACTCAGAACTAAAGGTACACAAGGTTGCAGATATACCACAAGAAAAGTATGAGCCTTCTTCTGGTGTCGGAGCCTATGTTAGTACATGAAGGTAATCAAAAGATTTCTGAACTCAGGGTTGAAGTAGTTTGCTTTCTCAGCTCTGGAACAATCTCGGATATGTCACAAAGTCTTACATCTACAGATCTCTTACCCGAGCAGTCTAGCCTGAATCAAATACAATCTGCAAAAACCCTGTGCAAAGTTCGGACAACATTGTACCATCCTGCCCAATTGTTGTAAAAGCCCCTATTGGATGATAGAAACAGTAAGCTTGCTATTTCAAATTAATTCTGGGAAACTATAATGAAAATATCACAGCTCACTGTGGATGCTTAAACAAATTGTTTCAAATATCATTTTCCTATAATTTATTATGAATGTGGATGACGTGTGACGGTCTGCTACAGACCTTTTGCAGAGAATTTTTGTGTTAATATTCATGCAATATCCATAAATAAGTTTCTTTTCATCGAAACACATTACATTTTAGAAATGCGACAGCATCACAGAGACTATTTGCAGTAAGTGAGCTGCTGCGGTGTCAAATATTGAAAACACACATCCCTATCCCTGAATATTGGATAAAACACATGCATAATTTAGACGAGGGTGCCTGTGCTCTGTCAATGACCAGGCCACAGAGAGTATGAAAGAGTTCAAACTGGATCATAAAATCGTAGCTTTCTGAAGAGAGGAACAATTACGTTGTTTTCAGGAGTGCAGATTTATCGTGTGCCTTAAGCAAAGGAAACTGGCACTTGGCAACACACTACGGTCCTGTTTATAACCAAGAGCTGGAAAGTGGGGGAAAAAGATATTTCCAGTCTTTCAAGAGCCCGTGGCATACCAGCGGCCAAGGTTAGAAGACGCACATTGCAGCTCGAGTCTAGAGAACAATGCATTATTATGGTGTTTACGGGCCAGGCCAGCGCTTACCGTTTGATCTGCTGATGACATTTGTTCCAGGCAGAAAAAGGTGGCTGGTGGGGTTCGTAGCAGTTCAATACTGCTTGCGCCACCTGCATGCTAGCAGGCTTTCCGGGACTTCCTGCTCCACTCCGACACACCTGGTGCTTGCTCCGGCACATGTCCTTACTTGCCACAGTCAAGACTGCGGTGCCAGTGTGTGAATGCAGGTGGCGTGGATCAACAGCATCATCATCTTTTCCCTGCCTACCCCAGCTAAGCTCAGTTAGTGACGGCCAATCTGAGCAGGTGGTTTTGTTTATGGCAGGCAACGGCATTGAAAAAAGGACTGAGAACACTAAATGATGAGAACAGGTTACACAATTGAGATGCAAGGCGCGAGCTACTGATGGGGGTTTGGCGAGCTACCGGTAGCTCGCGATCGACCGGTTGGAGACCCCTGCTCTAGACCTTGCCTCCTACCACCTCCATCTAAAAATCCACCGGTCCACCCATACTAAAGGCCATCTCCTTTATCCCATCTTCTCGAGTATCCCCGAGCTATGCACGGACGATCCCCTCCCTGTCCCCTGGTCAGATCACTGCCTAATCACATTCAAGTGGCAAACCCGCACTGAACCCCCGGGTAGACCTCCTCCTCGCCTTCCAGCTTGCCCATGGTCAAAACTAGTCGTTGAAGACTGGAAACTCGAACTCGAAGCCGTAACACATGTCCTCGAACCAGACCCAGTCCTAGCTTACCAGCAATTCTCCACCTGGATCGAAAAAAACTCTCCCTAATAAAAAGGGAACCTTTAAATCCCCCTGGTTCACCCCTGAGCTCCGCAACCTGGGAAAACAATGTAAAAAACTCGAACGCCTATGGAGGAAGGACTGGTCCAACAAGACAAAAAAAGAATACAAAACAGCTATGAGATCCTATAAAGCCAGCTTAAAAAGTACCCAGGCGGCCTTCTTCGAAGACAAAATCCAAGCCTCCTCCAACTCATCCAGGGAAACATATCGCATCATCAGAACACTGATGAAAGTCACCGACCCACAACCTTCCAACGACCCCTCAGGCCAAAGATGCAACGAACTAGCAGAATTTTTTTCCACCTTATTCCTAAACATATTAAAAACCCTCCCCACTCCCGACCACCCCCCAGTCCCATCCTCCCCAGTCCTCGCAACCAATGCCCCTCGCCTGGACTCCATCTACCCGCTGACAAAAGAGACTCTCCCCACTATCTTAAATTCCATCAAGAGTGGCCCCCCTATAGACCCTGCATCCCTCAACAAACTTAAACTCGTGACCCCTCTAATCATTAACCTAATAAACTCCTCCCTAGAAAAAGGGATCGTCCCCCCCAACTGGAAAAGGGCCACAGTTAAAGCACTGCTAAACAAATCTCACCTTGACCCCCTAGAGCTGGGCAATTATCGACCCATTTCCCTCCTTCCTGGAATCAGCAAGGTGGCAGAGAAATTTGTCAATCAACAGCTCTCCACCTTCCTTGAATCCAACAGTCTCTTGCATCCTTCCCAGACAGGATTCAGGCCAGGCCAAGGCACTGACACCGCCCTAATAGCAGTGGTTGAAAAAGCGAGAATGATCTTGGGCGCAGGGGGATTGGCAGCAGTGATCCTCCTGGCCCTCAGCGCTGCCTTCGACACAGTGGACCATGCCATCCTCGTCCACCGGCTAAGCAGAGTTGGAGTCACTGGTCTTGCCGTGTCCTGGCTGGAATCCTCTTAGAACACAGAACCTTTGAGGTCGCTAAAGGACACATACGATCCAGAGCTCTCCCTGTCCAATGTGGGGTCCCCCAGGGCTCTTCCTTAAGCCCCACACTTTTTAATGTATATATGTCACCCCTGGAGGAAATTGTAGCACCTTTTGGCATAAATGTAATTATGTATGCCGACGACACCCAACTCGTCGTTTCCCTTAACCAGTCGGATCATTGCCAGGAAAATCTATCCTCGTGCCTCAAAAATATCTCCAAGTGGATGAGCGAATCCCTCCTCAAATTAAATGGGGAGAAATCGGAGATCCTATTGCTAGGCAACCAATCCAAACTCCCCACCAAACTTTTGTGGCCATCTAGTATGGGAACAACCCCCACCCCAAAAAAAGAAATTAAGAGTCTAGGTGTCTGGCTCGATCAGGATCTTAACTCCCAAACACAAGCCAAGAAAACAGCTGGGACTTGCTTTGGCCTTCTGCGCACTGCACACAAAATTCTCCCCCTCTTAACCCCTCACTCCAGGAAACTCCTCATCCAGGGCCTCATTATGTCCAGGCTGGATTACAGAAACGCTCTATACCTTGGCGCTCCGAAATCGGTCATCAAAAAACACCAACATGTCCAGAACGCAGCAGCCAGGCTGTTAACAGGCACAAAACACTGTTGCTCTGCAAAGCCCGCCCTAAACGCCATACACTGGCTTCTAATCCCTGAAAGAATCACCTTTAAAACCCTCTGCATCACCCACAAAATTCTTCAGGACAAGGGTCCTCCTATCTTGAGATCCTTGGTCAAACCATACAAAGCTAACAGGAAGCTAAGATCCGCCCTCCTCTCCCTGGCATGCAACCCCAGAATCAAGAAAGCACGTTCAGGGGGACATCTATTTTCATACAACGCCTCTAAGCTGTGGAACTCCCTACCCCCCAACATCCATAGCGAGACCAATCTACTAAAATTCCGCAAACTATTGAAAACTTGGCTGTTCCACTAGGTCACTCTGTTCCAGATACCATCTTACGAGTCCAGCGCTGGGACAGCCACGGGTAGCTACGCGATCTACAAATCCACTTCCAATTCCAATTCTTGGGATTACCCACCTGCCTACTCTTGATGAAGACACAAGGGACAACCGCTCTGTTAATAATAAATCTTACAGGTTATCAGATAAGGTGAGGGCCTGTATTAAAAGTGAGGTCTCTAAGATGTTGGAGTTCAGAGTGATAGAACCCTCCAGTGGCCTGGTCCAGTCCTATGGTTCTTGCACCAAAAGCTGCCCCTGCAGGCACCACACCTGAACTGGGGTTCTGTGTGGATTATAGATGGCTCAAGTCTGTGACAAAGAATGACATGTATCCCATCTCTTGTACGGATGAGCTGTTTGAGAGGTTAGGGGCTGCCTAGTACTTAAGTAACTTTGATATAACATGAGGGTGCTAGCAGATCACCCAAACAGAAGGTGCCAAAGAAAGGTCAGCCTTCTCCACTTCAGAGAGCCACAAACATTTTAGAATGATGTCTTTTGGGCTCAATAATACCTATGCCACCATCCAGATTTTGGTGAGCCAGGTACTCACTGGTATGGAAGCATTCTCAACTTCTTGCCTGGATGACATAGCTTCAGTATCAGTTAGAAGGACCCCCTTTTCCACCTTTCAGGAGTGCTTCAAGCTCTGCAGCAGGAATGCCTGACTATCAAGGCCCATGAGTGCCAGCTAGGGCAGGGGTCTGTGGTGTACTTAGGACGCCTGGTGGGCTAGGTGAGGGTTCAGCCACTCCCAGGCCAAGATAGAGACTATCATGGTTTGGGAGCATCGCAAACTCCAGACTGAGGTAAGAGCATTATTCTGTCTCACTGGGTACTACAGGAGGTTAGTCACGGGATATGGCACCATTGTAGTCCCTTTGACAGAGTTTGCTTCTAAGAAGGATCCCAGAAAAGTAATTTGGACAGAGGAATGCCAAACTGAATTTTAGTCCCTAAAGCATTCCATGTGCACATGATTATTGGAAAAGCATTAGTTGTACTTTGAGGTATTACGCGTTATTTGATGTGCTAGCAAGTTATGATTTACTAGTCCACAACACCTCACAGAGTCAGACCTCTGCCTCACTACAGTGGGAGTTAGCTACTTGGTTTGTAGTTTGGGAGTCACAAACATGGTGGCCCAAGGATACCAGAGATGAAAGAACCAATTTACACTATTAGGATTGAGTTATTTCTGATTTCCTTGGGACCTCAAGATGGAGGTTGATAAGAATATGATTGTTTAAACAATCCAAAGAGTTGCCATAGTGCATGATGATAGTAATGGCTGATTTGTACCCTGTTGTTAGACCTATCATCCTTGGCATGGTTCCCCCAGACTTTTTGCCTTCTGACCTGTTTTACTGACTTCATTTTCGCTGGCTTTATGCTCTGTACTCAAAACACAGTAACATTGACTTATCCACAATTGGCCTATTTAATTTACTTATATGTCCCTAGTAAAGAGCACTATATGTACCATGTGCCGGAAAAATAAATTTTACAATTGGGCCTGCAGCACTGATTGTGCCTCCACTTTAGTAGCCCTTTAAACCTGCCCCAGGCCTGCTACTGCAGAGCCTGTATGTGCAGTTTTAAACTGCCATTTTGACCTGGCTATTTTTTCTCCTTGCCAGGCCCAAACCTTCCCTTTTATTACATGTAAGACACCCCTAAATGAGGGCAATAGACAGCCATTTAGGCAGGGTGCAGTGTACTTACAAGGTAGGACATGTACTTTTGAGGTTTACATGTTCTGGTTATAAGAAACTCTTACATTCATGTTTCACTACTGCCAGGTGTATTTCTCCCATAGGCTAACATTGAAAGGACCTTAAACATCATTTAAGTATAATTTCCATTTGATGCTAAGGATGTAGCAGTTGCCAGTAAGTTCAGTTGAACAGCTAGGTATTGAGTGCCTTCCTGAATTCTAGAAGAGAGGTAGAGGTACAGAGGTGCAGAGGGAGGTCGTTTCAGGAATTTGCCGTGAGGTAGGAGAAGGAACGTTATTTTGAAAAAAGGGGGACCCCTACTCCTAATGCATTCACTACTTGTAGGGAATAATATGAACTCTATTTTGTAAAGCAAACAGTAGTGAGCTTAATTAATAAGCCAAAAAACCAAAGGAAACCATACAATTAATTAATTAATTAAGTATTGTGACATATAAAAAACTTAACATATTGTTTGTGAAATTGATTTTTTGAATTTTATTTCAGATATTTTCTTCATTTTTGGTAAATATTTCTTATATATAAATACATATATTGCATTAAAAAGTTAATCACATACATTTTATATTTCAAAAGATATATGAAAACATACTAAACCACAAAAAGAAAAAAGGGAGGAATTAAACAACACAAATGACAATGATCTTAAGTGGGGCTAGTGGAGTAAGCAAAGCGGTGGATGGAGACTCTACGCGCGTTTCGGCATTTGCCTTCTTCAGGAGTCTGTCATTTGCAATAGGACGTTACATTCAACACTAAAAAACATATAAAAACCGTGTCACAGACTAATAGTTCTACAATAATTATACATACATACAGTATACCAACCTTGGGTCTAGGTCTAAAACCACAAACTTACTCATAATCGGTGTAATTTCAATATTTACGGTGTTAATTATACTGGAGCAGCTATAAGCACATTTAAGGATCATACTTTCGATCTCATAAGACAGTCTCATATTAAGAGAAGGAACGTTGTCACTGCTGCTTCAACAACTGCAAGTGGTGTGAGCGAGGGTCAAGGATGTGAATCGTAGCTGTCTGGAGGGCTGGTGTAAGTTCATGTGGTGTTTGATGTAGGCTGGACCTTAGTTTTGCATGGCATTGTAGGGACGGATCAAGATCTTGAATTGTCATCTCTTCTGTACTGGGAGCAAGAGGAGTCCCCTGAGGTGAGTTGTGATGTGGGTCTGTTTGGGAGGGTCAAGGATGAGTTTGGGTATGGAGGAAATATCAGTTAGCAGAGAGATCAGTTGAACAGCCAAGTCTTGAGTGCCTTCCTGAATTCTATATGAAAGGCAGATATGTGGAGGTGCAGAGGGAGGTCTTTCCAGGATTTTGCCAGGGGGTAGGAGAAGTAACATCCTCCATTGTTGCTTCAGGGAATGTGAGGGGTGTGAGCGAAGGACAAGGAGATGAATTGCAGGTATCTGAAGGGCTGGTGGAAGTTCATGCCACAGGTGATGTAGGCTGGACCTTGGACAGGGTGCAAACCTCTGCCAACTACAGACTCAATTTCTAACACATGTATCCTACTTTTGCCTTCTCTCTAGTCTTTGTATGTTTGTTTTTCTCATTGGTAGTTGTAGCTTCTGTACTATGTGCCCTTGGTATCCCAAAAGCCCAAATTAAATCTTGACTGGGAACAGATATTATGCACAAGGACTTGTAAACTGTAAACATAGGTAATGGGAGAAAAAATCATTTTAAGGCACTTAATTACATATGTATTCATAATAGAGTAAAATAAACAATAATGATTTTCGTCTCTTATTCTTTGAACTCATAGGTCCAGGTGCACCAGGGGCCAGTTTTTATGCGCAAGAACGAGAAGGAGAGCAAACTCTTTCTGTTGAGTCCTATGGCCCCCATTTAGGGGTTTTCATAGCGGAGAAGTCAACACAGGCCAATATGATCCATTTTCAAACACGCTTTTATTTCTCCAACAAAAACAAATACCTTTTCCGCTATGGCCCACCAAATAATTGGTTTAACTTTTCCCCTTCCCTCCGCAGTCGGGGTTGTTAAGCCAGCCCTTGCCTATTGTATATCTCTGACAGCTTCCAAGGAGTGAAGGTGACATATCATAGAATAGGAATTACCTCAATATCCATATTTATGTATGTTCCAAAACTTCCAAGGCAATCTATGCCTTCGAATTACATCTTATGAATGCTTTTATGTGATGTACAAGAGATGACTTCCAGAACTCCCTTTGAGGTTTTGTGACAGGCATAAAAGAGAAACATTTGCTCTTTAACTTAAGTTTACACCAAAAATTGCCATTATGAACAGGTACCATGGTGTTGAAATATTCCATATGTAGACAGAAAAAATATCAATAAAGGGATCAGATTGAAAATCTTACCAAGTATAATTAATTTTTTAAGAGAATTACTTGCTCCTGTGTACTTTGTGAGGGATAGATGGATATTGTATACATGTATTGTGAGAAATTGGGCTGTTGGTTGACTGAGGTGTGAGCTATTGTCAAACACCAGCCACAATCCCTTTCAGGGTGAACAACAAACAGTTACTAGATTAAACTGTGGTAACCATGGGTAGATTGGCACAAAAAGCAGTCAGGGGCAATGTGTAAATAATTTATGCATTACTGAAACCGTAATAAATTGGAAGTACACCATAAGAAAAATCCCAAACCAATTTTTCAAAATTGGAGCAAATTTTTATAAAATATTTGACACCAGAACTACAAAATTCAAATCAGTTGAACTGGAGCTTTGAATGGTTTAACTTTAAGTGAAACCTAACCAATAAAAGATCAAAACACCAACCAGAGAAATTTAGTTGTGCAACACTCTGTCAAAGTTGAAAGTTAAGGCCACCTGCGGTGGAGCACGGTTCAGATAAAAAAAAGTGGATTGGGCTTAGTCTGTGTTTACATTTGTACTTAGATAAATTCTTAAAGAAAAATGTCTGAGAAGGTAAACATCCGCGGGGTATGGCTATAGGAGTTGTCAGAGGAGGTGTTGTCATAGTCGGATGGCCTTGTGTTGAAGCTGTGGGGAATTTTGTTTATATTCAGGCTAAGGGACAGATTACAAGTATGGCGGTCCCCTGTTGGTGGTATGACTGCTGCCACCCTAGTGATCCGACCATCCGATCACAAGCTTAGTGTTAGATCCACAGCAATTCTGCCTCCAGACTGCCCAATACACCAAGAGCTGAGCCCATCTAGCAGCAGTAGTGTGGACAGCTGTGGGCAATGTAGGCAGTACTGCCATCACCATGCCCATTACTGCCTTTCCGCTGAACTTTTCTTAGCGGGGCAACCTCCATGAAAAAAGTTGGTGGAAAGGCAGGGAAGGGGCCACAGGGTGTTTTAGCCTACTGTGAATTGTGGCTGGGGGCACATGTTGTGCCCCAGTATACCAGCATTGTAATGCACGAACACAGTGTGCCATGCATGGCATGGTGCATGGCAACAGCGTGCCTGATGTGCAAATAGCACTGCACTGTGGTGGAATGTGCTTTAGGCTCTATTTATTAGCTGAAGTTTGCTGCCGCTCTGCCATAGCTGCCTACACACAACCAGCCCAGTGGTAGTGTCATAATACGGCAGTTAGAATGCCGCTGGCTTGGCGGCATTCCTTTGACTGCTGCACAACCGGTCCGACAGTTGAACCGCCAAACTCCTAAGGGAGCCCTTAGTCTCTGAAAAGGAAGTAAAACAACTCCAGCAGGACACAGTAGATGACTGTAGTCATAGAAAGTTCCATGAGGTTGGATACTCATTTGATGAAGGACCGCTGAAAAGGATTTGCTTCTGGGGAGAAGAACGTAGTAGTAGAAGCTGTGAATTGAATACTGCCTGTGATGCACCTCGGACAGATAAGCGAGCAGGTTGGCCTGTTCTCCTCCTGTTTCTCAGGGCACTTTTTGGCCCAATTTTGTCTCTGTCCTTAGATGTGGAAAATAGGCATGTGGGAATCTTTAGCAGCACATCCAAGGGGGTTCAGAACTGATGGAACAACTCATTGGGGTTTAGGAATCACTCAGGCTAGTTCCAGATGTGGGACCAAGCTGGTAGTAGACTTTTATGTCCCTGTAGCTCAGAACAAGGGGCCATTAAACTAGCCCTTTCAGTCATTTCTGTCTATCCTGGGCGCAGGTTAAGATGCAGGTCTCAAAAGCAGGGCTGGGCTCTTAGCATTCAAGGCAGGCACCAGGCAGCAAAGCAGTCCTTCCAGGTACAGTAGCAGTCTGGTAGTGTGCAAAGCAGGTCACAACAGCAGGTAGTCCTTTGATAGTGCTTCAGCAGGTCTAGTAGTGAACTGAAGTGTGGGTCTGAAGTTCTAATTTGTATATCCTGTTGCCCTTCTTCTGAGTGGTGGTAGAAGCTTCTGGAAATGTTCTTTGAAATGCATGGAATTTTGTGACTGCCCTGCCCTGGCTCCAATCTATCTGCAGTGACAATACCGGGCTGTTACACCTTTTCTGTGAAGGCAGAGAACAGGATATTCATCTAAAAGTGGAGTTTTTATCACCTCCACCCCCCTTTCCCCAGCCTACAAGCAGATGGTGTATTGAGGAACACCTAATTCCTCTATTGTGTGACTGTCTGGGAGGAATTTACAAAGTCTGTCAGCTGCACCCAGGCATGTGACCCAAGACAGACTGCAGGCACAAAGGGCAGGAAAATGGCAACTTTCTAAAAGCGGCATTTTCAAAATTGTAATAAAATCCCGACTTTACCATTGAAGAGGATTTATCATTACAATTTCATTGGTGCAAGACATGACAAATCTACCTGATCCCAATTAGGAATTACATCTCATTAAATGTAATAAGGAATCCCTAATGTTATCCCATGCGAGGGTTAGTCCTCACAGTGGTTGAGAACTATTACCAGAATATGTAAAACTTAAACATACATGTCCAACATTCTAATTGCAGAGCACCTGCTCTTTGGGCTACCTAGGGCCTACTTTAAGGACAACCTATTTGTAGACTACACAGTAGTTGAAAACTACTACCAGAATACGTAAAACTTAAAAAGTACATATCCAAACTTCTAATTGCAGAGCACCCTGCCCCATGGGCTACCTAGGGCTTACCTTATGGACGAACAATATGTAATAAAAGGGGAGTTGAAGGCTTAGCAAGGGGGTTTAAATGCCAAATTGAGATGGAAGTTTTGAATTCAATTCAGGCTGCAATGGCAGGCCTGTAACATGTTTTAAAGCACTACTTAAATGGGTGGCATAATACATGCTGCAGGCCCACAGGTAGCATTTCATTTATAGGCCGTTGGTATATGGTATAATACTGTACAAGGGACTTGTAAGTAAATTAAATATCCCAATCGGGCGTAAGCCAATTAACCATGTTTTGGGGAGATAGTTCAAGCACTTATCTCTGGTTAGCAGTAGAGAGTCCAAAGGCCAACAAAACGAATTCATTAAAAAGTGGAAGGTAAAAGGCAAAAGATTTGGGAGTAACCCTGCAGAGAGGGTCAGGTCCAACATGTATGGATTTTGGTCAGGAGTGTTCAAGGAATGCTTCTTTGGCCGCAATCATAGTTTATAATTTTCATGTGCAGCTTTCACCAGGAAAACCTTTGCAAAAATGGGATGGTGAAACTTGTCTGGAATCAAGGAAAATCTCATGGGAAGCGGTGCCCAAACACCAATTCCCATGTTTATTCTTGTTTTGGAGCGTGAAGTTTATAATGGGGCAGTCATCATTAATCCCTGAATTACGGACCCCACATTCCCAGTGCTCATTTCTAATATGGTCCCTATGGCCTCCTAAAATATGTGCACACGTGATAGCATGTGTAGAAATGAAATTAATGCACATATTTACAATTTGCACGATGCTCTGAACAGGCTCCTAAGTCCTTTCTTTATTGGTTGTTGCAAGATCATTATTTTAATTTTGAGTGATAGCATTGTATATGTTGTACTTTTATGTTGTGCGTTATGTCTAATTTTTCTCCCGAATAACACAGGATATTGAGATAAAGCAAAATGCTAACGCTATTTTAGCTCCAAATTTTCCCTGCCTCATTTTCTGCTTTGATTTGCATAAGCACTGAGATGAGATGGATGGTGTATAATCTAAACAGGTTCTCATTTGTTAGGTAATACTTTGTTCCCCATTAACTTGATGTATATCCATTGCACATTGGACAATGTCCACCAAATTATTTCTACTACTATTATTTTTTATGTTTACATCGTTATTGCATTTGTTCACTCTCTTCTGTGACAAAATCTGTGTTTTTGTTGACCAGTGTCAACATTCGATGGAAAGCGCACTCTTACATTTACTAACAGTTATTCTTTCTATTACAGTTTTCATCGCGAACAAATATGCAAGCAATATTTTGCAGAGGCACAAGAGATACAATACAGGGAGACTGGAGGAATTTGTGGCTGGAAACCTGGAAAGAGAATGTCTAGAAGAGCGCTGTAGTTTCGAAGAAGCACGAGAGGTTTTTGAAAACACTGAGAAAACTGTAAGAATTCATATTTTATATGCATACACAAGCCAGAGAGGATGACGAAGGGACGGGTTTTCGATGAGGCCAGTACATGTACCTATCATAGCTTAAACGAAAACAAAATTTACAAAAAAATACAAATAGTGGCATTTTTACAATAACTGGCGCATCCCTGCAAATCAGCAGGGATGCGCCAGTTATTGTGCGCCACAGCTTCACCATCATGGATGCGCCTCATTTACAATGTGGCACACCATGGGTCAATAGTCGCGCATAGCTGGAGTCGCGTCGCAAGCACGACGCAGCTCCAGAAATGCTTGGGGCCCTAACTAGTTAATGCTGTGTCAATCCTTACGCCTGCTTCAGGCAGGCGCAGAGTTTTGACGCAGCATGGGCCTAAAAGTGACTGAGAGAAATCTTCTAGGAGACGTTCCTGGGCCGGAACGCCCACCCCTGCACAGGAACGCCTACATGTGGCGCAGGGCTTTACAATGTGACGCATCTCCCAGATGCGTCACGGTGTAAGTACCTCCGCACCATGGCGCAGTATTTGCGCCGCCGCTGCGTCACAAAAGTGACGCAACGGGGGCGTAAATGAGGCGCAAGGGGCTTGTAAATCTGCCCCATAGTGTTTTGTCATTCGTTTTGTACCTCACTTACAGAGAAGAATATTTGACTTAGCAACAATGAATGAGAGAGTAAGAAACAATATATGTGTGTGTTTTAATGTCCACTGTATACTAGAGGCTTCAAAAGAGTGTTTGGTCCTTCATCAGGACGAATACACGTACACAAACTGCGTACGTATATATAATATCTTTGCGAGTCCAGCATTCTTTTGATAGCCTATAGTGTGCCTAGGTACTTTGTGAAGGCCGAACATATAAGGAAAGTGAATCAACACAGGGTTGAAAAATGTGCCCATAAACAGAGGCATCATTTTTGTTGACGAAAATTGGATTAAAATAGTTAGGCAAGTTGTTAATCATCTATATACTTTTGAGAATACAGATAAAGAAGTTCATCCTATTTAATCAACACAGATTTCTTATTTTTCAAACATTAAGTGTATTAATGTATGGAGTTTTGGGAAAGCTTTTAACGGCAATTAAAAGTAAATGATATACTGAAAGCAAATAAAACCGATTTATAAAATGCTCATGGATGAGGACAGGAGGGGTTAAAACTGAGGAAAAGGGTCAGGGAACAAACCTTATATAGAGATGGCGAGAGATCCGAGGGGAAAAACGTGAATACTTGAAAACAGTAGGTACAGTGGAAATGTTGAGCTTTTAAAGCTGGCAACGAAGGAACAAGAAATGTAAAAATGAGGAACATTGGCGATAAAGAAAATAGTAGAATTCAGAGGCACCTGTAGAGGAGAAAACATAAATAAACAAGATATTAACAAAGTCAAGGGACAGCAAACTGGGAGATTCAATCGCAAGGAAGAAGTAAATATAAGAAGACTGTGTAATTGAGACAGACAAAACTAAAAACCGACTTAAAGACAGGAAGACGTTCCAAAAACTTTCAATGATTAGACCAAGAGATAACAGGGTAAGGATTGATAATAGGACTGGAGCAATATGGTTTTAGCCTGGGGAGGTCGACAGTGTGCCAATGCCTTAACCTGTATATGATTTTAGACAAATACATGGTCGCAAGCGCAGGCACGATTTACTTGGCCTTCATGAACCTATTGTCAGCATTTGATAGGGTGAATAGAAGTAAATTATGGGAGAACCTTTGGTGTATGGGAGTAGATAAAAATATTGTTCTCTTTTTACAAGAGCTCCATAGGGACACCAAAGTGATGGTCCGTTATACTAAGATGGCAAGGCGACTCATCAGTTCCCAATCCAGAGGGGGTGCAGCAGGGATGTATATTGGCCCCTTTTTATTTAATTTATACATTAACAATTAGAGAAGGACCTGATTGCCACACACGCTGATGTTCCCCAGGGGGGCTGGCGTGGCCTGCTGGTACTTCTATATGCAGATGATACGGTCCTTATGGCCCGAACTTCCAGGGGGCTGCAAACATTACCCAACTCCTTTGTGACCTTCATGGAAGATCGGGACCTATTAGTAAATAACACCAAGTCATATGTTATGCAGATAGGCCGCAGCCCATCCAAATCCTTTAAGATAGGGTCCATCCCTGTCCCCAAAACAAGTGTTTTTTCCTACCTTGGGGTTATGTTAAATTGGAGCCATTGATAAAAAGTAAACGGGGGCCTCATACACGCTAACCCGTTCCCGACAGGGCAAAAACTGATAGGCGCCTTCTTGCAGATCTACAGATCTAGGTGTCTATTCTAGGTAGCATATGGCAGTGAGATCTGGGGTTATGCCTCTCTTGGTGAGCTTCAATTAGTGTAAAACAGGTACCTGAGATGATTGCTATGTGTTCCACAAGGCACAGATACTTTCATTGTCCACGAAGAACTGGGTGTGCCCTATATAACAGATTTGCTGTCTATTCAACCCTTAGTTTACTGGCTCAAAGTTTGGTTAAACAACAGGGCTACCCTAATCAAAGAGATACTAAAGGACTGTTTGGGTCTAGATGGTGCCCACCAAAAACCCTTGTTTAACTATATACAGGAGGGATTTAGGAAACTAGGAAGACTAGACCTCTTCTGCAACCCTGATACCATTAGCAGAAAAAACCTACCTTGGGCAAAGGAGTCCTGTCTTAAGCTGAGAGCGATGGAATGGGAGGATTGTGAGTTAGGAAAGTTGAGAAAGTCTAGGGTACGTAGGTTTATCCCCCTGAAAATTGTATTATCCACTGAACATTAACTCCTAGGGCTCCTGAGTTCAAATGACCGCTTTTTATTTAACTAGATTTCACCTGGATTTATTTAATCTCCTTCTTGTGCACCCATGAGGGAGCAAGAAAGGGGAGTTTCTGCTGCCCTGTGGCTGCAATGGTATGTCTCCACAGGACATGCTTCATCTTTTAATGTTCTGTAGTAGCCATGAGGTGCCTAAGAAGGCCTTTTTAATCCCAATCATAAAACAATTTTAATCAAGTGCGATTCGCTTTTATCTTTTCACCGATGTTGTCAGGGACTACTTTATGGTACATTCTTAATTTTTTAAAGGCTGTAGTGAGGCTTGGAGTGACTGTAGTAATCACTCCAGGCTGGTTGAGATGTTTTAGGAGAACTTATTGTAGATCAATAGTACAGCAGTAATACAGCCCCACCAGGAGCATCCAGAATGGTGCTCAGCCCTTCTCCAACTGTGGTTTTCATACACCAACATTCCATGTTACATCATCCATACAGAGTTCCACTGGTGGAGAGATGAATGACATAAACTACAATATAGCTAGGATATAACAGTGACCTCTGAGGGGTGGGCGTAAAGTAGATTGGTACACATCATGTACCCTATTTTATTCATTTTTACTTTATTTTATTATGAATCCCTGTGATGTTTTCCTGACTTTTATGGTTTTTGTACAAAAGCTGAATACATTTTTGTTGATTGATTGATTGATTGATAATAGGAATGGGAAGGAAATGGGTGATGCATGGATGATCTAGGATAGTTGGAAGACAGAACCAATAGTGGAGGGAACACAAATGGGTATCTAAAATTATAGCGTAGACAAGCAGGCAGAGAAGCAAGAATAAACAGAATGAGAACAAAAGCAAAAGAAGAAGCAGTTCTAAAAGCATCATAAGAGAGATAATATTAAAAACCAAACAGAGATATACTGTTGAGTAAACTGGGACTCTGGTTGAGGTGTACAAGGTTTGGATTCTCTACCCATGGGTGTAGGTCTGAGTTCAGTGCATCACATCTTTAGTAGGTAAGTACGGGTTATTTTAGCACCACACAACCCACTGAGCATACCTGCTGATGTGGTGTCTGTGCTTTCTCGGTTACTAACAGTCCCTTAAAGATTTCAGGGACATCATGACAATTCAAACTCAATTTCGCTGTTTAGAATATCACACTGAATTATTGCACTAGGCAAAGACACTGTGAGGCATATTTAGAAGGTGTTATCACCATCAGAACATCACATTTTATGATGTTTTAGTGGCAATAACCCCTTCACCTTATTTACAAGGTGGCGTTAGGAGAGGGATCTGTAAATTCACCGGCTTGAGTTAACTCATCACAGGCTAAGGCCTGGGGAATAGCCTTGGGGTTGGGTACTGCCTGCTTGTAGGCCTGCATACTGACAAGCACCTGACTCCTGTCTCTGGGGACCTGTTTTAAGACTGACTTCAAAAGCTGCAAGCATTTAGAACAGTACCTGTCAAGCCACTTTGGATCTTGGGAGATTGCTTGGGTTAATGGGGAAGTCAGTAGTGTGTTTGCCTTATCTGCAATACCAACAAAAGCTTGTAGGATATCCATGTTAGGGGCAACAGCATCTAGACAGATTGCTGCCTTATGCATGGTCTGAGAAAAGAGGGTCATTGTAAAGATAGCCAGTTCAACCTGCGTCCAAGTAATGTGTCTGCCTTGGTCCACTGGAACATGGCCTCTATTCATCCCATCTCCAGACGGTGTAGCATCCCTATGACCTGCTAGTTCCAAGACAAGGGGATTGTGGTCTCCAAAGAGACTGTGATCAATAGCAACATTGACAATCTAGAACAAAAATAAAGGAGCAAAATAAATATGAAATCTATGATGTAAGAACAGACCTTTCCCTTGTACGTTGGAGCAATGCTGGGATTGAGCGTGCTAATCAACTTTTCTGAGGTGAACACCAGATTATGGGAGAATAGGATCTCACCCAGCTCCTTACCTTCATTGATGTTGCTGGAACTAGCCCTTCTTGAAGGGTTATCCCCAAACTTTTTGCTTCTTCCGCCCTTATTTTTCCTAACCCGTGGCTGTTGGCAATAGGACTCTGAGCACTTTACCACTGCTGATCAGTGCTAAAGTGCATATGCTCTCTGTGTAAATTGTTATTGTAATTGGATATACATGATTGGAATATTTGTATCACCAAGAAGTCCTTAGTAAAGTGCACTGGGTGTGCCATGGCTGGTGATGATAAATGCTACTAGTGGGCCTGCAGCACTCATTGTGCCACCCATATGAGTAGCCCTAAAATGGAGTCTCAGGCCTGCCACTGCAGTGCCTGTGTGCAGTCTATGAACTGCCATGCCCTCCTGGTCCCTTCCCTTTCTGTACACATTGGTCACCCCTATGGAAGGCCCAAGGTACGCCCTAGGGTAGGGTGCAGTGTATGTGAAAGGGAGAGCATGTACTTGTGCAGGTTAGATGCTCTGGTAGTGAATTACAGCCATTTTCGTGTTTCACTGCTTCAAGGCTATCTTGCTCCATAGGCTATCATGGGGGATGCTGGCTACAGTGGCTACCAGCATATATTCTCATAGGAGCAAGCTAGGACATAAAGGTCTGGTATCCCTTGTGAGAAGTTGGCCTGGTATGTGATGCTCACTAGTTCTAGTGATCACCTTGTACCATGCCAAGCAACACTTATGATGATTAGTTGTAAGTCAACCTTATAGACCAGCTACCCTAGTGGTAGCGTGGACAAAGCAGTCTTAGGCTAAACTCTGAAAGGCATGTGAAGCAAGCTGTTTTACCATATACAACCCCCTTGAATACCAATGAAAGGACACCACACAGATATATATTGAAAATATATATATATTTATTAACTAAAAATATCCCCTATACTCTTTATGAGCACAGAAGCCCAAGCGTTAAAACAAAACACAGTTAAAATACACAAATGTTGCACAATATGGATGAGCCCTAGGGGCCACCTAAACCATATACTAAGAAAGTGGTATAGGAGATACCAATCGGAAAGGAAACAGGCCTAGGGCCTTGGGAATCGCTGGAGCTGATCGGGACTAGCAGTGACTAAGTCGGGAAAGGCCCGCGGGACTCGGGTGCAGTGTTTAAAGTGCACGCATTCACCAATGCATTGTCTATGGTGCGTAAAAGTTACAAAGTTAGTGTTTAGGAACCTTCCGAGTGACCTAGAGGAGTGAAACTTAAGACACAGACACTAGAGGTGTGTACCAGTGTGGTAACACCGGCGTTGCTGAGTTACCTACCCACAGGACGCGGGTGCATAGGGTCGAAGTAGTGTCGGGTTTCGTCACACTGGTCGATGGTGCTTGGAGCTGAAGATGCTGCAGGCGGCTCGATGTGAAGAGTTCCGGTGGATCCAAGGGTGGATCTGAAGTGGTGAAGACCTGAAAGCAGAGGGGACAATGTTCAAAGTCACTAGCCAGTGACTACCGTGGAACCAGATTGGAACCAGGCGATGTCGGGTGCAAACAGGCGATGAGGTGTAGCTTCTCTCTGCAGCCACGTGGACACGAAGAGGTCGAGGACGTCCAGGCGTCGGTCACGAGCTGTCCCACAAAGGTTCTAACTGATGGCGGTGTCGGCAACTTGATCGGAGCAAACAGGCCTTAGCTAATGCAAGCCATGCAGAAATCAAAAAAGGCTTATCACTCGGACCAGCAAGGTCAGAGCGGGTGCTCCCTTTTACAGGAGCGAGGGCAATTCTGAAGCAACCAGACCCGCAGTGTAGATTGTAGGTTTTGTCGCCAAGATGGCCGCTGACCACGTGGCAAGTGGCCGGGATGGCGCGTTAAGTGGCACAATGCAAAAGGGCCCCACGCAGATCGTGGAGATGATGGGTGGCTGATCTTCGGTGCAAGCGCTGCTCGGTTGTGAGGCTTCTAAAATCTCAAAGCACAGCGTCGAGGGTGCCTCGGGTGCTGCGCAGTCAGCGTTTCGGGGGTCTTTCAAGAGGTCCAGTCCCACGTCTCTCGGTGCCTCCACAGGTCCCTTCTTTGCAAGGACTGTGGATCGGGCTGTGAGAAGTCTGGGAGTCTGGGTCTTGTCAGGCTCTGGGCTCGGGCTCCTGCGTGAGGCGGCGACAAAGCAGACGTCGAGTTGCTGGATGGTGCCTATGTTCACAGGGTGGCCACTCCTAGGCCACAAGGGAGATACTCTTCAGTCTTCTGTGCAGCAGAATGTCGAAGTCCAGTCGTCTTCTTAGTTTCAAGTTGATTCAGGATGATCTGAGGTGCTATGGCACTGCTCCCACTCTTATTCCCAATCTGAGGGGTGGATCACCTGCTAGGTCCCTCCTCTGGGTGGGACCAGGAAGGGTGGCGTTTACACCCCCTTTCCTTTGTCCAGCTCCTCGCCAGGCCTGGGTCTGGAAAGTCCCAGGACCGGTTTGGACTGGCTTATGCACGGGGACACCTTGTGTGCCCAGGGCATGTCTGATTCTATTCAGCCCTGTCCTACCCAATACACAAAATCCTGTCTGGGGTGGTGCTCGCACCTCCCAAGGCAGGAAACCCTTTGTCCAAGCCTCCCTCCCTGGAAGGACTCCCAGCAGCAGGAGGTCAGACTGGTGTCTGTGGTGGCAGCATCCATTTTGTGATGGTGAGGCTCTGGTTAACTTTAACCGGGGTTAAGGCTATGTACATGTCGTGTCCCTCTAGAAGGGTGGAATGCTATCCCCGTCGACAGAACTGTCGAGGGGATAGTATTCCAAATCGTATGACACCTTACTCGACATGTTTTGATAAACCCAAACCAAAGTTAGCATATAACCGCGAGGTTTATAATGCACTTAAGAGTATATGGTATGGCAATATCCCGGAACAGCTAAGGGAGTTGTTCCCGACAGCTGCAGACAGGCTCAGCTCATGCTAGAGCACCATCTCACATGAAACCACGCACTCTGCCCCCAGGATTGCATGGGCCTTCCATAGGAATGGCTTATAGGTTAATATGTGTCCAGTTAAGGTTAGATATAGGGATACTATATCTAAGCAAGAGGTGATTACACCAACTTACCCCAGCTGAGTGATCAGCCAGTTGTGTCAAATATGGAGGCCAGGCCAGGGGTGGCACAATACATGCTGCAGCCCCTGGTAGGCCTTGGAAACACCTATGCCCTGGGTACCTAGGGTACACTGTTACAGGGGCCAATAAGGTGAACCAGTTCCAATTCGTAATGCACCTAGAGTGCATTGACAGTAATTTAGAGAGAGAGCAGCAGGCTGTGGGTCTGAATAGCATGCCCACAGCCACATTAAGTCATAAACCAGTGAAGCAAAAAGCAAAAATTTGGGGTGACCATAGGATAGCAGACCCTACTCTCCTACATCCCTGAACTCAGAATTTATTAACACATCTTTTAGGAAAGCTATTTTTTAACTCCTGTGTTTGAGAATAGCACTTTTAGAAAGTTGCTGTTTTCTTGTCTGACCTTTTTGTGTGCCTTGGCCTGTTTGTGAATTGACTGTCTGGTTTGAGAGTGACAGGGGCTGGGGATTGCCCAGGAGGCTGGTTGATTCAGCCCTAGGCTGAATGACTGCATTTGCAACTTGAGTGGTGGGAGGAGATAGCACCTGGGCCAGAGTAGGGCTGTACCTGCCTTCCACAATGCTGGCTCCATCTCCTGCTGGGCGGCTGACGACCCTGCCCCTCACTCTGAAATGAAAGGAGAATCCAGGAAAACAAAGTGCTCAAGGAATACCCAGAACTGGTTCAGACCGGGCTCAGAGCCCTCCTGCACAAAGGGAACAAAGACTTTTAGGGGTGTAAGTACAGGACCCCTGACAACAGAAAATTAGATCATCCTGGAATTAAGAATGAACCTCTGCCAAGGAGAAAGCTGAAACTGAAGAAGGAAGACTCTCCTGCTGTTGCTCTGCTGGACTGACCTGCCGTTGCTTTGCTGCCAAGGAGAGGGCAAGGACTTTGCTTTGTGATGTGTCCCCTGTTTTGAAGTAATCTCCAAGGGCCTGAGAAGAGCTGGCTCCCTGTTCTGAAGTCCCAGGAACAAAAGAACTTCACCCCCAGCTTCCCTGAACTCTACTGAGAGAGTACTGTCCTTCCTGGAGTACGTGGCCCATGCGTGGTGCCTCTAGAAGTTGTACCTGTGTGGGGAAGCTGGAAACCAAGCTTGTAAAGACCTTCTGCAAGTTTTGTCGCATCGCTCGCATGCGTAGCGCATCCCCGACAGTGTGAGGAAATTCCAGCCGCTACGAAGGTCGAGATCGTTGCAGCGCCTGTTGCCGCTGCCAGAGCCATCGCATCCTTCGTTTGCTGGACGCACCAGACCGGTGCGGGACGATTACCATCGCTGCGAGTGTCGTCGCAGAGCCTGTCATCGCTGGGTGAGATCACCGCACCGCTTGCTTGTGGACCGCATCACATCACTGCGAGTGTCGTCGCAGAAGCCATCGCATCGAGGAGCTGCAAGAGAGAGATCACCGCTGGTCCGCAAATTGTCTCCCCGGAGATCGTTGCAACTCCAAAGATCATCGCATTGTGCCTTTGCGAGAGAAAACTTCCTAGGGAACCTACGCAACGGAATCCATACAAGTCCGCCTTCCTCCCCATACAGACCGGATTCATGGCAACATGCCCGCTGCTACAGCGGGGTTGTCGAAGCGCCTCCCCAAGGTCTCAGGAGCAATGCATCGCTTGTTTTCCACCGCACCAGCTTCTGCTTTGGAACTTTGTCGCTTTTAAAAGGTACTGTTGGCAAAACGTGACTCAACTGTGAACTATTCACGCAACTGTGGATTATTTTATTGCAACCTTAAGAACTCTTTTGCAACCATATTCTTGAACTGTGTATGTTGGATTTTTGACATTTTGGTCTTGTGTAGTTTAGATGAAATACCTTTATTTTTCTAAACTGTTGTGGAGTCAGTTTGTGGTGTTTTCACTGTGTTACTGTGAGTGTTGGTACAAATACTTTACACATTTCTTTTGGATAAGCCAGACTGCTTGTGGCAAGCTACCAAGGGGGTGAGCAGAGGTTATCTAAAGAGTGCCTCCTCCTCACCCTGACTAGAAGTAAGGGTCCCTATTTGGACAGGGGTACCTACCGCTGCCAACTAGAGACCCCCAGTTCTAACAGATGTGATCAAATTGAAGCCCCTCTGTTACTGTGTTTGCCTATTAACATTTGGCTGACCCAAAGATGACAGTTGAAGTCACCCACTAACCCAGTCATCCCCTGACTAAAACCCCCACCCTGCTCCCCTAGGGCATTATGTGTTACTCTTAGGATGTGAAGGCTGGAGACCTCTCCACGTCGTCCTGTGTCTATAAAAAATACTTAGAAGTAATTGGGGGCCAACCCGGAGAAATAACTTCAGCCCCTGTATTACCATCATGTTCCTATCCAGGTGGAAGACGGTGGCAGTGTCTTCACACCGCTAGCTTGCTGAACGGGAAGGAAATCTTTCGAGTAACTGACAGAGCATCTTTCAACATTGCCGCTTTTTAGACATTAGTAATTTTAAAACCACTTGTGCACGTTTTTAGCGATCAGCGCTACAACAATTGTTTAATACTTATTTTAAACCTCACCGGAGTGCTGGTCTCGATTCCATTTCCTGCCCGCCTCGGTCCGACTCGGTAATTCATTACCGTTGTGCGGAGGGCGGACAGGTGAGGGCCAGGCACTTCCGGGAGCGGTCAGCGCTCTAGCTGTCAACAGGGGGCTATTTAGGCGGAGCCTCTTACAACGCAGCTGCGGTGGAAGACGGTGGCAGTGTCTTCACACCGCTAGCTTGCTGAACGGGAAGGAAATCTTTCGAGTAACTGACAGAGCATCTTTCAACATTGCCGCTTTTTAGACATTAGTAATTTTAAAACCACTTGTGCACGTTTTTAGCGATCAGCGCTACAACAATTGTTTAATACTTATTTTAAACCTCACCGGAGTGCTGGTCTCGATTCCATTTCCTGCCCGCCTCGGTCCGACTCGGTAATTCATTACCGTTGTGCGGAGGGCGGACAGGTGAGGGCCAGGCACTTCCGGGAGCGGTCAGCGCTCTAGCTGTCAACAGGGGGCTATTTAGCCATCGCCTCACAGGAAGCGCGCAGCGATTGCGCGCAGCCTCATTTCAGCCGAAGACCAGCCAAAGAGCTGCCCGTCTGCGCCTGTCCGCGACAGGACGCGTCGACGGGGCGGCGGTTCTGCACTATGCCGCCCAATTGCGCGGCCAAACGCATCAGGTATGAGGCTTCTACAATATTACAATTAAGGCAGCCTATCTCCCCTTGTTACATGGATGATAAGTGGCCCTGTCTCGAAGGACCCTTTTCATGTAAAAAATGCCATTACTCCTCCATGAAATTCATGGATTCACATAAACCAAGTATGTCACCTGATGATATGCATTGTATCCTCATTAATGTTCGATCGATGCCCAAACACCAAATTGAGATCTGGGACCTGATACACTCCCTGACTCCAGATATCTGTTTCATTACTGAAACTTGGTTAAAGCCCCACACAATATCTGCCATTACCCTGGGAGTACCTATGGGATACAAATTTCACCATTCAGATCGCCCTGAAAAAACAGGTGGCGGCATTGCCATAATCTATAAAGACTACCTCAAACTAGATATTTTAGATAAACAATGCTGCAAAGAAATGGAAATAATGGTTTACAGAATCACCTTCCCTAATAGAAAGACCAGTAAGGGAGCACTTATATACAGACCACCACTTACATGTCCCACCTTTTCTATATCTCTTTTAGAGATGTTAGGCCCACACATACGGGCCAATGAGGACTTCCTTCTCCTTGGAGATTTTAATATTCATACCGACCAACCTGAATCCACGGGGACCAAAAGTTTGTCTGCTGATCTGACAACTATTGGCCTCACACAAAAGAATCAGGGTCCCACACATGAAGGTGGACACTGCATTAACCTGATATACACCAATTTCGACAATATATCGTGTCACAAACCTACCCAATTAGACTGGTCTGATCACTTTTTACTACAATTCACTATTTTTAAAGTTAACAAAGGCTCCCATAAGAAATCCTTACCCCTTACTATACGCAGACAGTGGCACAAACTCACACTGGAGTCACTACAAAAGGTGTGGGAAAACCCCGATATTAAAGATACTGAGGAAGTAGAACATAGCCTAACTATGTTTCAGCAATCTCTAACTACAGCCATTGACAAAATTGCCCCTCTGAAAACATTTAGACAATTCCCTGTGGCCAAACAGGAAAAATGGTACACCGAGGCTCTCAGAAAAGAGAAGCAAGAATGTAGGAGGATAGAGAAGAGATGGAGAAAATCACACTCCGAGGATAACAAAAAGGCACATCGTGCAGCTCAAACTAACTACTACAAACATATTAAAGCTGCCCGTAAAAATAACATTGCCCAACAGCTCGTAGAAGCTGGTAACTCTCCTAAAGAACTTTACAGGATTCTTGAAACATTTGTCAAACCTATGGCTTGTGTAAGTCCAGATGACTTCTCACAAAGTTTATGTGAAGAAGTCTCCCTATACTTCGAAAATAAAATAGAATTCATCTATGATAAAATTTTAACATCCCAAACAGTCAATAACACTCTGACCGTTCTCTCCCCCAACGAAAACACCAACCTCACGCTGACTACATTCCCTCCTATCAACAATGAAGAGCTGTCTACATTAATTACCCAAGTAAAATCTGGGTCCCCGGATGACCTCATCCCTATTAAAACCCTAACCTCCCTCAGCACCCTGCTAGGTCCCCACATTCAAGATGTAATTAACCAGTCTCTGAAAAAGGGAAAAGTACCAACTGAATGGAAAAGAGCGGTGGTGAACCCCATCCGTAAGAAGGCGGCTCTCCCCTGGACGGAGCTTTCCAACCTCCGGCCCATCTCCCTCCTGCCGTACTTCAGCAAGCTGGCCGAGAAACATGTCAACGCACACCTGTCTAATTACATCGAGACAGCGGGCGGCCTAGACCACTCACAATCTGGTTTTAGGCCCAACCATAGCACCGAATCAGCCCTCTTGTCAGTGACAGATAACATCAGAATGTCACTTGACAGGGGGAGCTCAGTGATTCTGGTGCTATTGGATTTGTCCGCTGCCTTCGACACGGTGTCGCACAAAATCCTTCTCGGCCGCTTGAACGGAGTGGGAGTAAAAGGGACCGCTCTTGCGTGGCTTGAAAGCTTTCTTGAAGACAGACAACAAGGTGTCAAACTAGGCTCCCATAAATCTGTCTGCAGGGAGCTCACCAAGGGTGTGCCACAGGGCTCATGCCTGAGCCCCACGTTATTTAACGCATATGTGGCCCCTTTGGCGGAGATTATAAGATCTTACGGGTTCTCCCCAATCTCCTACGCTGATGACACCCAGCTGTTGTTTCCCTTCCAAACTATCACACCTGCAGTCATGCAATCCTTCCAAAATGGCATGAGAGCTGTGGCAGCCCTCCAAACAACCGAAGTCATGTTGTTTGGAGGGGCCACCCTGCTCTGGTCTCCGGATTGCTGGCCACTTGAGCTAGGACCTGTCCCAGCGCCCAAACAGACCATCAAAAACCTGGGAGTACGCCTGGACCAAACTCTGACTCTAAAAGATCATGTCAGCCAAGTCACAGGAACGTGTTTCCGAATAATTGGTCTTCTATGGCGTATCTTCCCCTTCCTGCCAAACATCCACAGGAAAACGCTGGTACAGGCACTAGTTCTTGGGCGGGTAGACTATTGTAATGGTCTACTCATCTCTGCCAATCATGAACAACTACGCAGACTGCAGGTGGTGCAGAACACCGCAGCAAGACTCATCTTGAATGCCCCCCCCGCACCCCGTCACGCCCTCTCCTTTCCCACCTTCACTGCCTCCCAGTGCGACAACGGGTCAACTTCAAACTATGCTGCATAATGCATAAGTGCATTTATGGGTCCGGTCCCAAATACTCAAAAGACATTTTTATCCCCTACTCTCCTGGACGTGCTCTGCGATCCAGCAACACCATGTTGCTGCATGTACCCAAAGTTACCAGAGCCAGACAGGGTGGCCGAGCACCCTCTCTCAAAGGCCCCCTGCTGTGGAATTCCCTTCCACCACAGTTAAGACAAGTCTCCAATCTCTTTTCTTTCAGGAAAAAACTAAAAACATACCTATTCACCCAAGATTAATTTTCTTTCATTTTCCTTTCTGTCATCCCCTCAATAAGTTTCTTCCGACTCATACAGTAGCTACGCGCGGAGATACCCCTTCGGGGCTGATTCAGGCGCGTTATAAGAGTATAAATAAATAAATAAATTAACAACCTGCCGATGAAGATCTACTGCCAGAATTATGATCATGCACCCTCTGGTCCTGCCCTGACAGGAGGAGTTAATCTCTTAATATCTGTGTCTGGCACTGCCTCAAAGTCCTCCCCCCAGTTATATGGCAGAGTGGGGTCTGAGTGTAGATAAGGGGGTACGTGTACTGAGGAAGGAGGCCACCTGCTTATTAGGGGCATGTACCACTACCTGTTCTCGAAATGGTTGACTTTTGAGCCCTCATCAAGATCTTTTCTGTGAAGTCCAGGGCTGTCCGAATGCTATGTAATCACTTCAGTCTCCCTCCTGAGGGGCCCTCTAAGCATCTAATCAGGAGTTTGCCTACACCAGGGTTTTCAAGAATTGCACTTTTTCATCATCTGATATCCAGAGTTTGGACAGAAACAGTAGTGTATAATGTATCTAAAGATCTCAGAGGTATTGTTTGGCCCCTCTGAATGATTATTTGAGGCATTGTGTCTTAGTAATATAGTCTGGTAATACATTCACTTGGCTGCTCTTGATAGTCCACTGCCCTCTTGTCCTTGATGATTGCAATATCTGGTCACTATCTCAATAATTAAAAAGTCTCATAACACCGGTCTGGGGGTAGCTTCCTGGGACGGTGGTCAGCTCGGTACTCTATGTGCCCTTCCCACTGAGAAGAAATATGATTGATTACTGGGCAGTACAGTCTCAACAAACAACTTCTCGAGATCTGGGTCGATGCTGGGTCACTTAGCTCATTCTGAAAGACCCACTAGATGCACATTAATCCTGCTGTATCGGCCTTCCGTATCTTCTGTTTTTCAGTATAAGGAAGAAACTTCCTCCTGGAGGGCTTTGATGTGTCATTGCATATGGCTCTCTGTGGGACATAACGCTACTAATGTGGATTCGTTAGTCACCACTCATTCCGCTAGCTTTCTATGTTGTCCCATTAATAGTCCCAGCTCAATCAACACTGCATCTAATTTGGGCTCCAGGATGGATTTCACATCTTGGATAGCCTTCAGTATGTCATCTAGCAGGGAGGCACATTTCTACGTCACAGCTTCAGGGGCACTGTATGCCTCTATCCTGCATTCCTGAATTGCTGTCACACCATTAGGAAGACCACACTGGCCTCCGAGTGTCATGCCCTTAAGTTTCACCATGGTGCCAGGGGAGATATGACCCACTCCAGCCCCTGGGCATCTCAGTGATGTGAGACACACAGTGACTATTGAGTTTGGGTGCTCCCTTATCATCCAATCATGTGTCAGAGGAGGCCTTTGTCCCTTGATTGTGCCAGATGTGCTAGTTGTTCCATGGCTCACTGTGGCCCCTCTGCCTGGTTGAGCAGGCAAACATGCAGGAAGATGACACCACACCCCCAGGATGCATACCATTGTTACTCACCAGTGTGTAGGGGGAATGTCCACTGTCACAGCGCAGGGTTTCCTTACAACAGAGCCTGGCTCTTCATCAGGAACTCCCTTGGTCACAGTCTGGGTCGCACTAAGGGGCATACGTTGAGGAGGGGACGGCCGTTACACACCCCGTCCCGTTACCTCCCGCGATGAACTATACTCTCGAGCTCACTTCACCAGGGCCCAGCATCACACCAGATTTAGTGGCTCCTTGACATTCCCACTGGAGGCCCAATAAGGTGGGCAAGGATACCCCTGGTCACTCCCGTTGCCCCCAGTCAACCAAGAAATGAAATGAATGAAATGAAATAGGTTGCAACTTAGCCCAAGGGCATCAAGGCGCCAGACATAACAGCGTGAACAGACAGACATATAACAGAAGTCTTTAAGCACCAGGTCCAGGGTCTACGAATATGAGTCCCGGAAGAGCCAGGTTTTCAGTTGTTTACAAAACAACGCGATACGAAAGGGGATGATGGACGGAGCGTTTGAGCCAATCAAACACTCACCCCCAGTCAACTGATCTGGGTTTAATCCATCACCATTCTTTAGCTCACTCAGCCACCCCAATTCAGACATGGCCATATGCAAATCAGTCTGACCCTGTGCCTCATGGGAACAGTCCAGCCCGAACTGCCAAGCCATGTCTTCCCTGGACCGGAAACAAGCTACCGAGGACCGGATTCTGACATTTCAGCCGTCTTCAGCCCGGCTTGCTTGAATCCAGTGGCAAAGTGAGCAAGGGACTCACGTCTGAGCATACCCTGCCAACTTATGGCGAACAAAGAAAAAACAAAGGAAATGATGGACGTAGCATTGACAATACAAGCACTCACCCCTAGTCAACTGATCTGAGTTTAATCCATCACCGTTCTTTAGCCCACTCTGCCACCCCAGTTCAGATATGGCCATATGCAAATCAGTCTGACCCTGTGCCTCATGGGAACAGTCCAGCCCGAACTGCCAAGCCATGCCTTCCCTGGAACGGAAACAAGCTACCGAGGACCGGTTTCTGGCATTTCAGCCGTCTCCAGCCCGGCTTGCTTGAATCCAATGGCAAAGTGAACAAGGGACTCACGTCTGAGCATACCCTGCCAACTTATGGCGAACAAAGAATAACCAAAGGAAATGATGGACGGAGCGTTGACAATACAAGCACTCACCCCCAGTCAACTGATCTGGTTTTAATCCTTCACTGTTCTTTAGCCCACTCTGCCACCCCAGTTCAGACATGGCAATATGCAAATCAGTCTGACCCTGTGCCTCATAGGAACAGTCCAGCCCGAACTGCCAAGCCATGCCTTCCCTGGACCCGAAACAAGCTACAGAGGACCGGTTTCTGGCATTTCAGCCATCTTCAGCCCGGCTTGCTTGAATCCAGTGGCAAAGTGAGCAAGGGGCTCACGTCTGAGCATACCCTGCAAACTTATGGCGAACAAAGAAAAACTAAAGGAAATGATGGACGGAGCGTTGACAATACAAGCACTCAGCCCTAGTCAACTGATCTGGGTTTAATCCATCACTGTTCATTAGCCCACTCTGCCACCCCAGTTCAGACATGGCCATATGCAAATCAGTCTGACCCTGTTGGTCCTGGTAATAGTCCAGCCCGAACTGCCAAGACATGCCTTCCCGGGACCGGAAACAAGCTACCGAGGACCGGTTTCTGGCATTTCAGCCGTCTTCAACCCGGCTTGCTTGAATCCAGTGTCAAAGTGAGTAAGGGACTCACGTCTGAGCATACCCTGCCAACTTATGGTGAACAAAGAAAATACAAAGGGTGAATGTATGACATTGTTCTGCATTTTGTCCATCAACTTTGGTTTTTGCAATTGTCACCCCGAGTGGGATGGGTATGCTCAGACGTGAGTACCATGCCCTCCACACCACTGGATTCAAGCAAGCCGGGCTGAAGACGGCAGTTCGGGCTGGACTGTTCCCACGAGGCACAGGGTCAGACTGATTTGCATATGGCCATGTCTGAACTGGGGTGGCTGAGTGAGCTAAAGAATAGTGATGGATTAAACCCAGATCAGTTGACTGGGGGTGAGTGTTTGATTTGCTCAAACACTCCGTCCATCATCCCCTTTTGTATCGTGTTTACGAAACAACCCCGGTAGAGGTTAAGAGGCCAGTTCTGGAAGAAGGAAGTTCCAGAGTCTAGGCGCCAGGGTAGAAAAGGCTCTGCCTCCCCATCTGGTCTTTGCAAATCTCGGAACCGTAAGAAGTTTTTTAGAAGAGGATCGAAGCACTCCACTTGGGCGGTAAGGCTGGAGAAGGGAGCAGACACCTTTAGAACCATAGCCATAGAAGGCCCCGTGGGCAAGACAGAAAAGTTTAAAAAATATTCTAGCCTGGACAGGAAGCCAGTGGAGGTCTTTCCGGGCCTGAGATATTGAAGCAAGCCGGGGAAGATCCAGGACCAACCTGGCCGCCGCGTTTTGAACCATTTGGAGGCGGTGGACCGCAGATTTGTTCATGCCTCCATATAGAGCATTACAGTAGTCTAGTCTCGAAGAGACCAGAGCCACTGTTGCTTGTTACTGGGCCTGCCGGAGAGAGATAGGATGACATTTTTCTGAGGATCCTGATGATACCACCGCAGGTAGATACGGTCCTGCGGACTTGAAGGTCAAAGGAGAGAGTGGTATCAAACAGGACCCCCAGATTTCTGGCCAAATGAGAAGGGACTGGACAGTCTCCAAGGGAGGGCGGCCACCATTCATTAGACCATAGGTTCTGTCTCCCCCCGAAAATCAGGACCTCCGTTTTGTCTCCGTTAAGTTTAAGGAAATTTCGAATCATCCACTGGGAGACTTCTTCCATACATGCTCTAAAGTTGGAGGCAGTCTCAGCCACTGACTGGGAAAGGGAGACCAGGATTTGGGTGTTGTCAGCGTATGACAACACCTCAAAGCCAAATGATCTTACAACTGAGGCCAGGCGGGTCACATAGATATTGAATAACAGGGAACTTAAGGCAGACCCCTGAGGGACCCCACATTGCAGAGGCCTCGAGGATGACAGAAATTTACCCAGCTGAACTCGTTGCTCCCTTTGATGGAGGAAGGAGGACAGGAGCCTGAGTTCCGGGCCACCAACCCCTATCTCCCCCAGCCTGGCAACCAAGACCGAGGGCGACAGGGTGTCAAAGGCCGCCGTGAGGCCCAGGAGGACCAGGAGAGTGGTATGGCCCCTGTCAACTTCCGACCGAATATTATTGGCAACGACAGTGAGAGCGGATTCTGTGCTATGAGCACTACGAAAACCATGTTGAGAAATATCTAGGAGGTTGGAGTCTTCCAAAATGGCGGTAAGATGGCGATTTAAGTGAGCCTCCAGTATCTTGGCAGGGGCAGGCAGTAAGGAGATTGGGCAGACATTTTTCAGGACTCCAGGGTCCAAAGAGGCCTTTTTCATGAGCGGTTTAACGACCGCCAGTTTCCAAACGGAGGGAAAAATTCCCTCAGTAATAGCCTAGTTCATCACTTCGAGGAGGGGGGAAACAATCACTTCCCTGCATGATTTCAAAGTTTTTAGAGGGCAAGGGTCAAGAGGAGAGCCTGACTTGGTGTTATCTAGTAGCTGATTTAAGCCCTCATAGGTGAGTAGAGGAAAATCCAGAAAGCTAAATACTGGATTCACCACTGGAGTGGCGGGCTTGTAGATGGAATACAAAGGGGCTCTGATGTCCAGTTCGGAGTTGAGGAGTTCGAGAGATGAATAGATGTCGGAGATTTTAGTATGGAAAAAAGATGAAATATTATCGCATAACTCCTGAGATTCTACAATTGGATCCGAGTTTCGAGGAGCAGATAGCGAACCGATGATCTTGAAGAGATCTCTCGATGATTTTAGTGATGCCGTCAGATTGTTATAGCGGGCCTTTTTCTCCTCAATTATTCACGTCTTGTATGCCTTAAGGAGCAGTTTATGTCAATTTTTCCCGGTAGAATCTGGGTGGGCAGACCATTTCCTTTCATGCTTCCTGCATTCCCTTCTCAGTGTTCTAAGGCGGTCATTGAACCAGGGCATAGAGGGACTCTTGCGGGCACAGTAGTGCTGTTTGGCAGGGGCCAGACTATCTACGACTCTAGAGATGGAGTTTGTTAGAGCTGTAGCGGCAGAGTCTACGTTGGTATCGGGACGAGAAATCAGTCCAGTCAAATATGGGGCCAGGGTTTTATTACTAATCTGTTTGAAATTGCGTCTAGTTACCCCTTTCTTAGTATCAGAGAGGAATGGGGAGGAGTGGGGAATGTTCAACTCAAAAGGTACTGCCAGATGATCGGACCAGGACAAAGGAGTTTCAGTTTTGAGTCGAATATCATTAGAGAAAATGCCATCGAGAGTATGGCCTGCCAGATGGGTAGGACCGGCCACAAGCTGAGTCAGGCCCAAAAGCCATGGGCCAGTTAAGCAGCCAGGATCAGCACTCCAAGCCCAGTGCTCAAGATTCCGACTCCTCCAACAGGGCCCTTCACAGCTAACCCTGTGTCCCAGTCTTGGCGTGTTGCCACTGCCAGGCTCCAGAGGGATCAGGATGTTTGCAGGAAAATCAATGGCCAGAGCACAGAGCCAAGTGAATTACTTGGTCGCCATCATGGCTGTGCCTCAGCTACTCAGGGTTAGCACAGGTCAAGTTAGTGACTTTTTCTGGTTCACCCTGGAAGGAATTGTGACTGTTGCTTGAAGTGGGCACACACTCCAGTCAACTAGAAGCCCAGTTTCCAAGATTAAGGGGTCGATTACGATGTCGGGCAGAAAGCCTCCTCTCGACAGTCGGAATCTCCTAGTCAGAACCCTTCCAACAGGCTCTGCCATTTTACAGTCTGACCGAAGGATTACGATGTCCGCAGTCAGTTTGTAAACCGCACAGTCTTTCTGAATCAGGTCCGACCAGTTCTTGGAGAATTCATGTTGGTTTGACCCACATCGTCCAGCTCTACGGACTGCGTTTCCGACCAAGCGATTACGATGTGGGTTTCCAACAACCTTTCTGAGTTGACCTGTCTGACACAAAAATGCTGTCGGAAAGTGACTTTTGGGGCCCCTAACAGGGCCCCCTTTATTCTGTAGCCTCCAGTTGGGGGCCGATGGGTACCTAGGGGACTCACTTGTAAAACCCTGCACCATGGTGCCTGTGAATTGCAACAGGGTACAGTTTTCTGCATCCCCCTCACTTCCCCATAGGAGCTTATGTTGTTGGGCGGAACAAGGGCTCCCATAGGAGTTAATGGGAATCCAACCGAACAGTGTTCATTCGCATCGTAATTGGTTGCAAGTTAGTCCGTCCCGATTCCAAGTCGGTGTTGGAAGGAGGAAACGCTGACCGACATTGTAATGAGGCCCTAAGTGTTTGAAGGTTCCCCTCACTGAGTTATTCAACCATATTTTCAAAGAAGGGATTGCATTCCCTCCTTTAAGAAAGGGATATTAACATACATCCTATTACCCTATTAAATATGGACTATAACGTCTTTATGGAAATATTAGCTTTAAGAATTTCTGAGATAATAAGTAATTTAATAGATACGGACCAGAATGGGTTTGTTCCTTTACACCAATTTTAATTATATATACACTTTTTAATTGAAGTCTTTGATTTTGATATGGTAAACCAGACAGCCTCAGTAGTGTTATTCATGGATGTAGAAAAAGTGTTTGAATTTGTGGGCTGGAAATTCTTTTTTAAATATATGGAGACAGTGAAATTTTCATCCCAACTCATCAAGACAATCACTTACATATATCAAGACTCTGTGGCATATCTGGTGGTAAATTAGAAAATCTCAGCTCCAATAAACGTCTCTTGAGGCCTAGGCAAGGTTGTCCACTGTTGCCATTATTGTTTAAGGTGTTTATTGAACCGCTTTAGATTTTAAGCTTTTAAAGCTCTCTTTCCTGATTCTCACAGATTAAAACTCTATGCTGAGGATTGGGTTTTATACCTTTAACCACACCCTATAACTATTAGTATATTTTTTGAGTTATTAAAAATGTTTTCAGCTCTGATTGGATATATAGTTAACACAGTGTAAGCGGGACCACAGGAAGAGGCAGTAGGCGGGTCTTAGTAATCAAAGGAAAAGCTTTTATTGATGACAAAAGTTGGTCGGTGCTTTTGAGCCTGCCCGGGTGCTTCCTTGGTGACCGGCTCCTTTCAGCCCGACTCTTTGACAGGACCCCCTCGGTTCGCCTTGTCTTTAAGGTCCGCCTTCGTTCTGCTCCGTCCTGCTCCGTCGTGTCGCTTTCTCATCCAGGAGATATGCAAATGAAGGGAGAAAAAGCGCGTTACTGTCACGGCCTTTCTCTTTCAAAATCCCATTCACCAGTGAGGGGGGGGGAAAGAGGAGTGAGATGACTTTGGAAAAGTGCTCCCAAGCTTTGGTGGACTGTACCCCCGTGAAACTGTGAGTCTACTAAGGGCAGTAGTGGCCAATCCGCACCCTTCCCCTTTCCCGTGTCAACTCTTGAAGCGCTCTAGCGCCTTGCCCGTTTTCCGATCCAAGCCGCGATTCGTTCACGTACCTCGTGAAGCCACGCCCCTCCAGGGGAGTGGCTGGGCGGATCGTGGTGCCGGTGGCCTCCAGGCTCGGTTCCTAGCTCCGATGGTCCTCCGGATGCCGCTGGCAGTCTCTCGTCTCGGCGGGGCTCCGCTCGATCCGCTCTCTCCTCCTCGTCACTATGGACGTCCTCTTCGCCGTCTCGCTCGAGTCTCACCGACCGCCTCTCCTCTGCGGGGCTGATGTCCGACGGGCTCTGCTCAGGCTCGGCGTGGTCGTCCTGTCGGTAGTCCAGGGGATCGTCCTGCATCCGCTGGAATCCCTCGTTGGTCTCTGCCTCCTCCGTAGGCTCCCTGGTCTGGATCCGTCGCTGTAGTCTCCAGTCCGTGGAGTCCTCGTCCCACCACTCGTCTCGGCTTCGCTCCGTTCCTCTCCTCCGACACTCTGCTCCGCCGGTGTACAGACACACCTCTTCTGGCTCACCTGCGTCTTTTCTAGTGTAGTTTGGCCACTCCCCTTCATCACCTGGAGACCAGTTAAAGGGGCCGCTGCCCAGATCCTCTTCTTCTCCGCTGTAGGCTTCCTCCACTTGGTGCCAACACGGCGCTTTCAGGCTGGGCTGTGGAAACACAAAGGGGGGTCCACAAGTTACTTCGACCCCAGGGGGCGCCAGGGGCACCCCGTTACATTCCTCCCCCCCTGAACTCTTCCGTTCGGGAAGGGGATAGCGAGAAAGAAAGTCCGCACCAACATTGTCAGTTCCACGTTTATGTACAACAGAAAAGGAGTAAGGCTGCAGGGCTAGGAACCAGCGCATCACCCTGGCGTTATTCGCTTTATTACGGGCCATCCATTGCAGTGGGGCGTGGTCAGTATACAGGGTAAACGGTCTGCCCTCCAGGTAATAAGACAATTTATCAACCGCCCACCTTATTGCTAAACATTCCTTCTCTACCGTTGCATACTTCAGTTCTCGGGGAAACAGTTTTCGGCTAACGTATAGTATGGGGTGGTCTGGTCCTTCCTCGGATTTTTGGGAGAGGACTGCCCCTATCCCATAATCCGAAGCGTCTGTGTGCAAAAAGAAAGGTTTTGAAAAGTCAGGGGAAGTCAAAACCGGGGAGGAAGTAATACAGGTTTTTAAGCTGGAAAAAGCCTCTTCCATCTCTCTAGTGGGGTGGAGTAGCGTTTTCTCAGGGATCCGGTGTTTTAGGGTGTCCGAGAGGGGGGCTGATATCTGTGAGAACATCGGAATAAACCTACGATAATAGCCAATCAATCCCAAGAATGCTCTCATGTCTTTTCTTGTTTTGGGGAACGGGGTCTCGGAAATGGCTCTGACTTTCTCGATCTGAGGTTCTATCATTCCGTGCCCTAGGACATAGCCCAGGTATTTAACTTTTTGATAGGCCATCCGTGATTTCTTAGCGTTGATTTTTAATCCAGCTTGTTGCAGGGTATCTAATACCTTCTGTAGATGTTCCATGTGTGTTTCCCAGTCGGGACTAAAGACGACAATATCGTCGAGGTATGCCGAGGTGAACATAGACAAGTCTTTCAATACCGTATTCATCAATCGCTGAAACGTGGCAGGGGCACCGTGAAGACCGAAGGGGAGTACGGTAAATTCATAGTGACCGTCCTCGGTTGAGAACGCGGTTTTATGTCTATCCTCCTCGTGGAGGGGTACCTGCCAGTACCCCTTAGTCAGGTCGATGGTGCTAATAAACTTGGCCTCTCCTAACTTCTCGATCAGCTCATCGATGCGAGGAATCGGATAGGCGTCAAACAGCGATACTTCATTAAGGGCGCGGAAGTCCATGCAGAATCTTCTTGTTCCGTCGGGTTTTGGAATCAACACTATTGGGCTGGACCAGTTGCTCTTTGAGGGGCGTATCACGCCCAGCTGCAACATATCCTGGATTTCCTGCTTTATCCCTTGGCGTCGGGATTCTGGGACTCGATATGGCCTGATTTTCACGATTTTTCCTGGCTCGGTACGTATCCTGTGAGTGGCCAGCGAGGTCCTTCCGGGAACATCCGAGAAGACCCCCGCGTTCTTCCTTAAGGTGTTCATCAGTTCTCGTCTGTCTTTGTCCGTCAGGTCTTCGTTCACGACCAGTTGGTCTATCGTGCTGGAGGAGGGCCGGGGGAGGTCGTCCGTCAAATGTACCCCGGTAGGGGGGGGTCCGAGCCACTTCTTCAACAAGTTGATGTGAAAGACTTGAGTCTTCCTCTGTGTTATCTGTAGCTTGTAACTGGTGTTACCTATAGTACTTATGATCTTGTAAGGGCCTCCCCATTCTGCTTTAAACTTTTGGGAGGAGGAGGGCAGGAGTACCAGAGCCCAGTCACCCACGGCCATCCTTCTCCATTTCTTTCCTTTATCGTATATGGTTTTCTGACGCTGTTGGTTTTTCTCCAGATTGGCATACGCGAGTTCTCTTAATTTACCTATTTTGGATCTGAGATTACGGGCGTATTCAAGGGTCTTCAGGGTTTCTTCCGGTGTTTCTTTCTCCCATGCTTCTTTGGTCATTTCTAGGAGGGAGCGGGGTTGTCGCCCATATAACAGTTCAAACGATGAAAACCCCAAACTGCTCTGTTTTTGGCCTCTTAGAACATACAAGGCAAGGGGCAGTACTTGATCCCACTCGGCTCCGTTGATTTCTAACATCTTTCTTAGGGTGGTTTTCAGGGTCCTGTTGTAACGTTCGACGAGGCCGTCAGTTTGGGGGTGGTAGACCGCCGTTCTGATCTGATGGATTCTTAGCAGTTGACACACCTCTTTCATGAGCCTTGATACAAAGGGCGTGCCCTGGTCGGTGAGGATCTCCTTCGGGAATCCTACTCTTGAAAACATTTCAATCATCCGGTCTGCAATGAGTTTGGTTGTAGTGACCGTCAATGGATAGGCTTCGGGGAACCGAGTGGCATAGTCCACAATCACCAATACGTACTGATATCCCCTTCTAGTTTTAGGGAGGGGTCCTATTATGTCCATGCCAATCCGTTCAAAGGGGGTACCTATGATGGGCAGAGGTTGTAGAGGAACGGCCGGGGGGCGGGTCATGTTCTTTTTCTGACAGACCTCGCACTCCTGACAGTATCTCACTGTGTCTTTGTATATCCCGGGCCAATAGAAGTGGCGGAGCAGGTTTTGCGTGGTCTTCTCTGCCCCTACATGACCAGCTACCAAATGGGCATGGGAGTAGAATAACACCTGCTCCCTGAAGGATAGGGGTACTAGCAGTTGCTCTGGATCATCTTTTTGAGCCTGCCTATACAGTAAGTCGTTTTTGACCATAAACCTTGGATATTGTACGGGAAACAGGTTCTTATCTCTTTCCGCTGCGTCCCACGCGTTAGAGAGGGACGCGTCATTTACCTGAGAGAAACGAAAACTACGGTCAAGCACCCATGGTTCGTCTGATATTAAGGCAGGGACGTTTCTCTCCTCGTTTCCCTTCTCTGGGGGGGGGTCAGTGGCTGATAGGCTGTACTTAAACATGTTTAGAAAATCGGGGTTATCTGTCCCTATAATGAGGTCCTCTGGGAGAGTGGCTAGAACCCCCACCCTTAGGGTATGTGGACTCCTCCCCCCTGGTTCAATGGGCAGCATAGCTACCGGATAGGCCTTGACATCTCCGTGTACACATCGTATGTTCACCTGGGTTTGTGAGAGGATCTGGGAGGGTAGAACCAGACGGGCGTGTACTACGGACTGGCGGCAGCCCGAGTCTAACAGGGCCTGGAGGGAGGTGCCGTTTACCCCAACACTTACCCTGAATGCCTGACCCATTTCGCTGGAGAACATCACCGCCTTGGGAAGGTATCCGACCTCCATGGGTTCTTCCTGAGGCTTCCTACGGGGGCAGAGTCTGGCGATGTGTCCCCAGGTGCCACATTCAAAACATTGCGGCCCGGTAGGCAGAAGTCCCTCGGTCCTCCAGGTTCTTGGCCTAGGGATTTCCGTAGGTTTCACTGGTTTCCTTTCGGTTTTCATCGGGATTTTGTGTTTCTCACTCTCCCAGGTTTGAGCGATCCTAGGTTGGACTCTAGAGAAGGTCGTTGCCATGTCCACGGCTTTCTCTATAGTGAGGTGGTGGTGTTGTCGTAGCCACCTCTGGGTGGCGTAGGGCAGGGCCTCTAAGAACTGTTCTAAGTAGATCCTGTCCATGATCTCTTCCCTTGTACATACGGACGGCGTCAGCCATTTGTCAGCGGCCATCTTGAGCCTCACGAACAGGGTTTTTGGGGACTCTCCTGGGGCTCCTCTCTCCTTACGGAACCGGATTCGGTAGGCCTCCTGGTCTAGGCCCAAGTGATCTAGGATGATCCTCTTTACATCAGCGTAAGTAGTATCGCCCGTGGGGTTGGCCACCTGATAGGCCGCCTGGGCCTCTCCTACCAGGAGGGGTGCCAAAAAGAACGGCCACTTGGGCACTGGCCACCCACATGCCCGGGCTGCCCTCTCAAAATTGAGCAGGAAGGCGTCCGGGTCCTCTCCTGGCTGATATTTTTGGAGGGATACGCCGCTGATATGAGGGTTAGTGGCCGACGCGGTGGCTGGTTCGGTAAGAACTGGATTCTCCATAGCTCTGGCGGCCACCGCATTTTTCATGGCCTCTCGGTCTGCAGCTGACGTGATGATCTGCTGTTGAATGGCCCACTCCAATCTCTCTTGTCCTTTTACCAATGACTGCACCACCTCCTCCATCTTGGCGTCGCAGATGGTCAAGTTGCCCGCATTCTCCACCACTGTAAGCGGGACCACAGGAAGAGGCAGTAGGCGGGTCTTAGTAATCAAAGGAAAAGCTTTTATTGATGACAAAAGTTGGTCGGTGCTTTTGAGCCTGCCCGGGTGCTTCCTTGGTGACCGGCTCCTTTCAGCCCGACTCTTTGACAGGACCCCCTCGGTTCGCCTTGTCTTTAAGGTCCGCCTTCGTTCTGCTCCGTCCTGCTCCGTCGTGTCGCTTTCTCATCCAGGAGATATGCAAATGAAGGGAGAAAAAGCGCGTTACTGTCACGGCCTTTCTCTTTCAAAATCCCATTCACCAGTGAGGGGGGGGGGAAAGAGGAGTGAGATGACTTTGGAAAAGTGCTCCCAAGCTTTGGTGGACTGTACCCCCGTGAAACTGTGAGTCTACTAAGGGCAGTAGTGGCCAATCCGCACCCTTCCCCTTTCCCGTGTCAACTCTTGAAGCGCTCTAGCGCCTTGCCCGTTTTCCGATCCAAGCCGCGATTCGTTCACGTACCTCGTGAAGCCACGCCCCTCCAGGGGAGTGGCTGGGCGGATCGCGGTGCCGGTGGCCTCCAGGCTCGGTTCCTAGCTCCGATGGTCCTCCGGATGCCGCTGGCAGTCTCTCGTCTCGGCGGGGCTCCGCTCGATCCGCTCTCTCCTCCTCGTCACTATGGACGTCCTCTTCGCCGTCTCGCTCGAGTCTCACCGACCGCCTCTCCTCTGCGGGGCTGATGTCCGACGGGCTCTGCTCAGGCTCGGCGTGGTCGTCCTGTCGGTAGTCCGGGGGATCGTCCTGCATCCGCTGGAATCCCTCGTTGGTCTCTGCCTCCTCCGTAGGCTCCCTGGTCTGGATCCGTCGCTGTAGTCTCCAGTCCGTGGAGTCCTCGTCCCACCACTCGTCTCGGCTTCGCTCCGTTCCTCTCCTCCGACACTCTGCTCCGCCGGTGTACAGACACACCTCTTCTGGCTCACCTGCGTCTTTTCTAGTGTAGTTTGGCCACTCCCCTTCATCACCTGGAGACCAGTTAAAGGGGCCGCTGCCCAGATCCTCTTCTTCTCCGCTGTAGGCTTCCTCCACTTGGTGCCAACACGGCGCTTTCAGGCTGGGCTGTGGAAACACAAAGGGGGGTCCACAAGTTACTTCGACCCCAGGGGGCGCCAGGGGCACCCCGTTACACACAGCTAAAACAGAAATGCTACTTTTTACTATGGGTGTGGAAATATTACTAGAATTTCTTCAGTTGATCCACAGTAGAGACACTTTTAGGTACTTGGGGATTAGAGATGCAAGCAACCTTGAAGACTTAAATAAGCTGAATTACACCTCTCTTATTAAGAAGATCAAGGGAAAGATAGATACCTGGCAGAATCTTCCATTTTCAAGTCCAGGCAGGGTTGCAATGGTAACAATTGAAGTTTTTACCCTTGCTAAATTTCTTCCTTACAGCAATCCCAGTATACTTAACAAATTACGTTTTTCAAGAGTGATTAATAAGATCATCAGTTTTATATGGAACAAGACGGCTCCGTGGATAAGTCTGCAGAAGCTAAATCTTTATTGAGAAGAGGGAGCGATATTGCTACCAGACTGGAAAGCCTATTACATAGCTGCTTTTTTAGTTATGTTGAGGTTCCGTGATTCTGAACCCGTTCAATAAACATCGTCGTATCAAGACGATTTTGGTATCAGCGGACCGCAAATGATGAGTGCAGTATGTACGAGTGTTTTCGTCATAATCGATCTATCGAAACACTATTTATTTAGGGATTTCGTTCGAACCTACGGGTTCCATTTTGTGCATGGCAGCCATCTTGTGGTTGCCCTCACATAGGCCAATGACTACGGCCGAACGAGTCTTTGGGACACGTACAATTTTAGCTGACTTCTGAGTGACCTGAACGAACTGACATCTTGCCCGAGGCTGACCGTGTTGAGCCAGTTCCTTGTTAGGCAGCTGGTCAGATAGAGATCAAAGAGCAGGACATTGCTGAGTTTATGGTACACGCACACACCCTTCTATCTTGCTTCTCATCTGTTTCTGTTCCTTCTTTTATGGCCTATTTATGGTTTGGGTTGAGGTCCTTTTATTATGGGTTTGTCCGGTCTACCCGAGCAAGAATGTTGAATTTTGCCTTGTCATTTCTGGTGGGCTGGACAACGGAAAGTGGGCTTGTCGTTATGCGATACCTTTGAAATGTCACTCTGTGATTGGACAGTTCGTAGGTAATTGATGCTAGTCTGGAATGTGATTTTTGGCATTAAAGACGATGTCTCGCTCTATTAAATTGTGCAGTTTCTAGCGAACCACCCGTGTTGTGCTTCGTAGACCTCTGTTCCTGGTTGCAGCCAATAAACGTGGTCCTTGACGTCACCGAGAAGTGTCCGGTGTCTCTGTTTGCCAAGACAGGAGAACTCGAAGACTTCGGGCGTTTCCCCTGGCGCTGCTGGGTTCTAAAACCTGGTTCTTCGATGTGTGATAGGTTGTATAACACATCCAAAGCTTCAACTTTTGAAAGCTAATACTTGGAAAAAATGCTTGAAGTGAGCCACTCAACCAAGTCTGAATACCCAACATTGAAATCCTAGATTGGTTACATATTGGACAGTAAATCCTGTAAACAAAAGCAGTGATGGTGCTATCTTAAAATTCCTTCAATGCATGGTGCACCCCCTCTCAAACCTCTATGCAACCAAGATCTTTAACAAACAGCTAAGCGATGGGAAAGAGCTAAGCAGGGGACAATAGGGGACTTTTATTTTTTTAAACAATTTTTTATAAATTCTTCATTAAACAATTACAGCACTTAAGTACAAAATTGAAATTTCTAAAAGTAATCAGTCCAACTATATTAGCAGATAACATTCACATAATTACGTTCAGTGTTTGGACAAGTAAAGCGACGACAACGTTTTATGTATCCAAGGCTGTATTCTACTGAACCCCCTCTTATCCCTGCCCCCCCATCCCTCCGTCCTGGTTGTAGAATTTTTGTTCTATGCCTCCTCACGTGCCAGAACTGGCAACCTGTTATGGAAAAAATAGGGTTAAAAAAATAGCATTACCTGTCATCACAGTTTGCAGTCAAAGGTGATCTTATATGAACTCAACACAACAATCTATTCCAGTTATTGTGATTGTGAGGTAGGGTTCATCCCATTATGTTCCACATCTATATTTTTAAAGGCCAGTAACATATTATCCCATTCCATAGCTATTGGGATTTTTGTAAACCTCTGGCTTCTTCCATTCATATTGCTGCGCTTTCCGCGTTACCCCAACAGATTGCCTCACTGTGCCAGCTGTATATCATGGGCGTTTTTTTAATTGAATTTCCAGCACATCATGATTGCTCTTTTTGCTAGTATTAAAGCCACGTCCTTGAACCTAGTCTGTAATTGTGTTTCGACAATCTGTTATATATTCCTAGAATACATTCCTCTGCTGTGTTCCCTAAGTCAGTGTATGTTGCCTCACTGATTTCCAGTATTCCTGTATTCGGGGGCATTCCCATACCATATGGAGTAGATCCGCTTCTTCCGTCTGACATCTAGGGAGCGGTGTTGCGTCTGTGGGAACATCTGTTTCAGTCAGTTAGGGGTAAGATAAGCTCTGTGAAATATCATAGACTGTATAAATTAAAATGTTGCATTCCAGGAATTTCCTAGGGTATTCTAGTAGTCTTGTCCACTCTTTATCCGTTATTGCCCGCCCTTTGTATTCCACCCATGTGTTTCTAAAGATAGTGAGTTCTACTGCTGCATGTGCATGTATACCTATGTATAGCCACTTGATGAGGTGCCTTCCTCTACCCATGTAATAAAATGCCCTAACTAATTCATGGTTGGGGGGGTCTTGGTGCTGAGGTGCCCAGTGCGTTTTGACATAATGAAGCAACGCAGCATGTAGTAGGTATAAATGGTCTGGTGCCCCGTTTCTCTTACAAAGTTATTATGGTCCATAAGTATTCCAGTGTTAAATAAATCACCTATTGTGCTAATCCCCCCGTCAAGCCAAGCCGCAATTCTGCGTTTTGTTATTCTTCAAGTACGCAATAGGATTCCTAGTAGTGGAGTATTTCCGGCATATAGAGGATGTAGGGCAGTGTATTGTAGTGTTGTCTTCTAGCATTGTATCGCTGTGTGGAAAAGGGAAGATAGATTTCGGGGGTTTATTGTATTAGGTAATATTAACATGTGGAGGATGCCCTGAACAATGTGTTGCATAGTGTAGCCTATTTCATGTAGATTACGGCCAGCAGTCCGGTAAGAAAGCCACTGCAGTTGGCTTGCATAGTAATATGCTTTTAGATCCGGGACTCCTAAGCCTCCTTTATCAGTCCCTAATGGTCATTTTTTTAAGAATTATTCTTCGTTTACCTGTCCCCCAGATTAGGTTATGAGCATTGTGTTTAAAAGTTTGAATGTGGTATGTGGTACCAAAATTGGCAAATTGGCAAATTAATACAATAAGCGGGGAAGGAGTATCATCTTGGATATGGCATCCCGCCCTTTCACCAAGCAGTAATGTGATCCAGAATGCAATGCTCGAGCTTATTGATCTGATTGCTCTGCAAAGGTTGCCATCTATCATTTCTGCATGTGTCCTATTTACTTGTATACCCAAGTACCTGAACGTGTGGTGGCCTACTGGGATTGTATAATGCCCAAATCTTGTTTACAGAGGGTGAGTTATGTCTTTGAAGAAGAAAGCATTTGACTTCATAGCATTAATAAATAAGCTTGATATCTGTTCAAATCTCTGAAATATATCGGGGATTGGGCATAGAGTAACTTGTGAGTCCTGTATATATAAAATAATGTCATCTGCATATGCTGAGAATAAGTGTTGTGTGGCACCAATCTGTATTCCAAGCTGGCTTGCGTCTGTGCTTAACTTAAGTGCTAATGGTTCTAGAGCTAAAATGGTGGCCCCTTGAATCGCATACTCAGCGGACATATGACCCCCTGAACTGGCCCTATCAGTAGGAGCCTCATAAAGAAGCTGTATCCATTTAAAGGTATTTGACGGGTAAGCCAAATTTACCCAGGGCCTTGAACATATAATTCCATTGCAGCATATCAAACGCTTGTCTTAGGTCCAATGCTATCCATCCGGCATTATCATAGCCCTCCTGTGCAATTGACATTATATGATCGAGTCGCCTAATATTCAAGGAGGTATACGGGCTGGGAGAAAGCCATTTTGGTCTGTGTGAACTAGGTTATTTAGAGTTGGGAGAATTCTATTCGCCAGTACTTTACTAAGTATTTTATGTTCTGTCAATAATTAAGATAGGGGGCGATATCTCAACATATCTGTAGGGTCTCTGCCTGTCTTCAGAAGTGATACCACTAGAGCTTGCGCCGTCGTTAGTGGCGGCTTACCCAGCTCCGCGTTGGTGGCATAAAATTCAGCTGGCAGCCGGTCCAACCCTGGAGTTTTGTTACGGGGTAGTCCTATTATTGCAATTTTGATTTCTGATTTAGTTATGGGGCCTATTAATTCCTTCTGGGCGGTTGCGGGCAAGCGTGGGTAGGGTAGATTATCCAGGAAATTGTCAATGGTGGTACCCTCTGTTGGGCCTGGTTTACTACACAATGTGGCGTAATATTGTCTAAAAGCATAATGTATACCATGCTGTGTGTTTACAGTAGTGCCCTGCAGAGTCGTGACTTCATTAATGATGACTGTGGGGGTTCTCCCTAAGCAGTTTGGCCAGCAATGTCTCAGATTTGTCTGCTTCAGTGTGGTGTATTTGTGTGTATCTTTGGTAATCAATGACTCTGAGTGTCTCTAGGAGCTCAGCATGTTTAATTCTTATTTCTTGAAGTGGGGCCCGCTTGTTAGCGTCATGTGTAGCTTGTTGTTCCAATATATACATATTCTTTTCTGTATCAATGAGATTATAATGTGTTTCCTGCCTGGCACCCACTATAGCACTGATCGCTCTTCCCCGCACCACCATCTTAAAGGCATCCCATTCAATCAAAATGATGGATGCGGTGTTACTGTTCTCTATGAAGTATCATGTAATAGTATTGGATATGTTGGTGCGGAATACTTCATCTTCTAGTGTTTGCGGCCACATTCTCCAGGTGGGTACTGAGTAGGAACTCTGTCCCACTTCAACGTGATCTCCAGTGAGTTGTGGTCTCAGAAGGTCGTAGCCAGGTAAGTGGCACACACTACCTGCATCGCTATTTTTCTAGAACAGTAGATTCTGTTTATGCGTGTGTGAAGGAGGTGTACCGGAGAGTAATAAGAGTACTCCCTTTGTGTCGGGTGTCGCATTCTCCACACATCACAGAGATCCCATCCCTCTCACCACCCACAAAGAGTCTTTGTCTGTTTAGTCACAACTGCGCCGTGTAGTGAAGGGTGAGAGCGATCCAACGCAGCATCCATTACTGCATTGCAGTCCCCTCCCACAATCCACGGGTACATTTCCCAGCCTGACAATGCCTGATATAAATTAGACCAAAATTTTACCTGATCAAAATTCGGGGAATATATATTTCCCCAAAACACGTGTTGCCGTCTAGTTTCCCCCATATCAAAATGCATATACCCTGTTTGTCTATTCTCTGCTACAGGGCGGTGTATGGCACCCCATAGCTTATCTATATTGTAGCTCCCCTTGCAAAACTGGAGTAATTAGTTGCGAAAATCTGACCTCCCCGTTTTTTATAACACGAGGGGACTTGATTTGTAACAAGGTAATATCCTGGAAAGCAATCTAGGAAAAACTTTCCCTAGCCCACATAGGGAATGCTTTGGATTATCTAAAGATTCAAAGTATATTAAGCATGTTTTTTCTTCTCCATAAAGAGGAATCAAATGAAATAATGTTGGAATTGTCCAATTCCAACATTCTCATAAAGCAGATCGGGCACTGTGTTAGATGACTCATAGGTTGCCACAGTTATGCCGACAGAATATTATGCCTTCCCCAAAATAGTTGGATGAAAGATGTTGGTATACATCTGTCTGAGGAAGAAAGGCTAGAAATATCCATTGCTAAAAGGCAGATGTAGAGGAGTCCATATATTAAGTGGATTCAGATGTACTATGAGTGGCTAGTCTATTACACATTCAAGCAACTGCATGATTGGAATGCACGCATTTCTGAAAGGTGTCTAGGTGAGAACTAGGGAGCATAATATTTGGGGATGCCAGAAGCTAAGGAGATTTTGGGACAAGGTTGCACTGTTTATGCAGGATGTCGTATGAATTACAGTTTTACCAGACCTAACTTTAGTCCTATAAGATATTGCACGACACCTGGGTCTGAAGACTAGACATCTGTGAGTCTAGTGGTACATAGACATTTTGTTAACTTGTTCCCTGATAACTAATTATTGGAAATCAAGGGAGTTCCCAGACTTTAAACTGTGGCTTAGTAGGTTACATGTAGTTTATAATAATGAGTATCTATATGCTAAATTGGTTGGAGGGGGTAAACTGTTTTTTAAAATGTGGAAATGTTTTATGCAATTTACAGAATTGACTTTAACAAAATGATTTAGCTGATTCAAAGTTCAAATGCACTAACTGTTTCAGATGCCCTTTGTTAAATTTTTAAATCTCATATTGATTGTTGATCGCTGCACTCTCTCTTCACACTTTACATACAACTATCTGATGCATTTTATTTTTTATTGTAATTTTGGGCTCAATTACGACTTCGCTTATGAACTGATATTTTGAGTAGTGTCAACGCTGTGTTATATGTGATATGGAATAGTTCTTTTGAAGGGAATTAAATTTGTGTCTTTTTGAGAAACTGTGGAAAATAAAAAATTAAAATTAAAATAAAGAAGGAAGAGTAGATTTGATATTGTATGAGGAGGAATACACCCTATGAAATAGTATATTGTTAGCAGCCCTGTGGTGGACAATCTCTCTCATACTAGAAATATGGCCTTCTGCTCTGCACTTACACAAATGTCAGCCATATTTGGTCCACTAAAGAAAGAAAACATTATTTGTACTAAGCCTAGCTGTGAAAGAGTTGAGTAGTCAGACAAGTAAGAGAAAGTTAGTATTTTACTCATAATCTACCTATAAGTCGCAGCAATTTGACAGACACATAAGAGAGCATATTATACCTATTATGCTATAGATAAAATCGAAATCTATTATGTTATGTTTTCTGTCATGATAAGCCAAAAGTGAAATTATAGCTTGAACGATATATGTGGCAGTGCAAAAAAAAAAAATAATGATGCACGTCTAAGCTCCTTAAAACTCTTGAATTCCCGCTCATGATGCTGAGAAGGGTCCTGCCTACACTGCAATTGAATTATAAAATTAAATTTAGAAAAGCGCTAGTTTTTCAATGACTATTATCGACTAATGCAACGTGATTTACAATGGAGCTCTAAAAAAGATCATTTTCAAGGTGAAGTGGAGATCAAATCATGTAGAAAGACTTTGGGCCTGATTACAAGTTGGACTGCTGAACCTGTGATGGCGGTCCAACCCCTGGTACACTGCAGGACCGCATGCAGTGTTACGACTATAGTGGTCAGACTGCCACAGGACAGTTGCAACTGCCAGAGATCCAGAATCCTGTGACATTCGTGCAGTGGTTAGAGTAAGAAATGTGCCAGCAGCACCACAGAGCATATTTTGAGTTGCCTCACCATCACCCATTTCACAGTGGTAAGCCCGATATGAAAAGGGTGACAGTGAGGCAACAAAGGGGACCCTAACAGGGACTCTTGCTACCTTGGGTCTCAGGGGGTGCATGTGTGGGGCATGCATAGTACCCCCTCAATTTGCACCCCCATTTCCTGCAAGGTGTGTCATTTATGCCACACCATGTAGGAAAGTGCAGGCGGTGCTCTGAAAGAGGCAGTCTGCATGGTAGGCTTATTTATGAGCCTATCAGACCGCCCACTGCTGTTGGTCCGCAGCTGTCAGACTGCCACAGGACCACCCGCCAGACCAGTAATAAACTCCTGATCTGGCAGGCATTTGCACCACAGGCTTAGTGGTCCTACAATGGACGGCGCGTTGCATCGTCTGCTGTAGCACTAAAGGAAACTCACTGGATTCTTTGGAACAAAGAACATATATATTTATTAATATGTGTAGGTGTGTGTATATATGTTTATGAATATACATTTTTAGCATGTGTACATTCTTTTGGGGAGAAGGTCTACAGTTACTCTGAACCCTGAAAATCAACTAAACTTCTTGTAATAATTCCTAATTTTTTTGTGGATTTTGATGGTCCAATTGGCAATAAGCCAGTGTTTCCCCACCCAAAAGTTACCAGAACAATGGTATTGCTAACTTTAGAGGGTGGAGAAAATCCAGCCCATTTTCCAGTCCAATAATAATGAGGACCTATATGTTTTTGTTTGAGTTTTGTACCTAGCAGATTGTACAAGCATAGCCACAGTGATAAACTTAGAAATGTGTCAAACAGAAAAAGAAAGTGAAATTGTATAGGATTTATTTTATGAAGCATGTTTGAATGTGGTATGATTTTGCAATTCGATAGTTTTGTTTAAATTTAAAGTTAATAAAACAAGTGACTACAGCATAACACATTTCTTTTCAAATGTAGCTCTTTTTTATTTTTTATGAATGCATAATAATTCTTTCCTGATATTTTTCTTTTTTAGAATGAATTTTGGAAGGAATACATTGGTAAGGTTACTCCAAATTTTATAAGAACTATGCTCTATATAATGCATGTTAAATATTTTTGGGGCATAATGAATTATTTTTATATTTTATGCCTTATATTTGAGTACCCTTTGGTTGTGGCATTTGCCAGAAAGAGATGATGATTATTTCTTCTGCTGGGGTTACCACCATCACTAGGAGGTGTCAATATTTCAATCAAACAAATAAGCTAAAATATAGTACAATGATGCAAAGGTGAATGACCAAAATATTGTTTCAAAAATATTTTCTTGTGCAACAATATCATATCATAAATATTGTCAAGTCATAAATATCAAGGTAAAGAACGTGGAGGGTAAGAATACTGTGTATATAATGTATGTTTTAAATATATTTGCATATCTTATTTTTTGTTTTAATGTAATTCTACTAAATATTGTTGTCTGATTAATTTAACATATATTAGTTAATATATTAAGGTACTATTGGTATTATATTATTGTTTTAATATGGTTTCTAAGTTCTTATGTGTAACAACACATTTTTTACATTTAAAAATTACTTTTTAATTTAGTACTGGGTTGTGGACTTTGTAGGTTAACAAGAGGAATGTATTTTAATTGTACATTATTATTTATCCTGTCGTGTAGGTCATATAAACCTATATAGGATCTGTGCGATTAGACAACATAGACTGTGGGATTTGTGTCCAGACTGATTCCAGACACCCTCACTGGTATGTTCACCTGTATACTAGCTAGCTCACAGTGCCACTGTAAACTCCTCTTACCAAGGAGAGAATAGTACTTGGCAACTAGCGAACATGACATCTCTGTCCCATGAGGAATCATGGAAACAGAACAGTACTTTTCACTCAGTCACTCGTGCTCACTTTGTCTCAGAGAGATGCACGGAATAAATGGCGGGGGCGTTTTTAAATAAGCATTTATTGAACCACCGTCATTCTAATGTAAAATAGATTCCCCGAAACAACCATAATTCAGAAACAGATATAAATGATTGTAAGCACCAATAGTTTACACGGATGGTAGATTCATACCATAGTGCTAAAACAATGAATACTGGCAGGTATAAAAATACATGACAATAAAATGCATATCCCTACGATGTAACCCTAACCAGATGCAACTAGGTGTACCTTGCATGTATGTAGGTGGCGAGTCAAGAATACCCCTAGGCTGAAGCTAACCCCATTACGTGAAGTGAGAGACTGTGGGACCCCATCTTGGTCTCAAGACAGACACCCCACGAGGGGTATCGGATTACTGGAAGCTGGAGTGTCTGCGTGTAGGAACCTCAGCGTCTTGCATCAGTGTGTCAGCATGGAAGTTCTTTTTCTCCTGTCCCTGCCTCAGCAAAGATGTGAGGTTTATATACCCAAAGTGGTACCTTTATGGAGTCTACCTTGCTGTGTCATGTCGAACTCGAATGACAAAAGGAATAAGCTTTTTACATAGTAATTATGCAGGAGATGGTAGTCCTGCTGAGATTCCAAAAATCCTTATGTATAATGAATAAGGCTAGTTTTCAGAGAAATCCCATGCCATGTAAGCAGTACCGTAACTAGGTAAAAGATGAGCACCAAGAAACATTATATAGTGTAATGGCAGGGGAAATATAGGTGAAAGTTCTGGTTACCACCTGTGCCTATATCGGGGTACCTGTATGAAAAATAACACCCACTCCACATCCGACTGGACAACATACTAAAAATTCTAAATGTACTTCTAAAATATGCTTAAAAAATACTAAAATTCTAGCATGCGCTGTAGAAGTCGATTAAAATATGTTTGTATTTACGGGCCGAACAACTATGTGAGTCTGAAAGCCATGCTGTTCACCAAGAAAGGCAAAAAAAAGAGTGTTTCTTGTTTTAAAATTCCAAGTTTGGCTGTTTTTGAAAAAGGCCAAATCTTTCCCAGCACACGATGAGCCCAATGTTTATGTGCCCTGTGTGGGAGACACAACATCACTGCTGCTTGCCATCACAGATGAGGGTCCCTGCAACACTTCACAGATCTGGTCAATCGAGCACAGATGATCTTCTTCACTGACCACAGCCGCTGCTGGCGACGCCTGTATGATATACAAGGCCTGCCATCCAGTAGAGAAGCCAGTCTCCATTCCAACAGGAGCTGAACCATCCCATGGTGGCTCCAAGAATGCAGACATCAACATTGGAATACGCAGAGGACACAGTAGTACGTGGGGTGTTAACAGGTCCAGTAAAGCATCCACATCTGGTGGCGCAGCCAATGGAAGTGTTAAACAGAGATCCAACACGCTTTCTTGTCCGCAGAACAGACAGCGTAGAACATGGAAAAAACAGTTAATCCAGACTAGTCTAAATGATAGGAACTAAGATTCGCTCAGTTCCTGAAGGTGAGGTGTGCCCAGATGGAATACCATGCGATCAATCAATCAATCAATCAATCAAAGCATTTATATAGCGCACTACTCACCAGTAGGGTCTCAAGGCGCTAGGGGAGGGGGGGTCCGCTACTGCTCGAACAGCCAGGTCTTGAGCTGCTTCCTGAAGGCAAGGTGGTCCTGGGTCAGGCGGAGGTGGGTCGGGAGGGAGTTCCAAGTCTTGGCGGCAAGGTAGGAGAAGGACCTTCCTTCTGTGGTGGCTCTTCGGATGCGGGGGATGGCAGCGAGGGCGTGGCCGGTCGATCGAAGTTGACGTGTGGGAGCGTAGAAGTTGAGGCAGCTGTTGAGCTAACCTGGGCCTTGGTTGTGTAGGGCTTTGTGAGCATGGGTGAGGAGACGGAAGGTGATTCTCTTGTTGACCGGGAGCCAGTGCAGATCTCTCAGGTGTCCGGAGATGTGGCTGCGACGGGGGATGTCCAGGATGAGTCGTGCTGAGGCGTTCTGAATCCGCTGGAGTCTCTTCTGGAGTTTGGCGGTGGTCCCGGCGTAGAGGGAGTTGCCGTAGTCCAGACGGCTGGTGACGAGGGCCTGGGTGACCGTCTTCCTGGTCTCGGTGGGGGTGCGGAGTGCGATCACTGTACCAGTGCTCCAGGAGCATTTTTTCATCTTCTTCGTGACTTGAACATCTATTGCATAGCTGATAAATGACAATCAGGATTCCATCAGAAATAGTTCCATGTCCCCACTTGTGCACTTAAATCTATAAGGCAATTCACAGGATTCCTTCATTAATTCCTTCATATCTGCCTGTATGTTGTTCTATGCAGTATTGAAACTGGAAAGTTGTCACTGGTAACGTTATTGGGCCATGAATTAAGCATTCTGTGGACAGTTACTCTGCCAGAGTGAAAGGTAATTGGTCCAGTTTCTCAATACGCAGCATTGTATATTTTGATACCCTTTGTGACATTGTTATCTGTTTCTTAGTTAGACTGCATGCAGAGAACAGGGAGGTACTGTTGATAAATCGCCAAGGCAAATAACCAGGGAGCAATGATTGAAGCGTCTAGCCTAACAGCATATTAGAACGTAATTGAGACTGTCCATTCTGTAGTATGGACAAATCCTGTTCTGGCATATCAACAGCAGAAGATACAATGTTGCCCAGTGAATAAATCCTGGATGTTAATGTATTCATACCATTATCAACTACGGCTAAGGCTTTTTCTATGTTAATTCTATCAATTTCACGAAGTCTCTCCACAGCTTCCTGTTGAGAGATTTTCCATATTTCATTAAAAACGGTATGTAAGAAACATTTCTGACGTGGCTTTCAGGGGCTCAATAAAAAGTCCCCTAGATCCATGTCTTCTGATAGTAAGGGTAAGTGTTGGTTTACATGGGATAGTGTTGAGGTTTTCAGCCAATCAAGGCATAACTTCCCAACACTGTATGATGTCACCACCCCCAGATGCTCTCGTTGTATGTAGCGTTGGTCTGGCCTATGGATACTAAACCCTTCGGTGGTACCCTTGAGTCTTGTTTGACATCTATTTGTGTCTCTAGGCCAAACTAACCATTCCTTCTAATTGGGGTCTGATGAATTGTATGAAACTGTATGTATGATGTCATCTACTTTATCCCCACCATGTGTAGTAAAGTTTTTCCACCCCTCAAAGTGTGATGGTGAGGGAATCCGAGATGTGTTCAAATGTTTGTTCTTGGCTAGTCCAAAACAGGAAGTCTGTTGCACAGTGTCATTCAGAAAGATTATTTGCTGCAGGATGAGGAACCCAAAATAGTGCTTCTGTTCCCTGAACTCGCCATTCCTTTGAACCCACACTGATTTTATGTCTATGGTGTCCTTCCATAAGTCTAAACAATATTTAGACAGTTGGGAAATAAAGGATGCAGAGTAAATCTGTTTGGCTATTGTTAGCATACTTTGCTGTGCAGTTTTAGGTGCAACCTTATAGTAATACGAGGTCAGGTCTGAAGAGTTAAACCCTGAAAAATAATAAAAGTTTGTGCGAAGATTAATGAACTTCACTGAATCTTTTGGTGGTGTTGGGTAATGTTCCCATTGGTGGTATGTAAAAACATTAAGTTAGATACCGGATGTATGTAAAAAGTGATGACCATAATTTTGGTAGCAGTACGTTTTGTTGTAATCAGTTGTGTCCTCTAACATTTCAATGCTTGAAAATGCAGCGGATTGTTCTAAATCAGACAACATATTATTTAGTTTCAAAATCCCAATAGTCAGAACATGTCCTAGAGCTAATGATATAATTTAAAGATATTTTAAATAAGTGAGGTATTTTTAATAGTTCAGTGGGACCTAATACATCATATGTTACTCTGTTCCAAACAATACCATAAGCAATCGGAGCAGCTCTAATGTTCAAAGGGCATCTCTCTTTTTTTACGATGAGATGATGTATGAGGTTTCAGAATCAAGTTCACATTTGATACTGCAGACCGTTCTGGGAGATAGTTTCCATTCATGAGTAAGCAAAAGACAGTCACTAGGCCAATCTAGAATGGAAAAAACTATATTCCAGTATTATCCAGAGCTGTGGCCATGGTGAGACTATGTAAGTCTTTTTCTGAAAAATGGAAAAGTCATTAAGTTGTTGTTTAAGGGAAACTGGAGCTGGCATAGTTTCATGTTCACTGGAAAATAAAAAAGTAGGTATCAAATCGATGGAGTAGCCAGATGCATTTCAATCTATTTTTGGTAGCTCAGCAGCTTTTGTTAAACTGGATGACGTCTCTTGTAGAGGCATATTTATGTAGATATCGGTGGTAGGCTGAATTGATGTTTGTCTTTCATTTGTGTTTTGATGTTTTGTATCAATAGGAACGAGTTGCATTTCATTGTTGGAAACTCCATTACTTTGTAGTTATGACTCTTCAAATGTTATGAGTCTTTCTGTCTGAACTTCCTGTATGGTAGCAAGAGGAGAGCGTAGGCTACCCAGGAGCCCATGATGCCTACTATTCAGTATCAGCCACATAGTGTGGCTTGATTAGATCGATGGAGACAAATCTCTTTTCTTTTTTGCCGGTAAAAGGCAGAAGTGCTGTTCTTGTTCCTTCGACGACCAAGACAGGTACAGGCTTTCTGTATGACGGCCTAAATTCTTTCTTGTCCACAATCTTTTCTCTGAACAGATTCCTGACTTTTGGGATGCAGGCAGGTCTTGCCTTGACTGATTTGACTTCGCTAGTGGCGGTGCATTTTACTTGCATGTTGCTTTGTAGAACCCGGAATTCATTGAGATCCAGTAAAACAGACAAACATTTGTTGATGTCAGATAGTTTTTCATCCCCCACTGTGCTTTCATAATCGAGATCAGGTACCCACATTCTCGTTCCAAGTAGGACTTCGTAAGGAGTGACACCTCCAAAGGAACTTCTTGACATATTATTGAATGCCCTCTGGACCACATAAAAGTTATTGACCCAACTACCACCAAAAAACCTAATACCCTTGCTGTTAAAGATTACTTTAAGTCCCGGTTTTTCTTTCCACAACGGAATTTCCCTCGGGACGGTACAGAGAGGAGTACTGCAGTACAACAGCCAAACATCCAATAGCTTCCTTGTAAGCCCTAGAGCTAAATGTGGGCCACGGTCAGAATTTAATGTGCCACTTTCATGTATCCCTATAAAGAATTGCAAATAGTTCGAGCATCAGCTGAGAGCTGAGGCCAAACCCACAGGAATCTAGAGCATGAATTCACTGCCACCAAGATATACTTGTAAGCCCCATCTGATTGTAAGGGACCATAGTGGTTCAAACAGACACAAGCAAGTGGTCTATCTGCTATAAGTAATGGTGTCTTCAGTAGACATGCCATTGTTCTAACCCTTCTATCTGCTGACAGCACTTTAAGATAAATATCTTCGTCTGTTTAGTTAGTCCTGGCCATCAATAGTGTTGTTTCAGTAAAGAAACCATTGCAGTAACTCCTGCGTGGGCAAAACCCAGACCCTCATGTGCAGCTAGTATTAAGCTTAATATGCGATCCATGTTTGGTATTACTCTATCCCCTACTCCTGGAATTTGAGCATACGGGATGTTATTTGCATCTAACTTGTAGGAGTGCTTGAGTGGAAATGTCTTTGTTACAGCTGAGCTGTTTATGAATGAAGCAATGACAGCTACCAGTATGTCTCTGTCTATTCTTGTTCTAGAATGAGTGATTGCAGCTACAGCAGCAGTTTGTACTGCCCCTTTTGCAGCTTTTTCAGCCAATGAACTCCCTTCAACGTGAATGCCATCACTTGATGACTCATCGTGTGTATCACATAAGCTCTCTGTAGTTCGTTTTTCAAGCCAGCTACCTGTTCCCATACGAATTTATGCTAAATTGTGCAACATTTCAAGTCTTTAAACCTGTTCTGACCCTAGTAGTGAAGATATTTATTGTATGACAGGACAGAGTAAAGTGAATCGCACACAATTAGTGTGGGGAATTCTCGATCCATATTTATTAGAGCCAGTAACAGGGCTTTTAATTCAGCCTGTGCTGAGCAGTCCTCTACAGACTCTGTCTTCGTACTGCTAGGATAGAACTTGTTTTCCTGCATACAACCCTTAACAATTGCACACGTGGTGTGTATTGTTGTTTACTTCCCTTGGCCGGCTGAGCAGATCCGTCACTGTAAATAATATATTCATAGTTATCTAGAGGCATTATTTAATTCGGGAGAGGATATTCCTGTTCATATTGCAGGAATGCTAGTGTATAAGGTATAGAGTCAAATGTGTTATCTACATTTGTTGCAATGAGATAATTAGACCATTGTATCTATCTTGAATGTAAAGCTTTAGCATTTAGAACCCTTGCTTTTGTGACAGCCTCTAAGACCGTTCCAGAGTTACGACAATTATTTGTTTCCCCTGAGGCAGTGCTCTATCTCTCACTACAGCAGTCTGTGCTGGTGTCACAATTGTTTCTGTGGAAGCAAAACGCATTTCCGTATTTGTGTACAAGTGTGATTTATATACTATAGGTCGGATCACCAAATTTGTGATGTTCACAAGTGTGTCTAGGTGTTTAGAAGCTATCATGTCAGCTTGTAAGGAACACAGGATAAGTGTGTGTTTCTGTGTCCAATGCCTAACTGAAAAATCAGGTCTTATTAGGTCGTAGAAAGGTTTCACTTTTCTGGGAAATCTAAAATTTAAGTTCTGCCAAAATTTAAGAATTCCAATTTGGATTGTAAGTTTTCCAATGATTTAGGAGGCTTTCCCCTTCACTTGAAAGCTCTTATCCCAAAAATAGGACATTGAGGTAGGCTTTTTTCGATTTTTTTCGATTAAATTTTTAGCCCTCAGAAGCAAACCACAAAATTGTGTTATTCACCTTGGTCAAATGAGCCATTGAATCATCATCCGTCAGATAAATATAATCTACATAGGTTTTGGACTTGGCCCTTCTGGCAGGTTCACCCCTAATCTTTTTGCTTTTAATATGTGATCTGTGTTAGTGATTTTTGGTCTCTGCGCACTTTTTTCCCTGTGTCCCAGAGTAAAGTGTGTGCATGTGGTGAGATAGGCCTGCCCTCCCATAGGAATGTTATGCTATGTTATGTTAATAACTTTTGTTAGGCGCACAGCTGCCCCAGCGAAGGGGCGTCCTGGCGCCTGATCAAGTGCCACAACACAACAAATCGAAGCTGGAAAAAGAGGGGATCAGTCAGCAGTGACGAACAGATGAGTTTTTATAGCGCGTCTGAAGAGCGAGTCAAGCTGTTCAGGGCACGAATATGGACAGGAAGAGAGTTCCACAATCCTGCCGCCAGAACTCGAAAGGAACGACCTCCCATCCTACTCAATCTGAACCTGGTCTTAATCGCCAGATGAAGAGATTCCGACCTGAGAGACCGCGTGGGAACATAGAGGGAGACAAGATCCGCCAGGGCTGGAGGAGAGGAGAGTTTCAAGATCTTAAATGTTAGACAGAGAGCCTTGAATTTAATTCTCTGTCTGACCGGCAGCCAGTGGGGAGAGGTCAAGACCGCAGAGACAGAACAACGCCTCGGAAGGCCAACAATGGCCCGCGCCGCGGCATTCTGCACCCTCTGCAGCCTAGTAGCTTCTGCCTGATTCACTCCAAGCAGCAGTGCACTCCCATAGTCCAGCCGAGAAAGGATGGAGGCTTGGACCACCAGTTGCCGAGTAGGGGGGTCGAAGAATTTGAGGACTGGTCTCAGTCCTCACAGAATACCATAGCAGGTAGCTGCAATCTTCTTCGTGTGGCTGGTAAAGGAGAGTTTAGGATCCAGCCAAACCCCCAAGTTCTTAACTTCGGCCGCTGGGATGGGAGTCACCCCCAATTCAGGAGGCCACCACTGATCTCCCCAGAGTTCCGCCTGCTTCCATAGAATCAGGACCTCGGTTTTTTGGCATTTAACTGTAAACAGTTAATGCGCATCCAGTTGGCCACAGCTATGAGTCCTGCACGGAATCTGGGAGCAGTCACCTCAGGGTCCCCACTGAGTGTCACCGCCAGCTGCGTGTCGTCGGCATACGATGTCATGGTTAAGCCACAATGTCTAACGACTGCAGCCAGCGGTTTCACATATAAGTTGAACAAAGTGGGGCTCAGCGCAGAGCCCTGAGGGACTCCCAGTCCCAAAGGATGGAAAGAGGACTGACCAGGTGGAATGGCCACTTTAAAAAAACGGTCCGAGAGGAAAGAGCGAAACCATTGGAGAGCCGTCCCCTCAATTCCCTCTTTCTCCAGACGCCGCATCAAAATGTCATGGGACACCGTGTCAAACGCGGCGCTCAGGTCTAACAAAAGGAGCGCCGCTGTCTGCCCCGCATCCAGCACCGAACGCAAATGCTCAGTCATAAAGAGCAGAGCAGTTTCAGTGCTGTGTTGTGCGCGAAAACCATTCTGGCTCTCGTCTAGAATATTATTTCGAGAGAGGTGGGCAGACAAGATGGAGTTCATGTGTGCCTCAGTGACCTTGGCGGTCCAAGGCAGGAGGGAGATGGGACGATAGTTCTCAGGTAGCAGGGGATCAAGATTAGGCTTCTTCAAAATGGGGCTGACCACTGCTTGCTTTCAGGAGGAAGGAACCACGCCCTCAGTGAGTGAAAAATTAATCAACTCCAATATAGGCTCACGACAAAGGGGCGGGAGAAGTGTAAATAGCTCTGGCTTCAGCGGGTCTAAGGGAGAGCCAGATTTAATTTTGAGGCTCAGAGTGTCAAAAGCCTCGACAGACATAACAGGCAGGGAGGACAGAGAATGCATGGGGAATGTCTGTGTCCCTGGTAGTTCCTGGTGCATGGGGAGTGCAGGCTCGAGTTTGGTATATGCGGACTCGTGTGATTGAATGCTTCGCAATGATGTATGTGGCATGATTATGTCTTGTGCGGAAGTGCCACTTCTAGGAGTTGGCATATTAGTGTAAAATGTATCTGGCGTGTGATTGGCTGGAGCTGGCTGGTGAGCCTGGCTCCAGGAGTCTGGATGAATAGAGTGAGGGGCTGAGCACATCAACGGTGCTCACAAACCAGCTGCAACTGGTTTTTCCCCTACCACTGCGGACAGTTTGGAACTTTGTAGAAACCCCTACGAACTTAAGGCTATCCCTTTTATAGATCAACCCAAGTTAGCGGAGCTGATGAACCGTGTAAAGTCCGGGTCCCCCAACGACTACTGCCCTGCACATACTGACGGAAGTCTATTCTACACTTCCTCAAGGAATACTCCGCCTCCGGAATGAGTCCTTATCACAGGGAATAGTTCCCAATTCATTTAAAAACGCCACGCTAGTCCCATTAATTAAGAAACCAGGTGATGATTCCTCCAACCTATCGAACTATCGTCCCATATCTCTCCTCCCTTACGGAGCTAAGATTCTGGAAGCCCATGTGACTAGCTGTATTTCAATTTTATGGAGACATCTGACTACCTGGAGCCCAACCAAGCTGGATTCCGCCAGGCACAATCTACTGAGGCGGTGATCCTCGCTGACCAGGACACTTTGAGATCCAACGCCGATAAGGGCATACATCAGGCCTTGGTGCTCCTGGACTTATCGACAGCGTTTGACACGGTGGATCATACCATCCTATTACACCGTGTCGAACAAGCTGGACTCCACGGCTCTGCGCTTGGCTGGGTTAAGTCCTTCCTGATGGACCGCTCCCAGGCGGTCAAGCTTGAGAACTTTACAGCGCCCAAACTCTCTACCACCTGCGGCGTCCCGCAGGGTTCTTCATTGTCCCCCCTCCTATTCAATCTGTATCTTAAACCGCTGCTGCACTCCTTAAAAAACAGGAAGGTCACAATTTACAACTACGCGGATGACCTGCAGTTGGTATTCCCACTAAACTCAATGGACTCTGTCGAGGAATTCCAGATCACTATGCTGCACATTCAAGGGTGGATGGATAAAAACCATCTAAAACTTAACCCTGGAAAGACGGAGTTGGTACTCCCAGGCAAAAGTGCAACCAGCTGTGGACCTCATTTTTGGCCGTCTTCAATGGGATCTCCCCCATCTCCCTCTCTGTCGGTGAAGAGTCTCGGGGTCACCCTTAGCTCCGACCTCTCACTGAAAAGTCAGGTGGGAACTGTGATTTCTTCCAGCTTCTTCCAGCTACGAAAGATCAAGAAAATTGCTCATATGCTCACACACTCAGCTCTTATCCAGGTGGTAATTGCCTTGGTCCTCTCTCGTTTGGATTTTTAGAATTCTATCTATTTAGGCCTTCCCCTGGCTCTCTCTAAATGCCTGCAGATCGTACAAAATCAGGCGGCCAGATTAATATTTAAAAGCAATAGTAGGAGTTTGGTGAAACCATTGCTAGCCACTCTTCATTGGCTTCCCATTGTTTACCGGGTTACCTTCAAGGTAGGCTGCCTGACCTTCAAAGCTCTTCATGGCAAAAGTCCCAGGTTCATTAATCATCTGATAAACAAATACGAACTGACCCGCAATCTCCGCTCTGCCCACTTGTCTCTCCTTACCTGGCCCCTTTTCAAAAAGAAACGACTTGGGGGATGCTGATTCTCTTATCTGGCAACCAATATCTGGAACTCTTTTCCCCTGTCACTCCGGAGCTGCACTAAGCTGGTGGAATTCAGGGGCGCACTGAAGACCTGGTTATTCAAGCAAGCACACGGTTAGGGTACTGTTTACCATCTGTCTCTCCTGTAGCGCCATGAAACCCCTGGGTGCCCGTGCGCTTGATAAATTCTGAATAACATAACATAACCCCGGAGCAAAGACAAAGGATTTACCTGTATAAAAAGGGGCTGTGTCCCCATGAATGTTGTTCTCTGCCAGGATCCTGTCTGAGGGGGCTGCTGCTGTTGCTGGGGCCAGGAGGACCGCCACTTGGATTGTCTCCCTGCCTGGAGACCCAGTGAGCTGGCTCTGGGCCCAGCCTGGCCCCCCCTGCCTACCTGAAAGACTTTATTGCTTTATTGTTGGCCCCTTGCGCTTAAGAGCGCTTTATTCTATTTGCCTAGCTCAAGAAGTGCTTTAATTGCTCCTAGCGCTTGGGAAGTGCTTTATGGTCCAGGCAGGTGCCCACCCTGCATTTTGTGCTGCCACGGACCTTGCCACTTATTTCCCCCGTTTTATTTAATTTAAAGTGTGCCCACCCCTTGTGTTGTGACGAAGGCTGCACCGCCGCGACCCGGAAGGCAGGTGAGGTGGAGTGCTCGAGAGAGAATGAGGAGCCGCCTGCGTCACAGACCAGCCACGCTGGGATTGGTCCAGCCGGCCGAGCCTCCCGCCGCCTCATCCAGAGAGACGCCGACAGCCTCATGGAGAAGAGAGGAGGGCCGCAGGGCACAGTGCCGTGCCTACAACCGCCGTAGAGCTGAGAGGACCCAGGCCGGACCAGCACAAGAAGAGCCCCGCGCTACAAGAGCCCGAGACCGGAGGAGTGCTGCGGCAGAACTCCGGTTAGTGGGGCTCCGTGTGGCAGACCTGGGGACATTTGGTTGGTGGGAGTCTGAGAGGCTCCCACGAGGTTTCTCCTGAGTTTGGGCCATTTGATCCCTGAGTCCCCCAAGCAGGGCTCCAACGACAGGGGACATTTTGGTGAATCCGAGCCCACAAGGCTCCACGGGCATTGTTCAAATTCAGAGCCCATGAGAGGCTCCACCCAGGCGGTATTGTTGTTCTATGAGCCCCGAGAGGCTGCGACCGGCCCATTGGTGTTACGAGCCCAGAGAGGCTCTGGAGGGGCACATTGGTGACGAGCCCCGAGAGGCTCACAGCGGCATAGTGGTTTTACGAGTCCAGAGAGGCTCTTGAGTGCCGCATCTGTTGAGAGCCCTGAGAGGCTCAGGGGCAGAGTTGTTTTGGATACTCGAGCCTGCGAGGCTCACAGGTGGTTCTTGAGGCCACCGTCCTGTGTTTAGAGCCCAGAAAGGCTCAGTGGCATATCTTTGTTACAGAGCCTGAGAAGGCCCCAAGGGGCCAGTCATTTGTTCAGCGCCCAGCGAGGCTCCTGCATTGGCCCCATCATTGTTCTTGAGCCCACGAGGCTCCAACGTTGGCCCCTCATTGCCTCTCAGCTGCCCAGCACTTAGTGGGCAGTTGCTCCGTTTAGGTTTGTTCTTGGCTGCCTGTGCAGCCTGCCCACACATTTTGGACTAAGGGCATTGCAACCCTTGCAAGGCCAGTTGGCCTGGGGGACAGTTCTAGTGTTGTGCTATGTGCACCCTGCGCATTTATAATCTACTTGCTAATGTGATTCTTGCGCATTCATGATTTACTTGCTTATATGATTCCTGCGCAATTGTTCTACCTGCACCTCTGAATGTGTTTTTATGCCTCATGTGCAATGTGTTTATGCTTCTTTCCCTTTGCTAAATGTGATATGCTTGGGTGATTGTTTTATGCTTCTTTCCCTTTACTAAATGTGATATGCTTAGGGGATTGTTTTTCCTTCTATAGTTCCTGCTAATAAGGTCCTAGTTCCCTGCGTGATTTTCCTAAGGTGGTTAGGGTTGCGTAGGAGGTATTTACTCTTTACCAGTAATTACTGGTTGTGTGCTACATGTACTATTTTGGTGCTACAGTCATTATATGTTCTATGTGCTAAGTGCTATACCTACAAGTATTATTTCTACAGAGTACTAATTACAACAAGTGCTAGTTCTAACAGTGCCTACCCCTGACAGTGGTCCAGGTGGCCCTGTCTGTACATAATCCCTTGTAAATTCTGCCCGCGCCTGTTGGCACCTTGTAAAGTTTGTGTGTTATCTAATGTGTTTTGCTATAATAAAAAGGCTATTTTTTTACAACCTTGTGTGGAGTTTCCTTTGTGGTGGGCCTTGGGTGTTGTTGCTGGGTGCGCGCGCAAACGCTTTACACATCTTCTCCGAGATTAGCCTTGCTGCTCGTGTCACGTTACCTAGAGGGTGAGCAGGGGTTATCTTGGTGTGTAACTCCCTTGCCCTGACTTAGAAATGGTGATCTCTGACTGACTTTGGCGTGAGCCTTGGCCAGCCAGGGATCCCGTTTCTAACATTAGGACAATGCCTCTTCATCTAATTTCTGAAGTAACTCTGTTACTCTAGCTGAGAACAACACAGGGATATTCTTATACCCTTGGGAGAGTAAATGGATTTGACGCTGAGAACTGAATGCTGAGAATGCTGCAAAATATCTGCTTTCAGGTGCTATATTCTGGCAGAAAAATCAATTTGAGATATCTAATGTTGTTTTGTATTTTTTCCGCATAATGTCAATTATTAATGCGGCACTGTGTGCATTCTGTACTGCAAATATGTTAGTGCATGTATTCGGACCCAAATGTTTTAGTGCTTGTGTTCGGACCCGTGCACAGCTCGACTTGTGGCCGAAGTAGCGGATACGGTCAACAGACTTATTACCTTGTCCTGTACTGAAGCTCTTGTTCCGGCCATGTGGAAGCAAGCCAAGTTCCTTCCTCTTTTGAAAAAACCCTCTCTTGACCCGCTATGCCCGGCTAATTACAGACCAATCTCCCTTTTGCCTAGCTTGGCCAAGGTCTGTGAGAAATTGGTCACTAGACAGCTGACTGACAATGTTGAAAGCTCAGGCCTTCTCCACCCGGCCCAATCGGGCTTCAGGGCCTCAATTAGTACTGAAACGGCCATGGAGGAAATTTCCGAAGCCATCAGAGACTGCCTGGATGCCGGCATTAGGCTTGCTTTGGTGTTGCTGTAGAATTCTCGATGGCATTTGACACGGTTCCCCACACTCTGCTGCTCTCCCGACTGGTGGAGATAGATGTTTCAGCCAATGCCTGGGGCTGGCTCCAATTCTATTTGGAGGATCCGACACAGGAGTTATGGTGGCTCCCACCGTTCTACTCATCACCGAAGAAAGTGACCACAGGGTTCTACGAGGCTCTTCTTTGAGCCTGCTTCTTTTTAATATTTATGTCACCTCTCTGGTTCAGTTGGCAGAGGTCTTGGGAGCGAAGATAATCATCAATGCCGATGACACCCAGTTCCTGTTCACTTGGAGGTAAAACAAAGTTTCTACTTTGGCCGCCAAACATTGCCTGACTACAGTCTTCTGCCGGATGGCAGGGACTGAATTGAAATGCAATGAGGAGAAATTGGAAATTCTCCTATTCAGCAACTTTCCAGTGCAGTTTGGGGAATCATTCTGGCCCTCCGACTCCGCATTGCCTTCCTCCTACGGGACCCAGTTAAGAACTTAGGGGTGTGGTTTGAGGAGAATCTCTGCTTTTCAACACAGGTCAAGAAGCTGGCAGGGACCTGCTTTGGCATCTTAAAGTCCCTCATGAAGTTTCTTCCCCTTCTTCCCTAGGCGGCAAAGGAGTCAGTGATTCGAGCCCTTATTCTCTGTTGGCTAGACTACGCCAACGCCCTTTATGTTGGCATCCCAAACTACCTATTAAGTAAACTGCAAGTGGTGCAGATCATGGTGGCGTGGTTGCTGGTGAACGTTTCCACCAGATGTAGCGTGAGACATCATCTACACGCCTTACACTGGCTGCCTATGGCAGAGAGGGTCAGATACAAGTTCCTTGTCATCGCCCACCATGGTCTTTATGCCACTGGGCCTGACTATTGTCAAAACGGTTTTCCTTTTACACCCCTGCAAGAGAACTGCGTTCTTCCTCTCAACTCCTGGCGCAAATCCTGTGTTTCCGCCTGTAAAGGAAAGGCGGCAGCTCTCTAGCTGTGATGACCGCTTTGGCCTGGAACAATCTGCCTTTTGCACTTCGGAGCATTCAGGACCCGATTCTCTTCAAGAAGAAGCTGATCATTCATTTATTCCCCTAATCTTGGCTCTTGGCTCTTTGTCACTCTCTCAAGGCTCGCGCCGGGATACTCTTGCAGTATCTGTGAGCGATAGAAATGATGAATAACATAACATAACATGTATGTAGTTTAAAACCAGACGGTATGAATTATCAGGTTTCATTACAGGAAACAAAGGATTATTCATTGAAGAGGTGTAAGTTTCAAGTACACCCTGGTATTCAAGTTAATCTAAGATCTCCCTGACCTATTGTTTTGCTTCTTGTTTTATTGGGTACTGTCTCTGTGGAGTTGGAGAAGTTTTTACCAAGATTACTTGGTGTAGTGACTTAGCATCCCATCCAACATGGTTGCGATATAATGCTGGTGCGGGAAACAACACTTACAACGCAAATTTTACAACACACTACTTTTACAACAAAGCTTTTACAATGGAACATCCATTACAACGCATGCCATTACAACGCAACCATTACAAAGCTTGTCACTACAACGCATACCACTACAACGCATGTCATTACAATGCAGTCATTACAACGCATAACATTACAACGCATACCTACACTATCCAACACTTACCCTACTGTTGCACCCCCTGGAGTTTGAATAGTAATTTTTACCCCTACACTATCAAACACTTACCCTACTGTTGCACCCCCTGGAGTTAGAATAGTAATTTTTACCCCTACACTATCCAACACTTACCCTACTGTTCCACCCCCCGGAGTTAAAATAGTAAATTTTACCCTAAAATATCCAATACTTACCATACATGCAATGTAATGGCATGCGTTGTAATGGTATGCGTTGTAAATGTAGAATGCGTTGTAGTGGAATGCGTTGTAAAGGTAGTTTAAAAGAATTTGTTGTAATGGCATGCGTTGTAATGGAATGCGTTGTAATGGATGTTGCGGTGTAAAAAATGTGTTGTAAAGGTATGCGTTGTAAATGTATGTGTTGTAACAACATACATCCGCTGGTTCAGGTGCTACCGCCCACTCCTGCATGTATGAATGTTTTAAATATACCGGAACAAGGTCAGAGAAAGCTGGTAAAATTACAGTTCCTCCCTTTGGGCACTCTATACCAATTTCAGGTGGCCAATCTTATTCAGCCAAAAGGATGTCAAATCCATAAGTCAGGTTTTCCCAAAAGAGACATTTATTTTTTCTAGGTTTGTCCCTCTTCATTTGGAGTGTTATTTCATGTAACTTATGCGGGACACTTACCCTCGTATAAGGTCTCTCCACCATGTTATGTTCATTCAACTCCGCTGTCACCAGAAATTGCATCATGTTCTGGCAAGCTATTGTTACTTCTGCTGCACTGTCTAGCATTGTCAGAGCCAATTCCCCGTTCAGAAGTCAAGTCTTCATAATTCTGGGCATGTTTAACTTTAAGACCTGCTTATTTTATATTGAGTATGTTTTGATTTTGGTTTCTCTTCTTTTTTGGAAGTAAAGACTGAAGCCTGATGCATGTATTTGGGCTTTGCACGCACTTCCTGTCTGCGTTCTGACTGTCTGTCCCTCTTGCAGTTTTTTGATGTACCATTAACACCTTGGCTGCTATGGGTTTTCCCCTCCTGTGCTTCTTTGTGAGCTTTCCCATTATACATGACGAGCTCAGCTCGTCATCAGCACAGCTCAACCGTGCCTCATGACTAGCTGAGTTCGTCATGAGCGTCGAAGGGATTAAAGGGACGAGAGGAACATGCATCAGTATCCTGATACCTGTCATGTTTTTTAATGTTATCTCTATTCCAAAGGTTGTAACTCCTTTCGGACAGCTCCTGTCTACAAGACCCACCCCTGGATTGTGACCTATTTGCTCTATTCTTGAATTTTTTATTATTATCTCATTTCTTCTTGGAACAATCAGCTGCTTGCTTGGTGTTTTCTTTTTCAGGACCACCCATGAGTTGAGGTTTTGTTGTATAGCTTCCAAACTATCTCTACCTAAATTAGCATAGGTATCTTCGATAATCTAAGGTAATTCACGTTCCATATTGCCACTGCTACTGCCTCCCCTTTTATGTTTGCTAATATAATAGTTGATGCCTGGGCAAAATCTCCCAACAATTTCATCCCTAGGTTCAGATCAGGTTCTACTCCATACTCATTCTGTATTTGTCTTAATACATCTCATTTTGCTGCTTTTGAAGGAATAGATGATTCCTGGTATATATGGCAGCGAAAACTGTACCCTAAGAGTTTCAATCCTCTATCTGGTGAGCTTTCCCCATTGGCAAGCAGATTGTTAGCTTTCTGTGGTTTTTTTGAGGGCTTGTGTGCGGAAACACTGACTCTAGCTGCGTTATTTTCGGAGTTATCCAGAATGGCATTTGCTCACTTATAGTGGGCATTTTACCGATAATTGCGTGTAGCGTTTGTGAAGTTATTTTAGTTGTAGATACCTGAATTTGTCCTGTAGGTGCAGCCCTTGTTGGCTGAAGTGTGAGTGTTCTCATCATGAACTGTGTCAGGTTTCTGTAAAGTTTTATTTTTTCTTCATGAAGTGGGCGTAAGTCTGCTACTGGCATTGTGTGTCAGGTTCTCTTCGGATGGAAGAGATGACTCCTCAGAATCCAGGCATAGCAATAAATGGTCCACCTCCAGACAAATCCAATCTCTGAATATATATACACAGATAATTAGGGCGATCAGGCGAGGGAAGGATAGGGAACAACAAAAGAACAACGCATAAGAAAACAAACAAAGAGATTCTACTCTCATGTATTCTCACTAGTCCTATGTGTATACCTTGTTAAGTTCTCCACCTTCTCTATAACCAATGTAGATCTTTTCTTACTCCAAAAGTACTCTAGAACACAAAATAACATACATGATTATCTACTACATTTCTATATGTTCTAGCAGAAACACCACTGCCAATCATTCCTCATACATACCAGCATATATTGTCTGCTGGCCTAATGAAGGTAAGAATCCAAAGAAGAACAAAGCATTGGTCCAGTAAATACACTTGACTCCAAGGCAAAAGGAGATTAGAATCACTTCTTCCTCACAGCCCTTAACCCCGGAGAATCATTCAGTGTATTGCCAGAAACACAGGCTTAGGTTTACAGATACGGTAATGCGTGGCAACAACCACTGTATTCCGCTCTGCCCCAGAAGTTTCTTATCCCACTGTAGTAAAGAATAGAATAAGGACAAAAGGCAAATTAAATATATTCCATAGTAAGACACAGTAATGCGTGGTTTCTTTCACCACCGCATTCCGCTCTTAGGGTTCGCTTTCCACTCCGGAAATAATATCCAAGTAACTTCTCTCCCAGTGATACTTAGACACAGTAATACATGGTAGGAACCACTGTATTCCGCTCTTAATGTAATCCGATAATCACCCCAAATTGTCTGATAAGGGATCACTCCAGGGATCCAAGAAACGGCAATACATGGTTGAAGTTACCACTGTATTCCACTTTTACATACAGCAATGCCTATCTTCGGAATTCTTCAAGAGAAGTAACATACGCTACTACTCATGAATAATCAAGGGCAAAGTCGCGGGTGCCAGACGAGCCGCAGAGTCCATCCAAGTCCCTTCCCAACAGAACCATTGGAACTCCTCAGCCACCGAAGGGGTGCAGCACGAACCAAACAGGAAACATCCACCGAAGGGAACCTCCAGGAAACAGTATTACGCATGCCGACCGGTGTGCGCTCTTCCCGTAAATAGCCCCTCCTTTGCCAAGCATCATGGGGAATGTAGTTTTTGCTCCTCCCATGCGATCGAAGTGAATAAGGTAGGCTTGGTCATTTCCTGACAGTAGGTCCCTCCTCCAAGCACCTCCTAGGACCAGGCCGATCCGGGAACCTGCGATGGAAAGAGCGAACAGCAACAGGCACAACAGGCGCATGTACATTATGGCAAGGCTCGTAGTAGTCATCCTCAGCCGAGTACTCCTTCCAAGAGATGAGATACCACAAAACGCCCCTCTGCCATCTTGAATCACAAATGCCACACACCACATATTCAAGCCTACCATCACAGGACACAGAGGGAGGTGCACAACGTCGTGCTGCCAAAGCAGGCGTAGGGAGACTGGAATGGAAGACTGGGTGGATGCGAAGACTTCCAGGCAACTTCAACTTGTAGGCCACCGGGTTGATTTTCTTGAGCACAGAATAAGGTCCAATATACGGTGGATGGAACACACTATGTAGCTTGAACTGGATGTATTTTTGTAGACAGCCAAACCCGATCGCCCACCTTGTACACCGAACCCTCTCGTCGGTGTCGGTACTCCCACTTCTTGTAGACCTTCTTTGCCTGAATCAAATGTTACCGAACCTTCAGATGTACTCCCCGTAACAATTTTACATGAGTCTGTACCAAAGGCTGGTCTGCTTTGTCCTCGATAAAAATTATGGGGAGAATTTTGGCATCAAAACCATAGGTGGCATGGAAAGGGGACACTCCCACAGAACAATGCCACGCGTTGTTAAACGCCAGTTCAGCCATCCATAGTAGAGACACCTATGAGTTTTGTGCCTCCATCGCGTAGCATCGTAGGTACTTCTTCAAAGTCTGATTTAATCTCTCTTTCTGACCATCGGTTTGTGGATGGAAGCTGGTAGAGAGGGAGGAATCAATTTGTAAGGCCCTGCCACACCTTTTCCAGAACCTGGCTATAAATTGAGGACCCCTATCAGAAATGATGGCCTCTGGCAACCCATGGATTCTTATGACGTTATCCAGAAGAAGAATAGTTTGCCCAGCAGTGGGTAGATTTTTACAAGGAATGAAATGTCCTAATTTCGTGAGGCTGTCGATGACCACCAGTACTGCTGAAAAACCCTGTTCGATAGGTAACCCAGTGATAAATTCCAAGCTTAATGTTTGCCATGGTCTTTGCAGTGTAAGAAGAGGCATAAGCAACCCTTGTCTTTTGATGTTGTCCGTCTTTGCCCTAGCACATGTCTCACTTTGGGTCACCCACTTGATAACATCATTACATAGAGAGGCCCACCAGAAATGTCTTTGCACCAAACGGGTCGTTTTGATCGCTCCAGGATGCCCAACCAGAGGGGATACATGACACCAAGTAAAAGCCTTCTTTTGGAGTTCACAGGTGGGCAGATACAACTTGTCGTGAAGAACGGCAGCCCTTGTTTAACTGAACGACTGATGTCTTGACCTGCTACTCTTTTTGTGTCTCCTGATCTCTGCCATGAAATCCTCAGCCTTCACCACACACAACACCCTTGAGGGTTCTATTATCGCCTTTTCTTGATTAATAACTATTGAATCTATCCTGGACAACGAATCCGCCCTGCGGTTGTCGGACCCAGGATGAAAGGAAACCAGAAAATTAAATTCGGCAAAGAATAACATCCACCTCATTTGCCTTTGAGACAGGTGTCTGGCAGTTCTCATGTACTGTAGATTTCGATGGTCCGAATAGACCGTAATGGGATGGCGTGCCACCCAAAGATACTGTCTCCATTCCTGAAAGGCTTTTTTAATTGCCAAAAGTTCTTTCTCTGCAATGTTATAGTTTTTCTCAGCCGGGTTCAGTTTCTTTGATAGGTAGGCAACTGGATGCAGTTGCCCTGACACCGGGTCTCTTTGTGACAGAATGGCCCCCACGACTTCTTCCGAGGCATCCGCTTCTACCACAAAAGGATGTTCCAGCCTCGGGTGTGCCAGAATGGGAGCAGTAGTGAAGGCCTTCTTTAGATATCTGAAGGCTTCCTCTGCCTCCTGAGACCATTGAGAAGGGACCCCTTTAGGAAGCAGACTAGAGATTGGGACTGCCACCTGTGATAACTGGTTAATAAACCTTGGATAATAGTTCGAGAATCCTAAAAAACATTGTACATCCAGCATGTTTTTTGGAGTGGGCCAATCCAGTACAGCTTGAACCTTTCTTTCTGACATGTGTAATCCATCCGGACTGAGCATGACTCCCAAGAACTCCACCTCACAAACCCCAAACTCGCACTTACTAAGTTTACAGTATAAGTGGTGTTTTCTCAACTGCTCTAGTACCAAAGCGACTTGTTCACTATGTTCATGTGTGGAATTAGAGTAGATCAAGATGTCATTTATGTAGACCACAACAAAGTGGTCCACATACTCTTTAAGACCATCATTCAAAAAATACTGAAATGCTGCTGGCACATTGCACAAAGCAAACGGCATAACAGTATATTCGTAAAGTCCGTATTGTGTCTTAAAAGCCATCTTCCACTTATCCCCAGGCCTGATACGCACCAAATGATATGCCCCTCTAAGATCAAGTCTGGTGTAGATAGTTGCTTCCCTCACTTGATCTAGCAGAACTGAGATAAGCTGTAAGGGATATCTGTTGTGCACAGTCTGTTTGTTCAACATCCTATAGTCAATGCAGGCACGCAAATCACCATTTCCCTTAGCTATAAAAAAAGAGAGGAGATACTGCTGGTGAACGGGAGGGTCGAATAAACCCTATCTCAAGATAATGATCTAGATATTCCCTTAAATGTTTTGTCTCAGGCAAAGACAGGACATACACTCTACAAGCCGGGACATTGGCTCCTTCCACCAAATCAATGCGACAATCATACTCCCTATGAGGCGGGAGTTGTTCAGCCTGTGTCTCACTAAAGACGTCTGAAAAAGATTCATATTCAAAAGGGAGGGACACCTGTTTCTCTGCTGCCGTAGCTACTACTAACGTGTAGGACAAGGCTGCTGCTTTTGACATAGTAGTCTGAAGGCAAAAACCCCGACAAACCTCTGAGGTAAAATTAACTGTCTTAGTCTTTCAATCAATGGAGGAGTTGTGATGACTCAACCATGGCATGCCTAAAATCACCTCATACTGAGGAGCCTCTATGATGTTTATTGCTAGTTCCTTTACGTGGTTCCCATTTACTGATCCCACTGATAGAACGATTGCCTCAGTACACTCAGTAAGGAGACCCGAGATCAGAAGCTTGCCATCCACAGCCAACACTTCTTCCAGGTTCTCCCTTGGCACTCTCTGCAGGGCTAAGCGTGTCACTAGACCACTGTCTATGAAATTTCCTGTGGCCCCAGAATCTAACATCGCTAATACTTGATGAATTCTTTGTGTGTTTTCCAAACACATTGGTATCACTATGTGGGACTCAGTGTCAGGTAAGGCCGCTGTAGTCAATGACGGAAGTTTCCATTTCTGACCTGTCAGCTCTTCTTTACCTACATTTCCCTGGTCCTCTATCTCGGTTCTAGTATGAGACACTGTCACCTTCTTGTTTTGTGACCAAGAACCAGGGGTCTTAGGTTTTGCCGGACAACTTCTCACGTAATGCCCTTTTCTCCCACAATACATACAAAGACCTTGTACTCTCCTACTGTCTCTTTCTTCTCTGGTCAAAGGTGCTCTTATGGCTCCTATCTCCATGGGCTCCACTCCTACCTCCGTATTGGGAGATGTATGGGTGGTAATCCTGTCTGGGCGATAAAACCCACTGTCTGACCTTTTTCTGTCTCCACCTCTCTCCGATATTCTAGTATCTAACCGTAGGGTCACATTGATCATATCAGTGCAGTTTATGGGTTGAGGGTCTATCTGGGCTATGACATCTTTCAGATTATCTCTTAAGCCTTGATGAAAAAGGGACATCCTCTTTTCTTCCGGCCAGGCTGTTTTGGCCACCAAACAATTAAATCTGGTGAGGTAAGTTATCAAATAGTTTCTGCCCTTTTTTAGCTCCAGTAACTCCCTATCTGCACTGAAAGTCGTCGCCCTCCGATCAAACACTCGTTCAAAGTCCGCTCTAAAAGCGGACCAATCTGATAGTACTGCATCATTGCTCCTAACCAAGGGAACCGCCCAACTGGCCGCATCCCCAACCAGATATGATATAGAAAATTCTACCCTAGAGTGATTGTTGGGAAAAGAAGCAGGCTTACACGAAAATTGCTGCAGTATCTGGGTTTAGAATACCTGAATGTTCAAAGGATCCCCAGCACACCTCTCTGGACTAGCTAAGGGGATGGGTGGAGGAACAGTGACCTGAATCTGAGAGGCGGCCGCTGTGGCATCGAAAGGATTATGGGTTAACTTCTCTACCTTCTCCATTAATGCAGCGGTTTTTGCTTTAGAATAAGCATCATCCTTCTGAACCAGTACTAGAGTATGTAAGACATCTTCCATGGACGCCATAATATTGCTACACCTGGACAGGGAAGAGCCCTATTTTGTGGGTGCGTAATTCTGTCAGGTTCTCTTCGGATGGAAGAGATGACTCCTCAGAATCCAGAAGTAGCAATAAATGGTCCACCTCCAGACATCCCCAATCTCTGAATATATATACACAGATTATTAGGGCGATCAGGCAAGGGAAGGATAGGGAAGGGGACAGCAGGGAAAAAAGACCTGTAACAACATAAGAACAACGCATAGGAAAACAAACAAAGAGATTCTACTCTCATGTATTCTCGCTAGTCCTATGTGTATACCTTGTTAAGTTCTCCGCCTTCTCTATAACCAATGTAGATCTTTTCTTACTCCAAAAGTACTCTAGAACACAAAATAACGTACATGATTATCTAATACATTTCTATATGTTCTAACAGAAACACCACCGCCAATCATTCCTCATACATACCAGCATATAATGTCTGCTGGCCTAATGAAGGTAAGAATCTAAAGAAGAACAAAGCAATGGTCCTGTAAATACACTTGACTCCAAGGCAAAAGGAGGCTAGAATCACTTCTTCCTCACAGCCCTTAACCCCGGAGAATACTTCAGTGCATTGCCAGAAACACAGCAATAGCTTTACAGTTATGGTGATGCGTGGCGACAACCACTGTATTCCGCTCTGCCCCATAAGTTTCTTATCCCACTGTAGTAAAGAATAGATTAAGGACAAAAGGCAAATTAAATATATTCCATAGTAAGACACGGTAATGCATGGTTTCTTTCACCACCGCATTCCGCTCTTAGGGGTCGCTTTCCACTCCGGAAATATTATCCAAGTAACTTCTCTCTCAGTGATACTTAGACACAGTAATACGTGGTAGGAACCAATGTATTTCGCTCTTAATGTAATCCGATAATCACCCCAAATTGTCTGATAAGGGATCACTCCAGGGATCCGTGAAACGGCAATACGTGGTTGAAGTCACCACTGTATTCCGCTTTTACATACAGCAATTCCTATCTTTGGAATTCTTCAAGAGAAGTAACATACGCTACTACTCACGAATAATCAAGGACAAAGTCGCGGGTGCCAGACGAGCCGCCGAGTTCGCTCCAAGTTCCTTCCCAATAGAACCGTTGGAACTCCTCAGCCACTGAAGGGGTGCAGCACGAACCAAACAGGAAACGTCCACAGAAGGGAACAGCCAGGAAACAGTATTACGCACGCCGGGCGGTGTGTGCTCTTCCCGTAAATAGCCCCTCCTTCGCCAAGCATCATGGGGAATGATATTTTTGCGCCTCCCGTGCGATCGAGGCTAATAAGGTAGGCGCAGCTTGATCATTTCCTGGCAGTGTGTCAATGTCTGGATGTGGTGTGTAAGCCGCTTGGACTGGCCAAGTTGCTCCATATCTTCTGAGCCGACCGAGTCACACTTTTTCTTTTGTATGTAGGAAGGCCCCTTTAAACCAGTTTATGTGCTCCTGGTAGGTGAGCGGATCTTCAATGTCCTCATACAGACAGTATTCATTTGGTGTTTCATCTTCAGTGTAAGAATTAAGCATATTTGTGCGTGCATCTGCTGGTGAGAATTTAAACCATAAATAGAATACCTCTATTCTGTATGACTCGCGTGCCTCAATCAGATCCGTTACTGTCCCACCCCTAGCTGTGACTTCATAGTATGCTAATTTTAAAGAAAGGGCAGTTCTGACATTTTCTGAAATATCAATTTCACCTTCCAGTTCTCTTTCCTCTACTGCATTCGCACGTAATGCTGGTGCAGCTTCTTCTTCTTCAGTCATTGTTGAAAAGCTCTCAAGGAAAGGTTTCAAGGGAACTGAGATAAGGTTTTATGCACAACAAGGCACTATTTGTCCTTGAAGCTTGAATAAACCTACACCCAATACATAGGATGTGCCTACTCAGCTGTGGTGGATTATTCCCTTCCTATTCCAGACGTCTCTGGATGTAGTGTGAGCAGGGGTCTCTGATAATAGCATGACTGAACTACTCAGATTTGGCAGTTGGCGGTGCCATGTTGTGTAGGTCCTATAAACCTATATAGGATATTCACGTTTAGACAACATAGACTGTGAGATTGGTGTCCAGACTGATTCCAGACACTCCCACCGGGTATGTTCGCTTGTATACCACCTAGCTTACAGTGCCACTGTAAAGTCCTCTTACCAAGGAGAGAATACAGTACAGTACGTTTTTCTCAGTCATTCATGCTGACCTTGTCTCAGAGAGATACACAGAATAAACGGTGAAGACATTTTTCAATAAACATTTACTGAACCAGCATCATTCTAATGAAAAATCAATGTGCTGAAACAACCATAAGACAGGAACACATATAAATTATTGTAAGCACAAGTACAAATAGAGTAAACAGATCGTAGATTCCTAGCATAGTGCTAAAACAATTAATACTGGCAGGTATAAAAATACAAGACAATAAAATAGGTACTCCTAACGTGTAAGTCTAACTAGACTTACATATGTTTACCTAGCATGTATGTAGGTGTTGAGCGAAGAATCCCCCTAGGCTGAAGTCTACCCCATTACCTGAAGTGAGAGACTGTGGGACCCTATCTTGGTCTCGAGATGGACACTCCACGAAGGATGTCAGGCCATTGCGAGCTGGAGTGTCTGCGTGCAGGAACCTCAGCGTCTTATGTCATGTGTGTCACGAAGTACCCACCCGGGAACCAACGGGAGAAGAGGAGAAGAGGAGGGTGGCTCCCAGAGCAACATGCTTGAGTGCGTGGTTGGTTCTGCAAGGGGTCTCCCGTAACTGCCCATAGCCCAGGGGAGGGAGGAGAATCCTGAGAACTTAACTCCCAGAATGAACATTTCGCTTTTCTTCTTTTCTTTTTGTGTTAGACACAAACATCTTGTTCGGCATTAGTGATGGTTCGGGTGTTCTTCCGTCACTCCTTCCCCTTGATCAAGCAAGTGTTATAGAATCCCAGAGTGACGGCTGTTTCTCTCTTCTTTGTTTTCTTTTGGTAAACCTGATTTCAACCTGCTGGAAGCAGAGGAAGATCCATTGGAAGCATAACCAAAAATCCTGATGATAAGGAGCAGCAAAACTAGATGAACTGTCCCTAACTTTTCTTTTAATTTGACTCGAGAAACTTCTATATGGAAGACAGCCTCACACTCTCCTCGAGATGACCAAGGAAGCTTGTAAGAAGGAAACCCCGGAGGAAACCCAGGCGTTTTTTGACTATTCCAGAGGACTGAGGGCAAGGTTGTCCAAATTACAGGAGTTCGCACATAGCAACCAGGAGAAAGCTCAACGGAAGCAGCAGCTGTTCTATGACAAAGGCAAGAAGTGGCGACATCTGCAAGTACATGATAGGGTCTTGGTATTGTTCCAATCCTTTCTCCCCAAAGGCCGGACTGAATGGAAGGGTCCGTATGAAGTGACCGAAAAACTGGAACTCACTACATACAAACTTCTTCTTTCCAAGACTAAAACACAGATCTTCCACATAAACCACTACTCGACATAAATAAAACCCTACAAAAGGACCAAAGAGAGACCCTGGACACCATGCTTTCCTCCTTCTCTAACATTTTTTCTGAAACTCCTGGGCAAACCACCCTGGTCGAACATTCCATCCCTTCCATACCAGGAAAGGTCATACGCCAACGACCAAATAGGATTCTGGCAGCCCTGGAGCAGCTGTAGAAAATGAGGTACAGCACATGCTTGCTTCAGGCAATATACGACCCTCTAAGAGTGATGGGTCCTCCCCTATTGACTTAGTCCCGAAATCCGACGGTACCGTAAGATTCTGTATTGACTTTGGGGCAGTAAATTCAGTCACTCAGTTGGATTCCTACCCCCTACCAAGAGTAGACAAACTAGTTGAGCAACTGGGAGAAGGCAAATATATTATGACCTTAGACTTGACCAAAAGTTATTGGAAAGTTCCCCTTTCCCCACAGACCAACATAAAACAGCCTTCTCTACCCCATCCAGTCTTTATGAGTTTACGGTTTGACCCTTTGGCCTGCAAGGCGCTCCCGCCACTTTTCAGCGTCTCATGGACGTTGTCCTAAGAGAACATCAGGGGTACGCATCTGCATACCTCGATGACATTATTATTTATAGCCCTAACTGGGAACAGCATCTGTTACATTTCCAGAACGTTCCTCAGGCTCCCCAAATTGCTGGATTACAAATTAACTCAAAAAAATCCAGAGTCGCATATCAGCAAGTCCGATATCTAGGTTATCTCTTAGGGAATGGACTGATAGAACCCAAACATGATAAAGTCAAAGCCATCTCCAATTTACCGTTTCCCACAACAAAGAAAGGGGTCCGGGCATTTCTGGGGGTGCTTGGGTACTATCCCAGGTTCATTCCTCATTATTCCCAGATAGCCATACTTTGAACCGATCTGCTCCAGAAGGAAGTTAAAGAAAAGACCTCCTATCGCATCCCTCCCAGGCCCTCCAGGCTTTCTGTGAGCTGATAAGAACCATTACCGCTAACCCTGTGTTGGAATCTCCAAATTTCAAGCGTCCATTGGTCCTCCAAACCGATTTCTCCGACTCGAGTCTGGGTGCTGTACTCTCCCAAAAGGCAGAGAATCGGGTTGAACGGCCAGTCGTAAACTGTTTCCACGTGAGAAAACTATCCAACTATTGAGAAGGACTGCCTAGTGGTCAAATGGGTGGTTGATAAAATGAGATACTACCTGGAAGGAGCCCCTTTTCTTTTGTGTACTGACCATGCACCCTCAAATGGCTATGTCGCAACAAGGGGAACAATGCCAGGGTACTCAGATGGTTCCTCTCCCTTCAACCCTACTCCTTTGAGATCTAACATCGGAAGGGTAGCTGTAACGCAAATGCTGATTTTTTGTGTCCTGTGTTCGTCAGTTCCCCGAGCGTGAACTGTCTAGGGGAGGGATGTGTCACAATGTACCCACCCGCGACCCGATGCGGGAAGAGGAGGGTGACCAGCTACCTCCTGTGCTTTTCTTTCGATCGCCATGGGATAGGCTTGCCCCGGATTGTAGCGGTCTATTTAATATACCATTTTCCCACTTCCTGGAGGAGCAGGAGCCCCATGTGGCAGGGTCACATGTGCCTATGGACTCACGGGAGGACGAGGAGGCAGCCTTTTTAACCAATGTGGAGACTGAGGAAGACGTCACGTATTGGGACCATGGAAGCTATGAGTCAAGAAGTAACCGGAGTGGAACCAAGCAACAGAGGGAAGAAGCTGATCAAGCCGGCTGCAATACGGAGAAGGGAGAACACCGAAGCCTCATCGCAGCCATCAAGGGAGGAACCACGAATGGGAGCTGGATCCGATCCGATACCATAAGAATGCCAGCCACGCTCATGGGGGAGTGTGGCTCGCAGAGGTACGCGCTCGAGGGCGTGGTTAGTTCCACAAGGGGTCTCCCGTAACTCTCCATAGCCCAGGGGAGGGAGGAGAACCCTGTGACCTTAACTCCCAGGGCGAATTTTTTGCATTTATTCTTTTCTTTTTGTGCTACACACAAACGTCTCGTAAGGCATTGGTGACAGTTCGGGTGCTCTTCCCTCATTCCTTCCCCTTGATCACGGGAGTGTTATAGAATCCCAGAGTGACGGTTGTTTTTCTCTTCTTTGTTTTCTTTTGGTAAACCTGATCTCAACCTGCCAGAAGCGGAGTACGATCCATTAGATGCATAACCAAAAATCCTGACGATAAGGAGCTGCAAAACTAGACAAATTGTCCCTAACTTTTCTTTTGTTTTGACTCGAGAAAAGATTTATTACAAGTTTTCCTAGCCCACTTATTGTGTCTGTTTCCGGCTGAATACCCACAGTGTATCAGCATGGAGGTCCTTTTTCTCCTCTCCCTGCCTCAGCAAAGATATGGTGTTTATATATCCAAAGTGGTACCCTCAGGGCATCTCCATTGCTGTGTCATGCTGTGTCATGTTGGGCTAGGATCACAGAAAGAATAACCCTTATATATAGTTATTATGCAGGAGATGGTAGTCCTGCTGAGATTCCAAGAATCCCTATGCATAATGAATGATGCTACTTTTTGGAGAAAACCCCACGTCATTTAAGCAGAACCGCAACGAGGTAAAAGGTCAGTACCAAGAACCGTTATGTAGTGTAACGCCAGGGGAAATATAGGTAAAAGGTCTGGGTAATACCTGAGCCTATATCGTATGAAACAAAACAGTCCATTTTCAATTATATTGGTAAATAATTTTGTAAAGAATGTACATAAATAAGTGTGTGTACTCTGTGGTTATTATTGTGTTAACGTTTTCTATACTTTCATTCTTACGGTACAATTTAGTGGAAGGCTAATGGAGTTTGTTGGCGAGAAGGGTGGGAATTTATTTAAATGATAAATTATTGTTTTTTAAATAATTTTAATGTTAATAAAATCTTCATTCTTAATTAATTATGGAAACAATTGATTAACTGTTGTTTTAATAAATTTTTGTATTTTACTTATGTGTTAGTTTATTGATGAGGGCAGATACACTTTTTCTAATTCATTTTATATTCAGTATTTTTTTTTGTTTGTTATTCATTAGAATTTTTTCATGTTTTATTTAAAATGTGTTTGCATATTTCTGTTCTTTATTTCAATGGACAGTTGGGAGCGATTTAAATTTAATTGGTTTTAATTTGCCAGCTTTGCGCCCTCTCACCTGTGTCCTATCAATCAGCATTTCCCGAGCCTAGGTCTCAGGACCTGTGTGACTGTTTGTGAGTAAAGGTTGATGTAGAGTTCACAACGGGTGACTGTTAATAAAGACAATATTTCATTTCCAGAGATGTATGCCTCGTTTTCCATATTAACATTCCCCGATCTAGTAGATTTTTCGACTACTTTAACTGACCCAAGCATTTCGACACTTACTGTACTTGGGGCCTGTTGTTTACCACTACCTCCCTTTTTACTTATGTTCCACCCAATTCAGAGACTGCATTTTTACAGTAGGTTATCCCCAATTGTATAACCCCACATCCCAACAGAAACACAATGATAACTGGCAATAATGATTTACATAAACGTATAGCTATCATGGAAGCCAGGAGAAGCAATTTGAAAATCACTCCTGCTAAGTAGCCCCTACCTCTTCACACATGCTTCTCTGTAGATTATGCAGTGTTTGGATGGCAGGTGTCAATGTTCCTATGTCCAAGTCGTTCTATGGGATGAATGTCCAACAGGCAGTGCCAATCTTGGCGCAGACCACTCATTCCATTGGGGTCATTAAGTCCAGCACCTAACAGTGTATCAATACCTTGAGATTTCTGCAGGGTGAAGAAGGGTATCGACACCCCATGCCCCCAGCTGTGCTTGCATGAACAACCTAAATTCTCCTGGAATGTCTTTGAACTCAGTTCAGCCAAATTATTCTGCTGGTCTCCTTTCACAAGCTTGGTGCAGCAAGGTGGTCTTTTTCTTTAATGGGTGCTGGTACAAATCTGTTAGCACTGTTTCAGGAAAGACCAGGGCTGGGATGTGCATGCTTACCAGGGAATACAAACATCTTCATCCGGGAACCAGCTGAGTATAGGCATGCTCGCCACACTGCCAATAAATATCCATAAGTGTGTATTTGCCCCATTGCATATCTGGAATATATAAAATCAATCCCTAGATAGAATTCATTCCCATCAAAAGCGTTCCTTTTCCTCTGAAAGATAAGGAATAAAGGGTACATTTCCGTACAATCGGGGGTTGACCTTTCTCTTCTAATCAAGTGTATCCACCCACCTTGGTGTCCCATTTTCCTGAAATGGGTTAGCTATACTTTCATTTTTCTGACCATCTCAGAAATGTTCGTAGTATAGTCCAAAGGTGTAATCACAATGGAAGGGTTCAACTGTATGTTGGAACAGTGCACCCACCCATGTGTTAAGCCGACTCCTCGCTGAAGGCCCATTTTTTTTCCCTTCAATTGGCGCCAGTTCGTACATTTCCTTTTTGCCTTTGGGTCATGGGGGCTGTTAAAAATGGCATTGGCGTACTTGTTGTATTTGTTGTTGCCTATTTTGAAAGAACTTTGTTATTTGTTAATTTAGCTATTCAAATATGCTCCATTATTAATGGTTTCAGAGATCCTATATTTTACTAAGGGGTGTGATCCTGCCAACCTACTAGCCATGATCTAGTGAGATATCAGAAGGCAACCCCTGTTAGAATATTTTTTTAGTGATTTGGGGAGTGAGGGTCACAGATCATATTTTTATAAGCCATTTAGCTCTCCCCCTAATCCTGCTTGGGTAGTTTTTGGACCTTTGACATTTCTATTCTGGGTGATCACATCAGTGATAAGTATGTTTGTGAGGAGTTCTCGTGAGTACAGGGCGGGATAGAACTCTGGATTTTAGTAGGAGCCCTGTGGGAGACGCAAGTCTTGAAAAAGGGTGGTTCGCCCAATGCGACCGCTTCCTGTGGAAGTTTTCTTCCTGGGGGCTACCTCTTTTTGATATTACCCCCAGCTGCTCTTATTGTGTGGTGTAGTTCAGTATCGCTATATGTGCGCTGAAGTGTAGATGGAGAGGGCATGTTGTTGTTTGGTGTTGCTGCTGATTCTCACGTGCCCCGTGCCCCGTGTGCACGTTTTGGTGCTTGTGCACCTCCTTATTCCTGGCATGTGGTGTGTAATGTGGTCATGACATGTGGCCTCAGATGCATAGTTTTGCTGATATCGACCCTGCCTTTGATGTAGAATCTTCCTTTTGTGCTGATTTTTGCTGATTTTACTTTTAGTTTTGGGCGTTTTTCCTTGTGCTGAATAATTCATGGTTTCCCTTTCCACATGGGAAGAGGGTCCAAGAATGCTTTGTGATTCTTCATCCCTTCCCTTTACTGCCCCCCATGGGGTCAGCAGTTAGGGCAGAATGTTTCCAGGATGGTGCCTGCAAGGTTGGAGCAACGTGAGCGGACTATGCTTGGAAGCAGCTTAAGCTTGGATGGGGATGCACCCAGTGCCATGCGATCCATTAGGAGCTAGGGTAGAGACTTGAAAGCCTCTGCCCCTGGTACCCCCTTTGCCCTCTAGCCACACCCCCCTTGCCCTCTACCCACACCCCCCCTTTGAAAGGCTCAGTGAGCCCCAGACTGGAGTCTCAAGCTCGTAGAAATGCTGCGTTAGGTTGACTAAATTCCCCAGGCCCAAAAAATCAAGAAATGTCACAAAAATAGGAGTCGGAGTACAATTCTACATTGGAGAGGGGCGTAGAAGGCCTGGATTACCAATGGAGTCAACACAGACTCCTAGGTGCTATGGGGCACAGACTAACTGCAGGTTCAATAGGCTAGGCTAGGACATTTAGTTTTACCAGCCTCGCAGGTGGGTAAGTACCAGGCAGCCTTGCTCCTTTATCTCTTGGTCAGCCCCTCCCCAATGTTGATGAAATTATACCATTCTGAGCTCTGCTAGCAATTTTTATTGACCTCTGGTTCTTCCCAGTATGGATCCCAGTACCTGGCTTCACTTTCCTCATGAGCAGAGTGTGCTGTCCTATATTCTCATTCTAACTCCCGGTTGTGCACCCTCCCTCTCTTTTGAGCCTCCATCCTGACTTTCTTCCTCATGCCATATGGCCTGGCCTTTTTGCACAGAGCTACACACTGCTTTAGTAAGTCTGGTTTCACCCTCAAATTTACTCTCCTCTTCCTCTACCTGGGCAATCCCTGTAGCCTCACACACTTCTTCAGTTCTCGTGGGAATGGAGCTCTCTTCCTCTCCAGAGCTCGCTGAGTCACTATTGAGAATGCCACACACTTTCCTGACTTACATATGCGCTTTCCTGACTCAGTAGAATGTGTATTTTAACCATCTTTAAGGTGTCAAATGTAGAGTGTGGTGGTTAGGGAGTCAAGCTTTTGAAGATCATCTCTGGAAATGTTGACTGCGATAATGGCGTCTGGGTTCGCTTGCTTTTAGATTTTTCTGGCTGAGCCTGACTGATCTTCTTTCGGTGTGGTGCTTGTTGGATTCTACTGTTATTGGGTTTGAAATTGAATATCCTAATATAAATGTGAGTACATCAATCCCTGCATGTTGTGGGATAGGTGCAGATGCCTCACTTACAAGGTTATCAGATTGAACCACTTTAAAGATAGCCCAAAATTCGAACACTGACATCGTTTTATCCCTTTTCTGTCCTGTATATCGGGTATTTATATGTGTTTTATTATGATTCATTATTTCCCCCCTTAGGCTAGGGAAATGTGTGTGTTTTTGTGTGTCAATGCCACTATTGGCAACACTTATTCTGTTTGGGGAAGCTATTCTCCATGTGATTTAGTGGGGAATCCATGACAATTATAGTAATTTGGAGAATACAATTCAAATTATGTTTTCCTAGTTTTTCCTAGTTTTTTTTTGTCTAATCGTAGGGGCAATTCATACGTGGTGCACTCTAACAATTTACATACTATGAGCTCAGCACTTACACTTTTTACCTCAAACTGATTGAAGTCAATTTCAATAAAACAAGATAAGACTGCATATGTATTATTATAACACAGGGCGAATATGGGATATGTTAGAATAGATCTGCACAATCTCAAATGATCATATAATACAGTTTTCAAAGACAATCAATGCAATACCACCACATACAATAATACATTTCAATAATGGTGGACAGACACAATCAATTTGTCAAAAACAATTAGTAGGTTCATCACATTTTATCCTCTAGCAAGAGAAGAATAGCATGGAACACGTTTGAATGTGAACTGGATAGTCTGCCACTATACACTCCTAGAAAAAGGTGGTTATTATAGAAACCATTTAGGAATAACTCTGGAATTACCAGCCCCTCTTCTCCACACACAAGTTATGCCCAGTTTTCTTAGTCCAAGTTTTCCCTTTACAAATTCCACCCTGCAAAGCACAGGGTTAAGCTAGATGCATCTTCCACACGCCTTCCAAATACTATGGCTGTTAAGAAACCACTTTAGTGCTGGGAACCATTGAACTAAAAAACTATGAGACTGAGGTGTCATCTTCACCCAATTAGAATAGCTAGGTCACAAGAATCAGCGTTTTGGGATTCATCAAGTGCTATACACATTGATATACTATATCCACCTTAGCTAGCTACCTGCTATAATAAAAAAGCCTTCTACTGGATCACGAATGAGGCCGCCATACGACTGATACAGTTAGGACACATAACATAGGAAATATGCCAGACCATGTCGGTGGCAGGGTGCTCAGGTTATCTTTTTACACTTCTCCCTAATTTACCATATGCCAAATGTTCTAGAATATGTTTTAGGTTTGGCTGTAGTCTTTTACCATCATTGACGGCTGCTTCAGGATGCACCTCCACCCTGGAAATTAAGCAGAACTTCCAATCAATTGCTGTGTCTGCCCACCTTTCTCGTCGCGCAACCTGAATACATCTGGGTGATGTCAACTTCCTTTGGCTGCAGTCGGGTACAAGGTTCCAATCCTCCTTTGGTGGTTTTCCAAAATGTTATTCGAAGTACAATTCATGAAACAGTAACAGTGTGTTTAATTAAACAGTTCAGCCGGTAGAATAGTTATGGGCACAAGGTCTGTGGACTTTCTCAATTTACATTTGGTTGGTGTTCTGCTTATACACAAAACACAATATGTAATAAAAGGTTTCCGGCGTACCATATATGGTGAGGAATGTTGGTTGCTATCTTTGGAGTCATAGATCAATGGACCTTGCATGGACACGGTGTGGCGAGTGGTGAATGTGTGGTAATAATTTTATTTTTTACCCTCCTCAGGGACTAGATTGACCTGGCTCCTGTTGTGCCTGGGCCAATGATACACCTTTCTTTGTATTGGTACAAACCCGTTCAAACCAGGTTATTTCCAAGTCAAAATGAATCCTTTTCTTTCAAAGAAAAAAACGTTTTTTAAATTCAGTGTCTAAAATCATGGGGTCAGAGCCCCGTACTTATACTAAAAAATGTCTTTGTGCAAGAGGTGACATCAAAGAAAGCTTACACATGAACAACACTCCCTTCGACCCAGCCCTAGCTCCAGACATCACAATGGTGTAAATCAGCCCTTTGTGTGAGGTCAGGACACAGCCTATATAAGTCTAAAGTGCGAACACCCTCTCCCAGCCCAGGAAGACCATCAGTATGCAGATGAATGTCACATCTGCCACACCCAACTCTTCCTCTGTGATAGCTGTCTGGAAAGTATGCACACAGTATAGCAGTCTCCCAGGCCTATAGTGGATTGGAGTTAGGTTGCAAAGTGCACAGAGTTATATAAGCACAAATAAATGCTCATGTTCTAAAATTGGATTTCTAAAATAGAAATGTAAAATCCACCTACACCCGTAAGCATGATTTCTCACTACCATTCTAAACAATAGTCCTTTCATATAAGGAATTACCACTTAAAAATTTATAAGGGAATTCCCAATGCTAGGCTATGAGATGAGTAGGCCTCATAGCAGTGAGAAATGAAATAGGCTGTTTGTCTCTACCAAGAAATGCCTTGCAATAAAGGCACATGTTCTACCTTTTACTCACAAAGCACCCTGCCCAAAGGAATACGTAGGGCCTACCTTAGGGGTGACCTCTATGTGATCAAATTGAACTTCAAGGCTTGGCAAGTAGTTTTAAATGCCAAGTCAAGGTGGCAGTAAACTGGCCCAGGTTAGATGTGCAGCACATCGAACCTGAGCTTCTATTGGAATTCTATAACGCCTATTAGCAAGCCCATTATCACCATTTTAGCAGCAGTTTCCTGCCGCTAAAACGGAGATCATTTTAACGAGGTTCTTGCTAATATGCGCCTATATTATTTCAAGGTGCAGCAGAGTAGCTTTTTGTTTGTGGGTTTGGTCCCTCCGCAAACCCATTCTTACATCTAACTAATCTGCTCCTTTTTCGTAATAAGTTTCCCCATTTTGCAGCCAATCCTCCCCACATGCCCTAAAAAAGCTTATGAGACCTCTGCATTTAGATTTAAGAATACCAATTTGAAGTATGTGAGCAGTATTATTGTAGTAGTAGTAAACTAGCAACAAAGTTAGATTTGTGAAAAGGCCCCATAGTTTTCCACTGCTATAAGCCGTAACTGACAGTCGCCTTGGAGTGACCTCAGTCGTGTTCATGCTCACTTGCCACTCAGACTGTCTGGGCTAGAAAATACAGTTATCAGTCCAGTGGAGTAACATTTCATCAACACAGCAATTTATACCAGCTCTTGTATTACATCAGATACATGTTAAAAGATTACAATCTTCATTGTTGTTCGGAAATTTGGGATTGAAAATTATGAGAACAGGTGGTGATTCAATAGTACACCCTTTTAAATGGCCACTCATTAATTCTTAATCAGAAAAAGCATGCAAGAGAACACTTTGTAAGGATTGAGAGCCAATTTCACTTCCCACATAGCCACAGCTCTTTGTAAATGATTTCCAGTGCCAGAAAAAAATGAATCCTTAGGTGAGCAGTCTTGTGTTATTAGGGATCGCCTAGCCAAATATAGGTGCCTGCAAGTCCAGTCCTCCAACCAGAGCCAAATCAGGAGGGTAAGGGGTGAACCCACCATTGTTTAAAAGAAGAAAATTCAGCAGAATTTTTATTGACATGCTACTACGTACCAAACAGCAATGAAATAAATTACTATTCATTTTGTAACCTTTTTGTGACTCAGGAGCAATTCTCAAAGCTATGTGTGCATCAAGCACTGAATCATGCATGCAAATAATGTCATATATGAGTGCCCTGGGACCTTTTGAACATCCTTAAATGTATATATTTGTTGGTATTTGCAAATTAGGTAAGAGATTAACTGCTGTGAAAGCTGGAGTAATTATTTTCCAGGGTCGAAAAAAAAGAAGGGAACCCTACACAAAAGTGAATGACAAAGTCTTGCTCCATGAGGAAAAATATTTTCCATTTGAAAAAATGAATGGTTATCAGGTGGATGTGCTCTTCACTGACAATTTTCTCATGCCAAAATATAAAAGTATATATTTGAATTCACATATGTTTTTCAGGACTATGCCCTTTGAACTCTAAAATATTTGAAATCAATAACAATTTTGCTAGACCCAAAAGACTTTGGTGTTGTCTTCCCACAAACCTTTTGCCTGATCACCTCCTGTGTGCTAAAAGAAAATCTTGTTGGCTTTAGGACTCTGTCCACTTTGCCACTGCTAACCCGTGCTAAAGTGCTTGTGCACACTGCTTCAACATGTACCCCGGGCCTGTAAATAAATGCTAGTGGTCCTGTGTGTGTGTGTGTGTGTGTGTGTGTGTGTGTGTATCATAAAGGAGAGTGATCCAGTTTAGGACATTGAGGGCTAGGATCAATACATATTTTATCACATAAAAACAGATAAGATAGGATAAAAATAAAATAAATAAACCAGTGGTCCTGTAGCTCATATTGTGCAACCCACTTAAGTAGCATCATAAACATGTCTCAGACCTTCCACTGCATTAAATGCCAATACGACCTGGCAAAATAAACCTTTTTGCGAGGACTAAAACTTTATTTTTAATACGTATAGGTCATCCCTAAGGTAGACCTTAAACAGCCGAATGTTCATTTTTCACTACTGTGAGGGATACCTTTGCCTTAGAATAAGATTTGGTTACTTTATTACATTTAAAAAGTGTTAACATTTGATTAGAAACAGTAGAAATATCATGTTTAGTCTCAAGAGAATTGCTATTTAAAATCCTCTTCAATGGTAAAGTTAGATTTTAAGTCACACGTTTGAAAAATTCACTTTTAGAAAGTTGTCAATTTTTTATCCTAACCATTTGGTGCCTGCAACCTGTGTCCTGGGTCTCAAGCTTGTGAATAGAGTACCAGCCGGTCCTTGTTTATTCCTCCAAGGCAGTGAGGCAAAGGTAGACACACCAATGTATGATGGGCCATCTGCCAGGATTGGAGGGGTTGAGCTGTTCCCTGCCCCATTTACATTTTAATGGGGTTGCATACAGCACACTCACTCACAAAAAACTGACACCAGCCGAATGTTGCCCTACACCTCTTGGAGCCTGGGTAGGGGAGGAACTACATTTACAAAACCAGATGTGGGTAAAAGTCTGGAAGTTTCTTCTAGTTCAACGGCTGGCACCAGTTATAACATTGGACCCTCTGCTTTGTACTTCAAAGGACTGACCTACTGCCTGTAGCCTGCCTTGTATCCTCAGAGGGCTGCCCTACTTCTGGAGACCTGCCTTGTTGCTAATCCCAGGACTTTTAGAGTGACTCCAAGAGCTAGTTGGCTGGCCCCCTGTTCTGAGCTACAGGGACACAAAAAACTCCAACAACCTTGAACCAACACATGGACCCTGACTGAAGGGTTTCCTGCCCTCCAAGTTGTTCCTCACTAGTGCTGGAACCTTAGAAGTAATGCTCAAGGGACCAGAAACATCCAAGAACTGAAAATACTAAGTCAGGTTAGCCTGAGTTTGCTGTAGCTCTCGCTATGTCCCTATACGCAGCAGCAAATTCTTTTGAACAGCTCCACTTTGGAAAGGTATCAGGCCTTCTCAAGCCCTAATTAAACATTAGCCTGCAGCCCCATCTCGCTGACGATTTCGTCTTCTACAAAAGTGACTTCCTCAAGTGGCTCCCCACTTGGATCTTTTAGGTGATATTTTTCACTTCTGATTGGCTTCACGTCTCAATTTTTCCAAATTGATACTGGATGTTTCTTGTGTTGTGTTTTCACTTTATTCTTGGTTGTACACAGCATAAATACTTAACACAGTGCCTCTAAGTTAAGCTTGGTGGATTTGTGCCATTGTATCAGAGGGTTAAGCGCTGGTTAATTTAGTGACTTTGGTGGTTCACCCTGACAGGGATTCTGGTTGTTGCTTTATAAGAGGCTACAACCCAATCAACCAAAAACTGAATGTCCCTCACATGTGAATTAGGAAACATGTGGGTGAAGATTTAGAATTTTGTCATGATTCGGGCCCCAAGTATCCAGATAGACTTCGTTTGAATTTGTGAATTATCATTAGGGCAATCAAAGGGGAGGGCAGAGGGGCATTACAGCTCTAGTAATAGGCTTTCTCAAGGCACAGCTCCTGCTGCAAAATCTTTTAATATAGTTACAAAGCACATTTTTTCTAAGAAGAGGCAGGATAATATACTTACCAATAGATAGTATCAGATTGTGTTGTTACTATGTATTCTCTTTGCCTACATTATTTGTGTAATTAGAGTCAGATACTTACACCACCTAACCTAAACATAAGAAATAGAGTCCCACATGTAAATTTGGAACCCGCCACACATCATTAATGGCAGGTTTGAGAATAATCCAATGTTTAATGCTTGAATTGAACGTGAAGACCAAGAGGCCATTGGTAGGAAATATTACACAATGCCATCAATAGTTCCTTGATGTTTTTTTCTTTATTACTGGAAATAGAATGTCAGACCTCTATCCAGGTACAATTTCTCATTCTGGATATCACTCAGAGTTAATGTTTATGTATTTGACCCAATCTCAATGTTTAACTGCCACAATGCGGGAACTGCTATAAACTGAAGGAGAAATTCCATGCTTGGCTTTGAATGTTTGGACAACAATGTAATAAAAATTGAAAGAAAGCATTTTACAGTTTTGTTCAAGAACATTGGTAAAATCATCTTGCTACACTCTGACTGCATTTTAGCAGTAATCATTAACACTATAGGGAATATTTACAAAGAAATGATGCAGCACTTTAAGCAATTAAGCAGCGCCTTACAGTGTCCTTTCAAAAACAAGTGGATGCGCCATATTCACAAGTATATGGTGCACCCCTGTATTTTCCCTTGCACCAGCTCTAAAAAGGCTGCCTAGTGCCAACACAGACACCCTTGCGCCATGGTGCAAAGGTGCCTTTGTTGAAGGGATGATTGTTTATGTGCAGAAGGGAGAGTTTCCTTCACATAAACAACCATTAAAGGCGATTTGCTCCTTCTATGTGTGCTGCAGAATGCTGAACACATAGAGAGAGTAAAAAACAGGGGGGCGACTTTACAAAGAAATTCAGCACCATGCTGTTTCATTTAAAAAATGCATGGATGCGCAGGATGCACAAGAGTACAGCACACCTGTGTGTTTTTCCTTGCACCTGTGCTAAAAAAGTAGTCTAATATCAGTGCAAACCTCCTTGTGCCATGGTCATGGTTGCCTGCATTTCAGGGGTGATTGTTGATGTGCAGGAAAGGTCAGCTTCCTGCACATAAACAATATTTAAAGGCGATTTGCTCCTTCTATGTGTGCTGCAGGATGTGCCAGTCTAACTCCTGCTTTTGAATGATGATAGATTTGGAGCTGATCCTTGCAATCTGGGGCAGCATCAAAATGAATGGTTGTTGTGGTGAAACACCTACAGCAACACCGATTGCACGCCCCTTTGATGCAGAAAATGCATGAAAGGGTATAAGATTTACAATGCAGCGTTAATTCATGCATGGTGGCTTAGCATCACATTGTAAATAAGGAGGACGGCATTGTGTCTCCAGAGTGTCATAAAAAGGGATGCGCAAATATGCCCAAGGAGAAATAAAAGTATTTTTCATTGTTGTTCCACTTTATTGTCTCCTTTCAATGGTATTATTTCTTGGCGCTGCCTCAGATTTCCAGATCATTGAAAATCTGGGGCACAGTTAAAAAAGCAATGAGTGTCGCCGTTGAATGCCCAAAGCAATATCCATTGCCTGCCCCTTTGAAAACTGAGTTAAAGGTTACAATATTTACAATGCAGCGTTAAGTAATGCAAAGTGGCTTAGCGCTGTATAGTAAACATGGAGCAGGGCATTGCGCCACCAGAGCATCATAGAAAGTGATACAATGCACTTGTAGATATGTCCCAGAGTGTCCAATGTCCTAGAAGGAACCATTGTGGATGAAAACCTTGCTGGTCATTTTTGATGCTGTTCCAGTGATATGCCTCCTAATGAAAGGGGACCTGAAAATGGAGGTCCATTTCCAGAAGCCACATGTAAAATATCTCTGACAAAATTAGGGGTATATTTATTGAGATTTAGCGCTGTATTTGCTGCACAGATGTGATGCAAATTGGCACAAATTATTATGTTACCAATTTACTTCCCAGAACAAAATTTGTAATGCACTGGAAATTCTCTTGAAAGTAGCGCAAAGCAGTGCTCAGAGCTCCTTTGCATTACTTAGTGCCAAGAGGGCATTCCATGGGTAGTGCATATGTGTTCCCATGCAAACACCCCAGGTTTCTGAAAAAAACTAATAACTATAGAAAGTAGACTGGGTTTTGTGTAAAAAATTGTGCTCACTTCAACCAGGCGATATCACGGAGAAATGTTTTTATTTCTGCTTTCTTTTTTTACTTCGCATGTGTGCTGCACAAACAAGGTAGGAAAAGTTTTAAACTTAGCCTAAGCATAGTATTTTGTGTAACCTTCTAGTAAAAAAACAAAAGCTAGACTCATGCAAACACCCTTGCGCTAAGGTGCAAAGATGTGTGCATGGCGCATAGCAGCACATTTCTGCGCCCGCGCTAGGGAAAGGGAAGGAGAGTGCCATATTTTTGCAAATATAGAACTCTCCTGCTTTCTCCTTCTTACGCAGAACAGCACAGCACAGCATTTGTGGCTGCTGCACTGCGCTACGCTCCATAATAATTTAATAAATCTGGGCCATAGAGTTTCACTATTTCTGTGTGGAACTGCTATTGTTTCCCTGGTGTCTCATCACACAAGGAATAGTGACAGAAATGCTGTCCTAAATTGTGTTCAATACCATCCACAACTAGAAAATGTCATATACAGACACCTGTTTGACCCCTCTGGGCATTTTTGAGAACTAGCTATTTTTCTCAGTTAAACAGGATAATCCTTCACTGGTAAAATACCACCACTTGCAGTTAACAGCATTCATTTCCTGATCTGCTGCAAGGAGTACAAAAGTCCCAGGAAGACCTTAGTAATTATTTTTAAGTTTTCCATTCACTTTAATGTGACGGGTTTTCCCCATATTCTCTTCAAATGTAATTTATTTCAACAACATTTGATTCCCGTTAAAAATGAGGTCTTTAATTTGCAGAGGTATACCCCTTGTCCAAGTAAGGACCCCAGTCCTAGTCAGGGTAAGTTAAAACACAATTCTAAATTATCCTGTGCTCACACTCTGGTAGCTTGGCACCGAGCAGGAAGGGTTAACCTAGAAGCCAATATATAAATAATTTGTGCAATAACTCATACAACAACACAGTAAATACACCTCAAAAAAACTCCACAACAGTTTTACAAAATAGAGAATGTTTATCTGAGTACAATACCACCAAAAGAACGAAAATCCAACTTGTAGAAGTTGCGATATTGAATTCTGAAGACACAAGTGCCACAAAGAACTGAGAAGCAAGAGCTCTAAAAAGAGTACTTTTGGACAAACTTGATTGGGGCAAAGTCAAAGTTTGGGCCAACATCATTGAAGTGCAGGCTGGCTAGAGTAACAATGCCGGTCCGGGTGAACAAAGTGCCTTTCCTGGTAGCAAGCAACAAAATGGGCCATTCTTCTCAACAGCAGCACCAACAGGATTGCAAGAAATCGTTTATGTCCGTGAGACTTCAAACCACTGGAGGCAAGTCAGCAAGCCCTTGGATATCACTTGGAGTGAAGGCAGAGTCCATCTCTCCTTCAACAGAGTAAGCGGCCGGAAGGCAACGTCTGTAAAAAGCATTCTTCCAGAAGAGCAGTCCAGTTAAGTCATTTTAGCAGCACAGCAGTCCTTCTGACAGGGGTTCAGTTCAAGAGCCAGTAGTGACTGATTTGAATGGGTCAGGGGCCCAGTACTCATACCCAAAAGTGGCTTTGAAGTAGCTGTGACATCAAAGGCTGGCCTCTAATGTGCACACAATCCCTTTCAGCTAGGCTGCTACGCATACCCTGCTTTGTGTGTAGATAGGACACTACCTGTTGAAGTGTAAGTGTCAGCCCCTCCCATTACTCCCTGACTAGGAAGACCCATCAGAATGCAGATAAATGAATGATGAGTGCTCAGAATGCAGATGAGCCTTACCTTCCCGTGTTTGTGACTGTCTAGAGGGAATGCTCAAAGTGTAGCTGTCACCAAACCCAGACTGTATTAGAGTAAGATGCAAAACAGCTAAGGGCATAGAAATGTCTACTTTCTAAAAGTGGCATTTCTAAAACAATAATGTTAAATCCAACTTCAACAGTACAGAGGATATATCAAGATCATTCCAAACACATGAGACATGAAAAAGCTACTCCTCTCTGATCAGGAATTACAGCATAAAAGTGTATCAAGGAATTCCCAATGCTAGCCTATGTGAGGAGTAACCAAACAAGTGTAGGTCAAGCATAACATATCTAAGGGAGAGGACACATGCACTTTAGCACGGGTTAGCAGTGGTAAAGTGCTCACATTGTTCGGATATGAATTAATGAAAAGACAAGAGGCATTTGGCAAAACAGAAACAAGTTGGTTTAATTGAACTGTGCAGCAGGGAGAGCCTGGACAGAATATTTCTGCTCAAAATCTCTTGATGTACAAAGCTTTGGCCATTCATTTATACAGTTCATGAGGTACAATAAAATGTTCGCTGTGTTACGTTGCTAAACAGCATCTTAGTCGTAAATCAAGCAAATGTGCACATCTGATAAGGACACAGATGGCTCTCAACCTTGGAAAGAGCTAATTTAGGCAAGTGGGTATGTGTCCAGATATCTGTGCATGATCCCTACGTGTGGTGTGCATGACGTGTCCTGATTGGTTAAATGTACTTGTATACATGTGGCATCTAGCTTTGTGCTATTTCTGCAGAACACAAGTCTTTGGTCAAAACATGTTTTATTGAAACCAATTACCTCGACTAGTTTGTGATGAAACTATCTATCTGTGGAATCGATCAGGGTTTTCCCTGGGTGCATGTTTGCCTTTAGTTTATGGAGGACCTCATCTGTGACCTGTTACTCAATAGGCGTAGGTCGCAAGACCTGCCTGATCACATATCTCTGACTCGTGATTGATGGGGAGGTCACCTTGGGTGACGCTGACAGCAATGATGTAACTCATTGGAACTCCTCAGAATAATATGGCAGTCACTAGTATCAATGTTATCAACATTGTGCACACAGTTGTCATTTTACAGATTGACATCATTCTTACTGGTGTCAAAGTTATGTTTTTTTTTGGGTCTGAACGTGCATTGACATTGCTCTTGTATGGCAATCCTGTGAGGAATAAGTGTATTCAGTCTAGGGCATTTCCTTGGATGTCGGCGTCATGGAGTCTGGTGGCTAGTGTGCAGTGGGAGACAGTGTAGAAAGCTGCTGATAGGTCCAGGAGGAGGAGGGCTCTGTTTGGATCTGGTCAAAGAGGGCAAAGATGTCATCAGTGGTAGTGAGGAGGGCAGTCTTGGTGCCGTGACTGCTGAGGAATCCAGATTAGGAGATGTCTAGGACGTAGTTGGCTTCGATGAAGTGTGCTAGCTGGGTGTTGACGGCCTTTTCAATGACTAGCTGCAAATGAGAGCAGTGAGATGGGCCTAAGGTTCTTGAGGTCAGTCAGGTCTGCTGAGGGTTTCTTCAGAAAGGAGTTGACTTTGGCCATCTTCCAGTCATGGGAGAATGTGGTGGTCTCGAGGAAGCAGTTGATCATTCGATGTAGCTCTGGTGCGATGGCTGTGGTGGCCCTGTTGAAGATGTGGGGCGGACAATAGTCTGAGAGTGCTGCAGAGTGGATGCTCTTCATGGTCTTTAAGGTGTCTTCTGTCATGAGTGGGACCCAAGTGAGTAGAGTCTGTTGGATGACCACACTGGGGGTGGGGGTTGAGGTGGTGCAAAGGTCTTGGTCGTCAAAGTTGTCATAAAGTGTCTTGATCTTGAGGTGAAAGAATGAGTTGAGTCTCTTGCCAAGGTCTTGAGAGGGTGGGACGTTTTTTGTTTTGCTGTAGGGGCTTGGAAAATTGCTGGATTATGGAGAATAGCTCCTTAGAGTTGTGGGTATTAGAAAGGATTCTGTCTTGGTGGAAGTTCTTCTTTGTGGATTTGATGAGTTTGTGGTGTGCTGTGGAGGCTATTTTGCAGGCGGTGCATGTTTTAGGGGTTTTAATGTGTCTCCATGTCTTTTCAAGTTGACGGCACGAACGCTTGGATTCTTGGAGTGCCATGGTGAGCCAGCTTGCTTTTTTGTTCTGTCATCCTGTAGTCTTCTGGAGGGGGGCTAGCGTGTTGATGCAGTTGGTGACCCATCGGTGGAGGTTGCTTTTTGCGGTGTTGGTGTCTGGCATCGTTGGGGGCAGGGTGTTGGTGAGGGCGGAGGTGAGGTGTTCTTCTGTAACTTTATTCCATCTTTTGCATGGCAGGCAGCACTCATGCTTGTGTGCAGTGACTTTTATAAAGGAGAAATTGATGTAGTGGTGGTCCGTCAAGAGAGGTTCTGTGGTGTGGCTGAAGAAGACATTGTTTTCTACTGTGAAGTCAGGGTCGAGTGTTTGTCCTGCTGTGTGAGTGGGGCAGATACAAGTTGCTTCATTCATTGGTGAGGTTCTCTAGGAGGGCTATGGTGTTAGGGTCATCCTGGTTGTCCAGGTGGAAGTTTAGGTCCCCAGGTAGTATGTACTCTGTGGAGCCAATGGTGTGGGGTGTGCGGAGATCGGCAATGATGTTGGTGAAAGGAGCATGGAGGCCAGGCGGTCTGTAGATGAGGGTTTCAAGGAACATCATTTTGGGGTTGGTCTAGATCTGGAAGTGGAGAGGTTCCACTGGGGGGCGAGACATTGTTCAGGTCGTTGATTGTCAGGCAGAGGGAGCTTTTGTGGATGATGGCAACACCTCCTCCTGGGTGGGTGGGGCAATCTTTCCTCAGTTTATTCTATCCGTCTGGGATGGCAGTTGCAATGTCTGAAGCTGAGTTGGCGTTGGTCCAGGTCTCTGTGAAGAAAGTGGTGTCAGGCGCATGGGTGTTGAGGAGGTCCAAGATTTCTATGACATGTCTGTGCAGGGAGTGCATGTTGTGGAGGATGCAGTTCAGTGGATCATTTGCACTGGCATCTGGTGGGCTGGGAGCTGCAGCTGGGGTCTGGAGGTGGGTGAGGGTGCAGTGGCAGTGTTGGCAGGAGATCAGGCCGTAGGTGTTACTCGTCATCAAGGACTGGCAGTTGCTGCTGTGTCTCGGGCCGAGAGCATTGAGGGTGCTGGGGTCGTAATGGCGGTGGGTCGAGGGCCCACGGTCACTGGTGCTGGTCGTGGTCAGGTTGTGGACAGGCGCAGATGGCTTGCCATTGGCATGCCTTCAGCACACCAGTGGTGCGGCTGCACAATGGCTGCCATTAAGTAGGGGTTAGAGGGAGGACAGTTAGCTGAGAGGTGAGAACGGCAAGCTGGGGGGAGGGGCAACAGGGGTAGCAGCAGTGGGGAGTGCTGGAAAGAAAGGATCAGCATAAAAACAGACAAAGCAAAAGCATAAGGAGCAAAGCAGAAAGAGAAAAACAGAAAGAGCAAAAAAGAAAGAGCCAAACAGAAAGAGCAAAGCAGAAAGAGCAAAATAGACAGAGCTTAACATAAAGAGCAAAAAGATTAAAACAGGCACAGAGGACACAGAACAGGAAACAAACGCACTACCTGTACAATGCAGCTGTTACAATGCAACTGTATTTACGTTGCATGCCATTACAACACAGACATTACAAGACATGTCACTCCAACGCATGCCATTACAATGCATGCCATTACAATGCATGCCTGTTAGAACTGGGGGTCTCTAGTTGTCAGGGGTAGGTACCACTGTCTAAATAGGGACCCTTGATTCTAGTCAGGGTAAGGAGGAAATCCTCTGGGATAACGCCTGCTCACCCTCTAGGTAGCTTGGCATGAGCAGTCAAGGCTAATCAGAAGGCAATGTGTAAAGTATTTGTACCAACACTCACAGTAACACAGTGAAAACAGTTTAGAAAAATAAAGGTATTTAATCTAAATTACACAAGACCAAAATGACAAAAATCCAACATACACCGTTCAAGAATATGGTTTCAAAAGAGTTCTTAAGGTTGTAATGTAAGTTCTTTAGGTTGCGATAAATTAATCCACAGATGCGTGAAAAGTTCACAGTTGTGTCTCGTTTACTCACAGTACCTTTTAGTTGCGACAAAGTTCCAAAAGCAGAAGCTGGTGCGGTGGAAAACAAGCAAAGCGTTGCTCCTGAGACCCTGGGGAGGCGTTTGCGACAGCCCCGTTGCAGCAGCGGGCGTGTAGCGGCGAATCCGGTCTGTAGGGGGAGGAAGGCCACTTGTATGGATTCCGGTGCGTAGGTCCGTAGGAAGTTTGTTCTCGCAAAGGCACGATGTGACGATCTTTGGAGGTGCGACGATCTCCGGGGCGACGATGCGCGGACCAGCGGTGATCTTCTCTCTTGCAGCTCCTTGGAGCGATGGTTTCTGCGACGACACTCGCAGCGACGTGATGCGGTCCGCAAGCAAGCAGTGCGGCGATCTCACCCAGCGACGACAGGCTCTGCGACGACACTCACAGCGATGTTCGACTTTCCCGCACCGGTCTGGTGCGTCCCGCAAACGAAGGATGCGACGGCTCTGGCAGCGGCAACAGACGCTGCGATGATCTCGACCTTCGTAGCGGCGGGAAACTTCTCGCCCTGTCGGGGATGCGCTCCGCATGCGAGAGATGCGACACTTTTCAATTGCAAAAGTCTCTCAAGCTTAGTTTCAAGCTCCCCAGCACAGGTACAACTTCCAGAGGCCCCACAACTGGATTAAGCACTCTAGGAAGGACAGAACTCTCTTAGCAGAGTTCAGGGAAGTTGAGGGTGAAGTCCTTTTGTTCCTGGGACTTCAGAACAGGGAGCCAGCTCTTCTCAGGCCCTTGGAGATTCCTTCAAGACAGGAGACACAGCACAAAAGCAAAGTCCTACCCCTCTCCTTGGCAGCAAAGCAGCAGGTCAGTCCAGCAGAGCAACAGCAGGACAGTCTTCCTTCTTCAGATTCAGCTTTCTCCTTGGCAGAGGTTCCTTCTGGATTCCAGGATGATCTAATTTTCGGTTGTCAGGGGACCTGTACTTATACCCCTAAAAGTCTTTGTTCTCTTTGTGCATGTGGGCCCTGAGTCCGGTCTGAACCAGTTCTGGGTGTTTCTTGAGTACTTTGTTTTCCTGGCTTCTCCTTTCCTTTCAGAGTGAGGGGCAGGATTGTCAGCCACCCAGCAGGAGGTGGAGCCATCATTGTGGAAGGCAGGCACAGCCCTATTCAGGCCCAGGTGCTAACTCCTCCCACCACTCAGGTTGCAAATGCAGTCATTCAGCCCAGGGCTGACTCGGTCAGCATCCTGGGGAATCCCCAGCCCCTGTCACTCTCAAACCAGACAGTCAATACACAAACAGGCCAAGGCACACAGAAGGGTCAGACAAGAGAACAGCAACTTTCTAAAAGTGCTGTTCTCAAACACATTATTTAAAAACAACCTTTCCTAAAAGATGTGTTTTTAAATTCTGAGTTCAGGGAAACTAGACTCTTATGTCCGATCTTCTTCCTATGAGAAGAAATGCTGGTAGCCACTGCAGCCAGCATCCCCCATGTTAATCTATGGAGAAAGATAGCCTTACAATAGTGAAAAACGAAAATGGCTGTCTTTCACTACCAGAGCATGTCACCTGCACCAGTACATGCTCAACCTTTCACATACACTGCACCCTGCCCAGGGGGGGGGGGGGGGGGGTACCTTGGGCCTTCCAGGGACTAATGTGCACAAAATGGAAGGGTTAGGCCTGGTCAGTGGGGACACTGACCAGGAGGACATAGCAGTTCCTAGACTGCCCACAGGCACTGCAGTGGCAGGCCTGAAACACGATTTTAGGGCTACTCATGTGGGTGGCACAATCAGTGCTGCAGGCCCACTAGTAGCATTTGTCATCACCAGCCCTGGCACAGCCAGTGCACTTTGCTAGGGACTTTGTTGTGATACAAATTTGCCAATCATGTATATCTAATCATGATAACAATTTACATAGGATGCACTTACACTCTGGGACTGATCAGCAGTGGCATAGTGTCCAAAGCATCTAAACCAGCAAAAACGAAATCCAGCACAGCATCAAAAATACAGGAGGTAGAGGTAAAAAGATAGGGGAAAACCACGCCAAAGATGCCAGGTCTAACAATGCCATTACAACACATACTTTTACAACGCATGCCATTACAACGCATTATAAAGTAAGTAATGGAGTTTCTTTTAGTTTTAGGGTGGGTATGGGTTTGGGGGTACATGGGAATAGTATTTTTTACCCCCAACACTATCCAGCACTTACCCTACTGTTGCACTCACTGGAGTGCTAATAGTAATTTATATCCCTACACTATCCAACACTTACCCTACTGTTGCACTCACTGGAGTGGTAATAGTAATTTATATCCCTACACTATCCAACACTTACCCAACTGTTACCCTAAAAGTATTATGCATTGTAATGGTATGCGTTGTAATGGTATGCATTGTAATGGAATGTGTTGTAAAAGTAGTTTCTAAAAATGCGTTGTAATGGCATGCATTGTAAATCATGTGTTGTAAAGGTAGCAACAATGTAAAACCTACTTTGTAAAGGCATGTGTTGTAATTGTTTGCATTGTAACGTCAAATATTCACACAGAACAGAGCGGAACAGCAGAAGAGCAGAGTGCTCGTCCACTAGGACACCAGGGATGAGGTGCAGGCAGCAGCCTGCAGTGGAGGGAAAGAAAGGATCGGATCAAAAGGAGGGGGCGGGGGGGGCAAAAGAGAATATGGGAGATCAAAAAGAGAAAAAGCAAAGGCAGAAAGAGCAAAGCAGAAAGATCAAAACAGAAAGAGCAAATCAGAAAGAGCAAAACAGAAACACCAAAGTGGAAACAGCAAAACAGAAAGAGCAAAATCAGAAAACAGGCACAGAGGATATAGAACAGAGCAGAACAGCAGAAGAGCAGAGTGCTCTTACACTAGACCACCAGGGATGAGGTGCAGGCAGGAGCCTGCGGATGGAGGAGGACCTTGAAAACTGACCTGGCACAGACGTTCCGGGCTCAGAGGGAAGTACCTCAATGGTTAAGCTGTGCTGGGGGAGAGCAGTGACACCAACCAGCAAGGTCAGTGGTCATGTGCTTTCTGCCACACAGAGGCCGCCATTAAGTAGCAAGACAAGAGCGACAGGTTGGGGGAGGGGCCATGGAGACAGCAGGGAGCACAGGTAAGAAAGTATCAGAATAAAAAGAGGGGGCAAAAGAGAAAAATGGAGAGCAAAAAGAGAAAGAGAAAAGCAGAAAAAGCAAAACAGAAAGAGGAAAGCAGAAATAGAAAAAAGAAAGAACAAAGCATAGAGAGCAAAGCAGAAAGAGAAAAACAGTAGGGGGAAAACAGAAAAACATAATAGAAAGTTCAAAAAGAGGAAAACAGGCACAGAGGGCACAGAAAAGAGCAGAACAGCAGAAGGGCAGAGTGCTCTTCCACTACACCACCAGAGATAAGGCAGGGCAGGAGCCTGTGCGTAGAGGAGGGCCTCAAACACCTACCAGGAAGAGAAGCTCTGAGCTCAGAGGGAAGTCCCTCAATGGTGGAGCTGCACTGAGGAGAGCAGTGACACCGACCAGGAAGGTCAGTGGTCTTGCTCATGTTATGGTATACATTGATATTGCATTGACGGGCATTGTCAACAGTCTATGGCATACATTCACATTGATACTGATATTGACATAGTCGGGCCTGCACATATCATGAAATTCATTGACATCGCATTCACCCATTCCAATATTCTCTCCTCTAGTTGAGTCATCAACTACTCTATCCTCCTTGAATGTCATGACAATTATGTCATTTGAAAGTGTGTGTGTGTGTGCATGTGTGTAGTGTTGGTTGTTTTTTCCCTACCTAAGTGCATACTATTACATTATATTATTATTATTACTGCAAACTAAGTGCACTACTAATTTTATGACTGCTTTTTACAGCAAGAAGCCCTGACTTGTAGGAAACCACATAACAGAAGTACAGCAAGGAGAATAGGCATCATGGATTTCAGTAGCTTAGACACCATAAGGGGATCCATGAAAAGATACTGTGCAACCAGTCCTGCTCCTGGGCACCTCCCTCCTTCTTCATATTGGCTAGTAGATTATACAAATCTTGAATTGCCCAGGCTAATGTCCCATTGTTCATATTGTTTCCGGGTATAGAAGTGCAACAGGAAGCACAATCTATGTGCACATCCCTGCCTCTATTGAGTTCATAAGTTCCAACACAGTTCAATCACAGTTCTTCCTTGACAGCATTTAGGCTGAGCTCAGTATTATTAATCATTCACATCAGCTCCCATCTAGCTAAACATAACCAGCTGGCGTTTGCATTTGGTTTGCATGGTGGAGAAGGGTATTGACCCTCCGCCATTAACTTGAGCTTCTGTGAACAGTCTGAATTCTTCTGGAATGGACTTTTACTGAGCCCAGCCAAAATAATCAGCAGTACTTCTCCTTTAAGCCTAATGTAACAGAGTTGTTTTCTTCTCTAATGGATATTGAGACAACTCAGACAGATCTTCTCCAGGGATGGCCAGGGTCAGGGTGTGTATGGTCACAACAGCGCAGATGCGCCACCATACAGGGACAAGCTGGGTGTAGGCAAGGTCACTGCAAAGCTAGTAGAAATGAATCAACTGGAGGTGACCTATTGCAGGTCCGGTACATGCAGTATCGTGTCACGTTGCTTCCCAATGGCATGGTTCCTTTGCCCCTGAAACTTAATGAGTACAACACACGTTTCCATACAATTTGGGGTTACACCTTCCCCTCCAACCAGGTATACCTATTGATCTCTTAATCTCAGATTTCCAGGCCTGGGGTGTCTGAGCTGGCATTGGACCGCTTGCATTGGACTCATTTCCCACATGATTGAGATGGGCATCCCAGCACCGGAATTCTATGTCCGGGGTCCATTGATCTTTAAAGAAGGTGGCCCCATATAAAAATGTAATGGAACATAACTTAGGAACCATTTGTAGAATGTAGGATCGTCTTCGGGAGAGATGTCTGTCATCTGGGCCTGTGTTTTGTTGTCTGTTGTTTGAGGTGCAGAATTGCATGGCTGTTATCTTCACTCCAATATCTGGTGGCTGATGTCTGGGTGCCCTGTGGTATTTTCATATTGGTGTGATGTAGAAAGAATATCTCTTAAAAATGAAGTTACAAAGTCAGGTGAAATCTGAAGTACTTCATCAACTTGTCTTTTGATAGCTGTGGATCACAGGTTAACTTGAAAAATAACATTTGTTAGGCAAATTATTGCAACATTCCTGTTTTATCTGTAAAACGATCATGCTACATGATTTTGCTGGGTCTATATGGTGTTATTGAGCAGCGAATTTTCCTATTGATACTAGAAAGAGGTGATAGACATTTATTTTGCATTTTTGAGGTTTTCAAGCTAATTTCAGTGAGTGTTAGAATTTTGGGGATAACCTGGGATTTTTTAAACTAACTTTAATGCGATTCATATTATGGGTTTTTCCCCCTCTCCTTACTACAGCGGGGACTGTATTTATTTCTGCAGGTGTATCTTTCTCAGAGCAGTTGAGCTATCTGGGTAGTGTGAAGTTGAGCCATTTGGGCAGTGTGCAATTGTAAGAAGGTTTTAAGTTTCAATTGACACATGCGTGCCCCTTGGGTCTTTGCACGTGTTGTGGAACAAGGTTTCTCATTTGGCCAAATGCTTGATTCCCGCCCTTCTTCTAGAAGGCTTGAGAACCTTTGGTCTCTTTTGTGTGGCTTCCCGGTGGGCTGTTCCCGAAGACGGCTGAAATGCCAGAAACCGGTCCCCGGTAGCTTGTTTCCTTCCCAGTGTAAGAATTGGCTTTTGTAGTTTGGTTTGCCCTGTTCCCATCATGCACTGGGACAGGAACAGACTAATTTGCATACAGCCAGGTTCTGAAACTGTGATGGTGCAGTGAGCTAAAAAACGGTGTTGGATCTAGCCCTGATCTCTTGACTGGGTGAGAGTATTCTGTTTAATTCAGAGACTCTGTCCCTCACCACCCCTTGTTGTAAATATTTTTGTCCACCCTAAGCGTGGAAGGGTATACTCAGATGTGAGTCCCTTGCTCATTGCACCATCAGGATTCAAGCAAGCCGGGCCGAAGACGGCTGAAATGCCAGAAACCGGTCCCCGGTAGCTTGTTTCCTTCCCAGTGTAAGAATTGGCTTTTGTAGTTTGGTTTGCCCTGTTCCCATCATGCACTGGGACAGGAACAGACTAATTTGCATACAGCCAGGTTCTGAAACTGGGATGGTGCAGTGAGCTAAAAAACGGTGTTGGATCTAGCCCTGATCTCTTGACTGGGTGAGAGTATTCTGTTTAATTCAGAGACTCTGTCCCTCACCACCCCTTGTTGTAAATATTTTTGTCCACCCTAAGCGTGGAAGGGTATACTCAGATGTGAGTCCCTTGCTCATTGCACCATCAGGATTCAAGCAAGCCGGGCCGAAGACGGCTGAAATGCCAGAAACCGGTCCCCGGTAGCTTGTTTCCTTCCCAGTGTAAGAATTGGCTTTTGTAGTTTGGTTTGCCCTGTTCCCATCATGCACTGGGACAGGAACAGACTAATTTGCATACAGCCAGGTTCTGAAACTGGGATGGTGCAGTGAGCTAAAAAACGGTGTTGGATCTAGCCCTGATCTCTTGACTGGGTGAGAGTATTCTGTTTAATTCAGAGACTCTGTCCCTCACCACCCCTTGTTGTAAATATTTTTGTCCACCCTAAGCGTGGAAGGGTATACTCAGATGTGAGTCCCTTGCTCATTGCACCATCAGGATTCAAGCAAGCCGGGCCGAAGACGGCTGAAATGCCAGAAACCGGTCCCCGGTAGCTTGTTTCCTTCCCAGTGTAAAAATTGGCTTTTGTAGTTTGGTTTGCCCTGTTCCCATCATGCACTGGGACAGGAACAGACTAATTTGCATACAGCCAGGTTCTGAAACTGGGATGGTGCAGTGAGCTAAAAAACGGTGTTGGATCTAGCCCTGATCTCTTGACTGGGTGAGAGTATTCTGTTTAATTCAGAGACTCTGTCCCTCACCACCCCTTGTTGTAAATATTTTTGTCCACCCTAAGCGTGGAAGGGTATACTCAGATGTGAGTCCCTTGCTCATTGCACCATCAGGATTCAAGCAAGCCGGGCCGAAGACGGCTGAAATGCCAGAAACCGGTCCCCGGTAGCTTGTTTCCTTCCCAGTGTAAGAATTGGCTTTTGTAGTTTGGTTTGCCCTGTTCCCATCATGCACTGGGACAGGAACAGACTAATTTGCATACAGCCAGGTTCTGAAACTGGGATGGTGCAGTGAGCTAAAAAACGGTGTTGGATCTAGCCCTGATCTCTTGACTGGGTGAGAGTATTCTGTTTAATTCAGAGACTCTGTCCCTCACCACCCCTTGTTGTAAATATTTTTGTCCACCCTAAGCGTGGAAGGGTATACTCAGATGTGAGTCCCTTGCTCATTGCACCATCAGGATTCAAGCAAGCCGGGCCGAAGACGGCTGAAATGCCAGAAACCGGTCCCCGGTAGCTTGTTTCCTTCCCAGTGTAAGAATTGGCTTTTGTAGTTTGGTTTGCCCTGTTCCCATCATGCACTGGGACAGGAACAGACTAATTTGCATACAGCCAGGTTCTGAAACTGGGATGGTGCAGTGAGCTAAAAAACGGTGTTGGATCTAGCCCTGATCTCTTGACTGGGTGAGAGTATTCTGTTTAATTCAGAGACTCTGTCCCTCACCACCCCTTGTTGTAAATATTTTTGTCCACCCTAAGCGTGGAAGGGTATACTCAGATGTGAGTCCCTTGCTCATTGCACCATCAGGATTCAAGCAAGCCGGGCCGAAGACGGCTGAAATGCCAGAAACCGGTCCCCGGTAGCTTGTTTCCTTCCCAGTGTAAGAATTGGCTTTTGTAGTTTGGTTTGCCCTGTTCCCATCATGCACTGGGACAGGAACAGACTAATTTGCATACAGCCAGGTTCTGAAACTGGGATGGTGCAGTGAGCTAAAAAACGGTGTTGGATCTAGCCCTGATCTCTTGACTGGGTGAGAGTATTCTGTTTAATTCAGAGACTCTGTCCCTCACCACCCCTTGTTGTAAATATTTTTGTCCACCCTAAGCGTGGAAGGGTATACTCAGATGTGAGTCCCTTGCTCATTGCACCATCAGGATTCAAACAAGCCGGGCCGAAGACGGCTGAAATGCCAGAAACCGGTCCCCGGTAGCTTGTTTCCTTCCCAGTGTAAGAATTGGCTTTTGTAGTTTGGTTTGCCCTGTTCCCATCATGCACTGGGACAGGAACAGACTAATTTGCATACAGCCAGGTTCTGAAACTGGGATGGTGCAGTGAGCTAAAAAACGGTGTTGGATCTAGCCCTGATCTCTTGACTGGGTGAGAGTATTCTGTTTAATTCAGAGACTCTGTCCCTCACCACCCCTTGTTGTAAATATTTTTGTCCACCCTAAGCGTGGAAGGGTATACTCAGATGTGAGTCCCTTGCTCATTGCACCATCAGGATTCAAGCAAGCCGGGCCGAAGACGGCTGAAATGCCAGAAACCGGTCCCCGGTAGCTTGTTTCCTTCCCAGTATAAGAATTGGCTTTTGTAGTTTGGTTTGCCCTGTTCCCATCATGCACTGGGACAGGAACAGACTAATTTGCATACAGCCAGGTTCTGAAACTGGGATGGTGCAGTGAGCTAAAAAACGGTGTTGGATCTAGCCCTGATCTCTTGACTGGGTGAGAGTATTCTGTTTAATTCAGAGACTCTGTCCCTCACCACCCCTTGTTGTAAATATTTTTGTCCACCCTAAGCGTGGAAGGGTATACTCAGATGTGAGTCCCTTGCTCATTGCACCATCAGGATTCAAGCAAGCCGGGCCGAAGACGGCTGAAATGCCAGAAACCGGTCCCCGGTAGCTTGTTTCCTTCCCAGTGTAAGAATTGGCTTTTGTAGTTTGGTTTGCCCTGTTCCCATCATGCACTGGGACAGGAACAGACTAATTTGCATACAGCCAGGTTCTGAAACTGGGATGGTGCAGTGAGCTAAAAAACGGTGTTGGATCTAGCCCTGATCTCTTGACTGGGTGAGAGTATTCTGTTTAATTCAGAGACTCTGTCCCTCACCACCCCTTGTTGTAAATATTTTTGTCCACCCTAAGCGTGGAAGGGTATACTCAGATGTGAGTCCCTTGCTCATTGCACCATCAGGATTCAAGCAAGCCGGGCCGAAGACGGCTGAAATGCCAGAAACCGGTCCCCGGTAGCTTGTTTCCTTCCCAGTGTAAGAATTGGCTTTTGTAGTTTGGTTTGCCCTGTTCCCATCATGCACTGGGACAGGAACAGACTAATTTGCATACAGCCAGGTTCTGAAACTGGGATGGTGCAGTGAGCTAAAAAACGGTGTTGGATCTAGCCCTGATCTCTTGACTGGGTGAGAGTATTCTGTTTAATTCAGAGACTCTGTCCCTCACCACCCCTTGTTGTAAATATTTTTGTCCACCCTAAGCGTGGAAGGGTATACTCAGATGTGAGTCCCTTGCTCATTGCACCATCAGGATTCAAGCAAGCCGGGCCGAAGACGGCTGAAATGCCAGAAACCGGTCCCCGGTAGCTTGTTTCCTTCCCAGTGTAAGAATTGGCTTTTGTAGTTTGGTTTGCCCTGTTCCCATCATGCACTGGGACAGGAACAGACTAATTTGCATACAGCCAGGTTCTGAAACTGGGATGGTGCAGTGAGCTAAAAAACGGTGTTGGATCTAGCCCTGATCTCTTGACTGGGTGAGAGTATTCTGTTTAATTCAGAGACTCTGTCCCTCACCACCCCTTGTTGTAAATATGTTCCCTTTTCTCAGGCATTGGTACTTTATTTGAAGAGTTTTATATAGCGCTGGCTAGACCCAGAGGTTTCAGAGCTCTTTACATGAGAGCATGTTGCACAAAGTTACGTCAGTTACCATAGCATGAAAAAAAAACATACAAATTATCTGGAGAATGATGGAGGGTGGGGGTGAGGGTTCGAGACAGGGGTATAGGAAAAAACAAACAAGGTCAGGTAGGGCTGGAAAGGGGAGTCAACCACAGGATCACAGAGGGGGGAGGGAAAGTTAACGGCTGAGAGATGGGTGGAAGCATACTCAACAAGAAGAAATGACAGTAGCAAAACTGTTATTGCGAGAACCGATCCCTAGGTATGGAATGCCAGTTTCTCAGAAAACAGATAGGTACCCACTTCAGCAATGAGGTCCTGAAGATTATTTGCACAGCATTACAGATTGAGTAAACACTACATTGCAGCTATTGACCTGAGACTTTAGGTATATTTGAAAAAATAATTGGACTATCAAGGCTCAACTAGCTGAAGTTAATGCTTCAACATCACGGAAGTGGCCAGATACTTTACCTTTGATGCTGATGAGTATTCAACGTATCCCTGATTTGAAGATTGGTTTATTGCTCCACGAGATTCTGATGGGCCGTGCAATAAAGGTGCCTGTTGTACATGCAAATGCACTCTTGAACATCACAGATGATATGTACTTGATTACTGCAAAGGATTGGCTTATGTGGTCCGTTCTGTGTCTTACCTGGTTGCAGTTGTCACTAAAGATCCATGCCATGCCATGACACAGTGCCATGACCTCAATCTTGGTGATTGGGTTGTGATCAAGAAGCACTTTTGGAAGACTTGTCTAGAACAGAGATGGAAAGGTTCCATCCAGGTTATTTTAGTAACCAACACTGCAGTTATGGGTTGCGGAGTTCCGAATTTGGTGCATGCATTGCACACCAATAAAGTGAGAAATCCAAAAGATACAATTGTGCACTTTCATCCTGAATAAAGAGCATTTGTGACTGTACCACTCCCAGCTGGGAGACCGTTGAGAGCAGTAGTACAGAGAACACAACAGCAGCAAGGAAAAGAACAGGATGAAGATTGACACACTGCAACAAAAATCCAAGTACCTATTGTTTCACAAAATGTCACTGAAGTCTCTAATGAAGCAGTGACTGACTCTCTACTTGGAAACATTACTGAGACTTCATCAGTACAGTCGGAGGATCCGAGTGTAGGAGCAAGCTCTGAAGCTAGAAACATCACCCATAGAGTTGAATAGCCACAAAACTGTAATCAAGGAAGGATGAGAAAGAACTTATCAGTTGATTAGATTCCATCAACAGTTACTTTGTATTTAGTGAAACAATCTGGTAGCCACTTCTAACAATGATACTGGAGGTGGTTGAAACTTACATAGCTCACCCAAAGTTGGCTTTGGGTGAGTGGTCCTGGGTGCCGTCCTGATCCCTCATCAGTCTGTCTTCCCCCGGGGACACGGTCAGCCAAGCTAGGGACCACAGCAGAGGGGGCAACCGGATAGGAAACTCAGGCAGAGATTACCAATTGGCAAAGCATGGTTGTCCTTACGACTGGGAGTGATATGAAGGGGATGGATTGTCTTGGGGAATGATTTTGGACTATGGTACATTTGTATTCTCCAATTGTCGTAGGGCATTGCTGCCACAGATAGTCAATCAACATTGCTGTGACAGTGGGTTCGGCCCATGCTGGACTGAATTCACTCGTTGTTGCAGTGATTGTCATATGTTTGGCTAAGCCCCTGGTGGGGAAGCTGTGGCCTGACTTTCTTGGAGCTAATCGTGTAATATGTGCGTGGTGCCCTGTTCTTGGTTTTGGGGGTAAATGCACTATGGGGACTGTCGCTGTGCTATTTCGTTTTGATAATGATAATGATAATGATAATGCTATTTATAGAGCGCGCAAATACCAAAATGGTGTCTCAGCGCTAAGGACAGCAAGAAACCCCACAAAACACCCCTCACTGAAACAGCCACATTTTCAGACTTTTTCTAAAACTCAGGAGGTAGCTCGCCTTCCTGATCTCAAGCAAGAGAGAGTTCCACAACCTGGAAGTGCTGTACTGGAAACTCTGCCCGCCCCAGTGCAAGGTCCCAAATTTAGGCACCACCAGCAGATTTGCTCCAGTAGAGTGGAGCTGTCTAGCTGGCTGATACCGCACAAAAAGCTTCTGAAAAAAAGATGGACCATTATGCATCAGGGCTTTATGGGCCACACAGAGAGCCTTAAATTTAATTCTTTGCTTCACTGGCAGCCAATGCAGCTTCCGAATTTCTTCTGAAATAGACTTATACCACGACAGATTCAACAAGAGGCGAGCTGTCGAATTCGGCACTACCTGGAGTTTCCTCAGGCACTGCTTCTGGGCAAATAAAGCCAATTGCAGTAATCCAGCTTCGACTGTATAAGGAAGGTAATCACCACTTTCTTGGTCATGCGCTGGAATATAGGGCAGTACCATCCTAATTTTCTTTATAAGGAAGTGGGACGCAGACACAATGGCATTCGTTTGTTGAGCAAACGACAGTGTGTTGTCAATCAACACACCCACGTTTTTTAGTTTTTGTCGTTGGGGTAGGCAAAGGAACCCATTTCTACTGGCCACCAAAGATTATTCCAAGAGGGCTACAAGTTCCGGAAAATCAAGACTTCTGTCTTGTTGGAATTTAATTTGAGACAATGCCTACTCATCCAATTGTTGATCGCAGCCATGCGGTTTTGAAACTGCAAAGCAGGAGAGACCTGGTTTTTATATGCTGCTACCACAATCTGTGAGTCGTCAGCATAAGACATTAACATAAAACCAAAGTCTCTGACCAACGGAGCAAGTTCGGAGACACAGACATTGAATAACGAAGAACTCAGCGAGCTGCCCTGCGGAACTCGGCATGGCAGCAGATAGGGAGCCGAATTGAACCCATCAAGAGACACTGTCGATCTCCTCTCCTGCAAAAAGGAAGCTAGCAGTGCCAGTGCCATGCCATCCACACCCAAGTTTTTTAATCGGTGAAGCAGGAGAGTACGATCGACAGTGTCAAACGCGGCGGAGAGATCGAGGAGGATCAATGCGGCAGTGCCTTCTCCATCCATTACCACTCTGATTTCTTTGGTTAACTTAATGAGTGCTGTCTCTGTACTGTGTTCCTTGCGGAAACCAAACTGAGAATGATCCAACAACCCATTATCATTAATGAACTGAGTCAACTGACCGTTCATGATTTTGTCGACAATCTTTGACGGCAAGGGAAGACGAGCGATGGGGCGAAAACTCAGCATATTGGACACATCTAGAGTAGGCTTTTTTAGTAAAGGGAGAATAGATGTCTCCTTTCAGCTCACGGGAAAACTGCCTAAAGAGAACATCTTGTTGAAAATATCTGCAAGCACAGGAGTCACCACATCAACCAGTTCTTTCAAGAAGGCCAATGTACATGGGTCCAAAGGTGAGCCTGCCTTGGAATCCTGTATATTACGGCTCACAATAGCCACCGACACCAGAGAGAACTCCATAAGACTACTCATGCCGTTGTCCAAACCTGCCCCTTAGATGCCATTTGTGGACATAAACCATCCTTAAAGCGCTAAAAATATCCAAATCTTTAGTTTTGAAGGTAGGCCATATCATTAAAAAATTGTTGGGTCCCCAACTTGCCAAGAGCTTTAGGAACAGTATGTTTGTTAATGACTGCGAATAGTTCTTTCGAGGAGTATTTTGCAGTGTCAATCTGGGCTTTGAAGTACTTACATTTCTCCGCTATGAGAAGATCTTTATAGGTCCTAAGTGCTAACCTATAAACCTGCTTGTCTGAATCCAGATAGTTCACGCGCCAGTGACGCTCCATACGATGGCAGTTCTGTTTCTCCTTACGAAGGCCGGTTACAAGAAATCTTTTTCGTAGGCACCGCTGAACTAATGGCGTCCAACAACCAGTTAATGTAGTTATTAACCTCAATGTCCACATTATCAGAGCCTTGTGGAGAGGAGCACTCCAGTGTAAGTCGGAGGGCTGTTTTGTCCGCTTTGCTCCAAGCTTTACAAGAGGCTGCCCGTGGCATAGTATTATAGACCTGGAAAAGCTCATAGGGAAGTTAAAACTAATAAAGAATTGATCATACCATGGGAGAGGAATCACCTCTTTAATTTTGATCTCCTTTGTAGATGAGAAAATCCCATCCAACGTATGCCCGCCTCTTGAGTAGAACAACCCACTAATTGGGGGAGTCCAACTGCGCCTAAAGTGTCTAAAAACATAGCCGTCTCTTTATTATCAAGGTCCTCTAAATAAAAATTAAAATCACCCAGAAGAGTAAACTCCTTATTAAACAAAAAGTATCTAGCAGCACGTCAAGATTTTTGATCATGGTATATTTTTTGGCAGCATCACTTGGCCTTGTGGCCCCTTCTTTGAAAGTTGTGACATTCTATTAGGCCAGTATAGGACCAGCCTCCTTGGCCTTGGCCCCTAGGACTGAGCAGATACACGCTGAGGGTCCATGAGGGGAGCTCGCCTTGAGACAGTGCCAGCTGGAAATTTGTGGCTAGTGTGTCCCCAGTGGGTGGTCCTTTTCTACTTATCTTGAACAAATTTAGCAGCATCTCACTGTGCCAGCTCCTGCTTCTCCCTGTACTTTTCCTGTCTCTTATGGTAATAGTGAGGTATGTGGGCTTGTATTTCTGAATGAATGAATGAATGACTACGCACTTATATAGCGCATGGCTACCCGAAGGCATCCCAGCGCATTAGATAACCGAGTCATTGCCTTACGGTTCAGGAAAACAGAAAGGTCTTTAACATCTTCCTGAACCTGAGATGGTTCACTTCAAGTCTGATGGTGTCAGGGAGCAGATTCCAGAAGTTTGCAGCCTAGAGAGAGAAACGTCTGCCACCCATGCGGGTTCTCATAATCCTAGGAATCGTTAGTAGATTCTTGTTACTGGACCTTAAAGTCCGAGAGGTCTGGTAAGGACGGAACATGGGTTGGGCTAAGGCGGGCCCGGCTTCCGACATCGCTTTGTGCACGATAGTCATGGCCTTAAACCAGATCCTCTGCTGTACTGGCAGCCAGTGTAGTTGGCGTAATGCTGGCTTGGCTGAACTCCGCCGGGGGATGTCCAGTAACAGGCGGGCTGCACAATTTTGTACGGTTTGTAGGATTTTGACTGTTCCCTGTGGGGCCCCTAAATAGAGAGCAATTTGAGTAATCCAGTCTTGAGAGCATTAGGGCCTGTACTAGAATCCACCTGGCTTCGAATGGGAGGAGCTTAAGAATTTTTCTAATTACTCTTATTAAGGCATAGCAGGTGGCTGCCACCTTCCGAGATTGCACCATAAAACTAAGAGTTGGGTCTAACCAGACCCAAAGGCTCTTAATTTGCTCTTTGGGGAAAGGAGGCTGGCCAAGACTACTAGGCCACCATGCGTTCACTGAAGAGGGGGCATTGTGCCCAAGCATCATTACCTCAGTTTTTGTACCATTGAGCTTCAGGAAGGCCTCATCCATCCACTCAAGGACATCACTGAGACATGAGGAGAGATGATTATAGGCTGAGTCCTGCCCAGAGAGAGATATTACTAGCTGGGTGTCGTCAGCGTAGGTAACCTGTTGCACCCCCAGGGCAACACCATCTCAGCCAATGGTCTCATGTAGATGTTAAACATGGTGGGGCTGAGGGATGATCCCTGGGGAATGCCACACTGGAGGGGCATCTGGGTGGGGGAAACCTCGTCCTCAAAAACAGTGAAGGTCCTATCAGTCAGGAAGGAGTAGAACCATTTTAATGCGGTGCCGGACACCCCTACATCACTCAACCGTTGGATCATAATGGAGTGATTGACGGTATCGAATGCCGCGTTGAGGTCTAATAACATAATAGCTGCACAGTTTCCAGTGTCAACTACCTTTCTGTCCTCTTCAACCACTGCAATGAGGGCGGTCTCTGTGCCCTGTTTGCGTCTGAAACCGGTCTGGGTGGGATGTAGGGCGTTATTATTTTCGAGGAAGGCAGAGAGCAGAGAGCAAAGAAACAGCGTCGACCGGAGACCCTGATTTGAGGTTGCCTAGGAGAAGCTGTACCATCGAGGAGTCAAGTGGAGTGAGCTCCTCGAGCCTCATCATGCCAAGTGGGGGATGGAGTGGGGGGGGGGGGTTGTGGCCCGAGACCGTCTGATGAAACGAGGAGTAAATATTAGCCACTTTAGAGGCAAAGAAGTTTGCTAGTTCCTCACAGCGGGAGTGGGCAAGGAGTGGATCATTAAGGGGACCCAAGGGAGTGACCAAAGACTTAAAGATTTTGAAAATTTCCCGAGGGGAATTGGAGGCTAGGGAAATCTTTCCTTGATAATATTCGGACTGAGTAGATTGAATTTTTTACTTACAGTTCCGCAATGCAGTTCTGTAGCTCTCTTTACTTATATCCGAAAAGTCTTTCCTCCATTTTCTCTCTTTCTGCTTACAGAGTTTGAGAGATTTGAGTTCGGGGGTGTACCATGCTTTTTTATTGGTGCCACTCCTGTGGTGCAATTCAGTTTTGGGGAGGGTGACATCCAATGAGGACTCCAGCCACTGATTAAAAAAGGAGTTGGCCACTAAGGGATCCTTGCTACTCATGGGCATAGTTTTCCTCAGATTTAAGGTCCATTCTTCTACCGTAAGTTTAGACCAAATTCGGCACAGTTTTTTAGATATGTTAGCCGGGGGTGCCTGCTCAGGAGGAATAACAAGGTCTTGCAATTGCTTTTTTAGATCCTGCTTAAATACTGGCGCCGAGCACCGAGTACCTTAATGACTAGACTGCTGGCCTGTCCTGGGTTACGTCCCCAAGATGGCAGCGCTGCTACCACTCCGCCTCCTGGGTTCGAGGCCATCTCAGCGCCTGGTTGGCTGAGTCGAGTGAGTGACTAGTGATTTAAAATGCAAAATGCTAAATAACAGTTCCCAAATAAATATAAGGTATTTTAAAAATTTGTGCCACGAACACACAGATAACAAAAAAATGCGCTTAGTGCAGACTCCCGGCTTCAGCCTCAGGAGGAATAACAAGGTCTTGCGATTGCTTTTTTAGATCCTGCTTAAATACTGGCGCTGAGCGCCGAGTGCCTTAATGACTATACTGCTGGCCTGTCCTGGGTTACCTCCCCAAGATGGCCGCGCTGCTACCACTCTGCCTCCTGGGTTCGAGGCCAGCTCAGTGCCTTGTCAGCTGAGTCGAGTGAATGACTAGTGATTTAAAATTCAAAATGAAAAATAACAGTTCCCAAATAAATGTAAGGTATTTTAAAAATTAGTGCCACGAACACACAGATAACAAAACAAGCGTGCAGTGCAGACTCCCGGCTTCCGCCTCAGGAGGAATAACAAGGTCTCACCATTTCTCACCAAGGTTTACTGTCTAGTCTTACTACACTATGTAATATGGTCTGGCTCTTCAAGGGTAATCCCCTCTTGAGAATGTTGTGGGAGAATTCAACCTGGTAAACCGTTTCACTCCAGGGCTGTCCTGTCTGCAGCCCCCATGGTTCTCTCATTCTGTCTATGAATTCAGTTATGGTTTCCCCAGTCTTCATGGTTTCTGCCATAAGTCCACCTAAATCTGGGAGGTTAGGGAACAGCTCCCTCAGGGCTGTCAAGACCTTGTGTCTGAACAAATTAAATACAGCCCTGTCATGCTCGGTGTTGGCGAGCATTATTGCTGGGAACACTGTGTCTATCTGTTCACCAATAAGGATGCTGAGCAGACTTTTGTCTTCACCTATAGCTAAGTTGATACCTGCAGTCTCTTTTCAAAACATGAGGTCCATTTTTAGGTCCTGTCCATCAATGGGGGAAATGTATTCCTGAGCCCTTCTTTGTCCGTCTGTGCCCAAGGCACACAGATGGTTCCTGCTTACCGTTTTTGGAGCAACTGACAAATCCTATCTTGGGGCTGCTCAGCCAGTTTCTCCTCAATATAGTGCTCTCAAAGCATCCGGCAGTCGTGAATATGTAGGGGTACTTTCATTTTGGAACACCCCCTCCATGCCCAATGCACTTCTCCACAATGGCCATGTCCTCAGGTTCAAAGGATCCCTCCTCTGGCCAAAAGCGATCATACTGTTGGCCCTTCCTTGTGAACCAGGGGGCTATCAGATGGCAAAAAGGCTGCATGAAGATCTCACCTTCTTCTCTGGACATTATTTCACTAGGGGTCTAGCTAACTAGCATGTTCGAAGGGAGTGGCCGATGCTTTAATCATTTCTCTCCTCCTGCATACGTAGAGACCCCAAGTTACTTCTTCTACATCTCAATTGTGTCCCTGTCAGGCTCTCCTGACAACGTATTTCTTGGTCTGAACCTTGCCTACGCCGACAGCCCAGTGATGTGTTTGTTTCTGCTAAGAGTCTCCCTCCCGACTCATCTATAGCCTCATCTCCACGTGGGACCCAAGACCGACTACCTGTTTCCATCAGGGGAGGGACATTGTTCCCCCTACCTGCTGGGCATCCCGAGCAAGATCTCTCTCTCTTTCAAACCATAATTCTCAACTTTCCTCTAACTCCCGCCAGGGTTGCCTGCTTCTCGCAGTGCTACATTTTTTTTAAGCAATGGCATAGAGATGCTGTCTCTATGCCACAGGGCTGCCCAAGCAAAGTGTAGGCCACTGCTTCCCCTTTATAGTTCGTCTTATGGTGTTGGTGCTCCTTTCTTCCCCTCCACTGGTGGAATCACCTTCTAAGAGCACCACAAACTCTCTCTGAAGTTATTGCGCTCAGTGGGGCACTCAGAAGTATGCACTCCTTGTTCAGTCCAGACCGGCTGGGGCAGCGGCATTGGCTGTAGCGGTCGGACCCCGAGGCGGCCAGATACCGGTCTGACATGGGGCCAATGGCGCCCGGGCTGGCGGGACCTGGGATTCTCTCCCCTGCCCTATGGCTTGCTGCCCGGTGAGGGATCCAGCAGTCTCCTTGACCTGTGGATTGGTGCACAACAGCACAACAACAACTGGGATGGCCGGCATTAGTGAGAGCACATCCCTCCCGGTGTATAGTGGATTGATGCAGAGGCCTTACTCATGGGTTCCAGGTTTGCTCTGTAGGCTGTATTGCTCAAAAGTGGTTCATAATTCTAGTAGGGCATCCCGCATAGCCTTCTAATGTCCTGTATACCTGGTCTGTATGTGAGTCTTTGTGTGTTATATAGTGTTGGTTTTGAACGTGCCACCTTCAGGCCAGGGGATTTTCATGTATCGTGGTATGGCATGCTACTCGTTGCAGTGTTCCTCTAGTTTCCTAGTCTGGGTGGGGAACCTTGGTTTCAAGTGGTCTAACAGAGTCACCATGGTAGAGTGGGATGCTTCTTTGTTTTAAGGGTTTTCAAAATTTTGGTTATCTTGAGATTTTCTTAAAATTACCAATTCTACTTTTATTTGAGCAAAATGTGTACATGGTGGTGGTACGAAAACTCAATTTATTGGTTATGAGCTCAATAAACACCATGATGCTTCAATATTAAATGGTTAACATTCAAATTGAGACAAAAAAAATGAAGAAAAACTACCTATAACAAAAGTGCAATTGTTAGCTCAGGGCATTGTGGACTGTTTTGCAGGAGAAAACTAGCATTCATGAACTCCTGATTTGGAAAAGATGGGTATTATCACCAGAAGCATATACTTATTAAGGAGACATTACATTTAAACATGTGGCATTATTTGCAAAATTTCAATAGCACCACAACATCCATAAGTGGAAAAATGGAAAAGATGTCAAAGAGACCAGATAGGATAAACAAAAAACAGAGCAATCTAGTAGTGCCAATTGCCCGTGGAGAAAGGGATGCTCTCCACAGAGCTAGGTGAGCCTGATAATCTGTCAGTAAGTTAGGGGTGGGCGTAATTTGCATAATTGTGTTACTCAAATCTCTGCAAAACGGTACAAAATCTCAGCGAACACGCAGAAATTCCGCGAACACGCGGAATTGCTTGTTCACAATGCTTTTTTTCCTGTCGGTAATTGCTGTTTGCATGCTCGGGGGAAATATCTTGTGAACACGCATTTTGATAACGCGTACAAGCAAATAATTTCACGAAGTCGCGGAATGCAGAATTTTGGGCAATTTTGCGTTCTCCAGGAACGCGAAGTCACCCAAATTCCGCAAATTCAGCAAGCGGACCAGAATTTACTGCCCGGGCCTAGTCAATATTGGCTCAGCGGACAAAAATGGCAATAATTTTATTGGAGAAAAGGGAATAACGTGAAACTATCAGCCCTCTGCGGCCAGACACAAGCTATACCTGATTCACCAGGACTAAATGTTTTTCCCTATCTTTCGAATTGCACCCTATATTACACCCAGGGGTTGTGCGTATATCTACCTAACGCCCAGAAATCCAAGCGGAGAGAAACAAGGAACACCTCTCACTTCTTTCAGGTGTAATCAGTGTTGGAATTGACAGCCCTAAGAACTTTCGTAAAAAAAAAATCAAGTTTGAAATGTTGGCTCTATATCATACACAGAGCTTATATGAACTGACTTGCCATCATGCCCAGTGGTCCAAGCTATCTCTTGCTAACACCTAGGTGCAAGGTGAAGCCTGATCCAAAGCCCAAGGTCAGGCTATCCCTTGCTAAGACCCAGGGATGAGGCGGATCTTGTTCCAAGCCCTAAGGTCAGCCTGTCCCTTGCAAATAATTTAGCAGCCACTGGTATAATTTTTATCAAAATTCTCAGCATTGCACATACAGTTGTCACCTTGTACATTGACATCGTTGTTACTGGTGTTGTCAAAGTTATTTTTGTCTTTTGTCTGAACGTACATTGACATTGTTCTTATTGGCAACAATAATTATATTGTACAAGCATTGATTATGACATACATTAGGATCATTATTGCTGATGTCGGCGCTGCTGTGTGGGCACAAGGTACATTATATATTGACATTGCGCTGATGGGCATTGTAATGGTTATGTGAGCACACGCTCACATTACATTTACTGATATTGCCGCTTTCTGGCCTGCACATTTCATGACATTCATTGACATCTCATTCACCCTTTCCAACACTCAGAGTCCCAGAACCAGCAAAAACGAGTACCTAAAAATGTAGGGAGGCAGGCAAAAATTTGGGGAAATACCACCCCAAGGCTGTCGGGTCTAACAAGTCCCTATACATTTTCTTCCTTTTTAGGTCAAACCGGAGCCAGCGCTGTAGGTACAGGACGGAGAAGCCCCGCCCATATTTTTTATTGACTTGTGTCTTTGTCCTTCATAAATGCTGGTGTTTGATTCCTTAGTAGGCTTGTTAGTCCCTTCTTAGTGTGGCCATGTTGTCATGTGTATCCTCTCATGGTTACTGGCCCCTTTACTTGATTGATACATGGTACATGTACTTTTTCTTTATTGAGCAGGGACAATGGTGGCCGCTTGTTTGCAATGCCATATGACTCAAATTTAAATGCGAGACCTATGGCATTGTAAAATAAAATTTGAGATCCATGACGTAGTGGTCCTTCCTGTTGCCCTACTGGTCCTCTCTTTGCATCGAGTGATGAAGAGTGCTCCTGTTGTCTGAACTATGCACAGAGTGGTTCTCTTTTTACACAACCTGGTTAGGTTTTTGTGCATAGAAAGGTGATGCATGTTTGATGGGAGTTTGGGAGGGGGAGATTACTCACTGCACTGAGAGGTCAGACCATGCCACGGATGGTTCTGTTCTTGGGCAGAGGGTTCTTGATAAAGGGGGTGTAGCTTCAATTGACAGTTGGGGGTTAGCATGTGGTTGGTTGGTTCGCAGGAACAAGAGAGAACATCACAACTCAGGCCGGCCAGGGTGCTTCGCTCCAGACTGTGGCCCACAAAGCCCACACCATTATGTGCAGGGAATTTAACTTGCTGATGGGGAAAGGAAGCAAACCACAAGTCAGGCGCACACACAAGGCTTTCTCCCTCTTAAGGAAGTCTTGGGAGTAAGTCTCTCATGGGATATAGGCCACGTCCAGCCCTGCCTTCAGGGTTTTTTTCTGCAGAGGGGACATTGGGGGGAGGATTCAGTGAGCATGAACCCGCAGCACCCATTCACTTCCAACTGCCTTCCCAAAGAATTGTTTCAAAATGTTATTATTTTTTTTAAGTGCGCTGTTATTTGGATTTCTCTAACTGACAAGCTAGTACAGTAGGTTGAGCTCATGCTGCAGATGTTTATGTATTCCGCTGGTCATAAATGTAATACCCAGTCAGATTGACCCAGACTTACGTTTTTGACTGCCAGGTGGCATTTGTACTGTTGGGTAATAATAATTTTCTTATAAGAGGGCTTTCGCTTTACAACATGTAAAGGCAGTACATCGCCAACATGCGTACCGCCTACATGGCTGTGAAGAGAATTATGAGAAATGCCCCCCACAAAATATTCATAAGGTTGGCTGTTTGAAGCACATGCTATTTTTGAAAATGTAAAATGAGTTCCATTCAATGTTGAAATGCAAAATTAGTGCTGGCCACAGAATACCTGTTTTCTGTTCCCAAAAAACCTTGGTGGGGGGTGGGATTTTCGGAAGCGCATCCACCCACCATTGACGTTAATAGTTCACGAGGGTTGTGCTAAAATCAGGAGAAAATTATAAAATCAGGGGGAGTAGAAATAAATAATGTGATACCTTCAGATTTTAAGGCTACGTGCATTTACACTGTTGATTAAGCCAATCGTAAGCCTTTCTTTTATTTGCTTACTGAAAGTTGCCGAGGGGAAGAAACACATCAACATTATACTTACAATATAGCCATGCTGTAAAGACGCATGACTCCAAATTCCATTTATGGATTTTTATTATGAGGCCAAAAATAATTGAATATATACACACCACAAAATCAGCTAATATAAACACAGTAAAATTAATACAAAGCCAAATCTACGCATATAATTGATTCAGCAAAAGAGGCACAAAATGATAAACTCCAAGATTAATATACAACCCAAGATGGAGGCAGAATCCAAATCCCTTTTCATTAGGAAAGGAAGCAAACAATATCTTTCCCTACACTACTCTCATTAATGATGGTTTTTAGCTGATTCCCCTATTTTAGTTGTCAAGGTGTCAGCATGTATAGACTTCCTTACAAGTACTCACGTCAAATGGGTCAAATAGCTTAAAGCTATGGAGCTCGCTCTTAAGATGCTCCTTCTCCTCCGAAAATCTAGAAGTCTGATTTTTTCTGTCCGTGCGCACAATACAAAAAGGATAAATTCAGCCTCCCCCCTCCTAAATATATATCACATGACATATTATTTCACTATTCGGAGTTTCAGTGATTTTCCATGACTTCTTCAATTAAATATTCTTCGCTTCATGTGACCTTGGAGTGTAGCATGACATTCAAGATGATAAAATAAGAACAGTCTTACATTACATAGTCTTTCAGGCGACTGCAGGGCACCGGGTTCCGTCGCAGCCGGTACTGGGACAGTCCTCGGCTCTGGGCCTCACCAACACTGGACTCTTCTGTGACTCCACTGCTTTCAGACACTGGCTCCGGTCCCAGGCCACTGCGATCAACCTCCTCGCTGTCCTTATTACCACCTCGGCGTGGATTTTCATTTGGAGCAGGTGGAGCTTCAGTGGGATTGGACAGGTCCATTGGAGCCTGAGGGCTACTGGGGTCTCTGATTGGTGACGGGGATCTGACCGGTGATGGCACGGAGCCCTGGGCCACCAAGGGTGTCGCTCTAGTTTCCGAGATCTGGTATTTTTTGAAATGCAACACGTTGCGGGTCACTCTTTCCCGGCCTCGGGTCACGGTGATTCGTGTACCTTTCACACTGATTATGGTCCACGGATCAGGCTCATAGGGGAGACGGAATTTACCACTGGTGACTCTGTTCTTCATTATCACCACGTCCCCTCGGGCAAACTTGGATTGCTGGGCCCTTCTCTGTCGACTGGTTTGCGCATGTGATCTTTGGCGACGAGACTCCACCTGGCACTCATCAGGAGATGGAGGCTGCCATTGCGGATGGTGTGGTATTGAATCCATGACCACATGTCCCATAAGCAAATGTCCGGGAGCAACACCAGTGGTGGAGTGGGGAGTATGCCGATAGCTTCTCAGGAATGTAAAGATGGCCAGTTCGATGGAGTGGCCCTTGTCATTGGCAATCCTAATGACCTTGTTGAGAGTCTGCATGAACCTTTCGGCCTCACCATTTGCTTGCGGCCATCTTGGAGTGATCCGCCGATGCCGGATGCCTAGTGCGTTCAAATAGTTGTCTAGTTCCTGTCCTTGAAATGGAGGGCCATTGTCAGTTCGGAGTTCTCGTATGATTCCATGTGCTGCCATGATCTTTTCTAGCTTCGGAATCAGTTCTGCAGCAGTGGTGTTGGACACGATTTGTACCTCCTGATACTTGGAATGATCATCTATTACTACCATTGTGTGGCGGCCATCAGGAAGACTACCAAAATCAAGACTGGCGCAGGTCCAGGGAGATTTTGGCCGTGGTTCCACAATGATCGGGGCTGGTCTGGGGAGTTCTCCAGTTACTTGGCATGCGGCACAGGACCTAACGGTGGCCTCGACGAGATCATCCATCAGTGGAAACCACACCTTTGTCCGGAGGCGCGATTTCATCTTCACCATGCCTTGATGGCCTACATGAGCTAGTTGAACCACCTGATCCGTTAAGGATGATGGTATTACCAGACGGTGTCCTCGTAGTAGGCACCCCGTGTGATCCTCATTCAGCTCCTCTCGCACGTGGGACAGGCTGTCCATTATGCGTTGGGCTCCAGGAGTCAGGATCTTCCACTCCTCTTTTGCCTTGTGCCAGTTTCCTTTCTGTACAGCCACAATGGCTCGCTGAAGGCATTCATCTCTGCTCGTGGCTTCTGCGATGTGTTCCATGGATATGGGCAGAGGGCATGAGCAGGCAGTGATGCACCTTACGTATTCTTCCGTGTCGGCTGCATCCTCCATTTCCTCCCTAGTGGCGGCTCGGGGGTGTCGTGATAAGTAGTCGGCAGGGTTGCGGGATCCGGGCTGGTACTCCACCCGGCAGTTGTAGTTTTGGAGCTGTAGCATCCATTTTTCAATGCGGGGCGGCAGTTTGGTGGAGGTCCCGGAAAACAACGCAACCAGTGGCTTGTGGTCTGTGGCCACGGCAAAAGGTTACCCATATACATACAGATGAAAGTGCCTGCACCCCCAATGTATTGCGATCGCCTCTTTTTCAATTTGAGAGTACCTCTGCTCCGTCTCTGTAAGGGACCGGCTGGCAAACGCCACGGGGGTCCAATCTTCATCTGCTCACTGACGCTGCATCAGCAGTGCCCCTAATCCAACAGGACCAGCGTCTACAGCTACCAATTTTAATTTCCATGGGTCGAAAAAAGCCCATGTGGTGGCTTCTGACAGGGCCTCTTTGATGTCACAAAAGGCTTTGTCTTGTTCCGGGCCCCATCTCCACGGCGTGGCCTCTTTGGTTAGCTCTTTCAGAAGCAGGGTCAGATTGGACAGGTCTCTCATGAATCTCCCGCAATAGTTTACCATTCCTAGAAAACTTCGGACTTCGGTAACGGATGTGGGGGGAGTGGCCTCTTTGATATCTTTCACTCTCTCTGGGTCCGGGTTTACTCCTTCGATTGAGAACGTGTATCCGAAAAATTGTATCTTCTGTTTCAGAAATTCACACTTTTCCCGGTGCAGGGTGAGTCCTGCGTCCCGTAGCTTACGGAGTACTTGTGTGAGGTGATTGTTGTGTTCCGGCATGGTTCTCGCGTGTATCATGATGTCATCACTGACATTTATCACCCCGGGGATATCAGCAATGAGTTCCTGTATCACATTTTGGAAAACCTCCGCCGCGCTCGAAATCCCAAAACTCAGGTGGCTATACCTCCGAAGCCCTAGGTGTGTTGAGAACGTGGTGATTTTACGTGAGGACTCATCCAGTACCAACTGGTGGTAACCTGATCGCAGATCCAGTTTGGAGAACCAGCACGCTCCTGCCATTTCACCTATGAGGTCTTCGATGGTGGGGGTGATGTGGCGTTCCCGCTTGATGGCAGCGTTGGGAAGCCGCATGTCGACGCATATCCGGACCGCCCCCGGCTGCTTGGGTTTTCGCGTGACCACGATCGGCGAGACCCAGGGAGTTGGGCCCGTTACCTTCTCAATTATTCCCGCATTTTCGAGCTTCTTCAGTTGTTCTTAGACGAGCGGTCTCAGGTGAAACGCTATTCGGCGATGCCTCGGAGCTACAGGTTGCACGGTGTCATCAATGTGAAGGTGGATTTCCTTTCCTTGGAATTTTCCAATCCCCTTGAACACCTCGGCAAAGTCCATCAGTAGTTGTTGAATGGATTCCTGATGTACTCCAAACGCGAAGGATACGACTCCTAAGTCTTCAGCCGCTTTGCATCCTAGCAGCATGCCCTGTCCATCTTCTGACACGAACACATTGGCGGTGACAGACCGATCTCCGTGGGATATTGAGGTCTTGAACTTTGCCTAGATCTTTAAGGGGGGTGTTTTGTCCATATGCAAACACGGTTATCGCTGACGGAAGTAGCGCCGGCGGTGGAGTTTTATACATGGCTGAGGCCATCAGGTTGATGGTCGCCCCTGTGTCCACGACGGCCAGGACTTCTTGCGTGCCAATCCTGATGCCACACTTGGGTGGGCTTCTAGTCTTGCGGGCAGCAGTGCCAACCATGTGCACTTTATGCACCGTGCGCTCTTCCTCCCCGTCATCGTCCATATCACTTTGGGTCTGGTCTCCTTCTGGCGCTGCGTTAACGACCTGGCGGGGTTTCCGATATTTCTTCGCTCGGCATACTTTTTCAAAGTGATTAAAACGGCAACAGCCCGAACACCGCTTTCCTTTTGCGGGGCAGTCTTCCGCTGCATGTGGCAGTCCCCCACAGTAACCACACGACTTGGGTTGGCCGGCTGGGGGCGCTCCAAAACCCTTCTTGGCCAATTTCATCGGGGGTTTGACCGTGACTTCGTTAACTGGTTCGGCCTTCACAGCCACCGAGAGAGGGCGGCTTCCATGTGCGCAGCCCAGGCCTTCGATAGTTCCTTGGTGCGCCCTAACGTTAGACTATCTGCCAGTGGCTTGCCTGATTCTTCAAGAATTTGTTCCCGCAGTTCGGCAGAGGAGCAGCCTTGAATTATCTGGCCCCGAACCTCTTCAGTGACATCAGCAAATCCGCACATGGACGACAGGCTTTTCAGGCGCGCATGATAGGTATCTAACGATTCTCCTGGCAGTTGTCGTGCCTGCCGGAATATGAACCTCTCGTAGTCCTGGTTAGCCATGGGCTCGAAGTGTGCATTCAGGGCATTGATTAGCGTGTGGTGATTCTTGGGAGTGGCCTCCACTAAGGTCTTTGCGATGTGGTGGACGTCTTTGCCTCCTAGATGAAGGATCATGGCCCTTTTTTGCTCTTTGTGGACTTTGGTGGCTTCGAAGAAAATCATTAATCGGTCCAACCCAGTCTCTCCATCTGGGGGCTAACGAGGACGGGGAACCCTCCACCACAAATGGCTCGATGGGGGGTATCGTGGCCATGTTTGGATTCTGTGCACGTGGTGTGTATTACCCCGGTGTCCTGATGTGACGATTCTAGCACCTCGGTGCGATGTCCTGCGCAGTGGAAGAGATCTCCCCTCCCCCACTCTCCGTGAGCCGCGTGGCGTTGGGCCTGGAGTAGGCCAAGACCCGATCCTCGAGCGTGAGGGCCAGCGCACCTCACCTAGTGGTCTCGCGCACTGCCACTGCAGTTGCGGTGTGTCCTTCTTCGATGCACGGAGACAGACGCACTTTGGGGGAGGGTCCGCCGGGCATGAGCGCCGCGAACCGGTGGCCAAGCTCGCGGCCGCCGCACAGCAGACGCGGCACTACAACAGCGAGGGCGATCCCACCCTCGTCGCCAGTTGTTGTGTCATATGGAGCACACACAACACAGAGTAATGCCAGGCTGGGGGCCGTGGAACTGATACTGGAACTGATACTAAGGCCTAGTGCAATGAGGACACGGACACTTGTATGCTTTGCTCATCGTCTTCCACGCTGTCGCCAACTGGCCTGCGAGCGTGCATAGACGCTATTTATTAGAACCATATTTAACAACAAGGGGTGGTGATGGACAGAGTTTCTGAATTAAGCAGAATACTCTCACCCAGTCAAGAGATCAGGGCTAGATCCAACACCGTTTTTTAGCTCACTGCACCATCCCAGCTCAGAACCTGGCTATATGCAAATTAGTCTGTTCCTGTCCCAGTGCATGATGGGAACAGGGCAAACCAAACTACCAAGCCAATTCTTATACTGGGAAGGAAACAAGCTTCCGGGGACCGGTTTCTGGCATTTCAGCCGTCGTCGGCCCGGCTTGCTTGAATCCTGATGGTGCAATGAGCAAGGGACTCACATCTGAGTATACCCTTCCACGCTTAGGGTGGACAAAATATTTAACAACAAGGGGTGGTGATGGACAGAGTTTCTGAATTAAGCAGAATACTCTCACCCAGTCAAGAGATCAGGGCTAGATGCAACACCGTTTTTTAGCTCACTGCACCATCCCAGCTCAGAACCTGGCTATATGCAAATTAGTCTGTTCCTGTCCCAGTGCATGATGGGAACAGGGCAAACCAAACTACCAAGCCAATTCTTATACTGGGAAGGAAACAAGCTTCCGGGGACCGGTTACTGGCATTTCGGCCGTCGTCGGCCCGGCTTGCTTGAATCCTGATGGTGCAATGAGCAAGGGACTCACATCTGAGTATACCCTTAATTCAGACACTCTGTTCATCACCACCCCCTTTTCTGAATCGTTTTTGGCCACTATAGGTGTGGCAGGGTATACTCAGACATGAGTCCCTTGCTCACTGCACCATCAGGATTCAAGCAAGCCGGGCCGACGACAGCTGAAATGCCAGAAACCGGTCCCCGGAAGCTTGTCTCCTTTCTGGTGAAGAATTGGCTTGGTAGTTTGGTCTGCCCTGTTCCCATGATGCTCTGGGCCAGGGACAGACTAATTTGCATATAGCCAGGTTCTGAGCTGGGATGATGCAGTGAGCTAAATAACGGTGATGGATAAAGCCCTGATCTTTGGACTGGGTAAGAGTGGTCTGCTTAATTCAGACACTCTGTTCATCACCACCCCCTTTTCTGAATCGTTTTTGGCCAATATAGGTGTGGCAGGGTATACTCAGACATGAGTCCCTTGCTCACTGCACCATCAGGATTCAAGCAAGCCGGGCCGACGACGGCTGAAATGCCAGAAACCGGTCCCCGGAAGCTTGTCTCCTTTCTGGTGAAGAATTGGCTTGGTAGTTTGGTCTGCCCTGTTCCCATGATGCTCTGGGCCAGGGACAGACTAATTTGCATATAGCCAGGTTCTGAGCTGGGATGGTGCAGTGAGCTAAATAACGGTGATGGCTAAAGCCCTGATCTTTGGACTGGGTAAGAGTGGTCTGCTTAATTCAGACACTCTGTTCATCACCACCCCCTTTTCTGAATCATTTATTAGAACCAACATCACGTGACTGTGACATGACGTGTTCCGTCGGCTACGCCACCGACTAGAACACTACACTTAGCCTGTCCTTCAGTGGCCGGGGTGAACCTTCTTTCCGGGATCGACATACGTCAGCTTCCTGGCTCTCCAGTGCGTTGTCCGATTTGTATTACACAGGGCGCTCCTGGACATGTAATTCTGTCTCCATTTGCTTAGTTTTCTTCACTGCAAAAATGTTGGGAGAACTAGGAAAGCACATAGACCAATTATTGAGTTCTGCATATGGCAAGCACTGGCAAAGTTAATGGGTCTCACTTTTTGGCTTTGCCTATGCTTTTGCTGATGCTGTTCGTTCCGTGATCTGAGCCGTGGAAGTATATAGGCCATTAAACAAGCATTTGCAATGCAATAGGTCTCAAATTCATGCGAGTTTAAGCTATTAGCAGTGTATATGACAATGCCTTTTGATTATGTTTTGGGTTTTAAAACATAAATAAAAGGCATTGTCAATCACAATACTAATAGCTTAAACTCCCGCAAGAACTCTTGCATTGTAAATGCTTGCTTAAATATACTTATTAAAATATTGTTATCTTTTACCAGGCTACATTTGGAGCTTTTACATCTCTATTTTTGCTGTTAAAACAGTTTTAGCTGGCCGTTGCACTAAATGATGCTCCATAGTTTCTCTGAGGATTGACTTTTTGCAAGACTACGGAAAGCTGAACTTGTTTGCCTCAGCCGATTCTTTTCTTTCGATTAGTGTTAAAGCACAGTCAAAGTTCACGAAAAACAATTCTCTCTCTCTCTCTCTCTCTCTCTCTCTCTCTCTCTCTCTCTCTCTCTCTCTCTCTCGGTCATGCTTCCAAAATGTCGCTGAAGATCTAGTCACCACTACACCACAGACTATGTTGTAGGTGATAGCATGACATACCTCACTGCCCAAGTCACTAAAAGTTGAGTTATGTTTACACCATAATCTATTGGTGGATATTGATGAATATTTCAAGACACCCATACATTTATAACTCAAGGTACATTACCATGTCAGGGATATGATGGACGCTTCTCTTGTAATCTTTTCATCAATATTAATACATTTGCAATCAAGATATGATTAGATAAGAAAAGATTAAAATGGCCAGCTATTTGTGGCAGTGGACATACGAAGCGACTCTCGTGCTTGCGTTTAAAAATGCTGCACGGAACTTACATTTTTTTTTAATTCTTTCTGCTTCTATGTTGCCTTCTAGGCTAAGCTTTGAAATTTTAATTGTATAATGAGATGAATGGCGCAGCGGCCTCGTTGTTCATGTACCTGACACTCTGCGTGACCTGCATGTCCAGATAAAGTGAAATACATTTGTCATCAGAAACCACAGTCACCAAAGCACTGTCAGTCAATATGAAATGTTAAAACTTGTGCTATTCGTCTTTGACAAGGTGATCTGTGATGACTAGGTTAGAACAAGTGTTCTGTGTTTGGATTTCAGACTTATGGAAAGTAATGCGTGTTACTGCAGATTTGGTTTGGTGTGCATCACATATACCAACTGCATATCATAAATCTAAATTGATAATTAGTGAAAACATATTCCATCAGAAAGACAAGACATGAAAAGAAGAGCATGTATTTGTTGTAAATCAAATTACAGTACCTTAGCGTTTCGGATAGGGAATGGTGTAGAAATGGTTTACATAGCTGAAACTGTAGCCTTTATTTGTATGTTTCTGCGAGATGCATTACGATTATAATTTGGGGATAGGTGCTTTGACGATAAAGAAAGTTTTATATGCATACGCCTACACATTGCATGGCAAACAATGCCATGCAATGGATGTGATTTACGACCGAGCCAGTACGATGCACGCGTCGGACAGCCAGTCGAGCGGAGGTTTCTGGCTCACAAAACGTTCGGGGAGCTGCCTTTGGGGGAATGCATGGACCCCCCTGTCACCCGCAGCCTTACGACTCAGACACAGGGGGAGACCCAAGGGTCTCCCCAACACAGACATGTTCGGTGCGGGTGGCACCAACGCATACCCACTGTAGGGAGCGTCTTTGTGCTAGATGTATCCATTCAGTCAATGGGAGCCCATGTACGCGTCGTACGACGGCTCCCACAGACTTCTATGGAAGTCCGACCGAACCGAGTCCGGCAGCATGCGACCACATCGTACTCGTTCGGTCGTACTGCAGTAGTCCGGCTCGGTTGGAAAACGCTCCGGATCCGACTCGGTCAGAGAGCTTTCCGACCCAGATCGAAATTGACACCTAAATAGAAAGTGTTAAAGAAGTAAGCCCATTACTATCCACAAACTACACTACTTAAGTTACTGCAGTCAAAAAGTTCACAAAGCAACAGTAAATGCACTCCAGCCAATAGATAAATCCAGCACAACACAAGGCCACTCACAGGAACTACAACAACATTGCATAGAAACTCATTGGGCCAGTGACATAAAATAACCCTGTCTTTTACTATTCAGATCTCCAAAACAAGCCTTTCTAACCCCTTCCCTCTGACATCAACTTGCCCCTGTAGATTGTCACCTTGGCTTCCTGGCTACACTTTGCTTTTTAAGCCCATAATTTACAATTTTCAAACCTATGCTTTACCAGAAAATGAGAACTAACTGAAATGATCACACATCTCAGGGGCTACTAGACAGTTTTTTTCACAAATTTGCTTGTTCCCCCTGTGTGGGTGCTATATCTTTTCTTTCCCAATGTTGTTTTGCCTACAGTTCTGTGAATGGTGTAAGTCATTTGCCCTGTCTGCCTAGAGCAAACTTCACAGGGCTTTAATACTTTGCTGTCCTCTTTTTCTTTTCTGTAATTTGTCTTTCTTCCTTTTGCTTGTGTCTTTCATCTACCTAACAGAAATAGGTTACAACATGGTGCCATGCACACAGGCCCAGTGTTTGCAAATATTTTGGAAATACAAAGGGTTTGCTTTCATCAGTGCTCAATTTTAGAAATCTACATATGCATTATGATATGTGAGCAGTGTAGAGGAGCTGTGCTTTGGTCTATCTTGTTCCACACTTTACTCTGATTCTTTAGGATGGGACTGAATTTGTAGTACCCAAGGACTGGCTATAGCTTGTTTTACAATTCTTTCCTGGCCAATTGATATATGCAAAAGATACACAATTGATGGACGGATGGCAGAACAAATCAAAACATTCACCCCAGTCAAGACATCTGGTTTGAATCCATCATTCTTTAGCTCACCGTGCCACCCCAGTTTTGATCTGGCCATTTGCAAATCAGTCTTGACCCTGTGCCACATGGGAACAGTCCAACCCGGACTACCAAGCCAGGTCCTCCCTGGACCAGAAATAAGCATCCTAGGACCAGTTGAGAGTGTCACCCCGCATTAGCCAGGATAGTTTGAATGCAGTGGCACAGTGAGCCTGGGACCCACTGTTCCCATTGGGCGCAGGGTCTTGATTGATTTGCATATGGCTGTGTTCAAATTGGAATGTTTTGGGCAGCAAAATAAACGATGACTTTAGGCCCAGATCTCTATATTGGGGTGAATGTATGAATGTTCTGCATTCTGTCCATCAAGAGTCTTTTTACAAGAAATGGGCTGATATTTTCGTCATTTCTAATCAACAGTAAAAATCAAACGTTGACCTATGTAATCTTATAAGACCTTATAAGACTCACTAACAAGTTGGGCCTGGATGGTGTTAAACCCAGACTTTAGTAAATACCTCACACTCTGCTGCCACTAAATTCCTTAAGCTCCAAAAGCTTAAGTTAAATACACTACTTTCACATCTGTGCATTCCTTCTGTTGGTTTTGTTGCTAGCTGATTCTCTGGTCCCGTTGGTAATTCCTCATTTTAAGTCCTTTACACAGTGCTGCTGCCTACCTCTCTGATCTCATCAGTAATTGCTCATTATAAGTCCTCTAGACAGTGCTGCAGCTGCTTCTCTGGTTGCCGTGGGAATTCCCCCATGTAACTCCTTTAGGCAGTGCTGCAGCTGTGTCTCTGTTCTTTCATCCACTACACTCCTTACCCAAATGCATAGGTAAAAAACGTTGGCATTCACAATGCCAACAGCGTTAACTCTAAACAATGTGCGCCCTATTGCATTGCAAATTCTTATTTTAACATAGTTCTTGGAAGAGGACTAGAGAGAGCAGTTCAGTCCAGCTTGATGCCCACTCTCTTCATACACATAATAGACAGACTAAAACGCTGAGGCAGGAAGCCCTAGTGTATGTATCCCTGTCTGTCAAGTATGCTCAAAGCAAGATTTGCTGTTGACATAATGGTTTATCTTAAATGTAAGTATTACATAAAACAGGAGGACGTGGGTAACTGACATCTAATAATTGTCACTTTTATTATGTGCATGGACAGAAGAGCCAGAACTGCTGAAAGCAGCACCATGCCCTGGGTTTCCTGCTTCATAAAAAATTACCACAGGCATTCTTGTCTATACCACATCTTACTATTGGCATAATAGTCTGTCTTTTATGTGTATGTGACCGGACCTTCTGTCAGCATAGTTTTTGACAATTATATCTATGGAGAATTTCCATGCAGATGCTTCTGCAGCTCTAGAAGTCAAAGAACAAGATAATGCAGACCCAGTTCTTTGGTGTTTTGTCCTACAAGCCAGGACAGTAACCTTAAAAAAAAAAATCTTGAATGCAATGAATGGCTCCGGAAACCTGTCACACATTGATATTGACTCAGGCCACCTCTGGTAGCCAATAAATATTGGACAGTTGATCACATTTTACTACGAAACCATGCAGATGCTTGTGGATCCCCTTAAAAATTCCATTATGTCTATTTTCGAATTATGATGTAAAAACTAGTTATGAATGTTCCTATATTAACGCGTTCCTAGTGAACTGAGAATACTGTGTTTAGTGAAGGCAGCTTCTGCTAGTGTAGGGATGAGCTGTCTCCCAAATTAGTAACCATAAATAATGTTTGCAGTTAAATGTAGAAAAACCAAGAATGTAGCAGTCAGAGTATGTATAAAAAATACCAAAAATCAAAGATGCAATCCCATTCTATGGCAAGAAATATTTTAAAAACTTACTCAAAAACGTACTCAATGCTCTTCCTTAAATATATGTATGCGACGATGCTCTAAATAGCATGGAACTAAGGGGCATATTATCAAGGGGTTTTATCTCCGCTTTTTTGGCTTTAAAAGCCAAGAAAGCGGTGATAACATTATCTCCCTATTACCTAGCTGTCGCTAACACCAGTTAGCAACAGCTAGTAGGAGATAGTGACCATCTTGGGCCCCACTTTGCATGTCAGAGAAATGTATCACTAATGACATGCGAAGTGGGCGTGCCAAGATGTTAGCGACTGGAAACAGTCGCTAACATAGCTATCTCCTATTACCAACTTATGGAGATATTCGCGCTAAGCGCGAATATCTCCAAAAGCTAACACCTGCCCTGAGCAGTTCTTAGCCATGTTATCCAATGGGAGGTGGATAACATGGCTAAGAGCATTAACTCGGTAATGCATGAATATCGCTGACTTTTCAGCGATATTCATGCATTGCGGCCGATTTTTATTGCATTTGCGATAAACTTTGGTAATATCAAGGTTTATCTGCGATAAAAATCGCCGCAGGTCAGCGATAAATTTTTGTCTCTAACCAAGCAATAGCGATAATTATCGCTATTGCTTGGTAATATACCCCTAATTGTGTATAATGTTTCTTTTAAACACAATGATACCAGAGTATAATACCAATTAATTCATCTTTTTATCGAAAGTTAATAAAACTAAGAGAAAATAAAAAATGTATTTACAAGCAATGAAAAGTAACAAGGAATAAGAATTATAGGAAAAAGATATAACGAAAAGAACAAGAAAAGGAAAGTGTGAGAAAGTAGATTATTAGTTGGGGTGGCTTGTAGTCCACTACAAGTAGTTATGTCTCTATACTTGTTAGTTCCAGTCAAGGTTTCAGAAATTTAAACCTGAGCTCAAACCCTGGTAGCAATGGTCCAGAGCAGGCGAGCTTAGCTTAAGAAAATGTGTAAAGTTTTCAGAAGCACCAAAACTGTTAAAAGTAGAAAACGCAATACAGTAAAAATTCAACCCCAATATAGAGAATATTTAATTAAGCAAAATGACATCAAAACCACAAAATTACATTTTTAACTTTATGTAAAATAGCGCTAAAAAGCTCAAAGTGTGAACTGCAGGCAACTGGTTATGCTACACCGAGACAAGGTTAAGTATTATTGTTGAGAGTTTATGGAGCTCTGGTCCGAAACAGAGACTGTGTTCATCCTGGTCAGTAGTTTTACGTTCTGACTGAGAGCCTGATTTAGACCTTGGCAGACAGGTTACTCTGTCACAATGGTGACGGGTATCCCGCCAGTCGAAATATAAATCCCATAGGATATAATGGGATTTATATTTTGGTGGACGGGATATCTGATATAAATCAGGCGGTTAGTCTTTGGAATGGAGGTTAAAACTCTGTAACGGGGCAAGACAGGAGTCTGAGACTGAGATGGGTTACATGAGGCTGTAAATTCTTCAGACAAAATCCAGATAAAGCTGTTGACTTTTAGCGGGAAGGCAACAAACAGGAGAAATCTAAAATTTGCACCCAAGGAAGGTTCCTCGCTGGCCAGATACCTTTGGCTCATTCGCACGGTGAAGAATTATACCTTCAGTCTGAGTAATTTTTTTGGTGCTCTGATTACTCCAGCATGGGAAGGCTGCATGCTGTATCCAAACAGGGATCCACAAGGCCAGATACCTTCTCCGGGATGTACCACTAAAAAGGTTTTGCTGCTGCAGAACAGCTCTGAGAGGGAGCTACCGGAATCTAGGCTTGGCTTGCCTTGATAGGTTTGTCTTGACTGTCTATTGCTTCTCCAGGCAAACATTTTTGAAAGTGTTTCTAAGTTATAGCATTTAGGGTTAGGCTGGTATGAGGAGTACACTCTGACACAAGTCAGGTAATCCAGGACCTCAGGAACAGCACTTGGAGCTCAGCACTTACTCAACAGAAGGCATAAGCACAGTCCAATGCTATATCCAGTTGGAACTGGTCAGCTGAGCTCTTCAGGAAAGTAGACGTCTTGCTGCTCTTGTGTTCTTGTAGCTTAGTAGCAGGTGAGCCAGCTGACCAGTGGAGTCCACTTCTTAATCTTGGGGCATACATGGGAGCAGATCCAGCCTTTAGGGTTCTCCTCACATGTCACATCAGCCCCTAGGGTGACGTAATGACTTAAGGACTGACTCCATTTTAAATAGGCTGCAACTCTATTTTCTGCATGTTTGCAGAATAATCAACGTTTGCCTCTGACGCTGATGTTGCCTGTTCATATCTTTCCAAGAACTGTGAAAGTGTCAGTGCATTTAGGTATAGACATTAACAAAACAGCTTGCCTTTGGTTTGCCAGCAGTGCAACTGTACTGGGGCCTTCATTAAGTAGATCCTGTAGGAAAAGAGAGGCACTGGGTGGTGGTTGGCGGGGCCAGCGGAAATGCAGGTAGCGAAAATAGGCGGGAGGTGGAAAAAAAAAACAGCCAGAGGCATGCTTTATTACAAAATAAAGGTGATATGGAAAAAGTATCAGAAATAACAACAAAACGAAGTCTCAAACTCAGTGATAAACTATTAAGAGCAAAGATACAGATTGGGCACAGCAGAGGAAGAATAAGTTCTCAGAGCACTCTAGGTGATCGATGCAGCACGGCAGTCTTGAGGGAAATCAGCAGAATCCAAGCGAGGTAGCTGACCTAAAGGGAGGCAGCAAGGGGAGATGGCACAGGGACGTATGTGATGTATAACGAGGGACAGACTGTTCTTTCAGAATACAAGTCCTACTTGTATTTTGCAGCTGAACAATGTTTTGCTTCCATTGAAAAAGTACTTGCAGCTGTGCAACTGGCCATCTTGAAATAGCTCAAAATGTTGAGGTCTGGAGGTTCTCAAGAACTTCGCAGACCCTCAAGGGTAGAGAGGTTCTGAAAACTGAAGATGAAGGGATGCGTCCTTCCTACGTAAATACTAATGACCAAAGAGTATCCCTTCTGGAGTTCAAGTACCTCCACAAGGAGAAAGAAAGAGGTATTTTGTTATTTGCCACACTTATACACCACTTCTACTGAAGTAGGGAGGGGTGAAAAGTCTCTAAAAGCACCTTTTTCCTACCCACAGTAGTCCTTCAGGATAAGAGATATGGAAACTTCTGGTGGAATGATGGAGCGCTTTCATGGAGTCATTCACCACAAGGCTGATTTTGATGTCAGATGAGATTTGTGTGTCTAAGAAACTTGACACCAATGAGTGGAACATAAATGTGTGCACATTCTCTAGCATGCAAATAGGCAAACAAGAAGGGGATAAGTGTGTGCAATCAATTGTGAAACACAAGATAAATATCCTTGTGCCGTATATCATTTTTATTTACAGGTACAACCCTGAGTAGCAAGTATTACAGGTTCAGTGCATGCTTTGAGTATTTTGCATGCAGCACAAAAAAGACACATAAGACACGTCATTGGGTGAGTGGCTTGTTTATGAACCCACCCTGACCAAAGCCCAGGACCTTCTAAGGCCATGAGTATAGGGCTGAAATATATTGGTGATTTAGGGTCATAGGACCAATGCATCCTGATACCTCTACATACTATTTATTTTAACCATTCCCATCCACCCCACTAATAAAGGGGTACTTTGGAAGTGGATAAGAACGTTTTATCTTTAAAGTTACACCCCTATCTAACTATTGTCTGAAGAGCTCCCTGAAATATGATTGAGGCCACCCTAACCTTAAGGAGTCAGCATGGACCTGATGAGGAAACGTGCTACTATTAGAGTGGGTGGGGTTTTTTATCTTACAAGATAAGCTTCTATTGCTCCATGTGAGGCACATTTTGGGCCATCAGCATGAATGGAAGTTTGGGGCTTACTTAGCTGTCAAAGCTGCAACTCAGACTGTTAGAATAGCAGCCTTAATTATAATGAAGGGGTCCCCTGCATAAGGATGGCGTGTCAAGATCAGGGAAAAAGCATATTAGCAAGAAAATATGTCTTAAGCAAGAACTGATGCATATAAATGACGGGCATATGTGTACACTTCAATCTTAAATTATGAACTTAGTACCAACATGGACATGGACAAGAGCTAGTTTGTATTATATTGAAATGATCAAAAATATTTATTGTACAATTGATTCTTATAAAATGTATCCATATAATGGTTCAGAAATCGTTTTTTGCGATGGTTCAAACAGAGTTACATATTGCGAACATACAGTAGAGTACATTGATATCAACGTAGTCATTTGAGCTTGTTCTCCATTAAACCTGATATTATTTCTGCCTACAAACTGTTAATTCATAAATTGTAACCTAAAATTGATTAAAATGTGACAAAGCATATTCTGGCAGGCTTGAAGATGTATTTAATATGCTCGTTTCGGCGAAATGCCTACATCAGAAAGCCTTCACAAATATATCTACAAACAAAGGAATTAATGGGTAGTTTTCATGCTTCATATGCCCTTAAATAACTGATTCAAATGGAGAGTGAAAAATATTTGTAAACTATTTTGCAAAAGAACCCAGTTGATGTGCTTGCCACCAGAGTAACCACTACCAAAACCTTGTTTATATGACAAAATCATAATTTGTAAAAGAGAAGGAACAGATGGGCTCTTGGTGCCCAGAACAACCGTTCAATTATGACCCATGTACAGGCAAAGACATATAACTTAAATAAATAATTTATGAGTTGTAATCATGCTCACATATCGTGTGGAGGTAATGATGAACAATGTCATACCCTGCTGTAGATTTAAAGTGTATTGGGTATCCAGAGGAGTACCTTAGTATGAGCGTAAGGATTTTACTAACTTTAGGATTGGGATGACCCAATCGCTCTCGTAAGTAGACTGCAAGAGCAGGCAGAAAATGGAAGGGGGTATGTCCAAGGGCACGAAAATATAATATGCTGTGAGAAGTTCCACTTTCTATAACAAAGGAGTCAGATAACAAATAAAATAGACAAAATAGAAAATAATCTAATTATAGATGCTGGCAGCATGATGTACAGAACTGATGCGCTGAAGGCCCTTCATGGGACTATTTGCTGTACAAGAATCAACTACTTAATTTCTTATCGAAATACATTTATGTGCTCACTGGATGTATAACAGTAACAGTGAAAAAATGACAGCATGATGGACGCATCCTGCAACAAGAGGGAATTTTCTGTAAGGCCAAAGTGTAGAAAGGTGAAGAGTATCGATGTATAGCAAACAGAGTACTGGTATAGTCTACCTACTAGTAGTGTATAACGATAATTTAGCTTCTTAGATGCTGCTGGTAGCGTGAGACGTTTCCTACAGTAGGAAGGTAACTTGACTTCTCAATTGCTGCAAATAGTGTGAGAATTTTCCTACAAAATCGCAATTTAAATAAGAGGGAAGATTCCTAGCAGTGGTTTCTTACTTCGATCTATCCTATTAAAGATGATGTCAACCGCAGTGTGGGATATATTTATAACACCGCAATCTATGGTGGAGGGAAGCACAAAGGATATACACTATGTCTACGTGAATAGAGATACACTTACATGAAGGTGTCTACATGGCTTACCAGAGATATATATGTGTCTGGGCACACCAGGTAAGCAGATCCAGGAATACAATCTGTCATAAACGACTTCTTGTCTCTTCCCTACTGCTCAGCTGGAATGTGTGATGACCTCATAGAATGATTGGGTGCCTGTGTGTATGTGGAGCGTCAGGTGGTGAATGAAGGCTGAGCAGCAGGGAGGCTGCTCCTGGTGGGGCTACACTGTACCTTCTTATCTTCTACTTCTCATTTATCCTGGAACCAAGCCTCAATAAATACATCTTGTTTATACCCCTGGCCTATGCATCTTCCTTTTGCAACATTTTGGCAACGATCTTGAAGAACCTACGGATTGAGTAAGGAAGGCCCTGTACAAAGGAACTAAGGAAGAAAGACATTGAAACTTTGAAGAAATGCCCTGGACAGCACCACCAGTGTCCTTTACTATCTGGACAACCTACAGCTTGGGCGTTTGTCATTCAACTACTCTAGGAGCCTGCTGCCACCCTGCTGTCACCTGGAAGACTTCTGGGTTACTAACTATCTACAGTGTGGGCAGCCTGTCATTTTCAAGAGTGTGAGAATTAGCACCTGCTTTAGAGGAACCAGAAGTGTGGAAGAGGATCCTCAACTGTTGTTGTGTACTAGAAAATCTTACAGAGGAGATGAGTGTTAGAGAGAGGGCTTCAAGAGAACCAGTTTGCCAGCACAATTGCCAGCACTTTGTAGTCGGTGTTAGAGAGAGTGCTTCGAGCAGAACCAGTTTGCCAGCACATTTGCCCAGAGCCTTACGGCTCTCCATTTGCCAGCCCTGGTAACACAAAAAGGTAATTTTATTGTACGTTTGGTGCGCTTTGCCAGAGCCAATTGAAGTTGCATTGCTGCGGAGCCATTTAAACGTTTTGATTTTTGAACTGTGCGCGAGCCGCCCTTTCAAAAAATATTTCCTCACCTGCGCCACCACGCATGCCCTTACCTCCTTCACAGATCCCTGAAGTTCCATAAAGTCATCTCTCTGACGTTCTCTCATCTTCATACCTGCTCAGCTGCTCATGGACGCTCTGCAGTGCATAGGTGCCATGAGCCACCCGGCCCAACATCAAAAACGTGCACCTATTTTGTGGTTAGCCGTGGCTCATACTATCAGTTGGTGCAAGTCCTCAATATGCCAACCACGTTCCCCATGTTTGTTCTTGCGTGGTAACTGCACCAAAGATGCAGCTTCACCAGAGGTCTTGGTGACTGTCTTTCATTTTGCTTGGGATGTTCCCTTGCTTCACAGGTATATTGTATGGCAGTTCTTCACTGCGATGACGCGACGGCTTCATGCAGTCTCCACATGGTGCTACAGCCCTTCATCTCTAACCATGAAGGTGAACTCACTCCATTACCACTGGTTTCGGGTGAGATGTCGCTCACCAGGTCTCCTTCAGTATAGACTGTGGTTTAAAAACTACCCCATGCAGATTAGTTTTTATTCCTGTTACTGTATGTGCTTATGTATCCTAACAAAATTGTATGTACTCTTCCTTGTTGAAGTTTTGGGGGCACTCAGTGCCACAACTCAGTTTTTTTCTAGGGCGACCTTTACCCTCTAGTGCAACCTTTCATGGGGCGGTTGTGTGGGCTACTAATGCCCTATTAGGTTCCAAGAATAAGCACTCTCTGGTGTACCCTGGTATGGGGAGGTTGTACCCTGCCAAGGGGAGGTCAGTTTTTTTAAGGGTGACATATACCCTACAGTGTACCCTGCAATGGGGAGGTTCTGGAGCCGGTCAGTGCCCCTATTCAGTTTTCTAGGGTGACAGTCAGTTGAGTTGGCATTTTGTGCCCTTATTCTGTTTACTCTGTGGTGTACCCTGGTTTGGGGAGGTTGTACCCTGCCATGGGGAGGTCAGTTTTCTAGGGTGACATATATCCTATGGTACCCTGATATGGGGAGGTTGCATTTAGTGTACCCATTTTTGGGGAGGTTGTGGGAGCTGTAAGTGCTCCAACTCTGTGTTAAATGTAGGTTCATAAGTTGTGGGAGCAGGTAGCGCCCCAGTCAATTCTCAAGCATAGAGTGTACCCATTGTTGGGGAGGTTTTGGGAGTGGTTAGTGCTGCTCTGTTTCAGTTTTTGAGCTGTGAGTGCAGTTAGCGCCCCAGTCAATTTTTAAGCAGGGAGTGTACCCATTTTTTTGTGGGGGGGAGGTTGTGGGGGCGGTTAGTGCACTGTTTCTGTCCTAAATGTAGGTTGTGGTGGTGGTTAGCGCCCGGGAGGTTGTGGAGACGGGTGCACAGACATAATATCGAGTCCAAAATATCGTTTGGACATAATATCGTGTATTTAATATCGAGTGGACAAAATATCGACAGGACAGAATATCGACTACAAAAATATCGTTTTTAAGGTAAGTGAAGTAATATCGACTGTAAAAAATATAGATAGTTAAAATATCGAAGTATATAATATAGATAGTAAAATATATCGAATTTTTAATAATATATAATTTTTTATAGTGTATTTTTATGTTATCATAAGTGTGAACATTGTGTATTTATGTTATAAATAATTATATTTAACGAATTTTGTTTTAATAATTTTTGCGTAATTTTAATCTGTAGCGGGTTGTGGGTTTATAGGGGAATAGGGTGGGAAGTAATTTAATTATAATTAATTAAATATGTAAATTTATTTATTGATAGTAATTAGTAATTAATTGCTAATTATTTATATTTATTAATTAATTTAAATAAAATTGTTAATTAATTTAGAGTAATAGATTAATTGTTAATTATGTAAATGAAACAAATTTAATTCTGTAGCGGGTTGTGGGTTTATAGGGGAATAGGGTGGGAAGTAATTTATTTATAATTAATTAAATATGTACATTTATTTATTGATAGTAAATAGTAATTAGTTGTTAATTAATTTATATTTGTTAATTAATTATTTTAAAATTGTTAATTAATTTATATTAATTGATTAATTGGTAATTATGTAGATGTAACTAATTTAATTTATGTAGCGGGTAGTGGGTTTATAGGGGCATAGGGTGGAAATAAAATTATTAATTATTAATTAAATAATAAAACAAATTACAATTTATTTATTTGGAAATAATTGTTACATTTGTTTAAGTTATAAAAAATGTATTTGTTAATGTTTAATTAATTAGTATTAATAGGTGAATAATTTAATTAATTATTGTTATTTTTTTAAAAAATTAATTATTAATAGATATTTTTTTGTAGATTTTTGAATAATATATGAATTATTTACTTTCCCTAATGTTGTATTCTCTGGAGTGGGAATAGTAATTTTAACCCCTACGCTTTCAAATGCTTTCCCTGCTGTTGCACTCTTTGGAGTGGGAATAGTCATTTTTACCCCTACGCTATCCAACGCTTTCCCTACTGTTGCACCCACTGGAGTGGGAATAGTAATTTTAACACCTACGCTATCCAACGCTTTCCCTACTGTTGCACCCACTGGAGTGGGAATAGTAATTTTTACCCCTACGCTATCCAACGCTTTCCCTACTGTTGCACCCACTGGAGTGGGAATAGTAATTTTAACCCCTACGCTATCCAACACTTTCCCTACTGTTGCACCCACTGGAGTGGGAATAGTAATTTTTACCCCTACGCTATCCAATGCTTTCGCTACTGTTGCACCCACTGGAGTGGGAATAGTAATTTTAACCCCTACGCTATCCAACGCTTTCCCTACTGTTGCACCCACTGGAGTGGGAATAGTAATTTTAACCCCTACGCTATCCAACACTTTCCCTACTGTTGCACCCACTGGAGTGGGAATAGTAATTTTAACCCCTACGCTATCCAACGCTTTCCCTACTGTTGCACCCACTGGAGTGGGAATAGTAATTTTAACCCCTACACTATGAAACTCTTTCCCTACTATAGCACCCACTGGAGTGGGAATAGTAATTTTAACCCCTACGCTATCCAACACTTTCCCTACTGTTGCACCCACTGGAGTGGGAATAGTAATTTAAACCCCTACGCTATCCAACGCTTTCCCTACTGTTGCACCCACTGGAGTGGGAATAGTAATTTTAACCCCTACGCTATCCAACACTTTCCCTACTGTTGCACCCACTGGTGTGAGAATAGTAATTTTAACCCCTACGCTATCCAACGCTTTCCCTACTGTTGCACTCTTTGGAGTGGGAATAGTAATTTTAACCCCTACGCTATCCAACGCTTTCCCTACTGTTGCACCCACTGGAGTGGGAATAGTAATTTTTATTCTTTTGTTATTGTACGTTAATAATATTGGCTATTATTTAATTATATTTTGTTACTATATATATATATGTTTTAAGAAATATGATTAAATATTTTTTAATTTTTTACTTTCATTAATTATTTAATTATCATTAGTTACTTTAAGTATTCTTAAGTATATTTTAGTACTTAGTTTTTAATATTAATTTAATTTTAAAGTGTTTTTATTAAAGTCGATATTTTTTAAAACTATATTTTTGTAAACGATATTTTAAACTCAATATTTTTGTACTTACCTGTTTGTAGATAGAAACTCGATATTTTGTCAGTCGATATTTTTTACACGATATTCTTGCAGGTCGATATTTTGGCATTCGATATTATTTCAGTGATCCGTGGAGACGGTGTGTGTCCCAAAGTCATGCCCTCGCAATTTTGTTCTTCCCCAAGGGAGGGGGATGGGGCGTGGTGTTCATTCTCCTCAATGCACTCAGAAGTGTTTCTTTTCAAGCTAATGTTATTCCTGTTGTATTTTACCTTATGATTCCTGTACATTTCATGCATGGTTCTTTAGTGTGTTTCTTCTCATGCATGTACATTTTGTAATTTTTCTGTTTTCCTTTTCTGATGTAACGTTTATAATGACATTTCCACTATTGCACTCCTTTGCTGTTTTAGTTCCCTAAGGATGGGGGATGTGTCATGAACTATTTATTGTCTCTTCCCTACTGCTCAGCTTGAATGTGTGATTACTTCATAGAGTGCCTGGGTGCCTGCGTGTGTATGTCAATTGGTGAATGCAGGCGGAGCAGCAGGGAGGCTGCTCCTGGTGGGGCTACGCTTTACTTTCTTATCTTCTACTACTCATCTATCCTGGAACCAAGCCTCAAACACTACATCTTTTTAACACAACTGGCCTGTGTATCTTCCATTTAAGAAACAATCGAACAGAGTCTTGGTAAAGAAAACAAAAGAAGTTGCCATGAGATAAGGCTGAACAAGATAGAAAAAAGCTAGCCGAGGACCAAACACTAATCGGGAAAGTTTAAACACTTACTTTCTTATTGCTTCATAACTAAAAGATGCTCATAAGGAGTGGGTGCCTTGAGCTGCTACAGATCCGTATATCAAGGAAATAGCAACGAGCTGCATGGTGGGAAATGAGTACAACTGTTACAACCGCCTAAACATGTAATTTATGAATGCTCCAGTCACCAAAACCTGACTTACCTTTAAAAAGCTGTGATAGCCTAGTCGTGAATGCCAATGAGCTGGATGTATTGTCGTGCTTACACATAGTGCGGCCTCAGGGGTACATTAAAATAATGTGGCTCGGGTCGCGACCCCGAAAAAAGTCAGAAGAAGAGAGAAAGGTCAAATAATGTCATGGGTAATCTCTGTGCGATCTTGAAATGGGCGCTACTTAACGACAAAATGTTAAGAGAGCCTATCAAGGACATTGAAGAACGAAGGAAGAGATAATAGATATCATGAGACAGGTAAAAACCAGCTCTCCCTTAGATCCTTGCCCCCCTAAAATTCTTTCTCCAATAAGTGACTTGGCTAGTGAAACTATCACTCCTATCTGTAACGCCATGTTCCATTCTGGCATCTTCCCAGACAAGTTAAAAAATACACTACTGAAACCCCTCCTCAAAAAGAGCGGATTAGAGAAAACAATCCTTAAAAATTACAGACCCATTGCTAGCCTGCCTTTTCTGGCCAAAATTGTGGAAAGAGCTATGAACAGCCAATTGGCTGAGTATATTGAACAGAACAATCTCCTGGATGAATCCCAGTTTGGATTTCGCAAACTTCATGGGACCGAAACCGCTCTCATAAAGGCAGCCGATGATATCAGAACTATCAGAGACCAAGGAGGAACAGCGATATTGGTCCTACTGGATCTCTCGGCAGCCTTCGACACGGTCAATCATACGGTTCTGATTGACCGTGTCGAAGAGATGGGTATCTGCTCACTGGCCAAAGAGCTTTTAGCCTCTTTCCTGTCGAACAGGACGCAGGCAGTGACTTTGGGTGTATTCCAATCCACCGAGCTCGCCCTCCCATGTGGCGTCCCGCAGGGCTCATCCCTAAGTCCGACACTTTTTAACATCTATGTGTCGGACTTAGCTAGGGTAATTAAGAACTACCGGATGAGCCTTACATCTTACGCCGACGACACCCAACTGGTGATCGCGATCAAGAATGACGGTGAAGAAGTATCTGCCAGCTTCCAGGAAGGTATGATAGCTATTAAGGATTGGATGGCCGAGAACTGCTTGCGCCTCAATTCAGATAAAACGGAGGTAATGATCTTCGGAAAATTATCCCCACACTGGTCCAACAAATGGTGGCCAACTTCGCTTGGAGCCCCCCCAGAACCGGTACACAAAGTTAGGAATCTGGGAATTGTCTTTGACGACAACCTCAGTTTCGCTAACCATGCCAACCAGGTAGCGTCCTCTGCTTTCTACAAGCTTAGGATTATCAGAAAAATCCTGCCATTTCTACCCGAAAGTACAAGGAAAACGGTGGTGACTTCCTTAGTGCTTTCGTCCATTGACTATTGTAACGGACTCTTTCTAAATGCGCAGGTAAAGGTGGTGGCCAAACTGCAGCTGATTCAAAATGCTGCGGCGAGGCTGCTAGCAGGCATCCCCAGATTTCACTCTACCAAACAGGCAATAAGAAACTTCCACTGGTTAACGGTGAGGAATCGCATCAGATTCAAGACCTTGTGCCTCACCTATAAAGCCCTCAAGGGTCAGGGCCCAGCGTTTCTTAAACAGAAACTATGTCACTATCTCCCAAAAAGATCTCTTCGATCGGAACAGAGACTCCTTCTGGTTGTGCCACGAACTAGGACTGTTAAATGGGGCGATCGATGCTTCATCAACTCTGCAGCCAAACTCTGGAACACGCTTCCAATGGAACTAAAATCGGCTCCATCGTTAATTCAATTCAGAAAACTCGTAAAAACATGGCTATTTGACCAATAACCGTCCAGGACAGCTTTTCTCATAGTAGACACCATGATTAACATGAGATCGCTAGCTTAAGTCGCAGCGCCGAGACACCCACGGGTATATGTGCGCTTTAGAAATGTTTAAAATAAATAAATAAATAAATAATGAGTCTAGAATAAGGGGAGAATATTTATGTTTAAGAATTGGGTGAATGATTAAATCCATGGAACAATGTATGTGTATAGGTAGATTCAGGGTTGTAAATGATTGAATCCAAAAAAGTAGCGGACACAGTTTTATCTAAAATAGATAGCTTGGCTACACAAGGAAAGCAGTAGCAGCCTTACCCAGATCTCAGACAAAAATCAACAAATATATTAACAAACATACACATCATTAAATAAGGAAGAAAGCCTTCCGCCTTAATATTCCTACATCCTTAATTCAGACCACACTGCTGTAGTCACTCTACCAGGAGTGTGAGACAGTATAATACCTACTAAGTTGTAAAGAGTAGATTTCATCAGGAAAGCTCATGAAGATTTGACATCTGCTCATGCTGAGGTTAGTGCCACTGTAGCAATGCTACAGAACGGCTGTTGGTGGACTTGTTTATATAAAAAGACTAAAGGCTATGTCGGGAAGTGTGCGATTTTTCAGCAGGTCAAACTATCTGCTATTAAGAGACTCCTGTCAACTCCCCTCATAGTCCCCAATATCCTGTTCAGGATAATTTATTTGGACCACATCGGCCCAATAAATTCTGTCAACTGATATACATTTATATTGGTAGCCATTGATTCATGTTCCTGATTCCTATGAGTTTGGCCAAAGAGAAATGCAAGTGCTTCAACAGTTGTAAAGGATTTGCAGTCTCTGGTATCTTTGGGCACAATTCATTCATTTAACTTGGATAATGGTCCTGCATTCACCTTCAAGGCTTACAGGAAAATTATGTCTGTACTAGGAGTTTGTCTGCAATTCTGCAACTTTGTCTAGAGCGGAATCCTACGGGTTGGTTGAGCATTCTAATGGCATGATTAAAGACTTGACTGCTATGGTACAAAGTTTAGGTCTTAGTTGGTACCATTATTTTTATGAAGTCTGGAGATCATTAAATAACTTTCCTAGACAGGTATTGCGGGGACGCACTCCATACAAGATTCTCCTCACAGTTCCTATGTATGTGCCTGGCCAAGACAATCTTGGGAAGGCAGAAGATGAATAAAATCTTGCTCTAGGAAAAGGTTTTAACGCTTACAGAGTATCCAAGAGGTCAGGCATAAGCTGTCCAATGTGAACAATTCTAAAACCACCATCAGTGAAGAGAAGGTTGAAACCATTGCTGAGGGGTGGATCCCTAAAGTGAGGGATCTTTTTGTGTAATGATCCACAAGGAAGATTTTTAACCATATTACATACTACCCATTACAGTCCTTGGGGTGCAAGGCAAAATATCGAAATATCCATTAATGAGAGCAGTAATATCATTAGCTTGAGTTTCAGCTGGGGATATTTTAGTGTACTGCACCTCCAACTCAACACAGAGCAATGAATTCCACCTACAAATCTAATACTGTCATTACTACAGTTGCCAATGTTTCAAACAACTCCATAGTCAATTAAGAAGTACCACCTGAGCCCACATTGATTTAACTAATGCCTTTTCAAGAAACAACTGAATATGAGAATGAATTTGCATTTGACTTTAATTTTTCACCAAACTCCAAAGCCACTTTATACCATAGATTGCTTTGCTCCTATCATTGGTTCCTTGAGAGGTACTTGGTTCCACTTTGGTCCTATGTCTTGACTAGTCTAAGAGTGTTTTACTCATCATATGGCTCTCAACAATAATTGCTGTTCTAATACTACAAAATGGACAATACATGCCAGAAAGATTAATTGCACAACCTGTAGTTTGCGAACTGCAGCCGCATCTTTTATCTCACAGAGATCGAAGAAATCTCTACTCTGTAAACATCAAAGCTTACCCTGTGCCCGAGGGTATAGCTAGGGAAACATTCCAGATCAAATTATGGGACCTACTGAGACATTGCAAATACCTTATGTTTTAAAAGTTTTAATGGATTATATTGTTATTCATAGTTATATTTGAGATAACTGGATACAAGGAAAATAAAATGAATGATGTCTGATTTAAAGGCGTGTGCTACTTTAAACAATGAAGATCATCAATTGAATTCAGTGCACTGAAATAAATAAATTGATATCATCATTATGCACACTATTACATACATAGAACTAGCTATCCTAGAGAGACACACAATGGGAGCTTTGTGAAGATCCACCTCCTAATAGACACCCACATTTATTGAAGAAGTTTCCTTACTTTCGGAGTGACAACAGATCAAATACTCCAGATTTCTATTTTTCACAAAGTTCAACATGACTTCAGAAGGATCTGAGTGCAACCAGCACGCTGATTTATTTAGATAGATTCAGTCAGAACCTGGCCATACAGGGCTATGGGTATTGGAAAGAAAATATTGATGAGAGTGCTCTGCCTCCCTGAAGAGGTCATAAAGAGAAACCACAACTACCACTTGGAGAACTCAGCTGGAAAACTACCCTTTCCAGGTGCCTAGGGATATGGAATGTTGGAGATGGCCTGTGCTATTTCCTCCTTGCTGATTTATCCCTGAATCAGTTCCCTGTCTGTCAAGTTGAGGCTGGGCATGTGTACTGTGGCAAGAAGGTATCTGGCTGAGTAGGGTCTGGATCCACCTCTGGAGTGGAGTGGTCCCAATAGTAATTAGCAAATGTGATCACAATATCCTGTGAAGGCTAAAAATGTGGACAGACTATATTTTAATTTCAGGTATAGCCATCCCCACTTTTCTTTGTTGTAATTACACTGCCAGCATTCTCCCCTTGTTCATTGTGGAGACTCTTAAACTTTTACAGTGCATGTTCCTCCTTAAAAGTGAACAGTGTATTGAGATCCATGCACGCTTTCCCTAGTTGGTGATGCATGGAACAGAGGGGCAGGCCATCTCCAAGGCACTATGTTCTGACTTCTGTTTGTTACTTATGGTGGCATCCCTCATCAACTGAACTCTAATGGTCACCTTAGCCACCACCCATAGCATTTGTGCCAAGGCCTCCAACCCTTTGTTGTGCCCCAAATATGTAGTGATATGAGATTTAAGCTGCTCTTTGCCTTGGGGCCATTTGCAATGGGAGAGGTTGAGGGGCCAGTGTTTGCAGATTTGCGTTGCAAGCTCCAGATCATCAGAGAAGTGGGTTGATGAGTGATCTAATACTGCACCCTTGAGTATGAGAGTATTGTTCATCATGGTTAATATTGAATGGGAGGTGAGGAAGTAACGCAGTCATGATTAGTTCAGTGCCCTGCAGAGATATAGATGAACTCCAAATCTGTAGGGTGGAGTAGCTGACAAGCATCGAGAAGGCAACTTTAAGAGCTACAGTAATCATAAAACACTAAGCAGCAAACAGTAAAGCATGGGCCGACAGGTGATACTCATGCCTGCCTTGGAAATACAGAGAGACAACAGCAACTGGAACATCAGTCCATCACTGGTCCTGTCTTTGTCCCTGCTGCTCTGCAATTGTGTTGACCTGTCCTGTTGTTATCTGCCTCCTCGATGGTGTGGGCCCTGAGTTCCAGGGATAGGTATGTTCATGGCTTATGCAGCTTAGTCAAGACACGTGACGTGACCATGTTCTGGTCATGTAGGCCTTCGTGAAAAGACCGCAAGTCCTCCAGGTCATGAAAGTCCACAGATGTGCCATCCATCGTGATCTACATGTGCGCCGGTTTGAAGAGACCATACTTAATGTCCCATTCACAAAATTTGGGTCTGACAGAAAGGCAGGCCTTTCGCTTATCATTCATCTCCCTGGAGAAGTCTGTATGAAAATGAATTTTCTGGTTATCATATTCATACGGTCTATGGGTCCGAGCTGCTGCGATGATTTGTCGTGCCTGCTCCTGGCAGAGAAAACAAGCTATATTATGTTGCACTCTGTCTGAAGCTGTCGATCTTAGAGATCGAATTCTGTGGGGCCTCTGAATCTCCAATGGGGGAGAAGGTAATCCCATCAGGTTGGCAATGAGATGACGTAGGAAGTCATGGACATCAGCCGATGCCAAAGAAGCGGACATTGTCCCTGTGGCCCCTTTCTTGAAAGTTGATGATCTTGTTGCACAGTTGTCAGATTTCAGAGTCTCTATCCGGCATATGGTTAAGCCTTGCTTCCTCTGCTGTTAGAAGTTGCTCCAACCCCTCTACCTTCTCATGGTAGCCGGCAGTATCTGCCCTAATGGATTTTGTCTCTACTGCTAGGTCTGTGATTTTTACATACATGACCTTCAGTCTGTGCCTCTGTGCTGTAATTTCCCTGCGGATCAGGTTCATCGTGGGTTTTGGAGGGGCTTGTGAGGGGGAATAGGTGTTTTTTCCTTGTGAGACTATCTCCATGAAGAAGAAGTGCCAGGACCTCTTCCTGGAGGCCATTGCAGACTGTATGGTGGACTGGCGGATGTGCAGGCCCTCTGCAGGTGTGAATAGGGTCCTAAAAACTGACATAGTGCCCCACGCTCAAGGAGTAGGCAGTTTAGTTTAGTGCTAGATAGTATAAGTGGAGGCTTGGTGAACCCCAATGTGGTGGTCTTTGCCTGTGTCGGTGGGAGATCCCCTTATTCACTTCTTTGGACCCCAGAGGTATGCACAGGGGAGGAGGAGCGGAGACCAAAGAAGTTTAAGGAGAGGAGAGGATCATCCCCTCACAGGTCCAAGACGTAGTCTCTGACAAAGTGAGCCCTGCACTAGCGCATTTAACCTCTCAACTGACCAGCTGCATAAGGCAGGCTATGACTTGAAGCAGGTCACCCATGTGGGGAGAGAGGGGAAGTCAAGTGAACTTTGGTGCAGCTCAAAGTGTCCTACACTGTGAGTCTCCTTAGGCGGGTGGAACTTTGTATACAGGAAGTGTCAGCGGGTGGAATAGTTGTCACTGAGAGCCCTGCCCATTAGGGCTGATTGGCCTACATCAGGGCATGAGTCCCATGAAGAGGGTGGTGGGGGAATGGGTCCTCAAGCCTCGGAGCACCCCAGCCTGCTGCTGACTGACTTACATGTTCTCCCGGGTCCCAAGCCATCTCTTTCTGTGCATGCTGACATTGTGTTGCGAGCCTCCGCTCCAGGCCATGTCAAATGGAGAAAGGACACAGAAAGGCCGCCAGGGACTCAGGTGGTTCCTGTATGCTTCTCTATTCTGGTATCAGTTAAAGGGATGGGCCTCAAGAAGGGAGTGTCCCAGTCCAACCTGGTTGTGTTTGGCTGTCCTCCGGGCCCCACGCTGCCCCACTCTGCATAGGCCACACAAGCCAGTGTCACGCTCCAGGTGCTCACTTCGGGTCACACCAGTGAGGAAAGGATAAGAAAGGCTAACAGGAAGGACGCTGATTGTTCCAGGAGACCTCTCTACCCCCTCATTGGCTGAAGGAGGCCTCCCAACTTCGTGGAGCATCCAAGTCAGGTGGCCATCTTGTTCGGCAGACAGGCCTCACCCTCTCAGCTGAGAATTAAAAGCAGAACTTCAATTTACCACAGAGACTATATCAAAGAACTAAAGGTTTATTTTACGGACTAATTATATTTTTTGCTTTCTCTTTTCAAAGCTGCATAATTCTTTATTGCCATATTCAGTATCATGCGTGATCTGTTTAATTGGCAACATGCATCCCCTCCAACATAAATGCTTTTATGATAATGCATATGTTATATTTTTTTATATTCTATTGCCTAAAACATGCAAGGCTTGATAAAACAAATTGATTCACAGCTCCCTGCATTTATTTCTGCTCTTTTATTTAATCATGCTTTTATGAAATCACATTATCTTTGTTAAATTTTAAGCTTCATATGTATATTACACATCGTATGAGATTAGGTGAAGTATAGAATTTCCTATCTCAATGTTCTGAGAGCATGGATTTACTTATAATTTAGAGCAATCCCCTTATATCTCTCCATCCATATAACATCACAGTTCAGATATACAAGCTGGGGATGAGGTAAATACACATGCCCATCTCCATTTTAAGTAGGTCACTATCCCATTTTCTGCAATTAGGCAGAATCATCAACAACTCTGTCTTTAAAGCAGGTGTCATCTGTCTTTATCTTTCTGAGAACTGTGAAAGTTGCAAGTTATTTAGATATAGACATCAACAAAGCACATGCTGCAACATCAGCCTGGAAACTCATTCGTTATATCAAACATTACTTAGGTGATGTTTGAAATTTCATCTTAGCTAAGATACAATATAAAAGGACTGCCACTTGACCACCTGTCAGAAGAGATCATCCGCCCCAGATTATCGTGAGAAAGATACTGCAAGATAAGCAACAATCATGCCTGACAGAGATTCTACTGTATCACACTTTCTACTGAAAGCTTATATCCAGCTTGAGCCTGGGAATAACTGTTGCTGATGTTGAACGCATGTTTGCCTTTTGCAGGGAACACGGCCTCCTTGAATCCTGATAATTATAGCATTTTGTTGTAAATAAGGTATGCAGTGTGCTTATCCTCTATAAGAAAATCTAGATGCATATGATTCTATTCTCTATGCCCTCCGAGCATAGGATATGGAAGTAGGTTTTAGGGTATTAGGTTGTTAGATGACATTTCAACCATGTTAGAAATGTTCATATTATTCTTGTTGTTTCTCAACATGCTGTTCTAATTGTATATTGTGTGGTTATTTTAGATGTGCTGAACAAAAGGGTAAACCTGTTAAAATAAATGTGCTTTCTAGTTAAAGTATCTGTTTCCTAGCATATCTTGAAAGTGTGTCTTTGAAAGTAACAAAAATGGTTTGTTTCTGACTACCATGGTGTCCCTGGATCATTGTTTGGGGACTGTTAGTAACCCAAACGTATTGATGCCACTTCAACTATGTTTTGGGTGGAGCTCTGCAGGGCTACACAATCCTGTCTTTCACATTCAAGCATTGGTAATTTAACTAAGTTCACTTGTGTCACCTGTGGTTGAGAAAGCAGACCTTGTAGAGCTTAGACTCAGTTTATGCAACAACAGCAGGTGCAGTCCTTCTTCTGTATTTGAAAGGCCAAGCGGTGTCCTGAAGAGGGTATTGGGATGCAACATTTATGCCCACTGCCAACCCTTGTAGGAAATTCCTGGCCACTCCCTAACTAATGGGGTAAAGTTTTCCATGACTGGCTGTACCCACATTCAATGTGACTAGTGTATATGATGGCTCCCAATGTATTCCATCAATGATAGTTAAGAAGTGTGTGGTGTCTTTCAAGTATGGTGGGAGAGAGCCCTTCCTCGGACCGCCCGCGAGCTTGCTCAACAAGATTCCATGACCGGAGCTGTGGTTTGGTGTTAAATTGAAGGAATCGAGCCGTTCCCCCAAGTGGAGTACCTGCCGTTTTTTCGAGAGCAATCACGCAAGTATATATCGTACGAGGTATACAAGAAACCAATGAAACGGCAAGGCTAATACCGAAATAGTGAAACAGCCTATGCAAAGGACTGCCAAAAGGAATGAACGGATTACACTGGTGTGGATCTGTCCAAGTACGACTAGGCGTCCCAAGACACGCTGTATTGCACTATAACCACTGGGGTTTGGGAGCCGGTAAAGTAACAGGAGGGAACGTCCCCTATACCGGCCGAAAAGTTGTTGCGAATTGTGCAGTGTGCAAAATTCATGGCAGCGTTAGATGTGAAAAGAAAAGCAACGGCTGACAAACTTTTTTTCATGCAAGGTGGGACTATAGCTACCCCAAACACCTCGACATCCAATATTAATGAGGAAATGAAATTACAGACGCTACTAGCACAACTTGAAAAGCTGCACAGGAAAAAGTTCTCAAAGTGGTGGGAGGCTGAGTCCCTGCAAAGATACATTGAGGTGTGCAGGGTGCCTCGCGGATTAAGACTTTTTACGGTCCTAACCTTTGAAGATCCCGACCCTGAGATGCTGGAGGAATGGAACAATAATTGTTCTACATGCTCAACTACAATGATGCGGATCCCGGTCAAGTTTGCCCTGAAAGATAGAAGTAAACTACTGGCACAAATTGAAACGATAATGGAGGAAATAAAAACACTGATGACAAAAGAGGCGCTGGAAGAGTTCCTGAAACGTCTTGATATCAAGATCTGGAAGTTAGAAGAAGAGATCACTTTAAAAAAACTGCGAATATTCCTTCGAGACTACAAAGATTACCAATTGGGTCGCACTCTTACTTTCCAAAGAAAGTATGATCATCTTTTTCAAAAGGCATTGACCACAAAGCCCAGTACATCAGGAAATATTTCACAAGCAGAGGTGACCGAAAGTGATATCTCGGATGGCAGCATTCCTGATGTATCAGTGGTGGGATTAAACCAACCTGTGAATGAAGAACTTCAGAAGAAGAAGAATTTTTTATTACAATTCCAGGTGCTAAATCAGGGACGGACAGAATCCCAATCAGATCAGGGAAATCAGAGAGGGCAAGTACGAGGAGGTCGAGGAAATATGAGAGGAACAAACAAGCAAAACTCAGGAAGCAGAAACAAGACCAGAAATGCAGCTACAACACCCGTGGGAGTTCTGACAAGGGGCAGCAAAGCACGAGTATGACGGTAATCAACCTCTCTCAAAGATTACTTTTACCATCTGAAACTGAAGTATTGGCATTAGGCTTATCCTTCTGCCCCTCCATAAATCTGAACTATACTCAGACCAGAATTGACTTATTTTACTTTGCTAGAAAATTAAAACTTAAGAAGTGGTTTGAATTGCCTCCCATGAGTAATGTATTGAGGAGTGAAGGTACAGCTAACAGCAATTTGAATTTAAATGATGTTGATCTAATGGAAATCCTGTCATCAGGGGAGGTGGTGGGTGAAGAAATGCTGGACAACTGTGAAATGAATGTAGGTGTAAATCCAGGAAGTGGATTTAAGCCCAAATCCAAATTCTTACCCAACATTATCTGTGAGGCTGTTGAGGTATTTGAGAAAGGTGTCCTAAGTGACATTAAAAAGCTTAGAACTAAGAAAATTGTCAATGCTAAGAAAACCCTGTCAATGTCACAAATACAGGCCATTGAGGATTTGAGAAATGATTCCCAAATAGTGATACGCCACTCCGACAAGGGGGGAAAGTGGTGGTCTTAGACAAAGACAAATATCTGGCAGAAGGGATGAGGCAATTGGGAGATAACACATACTACCAGGTTACGAACTTTGGGGAGGTTAGAAAATCAAATGCTACCTTTTATAATCTCCTGATGGAATACCGTGACAAAGGTTTGTTGGAATGGGAGTAATACAACTACCTCAAAAGTGAACATCCAAGGGTACCCATCCTATACTTATTACCTAAGCTTCACAAAAATGCAGCCGACCCACCAGGAAGACCCATAGTGTCATCAATGGGCTCCCTGTTAGAAAACACCTCACGCCTGATAGATCATTATTTAAGACCTTTTGTGATCTCTCTCCCAGCATACTTGAAAGACACCACACACTTCTTAACTATCATTGATGGAATACATTGGGACCCCTCATATACACTAGTCACATTGGAAGTGGGTAGTTTATATACCAGTATACGTCACAACCTGGGGATCCAGGCCGTTGAACACTATTTAAAATCTCGCTCCATCTCATTAACACTCCATTAAAAAATGCTGGTAGAATTAATACATTTCTGCCTAACTAATCATTTTTTTATTTTTGATGAGACGGTGTACCGACAGTCACAGGGCACGGCGATGGGCACCTGCTTCGCCCCTAGTTACGCCAACCTCTTCATGGGGTGGTGGGAAGAGCAGGTGTCCACGTCCATGTCCGAATTTAACACCAGGGTTGTCCTGTGGCTTGGGTACATCGACTATATTTTTATGATTTGGAATGGAAATATGGAGTCAGCAGAGAGCTTTGTGAACCAACTAAATAGAAATTCTTATAATATTGTTTTTTTCTGAAAACATCCATAAAACAGACATAGAATTTCTAGATGTCTGTATTAAAATCCAAGAACAAAAGGTAACTACAAGTTTATTCAGAAAACAGACAGCGGGCAATAGCATTTTGAGTGCACGGAGTGCCCATCCCCGGAATTTAGTTTACAGGATTCCTTATGGGGAACTATTACGGGCGAAGAGAAACTGTAGCACTACAAATGCATATGAGAAAGAAAAACAAGTGATGTGTAGCCGCTTTAAAAAGCGGGGGTATAAATAGTCCACAATCAAGAAAGCATGCATAAGAGCAGATGCGACTGTTAGAAATGAATTACTGAATCCAAACCAAAAAGTGATGGATGAAGAAAAGGTTAGATTTATAACAACCTTTTCAGGCCAAACAAGCAACATTAGAGCCATTTTCAAGAAACATTGGCACGTTCTTCTAATGGATCAGCATCTGAAACCCCACCTAACTGCCAATCCTCAGATCACAATTAGAAGAGGTAAATCTCTAAAAGATGATCTGAGTAGAAATTCTGTGACATGCTAAATAGTGAGCAAAGGAACTGCAGGCTTTAAATGCTGTAGAAGCTGCAAAGCCTGCAAGAAAAGTGTGGACTGTGAATTCTTGACAATGCCTAATTCTGGAAGAGAGTTTGTTATCCGAAAACCCCTGACTTGTAACACGATGTATTGCGTTTACGTACTCATTTGTCCGTGTGACAAGTGGTAGCCCGTCATTTCTATGACTGTCATTTTCAGAACGAAAACTTATTGAGAATGGCAGTCATTGATATGGTTGATCTGAGGATCAGGGGTGGTAACAGGAAACTTGCATTGCGCAAGCTTGAATTGAGGTACATAATTGACTTTGAATGTATGAACTTGAAAGGCCTTAATTCAAATGAGGAATTAGCTGTACATATTGCTGAATGAAGATGATAAATTGTAATGATATTTATTGAATGTTGCTTTTCCGTCTTTTAATATCATGTTTTTTAAATTTTATGCAATTTTAGGTAACAGTGGACAATTATGACCTCCAAAATGCTATGATGAAAATACATGAAATATTCCTAACCTCAAATATGCCAAGATTTGCAACATGGACAGTATAGATTCACTAACAATGACTTGCCCACTTTTTTGTGACAATTTTTGATTACTTTTAATGCCAATTCTATGGAAACCCAGAATAAATGCGAAGTTCTATTCTTGATTTAGTTTGCCCACTTGGGCATAATTTCGAAGAACAACTAATGATAACGAACTGATGATTGTACACATTGAGTACAATTAATTTGAACTTTATTGCACAAACAAATCATGATGTGTAAAATTCCATGCTTGAGTCGGACTGCCCACTTGGGCGTGACGAGAAGTAATTGTCATAGATAACGGACTGTGCAATGCGCACAATGAGTACAAATGCTTTGAACTTTATTGCACAAACAAATTGCGATGCGCTATGTATTGGGGTATTATTTATATCAAACTACGCAAGGGATGTTGAAAGTTTACGCTGTTTTAACTAACCTACGTTCTAAAAATAATGATGCCAAAGGCTATAGAATCCATACATATATGTTCAAATGAGATATAATTGGTAATATTTTATTGGAATATAATTATTGCTTTACAAATTTATGCGAATAGTCAAATGGGCAAAGAAATGTAGTAATTAGATACTGCCCTAATGTGTAAAAAATCATTACAAAATGGCGGCCAAGCTTTCTTCACTGTTATCTCACTTATGTGGTGGTAGTCCTACCTATATGAGGGATGTGGGATAGAAAATGGGTGTACACATCAGTAACGGCTGAAACGTAAACGTAAGGTGAAATGCGTTGTTTCCTGCCAAATAAATTTTGCACACAAGAACAACTCCAGGTGTCCGAGAACGTGTGTTCTCATGAACTAAGTCTCTTGTTGGATATATGGGCAACCGGTAGCCCTTCCTAGGACCGCCCGCGAGCTGGCTCATCAAGATTCCATGACCGAAGCTGTGGTTTGATAAATATATATATATATATATATATATTTTTTTTTTATGTTGGCTCCGATTTAACCTAAAAGCAAATTTATTGGTGAGACATACACATCTTGTCCTAATAAATTTTGTGACATCAGAGGAGAGAATGCTATCTCTTCAATCTGATAGTTTATAAATGCATTGTCACTAAGTTGGTAGTAGAAAGACACAGCTCAATTATCTATACGACATCACATGTCAAAGGTGGAAGAAAAAAATGTAAGTTGCTTAATTAAATGTTGGTTGCTTTTTTCGCAATGCATTTTAGATCTAATTTCACTAAGACTGATAATTCAAACTCCAACAACAGAATATAAAAAATATTTTATATCATGAAAACAAGTTAGAGTAACCTGCTTTTATTTCATATAACAAACATTAATCTTTATACATTTCTTTTACGTTTATTAATGGTGTTCTTTTTTCTAGATGGAAATCAATGTGATTCAAATCCGTGCTTCAATAGCGGTGTGTGCAAAGATGACATCAGTGCTTATAATTGTTGGTGCCAGCTTGGATATGAAGGAAAGAACTGTGAATTAGGTAAATATAATTGTAACGGAAATGTTTGACTTTATTATACACTAAATAGAATGTCTAAGGTAATGGCTGTGTACAAGCAATTGTGAGACATCCACTCGAAACCTAATAAGTTGTTGTGGGAATACACAAAACAGATACTGTCATGAAATTACTGTCATTTTTACATTGAGCCGACCAGCGCATGTGTGCTCTGCGAGCCATGCTGAATTGGAGTATGGACTTGAAGTCCTGCCCATTCCCCGCCCATATTTGTCATTGGCTTGTGTCATTATCCTTCATAAATATTGGCTTCTGATTCGTTAATGGGCTTGTTATTCCTGCCTTTGTACCACCTTGTCTTCATTTGTAACCTCCCATTAGGATCTCACCTTTACTTTGGTTGTAACACAGTACGTCTTCTTTAGTCTGTAAGCACTCTTTTCTTTAATGGTTTCTCCTACTGCAGGCACTGCATGCTTTCCTGCAACATTCAGCGTGCCATGCACCATGGAGGGTGACCTTTGACCCTGTCACCAGGTAGGTTGCCCCCCTCAGCCGCCACACGATCCCCCTGTGCCGCTGTCCCGCTGCCGATACCCGCTGCGATCTGACCGCCGTCTCCAGCACCGCGGCCGGCCTTGCCTGGTTTGCCTGTTTTACTTCCTGTTTCCGACCTCTCTTTTGTTGCCTCTACTATTATTGTTACTGCTGTTTTACTTCCTGTCTCCGACCTCTCTTGTTTCCTCTGACAAATTTTGTCTCCCACTGTTATTGTTGCCCACTGGTGCATCCTGTGCCCTCACGACCCCCCTGACTCCCTTGTGCCTTGTGTCACCCCCCCACCTGCTTCCCTCCCTCAAGCTTTCTCTCTTTTGTTGCCTCTCACTAATTTTGTCTCCCACTGTTATTGTTGGCCACTGGTGCCCCCTGTGCCCTCACGCGGCCCCCTGCCCCCTTTGTGTCTTGTCACCCCCCACCTGCTCCCCTCCCTCACGCTTTCTCTCTTTTGTTGCCTTTTGACTAATTTTGGCTCCCACCGTTATTGTTGCCCACTGGTGCCCCCTGTGACCTCACACGCCCCCTGCCCCCCTTGTGCCTTGTGTCACCCCCCCACCCGCTCCCCTCCCTCACGCTTTCCCGCCGCTGCCTTCCTTGCGGCCCGCCCCCTGCTGCCTCATTTGCCGCCCGCCTCCCAGATGCTCCTTCCTCCCACAGCCCCTCATATGGAAGCCGTGCAGTGACTGCGCCGCTGGCGCACCAAAGGCGCGCCAAAGGCTAGTCCATCTGCGCCTGTCTGCGCCTGGACCACGCCCAGTGCAAGAACCCCTGGCCCCCGCTGAAACCAAGAAGCCCGACAGAGATATGACACCACCACCCTCCACGCACTCAACACCGGTTGACCATCTGCCTGCTACCAAGCCACCCCGAAGCGCACCCACGGACCCTTCTCCTGCCAAGTCTGCAAATTCACCTGCGACCGACCACGCTCCCCGCCAGCCGGACCGGACAACAACAACAACCACCTCAAGTGCATCCTGCTCAACACCCGCTCCATCCACAAGCACGCTGTTGAACTCTGGGACCTCCTCGACATAACAGCACCAGACGTTGCCTTCCTCACAGAAACCTAAATGAACGCCTCCTCAGCCCCCGACATCGCCATAGCCATCCTGGACGGCTACAAGATCACCCGAAAGGACCGTGCCAATCAAACCGGAGGAGGAATTGCAATCATCTACAGGAACACCATCGGCGTCACAACCACGACCAACTTCGAAGATACCCTCACCGCCGCCGAACACCTACACTTCTAGATCCACACCGTCCCCAAGACCACCCTCAGAGGAACCTTCCTCTACAGACCCCCGGGCCCACGCACACAATTCAGTGAAGCCATCGCCGACTTCTTCAGCCCACATGCCCTCGCCTCATCAGACTACATCCTCCTAGGGGACCTGAACTTCCACCTGGAGAACAACGACACAACACCACCACCCTGCTCGACAACCTCACCAACCTCGGACTCAAGCAACTGGTGAACAACCCCATCCACTACGCTGGCCACACGCTCAACCCCATCTTCTCTGCCAATAGCCACGTTGCGTTCAGCCACTCCACCGGACTACACTGGACCGACCACAGCTGCGTCCACTTCACTTTTAAGAGGACCAAATCCCACCACCGCCAGCAACAGATCCCCCATAGATGATGGCGGGAAGTCACCACAGACCAGCTAACCACATCACTGTGCCAGAACCTACCAATCAACACAACTGACACCAACGACGCAGCCAGCAACCTCACACAGTGGATCGTCAACTGCGCTGATGCCCTTGCACCTCTGAAGAACCCTCCAGGAAAGCCCGGCAACCGGAAAAGAACATGGTTCACCAACGACATCAAAGAATCGAAGAAATCCTTCCGAACCCTTGAGAAAACCTGGCGCAGCAAGCAGAAAACATGACAGCCCTCAAGACCCAGTGCCTGCCATCGCGCATGTTACAGGACAGCACATCGCTGCTCGCAAGCGACATTACCATTGTGTAATTTCAGCCAGCCGACCAACCACTCTGGTTCGGCCACCCTGTGGCCCGATTAGCGGCCCTACCAACTTCCTCCTAACATCCACCCTCACATTCCGGGTAGGAGCCCCACACTCCATACAACTTGCACATTGTACTTAAGAGCGATTCACTCGTTTTTATCCCGCAAACCCCTTGAAATCTCCCTAAACAAGGATTGCTGGACATTCTAAGGACCATTCCGGCTGGCATCTATTGTTCTAACAAGGCAAATGTTATGTTCTAGTCCTGATGAAGATACCGATAAGTAATGAGCATGGGATCGAAACGTCGACATTTCTAAATAGTGCCACAAATGTCCATTGTGTCTAACTATTGTGGTCTCTATTTTGGCTAAACTTGCTGAAAAGTATCTCTAAATGCAAGTTGCCACAGCTCAAAGTCTTTGCCTGTAATTTTTGTATTTTTTGTTTTGCTTAAATTGTCTGTATTGTTATTCCATTCCCCCACACCTCCCCCTCGTTGCAGGGTACAGGCTTGTGCCCCACTATAAATGTTTTTTTCGAATATCCTTGACTCTATTCCCAACATTGTATGAATAAAACTCCTTGTCCGGCTGGACATCTGATGTATATAGTAACCTATCACGGTTTATATTCCAATATTGTTGTAATTTACTGGTTGCTTAGGACCATTGTTCTCTGAAATATAAGCCCTCAAGACCGCCACCCACAAACACCACCAACTGATCTGCACCACCAAAAAGACATCGTTCACAGAACGGCTGGACAACAACACAGACAACAGCAAGGAACTCTTCAGCATCGTAAAAGAGCTCTCCAATCCCAGTACCAGCAGCAACAACATCACACCGTCACAAGACCTCTGCAACTCCCTCGCAACGTTCTTTCAACGCAAGATCGCTGATATACACGACAGCTTCGGCGCCCAGACTCCACCCCCAGCCACTGAACCAATGCCTCCTACAACCACCCTCAGCGCTTGGACTCCCATCACCACCGAAGACACCGCCCACGCTATGAACACCATCCACTTGGGCTCTCCTTCCGACCCATGCCCTCAACACATCTTCAACAAAGCAGACACCATCATCGCTCCCCACCTACGGAACATCATAAACAACTCCTTTGCTTCCACCACCTTCCCAGAAGGCCGGAAGCACGAAGAGATCAACGCCCTACTGAAGAAACCCACAGCGGACCCCAAAGACCTCAAAAACTTCCTCCCCATCTCTCTTCTTCCCTTCCCTGCAAAAGTTATTGAGAAGATCTTCAATAAACAGCTGACCGCATTCCTTGAGGCCAATGGCTCCCTCGACCCATCCCAGTCCAGATTTTGAGCCAACCACAGCACCGAGACCGCCCTCATCGCAGCCACCGACGACATCAGGACCCTGCTTGACAAGGGGGAAACAACCGCCCTCATCGTCCTAGACCTCTCAGCCACCTATGATACAGTCTGCCATCGCACCCTAATAACCCTCTTCTACAACACCGGGATCCAAGGTAAAGCCCTGGACTGGATCACCACGCTCCTCTCCGACAGAACCCCGAGAGTCCACCTCCCTCTCTTCCGCTCTGCGGCCACCGAGATCATCTGCGGCGTACCCCAAGGCTCATCGCTCAGCCCAACCCACTTCAATATCTACATGAGCCCCCTCGCCACCATCGCACGCAAACACAACCTCAACATCATCTCATACGCCGACGACACCCAGCTGATACTCTCCTTCACCAAAGACCCAGCCACTGCCAAACTCAACCTCCAAGAAGGAATGAAAAACCTTGCGGAATGGATGAAACTCAGATGCCTGAAACGGAACTCCGACAAGACGGAGGTCCTTATCCTCGGACCATCCCCATCCGCCTGGGACGACTCCTGGTGGCCCACAGCACTGGGCACCGACACCCACTGACCATGCACGAAACCTGAGATTCATCCTGGACTCCTCCCTCACGATGACCAAGCAAGTCAACGCTATCTCATCCTCATGTTTCAACACCCTGCGCATGCTCCGTAAGATCTTCCGGTGGATCCCTACCGGAACCAGAAAGACGGTCACCCAGGCCCCCGTCACCAGCTGACTAGACTACAGGAACGCCCTATATGCAGGAACCACAGTCAAACTTCAGAAAAGACTCCAACGCATACAGAACACATCCGCACGACATATCCTCGACATCTCCCACCACAGCCACATATCAGCCCACCTGAGAGACCTGCACTGGCTCCTGATCAGCAAAAGGATCACGATCAGGCTCCTCACCCACGCACACAAAGCGCTCCAAGAAATAGGTCCCGAATACCTCAACAACCGCCTCACGTTATACACTCCAACAAGCAAACTCCACTCCGCCAGCCTTGCCCTCGCCTCCGTCCCACGGACCCGCAGAACCACCACCTGAGGAAGATCATTCTCCTACCTGGCGGCCAAGACGTGGAACTCCCTCCCCGCCCACCTACGACTGACCCAGGATCACAACACATTCAGGAAACACCTCAAGACCTGGCTCTTCGAGCAGTAGCGGCTCCCCCCACTCCCTCAGCGGCTTGAGACCCCTACGGGTGAGTAGCGCGCTTTATAAATGTACTGATTGATTGTTTGAATTTAATAGCGGCCTTAGACCATTCTTTAGACATGGCTCCTCTGAAGAAAGAGGCATGGCCTCTATTAATGTGAAAGAGCAGCTTAGGGCTCTTGTAAACAACAAGCATTTGCAATGCAACATGTCTCACATTTTAGAAACTCTGACCTGTTGGCATTGTAAATGACAATGCCTTTTATTACTGCAGCTTTTTTAAACACAAATAAAATACAATACAATGCCAATAGCTCAAAATCTCACAATTGCGAGACGTATTGCATTGTAAATGCTTGTTAGGTCTATGTTTTCCAAGGCCTTTAGATTTTACTAAAGTTATATGTACAATATATTTCTTAAAGGGGCTTTCAACAAAGCATGCTTCATCAAGTGGTGTGTTGTTGTGTCATTCACATTTTTCTTCCGCACACCACAGCATGGGGCACTGAGTCAGCTTACTTAAGCTACGGGTTAACTTTCATTTGGCTGACTGCATTTTGATCTTTCAAGTAGAACATTTCTGCACATAAGGAAGTTCTATTCAGTGCCAGTGTTTTTTTTTCACTTTATTATTGTGTTGTTGTTGCCTTTGTGTTTAGAGCCTGATGCAATAGCAGGACTCTTTGATGTGAGCACAAAGCATCCTCCAGCATTAAAAGTTCCTCTCTCCAACTCATGGTTTTGTAAATTCCCTTTGGAGTGTCCTTTCTTTATCCGACTACTGCTACTTCACAACATTCCATTTTGTGTCCAATCTTTATAAATGTATGCTCTTTCAGCATGTTTGCAACAACGTGCATACATAACTGCATGCATGTATGTCATGCTAGTATTGATTTTAATTGTGTTTCTATCTATCTATCTATCTATCTATCTATCTATCTATCTATCTATCTATCTATCTATCTATCTATCTATCTATCTATCTATCTATCTATCTATCTATCTATCTATCTATCTATCTATCCATCCCTCTCCATAGGTCTTTGCAAGTATCTCTATTTACCTTTCTTTTCAAAAATATTTATCTATTTGTAAAAAGATTAACAAAAGCATTACAAGGAAAGCATTAGCAAAGAAAATGGGATGATAGCCAATACAAGACCAATTGGCTTTTTTAATCTGGTTTTAGCCAAGAACTTTTGATATTACTGAATATTATGTGTATAATATAGTTAACAACATGGGTTTTCAGCCATAACTCCTCAATTACTTTTTGTTGTGTCATTCACATTTTTCTTCTACCCAATCCAGGCCACAAAACATTTTTGCCTTTAGATATATATTTTTAAGATTTATGAGGCCTCAACAGCTTCCAACAATAACGTTTTAAAAAATACATGACAGGAAAAACAAAAATTGCCAAAGCCAGAAGGCTGGCAGCCAACGCCACACCTATTGGCTTTGCCAATTCTTGATTAATATTGTTGTTGGATTAGTGATAGAAGAGACATACAATCTAATAGTACTTAATAATGTACCATGGAATGCAAGGACACATAAACAGAATCTGAGCATCAAGTTTACATTTGAATAATCTGTATACTGAATTTTGAATAATTGTAGGAAATACAGGTTATGCCGAGTGTATATGCTTAAATTCCTGCAACAAATGTCCCAATTTCCAGAAATGTTATAGGGTCTTCTTAGTTCTGTTCTATTCCAAGCCAAATGAAAGAAACAAAGAAAAGCTAAGATGTGTTTTTCCCATATGGCTGGCACACCAAGGGCTTTTTCAAGGGAAAAGAACTAAATAATATGCCCAAAGTTCATCCCGTAAGTATTTGAGCGGATTGACAAAGTGGGGCAAGAGAGTCCCTGCGGTTCGATGGTCATAATCACGGGAAAAACACGTGTCAGCTGTTCTTTGTTTCTTTCATTTGGCTTGAATTAAATACAGAACTAAGAAAAACATATGGCATATCTGGATACTGGAACATTTCTTCCAGGAATTCAAGCATATACACTCAGCACAACTTGTCTATCCTACAATAACCTCTTATACTCTGGTGGATTTTTGGGGTGCACCACCTGACAGGTTGTCGTCTTGAAAAACTAACTAGGGTCCTGTCTGGTTGTACATGAACCCCGGCAGCGCACCCCTCATATAACACTATCATAGATTGTGAATAAACCTGGCTTTTTACAAACTTTCAGGAGTTCCCTGATAGTTAAGTCTAAAAGAATTACTGTGAAGTTTCTGTATTGACTTTTGCTGCTAGAGTATTTGTGGAGGTTCTGAAAGAACCTTTCATTGAAGTCTTATCATTGTATTTTAATACTGAGTATATAAACCATCTACTAGCATGTGAAGCTATAAGTGTTACTCAGGTATGACTTACTAAAATAATTAGGCCTATGAAAATAATAAGATGAGAAGTCTACTTTCCCATAAAGCGAAGACATTCACAACAGCAAAAGTGATAATGTCTATTTTATGAAACTGAATCCACATTTGTAGACATTGTGCTAGTAGCTACTAATTGGCAGATGCTATATTATACCCTATATATGTGTGAAAAGGTAATATTTTTGGTTAAAGAGCAGTTTTTCGAGCTCATCGCATTGCGGCAGCTACTATACAGCAAGCACTGTATCTAAATTCTGAAACTATCAACTTCCAACTGGATAACCTAGTGACCAGAACACTGCAACCCTGGGGAAGAACCTCGTGAACATCGGACTCAAGCAGCAAGTCACCACTCCATCCCACGCAGCCATACATACGCTGAGCCCCATCTTCCCCACCAGCAGGAACATCACTTACAGCCACACCACTGAATTCCTCTGGACTGACCACCACTGCATGCACTTCAGATACACCACTCCTACCGTACATCACCAACCTCACTGCTCCCCCTTCATAGCTGAAACAAAGCTACAGAAGAGGATGTCATTGCCTTCCTCAGCCCTACTAGCCCGCCAACATCAAAAGACGTCAGCACCTCAGCATGCAACCTTCACCAATGGATTTCCAACTGCACCGACCACTCAAGATGGCATCAGGCAAGCAACTCTCCAAGAAAGCCAGCTGGTTCATTCATACCCTCCTTCATGAGTCCGGATGCACCTGGACATGACTTTAGAAGAGATGGAGGAACAACAAAACACCGGAATCCCAGGCAACCTTCAAAACCTCCATTAATGCACATCACCTCCTCCTCAAATTCACAAAGAAAATGGCCCTCCAAGACAGAATCACCACCATCAAGGAGTTCACTAAGCCCAACAGCAAGTCCATAGACTATTCCAAGAACTCTGCAACAAACTCAGCACCTTCATCCATCACAAGATCAGGCAGAGCTATGACGACTTCGATACCCAAGACTCTGCCACAACCCCTGTCCCCACTGCATGCAACCACACTGCACCCCAACAGATCCTGCTCAACTGGACTCCACTCACCACAGACAACACACTCAGGACCATAAAGAGCATACACTCAAGAGCCTCATTGGACCCCTGACAGTATCACATCTTCCATATATCAGCTACCTCCATTGCCCCAGAGCCTTGCCACACCATCAACTGCTCCATCGAACCAGCCACCTTCCCCGATGAATAGAAACATGCTGAGATCAACCCTGTTAGAAATAGGAATTTCTGATTGGCTGAGGCTTGCGCCAAAGCCAGGCAGAAACCACTACTCTAGTCAGGGCAAGGAAGTTACTGGCCAAGATAACCCCTGCTCACCCCCTTGGTAGCTTGGCACGAGCAGTCAGGCTTATCTCATAGGCGATGTGTAAAGCGTTTGCCAAGGCCCACCACAAAGGAAACTCCACAAAAGGGGATATATAAAAAATAGTCTTTGTATTATACCACAAATATTACATAATAAACATATACTTTACAAGGTGCCATGGGCACCGGCAGAATGTAGAGGGGATTATTTACATGGGACAGGACCACCTGGACCGCTGTCAGGAGTAATCACTTTTAGAACTAGCACGTAGAACATATCATCTGTAGTACCAAAATTAGCACATGTAGCACACAACCAGTACTCACTGGTAACAGGTAAGTACCACCTACGCAATCCCATACACCTTAGGCAAATATCACGCAGGGAATCATAAACTCACTAGCATCACTGTACTAGGGCAAACAACCTCCTAGACATAAAAAATACATTTAGGGGTATTGGCATAAAAGCATTGCATATGACATTACAATCACATTAGGCAGGAAATCACATCTGCGCAAAACATCACATGACTGACCCCAGGGCAACCTGGCCTCTCAGGGGCTTACACGCCCTCTGTCCAGCAAAGTCAGGGCAGGCTGCGCAGGCAGCCAAAGGAGAACTGCTCCAGAGTTCCCAGCCTAAACGTGGCAGCTGCCGACTAAGTGCTGGGCAGCTGAAATTACCAAGGGGCAAAACACTTGTGAGAGCCTTGTGGGCTCGAACAAACACTGAGGCCTTAGGAGCTGCTGGGGCTCCAGAAACAAAAGGGCGCCTTCAAGGGAGTCCCTCTCGGGGGACTCAACATAGACTAATGGCCCCCTGAGCCTCCTGGCCTATAAATAATAAATGGCGCCTTCAGGGGAGTCCCTCTCGGGGGACTCAACATAGACAAATGCCCCCTGAGCCTAGTAGGCTCTAAATATTAAATGGCGTCTCCGGTGGAGCCCCTCCTCTGGGGACTCGAGACACAACTGCTCAGGAGCCTTGTGGGCTCGAAGGAATGTGGCCCCCCAATGGTGGAGTCCCTCTCGGGGGACTCAAGATAAATAAAATGACCCCAGGGCCCTCGTGGGCCAACTCAGCCACGCATCGGTCGGTGGAGTCCCACTCGGGGGACTCTAAATCATAAAATGCCCCCTGAGCCCCTCGTGGGCTCGAGAAACAACTTGCCCCATCATTGGAGTCCTTCGCTGAGGACTCAAAATATACAAATGCCCCCTCATTGGAGCCTCAAGAGGCTCTGAACAAATCTTGCACCAACACTGTCCCCACACCTGGGCCGCACTCACCGAGGACAAGTCCACGGTAATCCGCCGCCTCCTGCTCCGGCGCTGGTCATGGAACTGCTTCACCCGCAGTCTCTCCAGCCGGCGCTGCTCCTCGGGCGGATGCGGTTCGGTCTCCTCGGTGTTGTTCGGCCTCAATTGCTCCCCTGCGCTGGACCAATCCCAGCACGGCGCTGCGGCCGAGCCCCTGACCACGTGAGCTTCGCTCTGCTGCCGGGCCTCCAATTGCAGGGCACCTCTTCTTCCCGCTGGCCAATCCCAGTGCGGCGGGGACAATGACGTGGGCAGACCCTGGGTCCGCGGCGGTGATTTCGGCTCAATACGGGATGGGCTCCCGTGTTTTAGGAAAAACAATGGGCTAGAAGCGGCAAATAAGCGGGTGGGCTGCGGTGCCGCAAGCCTCGTAAAACGGGGGATCCCCAAGCCGGGGAATCCCTCGAGGAAGGAAGGATCACCGCTCCAAGCGCTAGGAGGCAAATCCAGCGCTCCCAGTTGCTGTAGGGCTTCAGCAAAGTAAAAGTAAAGCGCTCTCAGGCGCTGATGCCCCCAAAGTCCAGCAATGAGTCCTTCAGGGGGTGGGGGCAAGGCTGGGCCCAGGGCCAGCTCACAGGGTCCTCCTAGGCAGGAAGACAATCCCCATTGGCGGTCCTCCTGGCACCCAGCAGTAGCAGCAGCCCCCCCCCCCCTCAGCTTGGATCAGGAAGAACCTTTTGTAAGGAGACACAGCCCCTTTTTATACAGTAAAACCTCTTTGTCTGTGTGCAGGCTGGGGGAAAAACCAGTTGCAGCTGGTTTTGGAGTACGGTGATGTGCTCAGCCACCCTTCCTATTCACTGGCCAGGCTAGGGTCATTAGACGCACCACAGGGTGCGGAGCCAGCATTGTGTGGGGAAAGCCCAGCCCTATTCAGGTACCAGGTGCACCCCTCCCTCACATCAGCATGTTAATCTCTCCACTCACCACCGGGGCAGACCCATCCAGACTCCTGGAGCCAGGCTCACCAGCCAGCTCCAGCCAATCACACGCCAGCACACTCACTGCACACGCACAACCAGGTCTAGAAGTGGCACTTCCACACTAGACACATTCACGCCGCATACATCATTGCGCAGCATTCAATCTCACGAGTCCGCACATACCAAACTCGAGCCTGCACTCCCCACACATCAGGAACTAACATGGTACATTCCCCATGCATTCCTATGGGAGGGCAGGCCAACCTCACTACATGCACACACTTTACCCTGGGACACAGGGAAAAAGTGCGCCAAGCCAGAAATCACGAGTGCCAGGTCACCATCAAAAGCAAAAAGTTCAGGGTTGAACCAGCCAAAAAGGCCGGGTCCAATAAACCCCCTGCTGAAGAAACCATCTGACGACCTGACAGACCTCCAGAATTGCAGACCCATCTCCATCCCCTCTTCCCAGCCAAGGTCATCAAGAAGGCCATCAACACCCAACTCTCCAAGTTCATTGAAGAGAACCATATCCTAGACATCTCTCAATCCAGCTTCCGAAGTAACCACAGCACTGAGACCACACTCCTCACCGCCACTGATGAAATATTCTCCCACCTTGACCATGGTGAAACCGCAGCCCTCATCCTACTAGACCTCTTGGGCGCCTTCAATACTGTCTCCCACCGCACCCTAATCACATGGCTCCATGACGCTGGCACTCCTTCCTTACCGGTAGAACACAGCGAGTCAGATTACCTCTGTTCCTCTCAGAACCTACAGAGATCATCCGGGGAGTGCCCCATGGCTCCTCCCTGAGCCCCACCCTCTTTAACGTCCACATGGACCCCCTTGTGGCCATAGTTAGAAACCATGGACTCAACATCGTCTCCTACACTTATGACACCCAGCTGATCCTTTCCCTCTCTAATAAACCACCAGAATCAACTTTCGCAGCAGGATGAAGACGGTTGCCACCTGAATGAAAGACAGCTGACTCAAGCTCAAATACGACAAGACTGAAGGCCTGAAGCACTCATCCTGGGACCCATCGCCTCAGCCTGGGATGACTCCTGTTGGCCCGTCACACTGAGAACTAATCCTACCCGCAAAGACAAGGGACGCAGCCTCAGCATTATACTAGAATCCTCGCTTACAATGAAGTGGCAGATCAACATTATATCCTCATGCTGCTTCCACATGCTCAGACTGCCTCAAAATACATTCAGATGGATGCCCACAGAATCTAGAAAGATGGTCACCTATGCACTCATCACCAGCAGACGCGACTACAGCAATGCACTCTATGCCAGTTTCACCAAGAAACAGCTCAGGAAACTACAGAATGTTCAAAATGCTGCAGCCAGACCGGTCACTTCACAGCGCACCTGCGACAACACCACTGGCTTCCAGTCAACAAGAGAATCACCTTCAAGCTCCTCACACATGCCCTCAAAGCTCTAAATGACTTGGGACCAGCATACCGGAACCACCGCCTCTCATTCCATGTACCCGCCAGACAACTTTGCTCCATCCAACTTGCCCTGGCCACTGTCCCTCGGATTGAGAAAACCGTAATCAGAGGACGATCCTTCTCCTACATCGTCACCAAGACCTGGAACTTAGGGAGAGGATGTGGCCTAGCCGCTAGGGCGGTCAACCTCAAATCTGGGGAACTTGGTCTGAGTTATGCCAACAACCCTCAATATCCTGTGATTCTGGGCAAATCACTTAACCTCCCTGTGCCCAACACAAATTAATGTGTCCTCGTGTAACGCAACTGGTGCTCATGTAAAGCACTCTGATACCTGATACCTTTGAGTCAAGTTTGCGCTATATAAAAAACCTCTGTACGAAAAAACTCCCTGCTCCTCCATTCCCAATCATTGACCCAATTCAGGAAGGATTTCAAGAACTGGTTCTTCGATTACACCTTCAACCCAGAAGGATCAGCAGCCTTCCCCCCACTCCCTCATTGGTTGATTGATTAAAATGATTGGCCAAGAAATATGATTAGTAATTCTGAAAAGGGTGTATAATAATATTTTACATGCCGATGTGATCCTCTTGAACTTCTGAACTGCATACCATTGCACGATGAGAAGTGGGTAGGCCAAGCTGTTGAGATACAGGATAGAAATGGTGGAATAATTTACACAGCTTCCCCAAAGTGTAGTTCTGTCTTAAATAGGATGGCATGCATAGTTGTAAAGCAGGTTCGTGCCTTGGGCCATCCAAGCACAACATTCCAGATGTTTATTGAAACCCAAGGTAATCATTTAATCAGTCTTAGAAGGGTGAAAGGCTGAGTGTATTCACCAGGATTTGAACCAGGTACCTGACCAGGAGGTTAAACACAGACCCACAGCCACCAGACCCATCTTAGATGTAAGTTAGGCTGGAATATGCTACCATGACTAACAAAGCATTTCCTTTGAGTGAATGGTTGCCAGAGATTAATGTATGTTTACTCGAGCAAACTTCAAGTATACAAACCTTACTAGTGGAAATTCAAGAATGTGTCACGGCTAAGCCGGTAGCAAGATACAGCTATTCACAGAACATAGTTTGTGAGTCAGGTCTTGATATTCAGGTGGAGCTCACACTTAGACATAGAGCTATACAAAAATATTCACAGAAAGTTACTTTGTAGACTCAGCGTTATAAAAAAGATGAATCCTGAAAATACTTGCTTCCTTCTTACTCAACTTCAAAACAATTCCAAAAAATCTGTGTTTCCAATACCGACTCCAAATAAATTTGAGTCGTCTCCGTTTTAATTCAGATAAACCCGTCTGGCAAAAGTGTCTTATCCGAGCGGGGAGGATGGTCTTGCGGACCAACTGGGCCACATAAGACCTAAACATCGACAATGCACCCTAATTTGTAAAGCATTTAGAAGTACCAAAACAGTTACAAGTCAAAAACACAACACATTAAACATGACAATCCAATATGTAATGGAGAATAATTTATTGAACAAAATGACACACAAGGGTAAAAATCCCAAAATCGTAACTGGATTTGGGTTTATAAAGTTTTGAATGGCAAAATAGGCAAGAGGCACTAAATGCCAATATGAGTCAACTGGAGGGTGGTTAGGATACACCAACCAGGTTGGCCCAGTCACAGGTTTTATCATAAGACATAGGGACATATTTATCAAATGTTCATGCAAAGCAGGGTAGCAAGCAAATTTTCTGCACTGAATAAATGTGAAAAAGCTGAAAAGTACCATATCTACTAATGTATAGTGCTCTTCAGCTGTCTCCCTGTGCTGGTGGAATTGTAATAGCCTAGGGTCAAAGCAGACACCCTTGCATCATGGTGCAAGGGTGCGTGCGCTATGGGCAGGAATGTTTTTATGCCGGAAGGTATACCTTCCTGCACATAAACAATCCAAAAAGGCATTTTTCTCTTTCTATGTGTGAAGGAGAATGCATCACTTATAGAAAGCAGAAGTAACAAGCAGAGATAAACATATTTTCCTTGTTTAGCCTCTCTGTGGTAGGTGTACTGATTTCACACAATTCCATATTTTGAAACGTTGTTAAATCTGAAATTGCATGACCTTCCATGGACGGATGCTTGGGAACACCCATGCTCTACCCAAGCAATACCTACCAGTAAGAAATGGAACACCAGTTAGTGCACCCCACATTTAATATTGCCTTAATCATGAGATTTTGTTTATCACTAATGTTCAAGTCCTGTATACTAATATCGCTCAGGAAGCAACACAAAGCAATTGCGATGTACCAACCTGAGTGAGTGAATCCACTCTACATGTGAAAAACATGCACTAAAAACCTCCGCCCAAATAAGAGCTCCTAAGGGAGCCCACCACACATCTAACTAATAGTGGCAACGAGATGGTACCCAGTGATGAAACATGCTTCGAGAGTAGGGTGGGGGGGGGCTTACTGCCCTTTTAAAGCAATACTCTTAGATGGCTTTATGAAAGGAGCTAAACTATCTCTCTCTTTCACTCTCATCTCTCCTAAGTAAGGGTTTCCTCTATCAGGCACCCTGATGCTTGTTTTCCGTGGTCTTAGTTGAGGAAGGTGTTTCAGGGCTTGCTGAAAGTAATTCTCTTTCTCCCTTATTTTGATTCCCTTAACATTTGACTCTCACGAGATGTCTAACTAAAAAGGGGCCACCTCACCATCAAGATATGCTTCTTTTTCAGAGTTTAAACAATGTGTATTTAATAAATAGTTTGCATGAATTGTATTTTTATAACGTATTGCCAATTGTAGGAGCATGCTTGCAAATGTTTGTAAAACTCTCTGTTTGATTGTATTTGCAATGGTGATGAGTGCGCCTGTACAGCATGCACTGTGGTGGCAAAAGACCCGGGGCCTCATTTATGAGGCTGTGCGTTACTTGTACGCCGCCGGTACGTCACTTTTGTGACACACCAGCGGTGTAAAAAATGCGCCTTGTTGCATTTTACAAAGTGACGCATCTAGGTAGATGCGTCACTTTGTTAACCCCTGCGCCACATTATACCTGCGCCAGGTATAATGTATGCAAAGGGGGCGTTTTGATGCAAGAAAGGGTCATGGAAGTGACGCAGTGAAATCAAAAGATTTCACTGGGTCATTTCTTGGCCACTATTCAAAATCTTACGCCTGCTTCATGGCAGGCGTAAGGCTGACGCAGGCAGTAACAACATGGGACTTGCCCATATGAAAGTACACATTGCTGGAGTTGCGTCCCTTTTGCGACACACTCCAGCAATGCGTCACTTCTGCGCCTACAGATACGTCAAAAATGCTGATGTATCTGTAACTCCTTGCGAGATGATCCGTCGTATTATAAATATGATGCATCAATCATGACGCAAGGAGTGTGCACTGAGAAGAGGCATCACTGCTTTCATAAATGAGTCCCCCGGTGCTTATCATGGATGGCTGCTTCTGGGATGTCCCATTTCATCAGGGCCCACTGCTTCATTAGGGGCCTCCAGCCACATCAAGGACTCACCTCAAACTGCAGTGAGCCAGGCATACCTGTGGTGGCGTGCAACAGCTGTATACAACGTATGGAGGAACTGTCTGTGAAGCATTTTGAAAGGGCAGAGCCACCATGAGGTGGTGGGGAAACAATTGTGCAGGAGACCAATGTCAACATGTGTGTTTTCTTTGTGGCAGTCAGACAAAGATGGACATTGCCAAACAGCTTGGGTACAAATATATGCAAGTACAATACTGTGTGGCATTTGGCATGTGTTTCAATCCATGAGTACTGTGATAGGGAATGTGAGAAAGACATCAAATAAAGCGGGAAACTATGTAGTGGAGGATGAAAATGATGTTTCGCTGGTCAGTGAAGTAAGGAGTGGTGACGAGGAAACAATCAAATTACCTATTATGGAAATTAAAATAGAATCTGCTATGCCATTATAAATTGCCATTATGTAAGGATCGTAGTAGAGTCTACTGTCACTCTGATGGGTGATAAGGCATTCCAAAAGTTTGAGAGATTCCAAACGAAAGAGTCTTTAGTTAAGATATTTATTTGCATTTGGTGAGAAGAAGGTAGAGGTATTTGGTAAATTTCGGGCAATTCTCATATTTGAGAATATTGCGGCCAAAGGTGTAATATATGTGGCCAGGTATGAATAAAAATTGTTGGAACAGGAAGAGTGTGCAAAGTGAAAATAATTATGAATCTCCACCATCCTGACCAAATCATCTCAAGTTTCAGGATTATGGTATTTAGTCATTTGGCTGAGAGGATGATAATGGGGATAGATGTTTAGAGATGGGCCTCAAGGTTTGCCAGCCATGACAACCCATTGAAGCTCAAGGGTTTCAAGTATAGGAAACTCCTCTAGAGAATACAGTACTGACTGTACAGAACCAGATAAACTGTCTTTAATTTGAAAGGTGAGTTGGAGAAGATATGGGCTAAAAGAATCACATTAGTTATTGAACGTTCTGAGTGGTTGGCTTATGTGGTTTTGAATGCGTGTAGTCTTGCATGACTGTACATTCAATATCTGGGTGGACTGTGAACCACTTTCTAATATTATCAAAATTTTGTGTACACCAAAAAGTACTGAGGTGTTTACATCCTCAGACATGTCAGTGGTGTACTACCCAATAGAACTATACAAGGACCCCATATCTCACACAATTGATAACACCATAGGGTGCTTATTGGTAGAAAAACATGCTATTTAGCTTAGTTTCTGCATCCTATGTTTCTCTAAGGAATGACAAGTAAGTTGTTCATGGAAGGAGTAGGGTATTTCCAGGAAGGTTATCCTGATTCATGGAAAGGATGGGCATCAGCAAAATAAAAGACATGGGTGAGGGGTGGGGGGCTAGCAATTTTAAAGATAATGGATTTGACCCTCGGGATGGATAAACACCAGTTTGTTCATGATTGGATATTGTATTTGGGACACCTCATATTGAAGAGAGGTGTTAAATCAAAGATAAAACTAATGAGGGCTATGGAAGAAGCCCATTCCCCAGGTGATATTGATCTATTCCGTTTATTATTCTGGATGGTTGAGTACAGTGCTAGGTCTGTGCTGCATTTTCCAAACAAAAGAGCAGCATTATGGAAGTTGATGAAAAAGAATGAGAAGTATACTTTTTGACTGAATATTTTGGGGATTCTGTATATATTCAAGAAAGATATAGTTGGCACTAAGGAGGCAAATAGGATTATGACAGATGCTACTACCGATGGACAACGGCCATGTTTCTGCATGGAGAAGCAACGGTAAAATGGAAATAATATTATTTGCATAACAAGTCTTATGAGGTGCAAAATAAACATTCTCAACAACAGAGAACAAGCCCTTATGCCACGTTCATAGACACATAAACACGATTCTGAGATTATACACTAGAAAAGAATAGAATTGCTTTTGGTAAACATAGTATCACAGGGAGAAATTGGCAGAAATTGAAGAATAATACTATGTAGAACAAAAGAAGAGGTTTAGAGCACTAAAACATGTTCACACCAGCATTCAGAGACTGGTAAGATTGGATATATCAATATAGTTTCAACCATAACGTGCTCTATATTTAGGCAAATAAAAAAAAGGGTGATGATAAGTCATCACAGAAACACTGCATCTATCTCTGAAAATGAAACCACTAAGCCATCTGCCAAGGAGAGGTCATTCAGGCCAATCCAGATAATTATGTAGGCTGCAGACAGACATTTCTCACTTCCTAAACACAGAACATTTGGATCCCTTTGTGCAGTTTGTGCTGTTTATTTTTCTTCAGGAGGTGAAACCATTTCATTTGCTTAATTGATTTCCTAATTTGATGACAGAGTTCTGTGACATGACTGTTGAGAAAGCTGTAGAATAGTTATTTTCTACTTTGGATTTGCTTTTTGAGACTTTAGGATTTAACCCTTTGTTTATAATTGGACGTTTGTTCCTGTTGCCTCTCCTGTTAAACTAGCGTTGTGTTCAAGCTGTAACATACATGATTTCCCAAAATAGAAATAGATATACTATTCAGGCACCTATATTTTGTATATATATGCCTTGTACCCTACTACTATCTGGCTCACATGTTTCCTCATGTCAAAATCGCATGGGTCACGCACCACATTACATTTCAATGATATTTACAAGAATATTATCAACAAAGAGTAAATGACAAAACTGAAATGCCAAAAATACAGTTATACCTCATCTCAGTCTCATTCTCCCCCCAAAAAAGAGGGTTTGCTTTAACACAGGCACTATAAACCTCTCTAACTGAGGGTGGTTTGGGAGGCTATGTGACTTCATTACAGACATTAATACAATCTTGTTAGGTATTTAAACAGTTCAGCGATTTAGTATCTAGCTTCACTATGTATCTGCTCTAAAGTTGCCTTAGCCTTTTCTCTCTATTACCTCCCATGGGATGTCTTGGGACGGCATCACTTACATAGTATGTGAGGCACTAGATGTCATTGTTGTGTGAATCATTAACATGTCCAGTCGCTGGATAAGACCACTGATTAGTCTTTTTTAAGCATGCTGATATGTTTTAAGCCATGTATCTGCTCTACATGCAGGTCTGATAACTCAGTTGCGGATGGAGAACTGCATGAGCTTCATTCACCTAATTAAGTGATATAGGGGGGTCCTTACCAACGGTTTCTGCATACTTCACGGCCGGGCACAGCTCCGCCGCAGCGCCGCACCAGCAGCAAAGGGCCGGGCCTTGCTCCGCCTGTTTCCAGGTCTGGCTTGGCTCCGCCGGGCCCCTCCCACCACCAGTGATGCCCACAACAGCGCCAGGAGGCGCATAAAGGCAGCGCCAGGGCGGAGTCCAGTGGGGGTCCTTACCAACGGTTTCTGCATACTTTACGGCCGGGCACAGCTCCGCCGCAGCGCTGCAACAGCAGCAAAGGGCCGGGCCTTTGTTTCGCCTGTTTCCCGGCCGGGCTTGGCTCCGCCGGGCCCCTCCCACCACCAGTGACGCCCACAACAGCGCCAGGAGGCGCATAAAGGCAGCGCCAGGGCTGAGTCCAGTGGGGGTCCTTACCAACGGTTTCTGCATACTTCACGGCTGGGCACAGCTCCGCCGCTGCGCCGCACCAGCAGCAAAAAGCCGGGCCTTGCTCCGCCTGTTTCCCGGCCGGGCTTGGCTCCGCCGGGCCCCCCCCACCACCGGTGACGCCCACAACAGCACCAGGAGGCGCATAAAGGCAGCGCCAGGGCTGAGTCTAGTGGGGGTCCTTACCAACGGTTTCTGCATACTTCACGGCCAGGCACAGCTCCGCCGCAGCGCCAAACCAGCAGCAAAGGGCCGGGCCTTGCTCCGCCTGTTTCCCGGCCGGGCTTGGCTCCGCTGGGCCCCTCCCACCACCAGTGATGCCCACAACAGCGCCAGGAGGCACATAAAGGCAACGCCAGTCCCTCGTCCCACGGGACGCGCGCGGTACGCGTGCGGGACACGCCGGGCTAAGCCCGGGCAAAGGGCGGGCCCTCTGTGGCCCTCAGAGGCCTGAGGAGACTGGACTGGGCCAGGGACCCTACACCTTCTAATCCGGACCTTTATTGTGTACCATTCACATGAGACTTTATTTTTTATCTTGGTGTATTTCATATGAGTGAGTAGTGGCTCTTATACAACCTTGCATATTGCTTTATATTTATATAAGATGTCTAAAACTAAAAATGATAAACCTGTAATAGGTGCCGGTACCATTGACAAATATATGGTGAAGAAAGTAAGTCAGATTAATAATGAAAGACGTGCTTCACTAGGGAAGGGGACTTCGACACTGGATTTACCAGAGTTGTCTCCGCAAAGGGTGATCACAGAGGCTGAGGCAAATACAAGCGGATTTATCAGAGTAGATCCGCAGACGCCCACCACGGTGAGTGTCGAGGTACATTCAGACCAACACGCCCTGTCAAGCGAGGAAACAGGCGAAGCTCCGCCTGTCATTAGGCCGATGCGAACCTGCAGGATAGCACATCAAAAACGGGGGGGGGAAACATAGCACTAAAAGAAGGGATCTGGATGGGAAAGAAACTAATAGCCCTGTCATAAACCCCTTTGTGTTCACAGGAAATAATGATAGTGGTCTTAACATAATTGCTGAACAGTTTGCTTCTCTTATTAAAAATCTAGAAGCAGAATTTATAGCGTAATTAGAGGAGGTGATTAAGCCACTGACCATCCAGATAGAGAGCCTGGTCACGGAAGTGGTTAGGCTGGGTGGCCTGGTGTCTGCACACCAGGCTGCACCCACCAGTGGTAGGGTTAAGGCTGGGGGAAGAGGACAGGAGGTGACGAGTGCTAAAGACCATCAGAACACTCGCAATACTGTTGCAGTAGTTACTACTGTGAATGATGCACTAAGTACACCAATCGTCCCAGTAGCACCTGCTTTGTTGTCACAACCTAATTTAGCCCCACGAAGTGGACCAGCTCCAAGGCCCACCAGGAACAACCGATATTTGAATTTACCACCTGACTGTGCACCGTTTGTGGCGGTATTGACTAACGTTCCACCATGTGGTACTCATCCCGCCTCACCATATGATGAATTTCACGCATCATTGAAAAATAAGACAGTAGCATGGCTTAACAAAAATTGCGGTTTTCCTACCTCTTATTCAGATCATATAATGGCAGTAAGGAGGGTGAACTGGGTAGGCCCGTCTAAAAAGCTGGAAATGGGGATTGTATTGTTGTAAATTTTAAACATCCACAACATGTGGCAACTGTTCTCTTAAGAGCATCCTCACTAGTATATAATGAGAACAGTATTTGTGTGCGCCCGCTGGGGTACTTCTATGCACACCTCTGCAAACCCGCACCCCAACAAAGGATAACTAGGCAGGTGTTTGAACCTCAGACCCCAGCCATGGATACACAATTTATATATAACATTACTAATCCATGTGGGCCTGGAAACCTGGATGAAACCTACAACAGGATCACTAGCGCTGGACGCTACCATCATGGGTCTAACATCTACACACAGAACAGGTATGATGCTTTGTCTGGATTCGAGATGTGTGATTGACGGGAGGTACCTGCGGCTCAGGGCACTGTGGCTTCAGGTGAACCTATACCCGTAAAGAACTCACTGGACATAATACCTGGATGTTTTGTTGTTTCATGGAATATTGCGGGTTTGGCTGCCAAAATGGCTGATGAAAACTGGGTTATTTACATCAAGCAATTTAAGGTCATCTGTCTACAAGAAACTTGGCTGGTTGAGTGTGATCTTTTCCTGGAAGGGTACAAGGCCTTCTATGTGCCAGCCACTCCATCTGTAAGGGGTAGACCAAAGGGGGGACTTGTGATCTTTGTTTCTATTTTAGTCCCTTGTAAAATGCGCAGAATTGAATCACAGTATTCTGGAGTGATGGGCTTAGTATTAAATAGAGAAAACTACCGGGCTGGTTTGGTGAATTTTTATAATGCAACTAATGATAGTGCAGGCTTCAATCAAATATTGCTATTGAACTCTTTTATTACTACTTCTATGAAAGATTTTGGTCATAATCTTATGATCATGGGAGATTTTAATGTGCATCCTTGCGGTGATCCACTGAAAAAATGCTTAACAGACTTGTGTTGTGAGCGCCTGGGCGGTATACACATGGAACATACAGTGGATGGGGAACTTTGTAATGATCTAATGAACAACTTTGACCTCTCATTGGCTATGACACTCAGGGATCCGTTAAAATGCTTTGATATCCCTACTTTCAAAGAGCATGGCAGGGGCACTTTTATTGATCATATATTAGTCTCACTGACGATGCAGACTTTTCTGGATTCGTACAGTATTGAGCAGAGTGAATTCAGTGACCATAACCCTCTAATAATTCGTCTGAAGGGACCTTGGGTTAACAAGGGAAATCAGAACTGTAGCTCAGGCAGGCTGTGTACAACAGATGGGAGGCGGCGACTTAAATGGTCAATGGTTACCCCAGATCTTCTTTACAAAAATATTGTGGATAAATGTACTGAGGATATTAAGAAATGTACACAAGAGGGGGGAGATCCCAGGCAGGTCCTTATTGCCTATCAAAACTTGTCGGAGAAGGTGTCAGAACTCATGACGGCCCCCGCAAAGAATTTGGTGAAAGGAGGTCCTAGGTGGTTTAACCACGATTGTACCAAAGCTGCACGTAATCTCAGGTTAGCTCTGTCAGTCACCCCGAGAAATCAGGAGGGCGTAAAACTGTGTCGGAAAGAATACAAGTCTGTTATTGCATCCCGTAAGGAGTTTTTAAGAAAAGAGGCTTGGGATGAAATACTTGACCCCTCCACCTTAAATTGTAGCACTAAATTCTGGGCTTTAGTTAAAAGACCGTTCCTGGTAGAAGACCCGGGTGATGGACTAGATTGCTGCATAACTAAGGAGGAGTGGGAACTTCATTTTAAAAAATTGTATCACTCAGCGGACCCTGTAACAGTTGATGTTTTCCCTTATGCTAGGGGAGGCACACTTAAATTTGATATAAGCGAGGTAATGGACGCCATAGAAGGACTTACAGATAGGAAGGCCCCTGGACCTGATGGAATCCCACCGGATCTTTATAAATCAGATCCAGGTTTTTGGGCACCCATCTTGGTTGCTGTATTTAATGCAGCTGCTATAGTGGGCTGTCCCTTGTCCTGGGGTTTATCAACAATTGTCCCTGTGTTTAAGAAAGGAGACAAGGGCAGCCCCCTCTGTTATCGTCTGATTTCACTAATAGATTCCATGGTCAAAATTATGGGGGGGATCTTACTGCAGCGTATATCAAGTTGGACGTCTGACAATAACATTATGTCCATCTCCTAATATGGCTTCTGTAGTGGCCGTTCCACCATAACCCAGTGCCTCAACCTCTTCCTTATATTGAGTAAATATACTGTTGTGCAGAAGGGAGCTGTCCACCTTGCCTTCATGGATCTGTCATCGGCCTGCGACTGTGTTAACAGGGGAAGGCTGTGGCATACCATGCGGGAGAAGGGTGTGGACATAGGGATTGTGGATTTTCTGGTGGACTTGCACAGTAACACCAGTGCAAATGTTAGGTACTCAACAAATGGGGAAACCACTGGTAATTTTAACAATAAAAAGGGAGTGCGCCAAGGTTGCATCTTGGCCCCATTTCTTTTTAATTTTTATATTAATGATTTAGATGCTGCACTTCAGGAGGAAAAATCAGACTGCCTTGAGTTGGCAGGTGGGGTATTCCTGTACTTTTATACGCAGATGATGCGGTTTTAATTTCTAGAACGGAAAAGGGTCTCCAGGGACTTTTGAATGCTTTTAACATCTTTATGACCAACAGAGACCTATTGGTCAACAATTCTAAATCATATATAATGCATGTTGGCCAACAACCGAGAAAGAATTTTATTTTTAAACTTGATGATGCTCTGATCCCCATCACTCAAACATTTTCATATCTTGGTGTCTTATTTGACACAAAGCTCAGCTGGGGCCCCCATGTGGCAAGAAAGAAAGGGGAAATGACATGGGTAAATGCCTCTATTTTTAATTTTGCTACAAAACTGGGGAAGAAGCCAAATACTGCAATGATGAAACTCTATAATGCCAAATCGATAGCTACCGCTGTATATGGCAGTGAGTTATGGGGCTACGTAAGTGGTGAACAGTTACAGGTTACTGAAAACAATTTTCTAAAACGTCTCCTCTGTGTTCCAGTCAGCACATTGAACTTAGCAGTACACGAAGAACTGGGGACTCAGTACCTACCTGATATATTTGCGCTAAGACCACTGACATGCTGGGTAAAATTGTGGCTAAATCAAGATATTCCGCTTACCCACCTGATTGTGAAAGACCTTGTGTCTCAGGACAACTCAATGTGCGTGCCTTGGTTAAAATACCTGAAATCTTGTTTTTTGAGGCTTGGATGCTTGAATCTGTTTGAAAACCCTTGTGGGATTGTAAAGGGAGATGTGGCAGAAATTAAGCGGGCTTTTCATATGGACAGGAGGTCCCAAAGAGAAGCGGAGGAGCTCATGAAACCTAATATTAGGAAATATGTTATTTTAAAAACCTGTGGCACCATGGAACTATATTTAACATGCACCTTCACTTCTCATGAGAAATTTCTGCTGACGAGGTTCAGGTTTAATATTTTTCATCTTCTTTTAATTAGACCTAAGTCGGATATTTTTAATAAAACTGCTGCTCCCTGTGGCTGCGACGGGAAGTCTCCACAGGATATGCTGCATTTTATATTTTTATGTAGGTTTTATGAATACCCACGCAGACGTTACCTTGTTGCTCTTTTAAAGAAACTAAATTTTAATCAAATAAGACCAGCACTTATGTATTTAGAGCTTTTGCACAGTGACAGTGTTCTTCACGTCTTAGATTTTTTAAAATGAACTGTCAAACTGAGAAAGTGCCTGGATCAGTGATTCTACACCTCTGAAGGATGATGAGCTTATTTACTGAAAGACCTTATATCATGTTGTAAACCCAGCACTAATAGCACTTTATTGTTGATCTCGCCTACTTACTCATTAATGAAATACGTATAATATGTCCTTTGTAATTGTGATTTTAAATATGAAATGTTCAATGTATTTTATATGTGTATGTTTGAAATATAACCGAAATAAAGTCTCTATTGATTGATTGATTAGTCTTCACTGCTCTGTGGTGCTGGAGAATTCGCTTGTGTGCCTTCAGAATCCTGCTGCCCACATACTGTAGTCCACAATTTCATATTAGTACATACAAATCAAACTTTTTCTTACAGTTAATTGAACCCCTGATGATAAGGGGTTTCTTAGTGAAGGTTGTGCTATATTTGATTGTGTTGAACACATGTGCACACGTCTTGCATTTGTGACATCTGTGGAAACCACTGGCTTGCAGCAGCTGATTGTCTGGTTTAATGACTTAAGAACGCTCTGTGAAATGTGATGAAGTGGTATTTTTGAGCAGTCGATTTTAGAATTGCATCCCCTCTTATCCAGTGCCAGTACTCTCTCAAAATCTTTTTTTGCTGTTTTTCTTGTGTATTGGATGTTGTGATCAGTTGGATGACAGATTTGTCATATTTCTGTTGTCTGGTAGGGAAAAGCAAAGGGCCTCATTTATGAGAAATGACGCATCGCTGCGTGAAAGCAGCGATGCGTCACTTCTCAGTGCGCACTCCTTGCGACACCAATGATGCGCCATATTTAATGTATGACGCATCATGTCACAAGGACTTACAGATACGTCAGTATTTCTGACGTATCTGTAAGCGCAAAAGTGACGCATTGCTGGAGTGTGTCACAAAAGTGACGCAACTCCAGCAATGCGTCCTTTCACATGGGGAAGGCCCCATGTGAAAGGGCTTGCGTCAGTCTTACGCCTGCTGTGAGGCAGACGCAAGATTTTGACGCAACAGCATCCTAAAAGTGACGCAGTGAAATCTCATAGATTTCACTGCGTCACTATTACGAGGCTTTTTGCGGGTGAACGCCCCCTCTGCATACATTATACCTGACGCAGGTATAATGTTAACAACAAGGGGTGGTGAGGGACAGAGTCTCTGAATTAAACAGAATACTCTCACCCAGTCAAGAGATCAGGGCTAGATCCAACACCGTTTTTTAGCTCACTGCACCATCCCAGTTTCAGAACCTGGCTGTATGCAAATTAGTCTGTTCCTGTCCCAGTGCATGATGGGAACAGGGCAAACCAAACTACAAAAGCCAATTCTTACACTGGGAAGGAAACAAGCTACCGGGGACCGGTTTCTGGCATTTCAGCCTCTTCTGCCCGGCTTGCTTGAATCCTGATGGTGCAATGAGCAAGGGACTCACATCTGAGTATACCCTTCCACGCTTAGGGTGGACAAAAATATTAACAACAAGGGGTGGTGAGGGACAGAGTCTCTGAATTAAACAGAATACTCTCACCCAGTCAAGAGATCAGGGCTAGATCCAACACCGTTTTTTAGCTCACTGCACCATCCCAGTTTCAGAACCTGGCTGTATGCAAATTAGTCTGTTCCTGTCCCAGTGCATGATGGGAACAGGGCAAACCAAACTACAAAAGCCAATTCTTACACTGGGAAGGAAACAAGCTACCGGGGACCGGTTTCTGGCATTTCAGCCTCTTCGGCCCGGCTTGCTTGAATCCTGATGGTGCAATGAGCAAGGGACTCACATCTGAGTATACCCTTCCACGCTTAGGGTGGACAAAAATATTAACAACAAGGGGTGGTGAGGGACAGAGTCTCTGAATTAAACAGAATACTCTCACCCAGTCAAGAGATCAGGGCTAGATCCAACACAGTTTTTTAGCTCACTGCACCATCCCAGTTTCAGAACCTGGCTGTATGCAAATTAGTCTGTTCCTGTCCCAGTGCATGATGGGAACAGGGCAAACCAAACTACAAAAGCCAATTCTTACACTGGGAAGGAAACAAGCTACCGGGGACCGGTTTCTGGCATTTCAGCCTCTTCGGCCCGGCTGGCTTGAATCCTGATGGTGCAATGAGCAAGGGACTCACATCTGAGTATACCCTTCCACGCTTAGGGTGGACAAAAATATTAACAACAAGGGGTGGTGAGGGACAGAGTCTCTGAATTAAACAGAATACTCTCACCCAGTCAAGAGATCAGGGCTAGATCCAACACCGTTTTTTAGCTCACTGCACCATCCCAGTTTCAGAACCTGGCTGTATGCAAATTAGTCTGTTCCTGTCCCAGTGCATGATGGGAACAGGGCAAACCAAACTACAAAAGCCAATTCTTACACTGGGAAGGAAACAAGCTACCGGGGACCGGTTTCTGGCATTTCAGCCTCTTCGGCCCGGCTTGCTTGAATCCTGATGGTGCAATGAGCAAGGGACTCACATCTGAGTATACCCTTCCACGCTTAGGGTGGACAAAAATATTAACAACAAGGGGTGGTGAGGGACAGAGTCTCTGAATTAAACAGAATACTCTCACCCAGTCAAGAGATCAGGGCTAGATCCAACACCGTTTTTTAGCTCACTGCACCATCCCAGTTTCAGAACCTGGCTGTATGCAAATTAGTCTGTTCCTGTCCCAGTGCATGATGGGAACAGGGCAAACCAAACTACAAAAGCCAATTCTTACACTGGGAAGGAAACAAGCTACCGGGGACCGGTTTCTGGCATTTCAGCCTCTTCGGCCCGGCTTGCTTGAATCCTGATGGTGCAATGAGCAAGGGACTCACATCTGAGTATACCCTTCCACGCTTAGGGTGGACAAAAATATTAACAACAAGGGGTGGTGAGGGACAGAGTCTCTGAATTAAACAGAATACTCTCACCCAGTCAAGAGATCAGGGCTAGATCCAACACCGTTTTTTAGCTCACTGCACCATCCCAGTTTCAGAACCTGGCTGTATGCAAATTAGTCTGTTCCTGTCCCAGTGCATGATGGGAACAGGGCAAACCAAACTACAAAAGCCAATTCTTACACTGGGAAGGAAACAAGCTACCGGGGACCGGTTTCTGGCATTTCAGCCTCTTCGGCCCGGCTTGCTTGAATCCTGATGGTGCAATGAGCAAGGGACTCACATCTGAGTATACCCTTCCACGCTTAGGGTGGACAAAAATATTAACAACAAGGGGTGGTGAGGGACAGAGTCTCTGAATTAAACAGAATACTCTCACCCAGTCAAGAGATCAGGGCTAGATCCAACACCGTTTTTTAGCTCACTGCACCATCCCAGTTTCAGAACCTGGCTGTATGCAAATTAGTCTGTTCCTGTCCCAGTGCATGATGGGAACAGGGCAAACCAAACTACAAAAGCCAATTCTTACACTGGGAAGGAAACAAGCTACCGGGGACCGGTTTCTGGCATTTCAGCCTCTTCGGCCCGGCTTGCTTGAATCCTGATGGTGCAATGAGCAAGGGACTCACATCTGAGTATACCCTTCCACGCTTAGGGTGGACAAAAATATTAACAACAAGGGGTGGTGAGGGACAGAGTCTCTGAATTAAACAGAATACTCTCACCCAGTCAAGAGATCAGGGCTAGATCCAACACCGTTTTTTAGCTCACTGCACCATCCCAGTTTCAGAACCTGGCTGTATGCAAATTAGTCTGTTCCTGTCCCAGTGCATGATGGGAACAGGGCAAACCAAACTACAAAAGCCAATTCTTACACTGGGAAGGAAACAAGCTACCGGGGACCGGTTTCTGGCATTTCAGCCTCTTCGGCCCGGCTTGCTTGAATCCTGATGGTGCAATGAGCAAGGGACTCACATCTGAGTATACCCTTCCACGCTTAGGGTGGACAAAAATATTAACAACAAGGGGTGGTGAGGGACAGAGTCTCTGAATTAAACAGAATACTCTCACCCAGTCAAGAGATCAGGGCTAGATCCAACACCGTTTTTTAGCTCACTGCACCATCCCAGTTTCAGAACCTGGCTGTATGCAAATTAGTCTGTTCCTGTCCCAGTGCATGATGGGAACAGGGCAAACCAAACTACAAAAGCCAATTCTTACACTGGGAAGGAAACAAGCTACCGGGGACCGGTTTCTGGCATTTCAGCCTCTTCGGCCCGGCTTGCTTGAATCCTGATGGTGCAATGAGCAAGGGACTCACATCTGAGTATACCCTTCCATGCTTAGGGTGGACAAAAATATTAACAACAAGGGGTGGTGAGGGACAGAGTCTCTGAATTAAACAGAATGCTCTCACCCAGTCAAGAGATCAGGGCTAGATCCAACACCGTTTTTTAGCTCACTGCACCATCCCAGTTTCAGAACCTGGCTGTATGCAAATTAGTCTGTTCCTGTCCCAGTGCATGATGGGAACAGGGCAAACCAAACTACAAAAGCCAATTCTTACACTGGGAAGGAAACAAGCTACCGGGGACCGGTTTCTGGCATTTCAGCCTCTTCGGCCCGGCTTGCTTGAATCCTGATGGTGCAATGAGCAAGGGACTCACATCTGAGTATACCCTTCCACGCTTAGGGTGGACAAAAATCTTAACAACAAGGGGTGGTGAGGGACAGAGTCTCTGAATTAAACAGAATACTCTCACCCAGTCAAGAGATCAGGGCTAGATCCAACACCGTTTTTTAGCTCACTGCACCATCCCAGTTTCAGAACCTGGCTGTATGCAAATTAGTCTGTTCCTGTCCCAGTGCATGATGGGAACAGGGCAAACCAAACTACAAAAGCCAATTCTTACACTGGGAAGGAAACAAGCTACCGGGGACCGGTTTCTGGCATTTCAGCCTCTTCGGCCCGGCTTGCTTGAATCCTGATGGTGCAATGAGCAAGGGACTCACATCTGAGTATACCCTTCCACGCTTAGGGTGGACAAAAATATTAACAACAAGGGGTGGTGAGGGACAGAGTCTCTGAATTAAACAGAATACTCTCACCCAGTCAAGAGATCAGGGCTAGATCCAACACCGTTTTTTAGCTCACTGCACCATCCCAGTTTCAGAACCTGGCTGTATGCAAATTAGTCTGTTCCTGTCCCAGTGCATGATGGGAACAGGGCAAACCAAACTACAAAAGCCAATTCTTACACTGGGAAGGAAACAAGCTACCGGGGACCGGTTTCTGGCATTTCAGCCTCTTCGGCCCGGCTTGCTTGAATCCTGATGGTGCAATGAGCAAGGGACTCACATCTGAGTATACCCTTCCACGCTTAGGGTGGACAAAAATATTAACAACAAGGGGTGGTGAGGGACAGAGTCTCTGAATTAAACAGAATACTCTCACCCAGTCAAGAGATCAGGGCTAGATCCAACACCGTTTTTTAGCTCACTGCACCATCCCAGTTTCAGAACCTGGCTGTATGCAAATTAGTCTGTTCCTGTCCCAGTGCATGATGGGAACAGGGCAAACCAAACTACAAAAGCCAATTCTTACACTGGGAAGGAAACAAGCTACCGGGGACCGGTTTCTGGCATTTCAGCCTCTTCGGCCCGGCTTGCTTGAATCCTGATGGTGCAATGAGCAAGGGACTCACATCTGAGTATACCCTTCCACGCTTAGGGTGGACAAAAATATTAACAACAAGGGGTGGTGAGGGACAGAGTCTCTGAATTAAACAGAATACTCTCACCCAGTCAAGAGATCAGGGCTAGATCCAACACCGTTTTTTAGCTCACTGCACCATCCCAGTTTCAGAACCTGGCTGTATGCAAATTAGTCTGTTCCTGTCCCAGTGCATGATGGGAACAGGGCAAACCAAACTACAAAAGCCAATTCTTACACTGGGAAGGAAACAAGCTACCGGGGACCGGTTTCTGGCATTTCAGCCTCTTCGGCCCGGCTTGCTTGAATCCTGATGGTGCAATGAGCAAGGGACTCACATCTGAGTATACCCTTCCACGCTTAGGGTGGACAAAAATATTAACAACAAGGGGTGGTGAGGGACAGAGTCTCTGAATTAAACAGAATACTCTCACCCAGTCAAGAGATCAGGGCTAGATCCAACACCGTTTTTTAGCTCACTGCACCATCCCAGTTTCAGAACCTGGCTGTATGCAAATTAGTCTGTTCCTGTCCCAGTGCATGATGGGAACAGGGCAAACCAAACTACAAAAGCCAATTCTTACACTGGGAAGGAAACAAGCTACCGGGGACCGGTTTCTGGCATTTCAGCCTCTTCGGCCCGGCTTGCTTGAATCCTGATGGTGCAATGAGCAAGGGACTCACATCTGAGTATACCCTTCCACGCTTAGGGTGGACAAAAATATTAACAACAAGGGGTGGTGAGGGACAGAGTCTCTGAATTAAACAGAATACTCTCACCCAGTCAAGAGATCAGGGCTAGATAAAACACCGTTTTTTAGCTCACTGCACCATCCCAGTTTCAGAACCTGGCTGTATGCAAATTAGTCTGTTCCTGTCCCAGTGCATGATGGGAACAGGGCAAACCAAACTACAAAAGCCAATTCTTACACTGGGAAGGAAACAAGCTACCGGGGACCGGTTTCTGGCATTTCAGCCTCTTCGGCCCGGCTTGCTTGAATCCTGATGGTGCAATGAGCAAGGGACTCACATCTGAGTATACCCTTCCACGCTTAGGGTGGACAAAAATATTAACAACAAGGGGTGGTGAGGGACAGAGTCTCTGAATTAAACAGAATACTCTCACCCAGTCAAGAGATCAGGGCTAGATCCAACACCGTTTTTTAGCTCACTGCACCATCCCAGTTTCAGAACCTGGCTGTATGCAAATTAGTCTGTTCCTGTCCCAGTGCATGATGGGAACAGGGCAAACCAAACTACAAAAGCCAATTCTTACACTGGGAAGGAAACAAGCTACCGGGGACCGGTTTCTGGCATTTCAGCCTCTTCGGCCCGGCTTGCTTGAATCCTGATGGTGCAATGAGCAAGGGACTCACATCTGAGTATACCCTTCCACGCTTAGGGTGGACAAAAATATTAACAACAAGGGGTGGTGAGGGACAGAGTCTCTGAATTAAACAGAATACTCTCACCCAGTCAAGAGATCAGGGCTAGATCCAACACCGTTTTTTAGCTCACTGCACCATCCCAGTTTCAGAACCTGGCTGTATGCAAATTAGTCTGTTCCTGTCCCAGTGCATGATGGGAACAGGGCAAACCAAACTACAAAAGCCAATTCTTACACTGGGAAGGAAACAAGCTACCGGGGACCGGTTTCTGGCATTTCAGCCTCTTCGGCCCGGCTTGCTTGAATCCTGATGGTGCAATGAGCAAGGGACTCACATCTGAGTATACCCTTCCACGCTTAGGGTGGACAAAAATATTAACAACAAGGGGTGGTGAGGGACAGAGTCTCTGAATTAAACAGAATACTCTCACCCAGTCAAGAGATCAGGGCTAGATCCAACACCGTTTTTTAGCTCACTGCACCATCCCAGTTTCAGAACCTGGCTGTATGCAAATTAGTCTGTTCCTGTCCCAGTGCATGATGGGAACAGGGCAAACCAAACTACAAAAGCCAATTCTTACACTGGGAAGGAAACAAGCTACCGGGGACCGGTTTCTGGCATTTCAGCCTCTTCGGCCCGGCTTGCTTGAATCCTGATGGTGCAATGAGCAAGGGACTCACATCTGAGTATACCCTTCCACGCTTAGGGTGGACAAAAATATTAACAACAAGGGGTGGTGAGGGACAGAGTCTCTGAATTAAACAGAATACTCTCACCCAGTCAAGAGATCAGGGCTAGATCCAACACCGTTTTTTAGCTCACTGCACCAGGGACAGACTGATTTGCATATAGCCAGGTTCTGAGCTGGGATGGGGCAGTGAGATAAATAACGGTGATGGATCAAGCCCTGATGTTTGGACTGGGTAAGAGTGGTCTGTTTAACTCAGACACTCTGTTCATCACCACCCCCTTTTTGTAAATCGTTTTTGGCCACTATAGGTGTGGCAGGGTATACTCAGACATGAGTCCCTTTCTCACTGCTCCATCAGGATTCAAGCAAGCCGGGCCGAAGAAGGCTGAAATGCCAGAAACCGGTCCCCGGTAGCTTGTCTCCTTTCTGGTGAAGAATTGGCTTGGTAGTTTAGTCTGCCCTGTTCCCATGATGCACTGGGCCAGGGACAGACTGATTTGCATATAGCCAGGTTCTGAGCTGGGATGGGGCAGTGAGATAAATAACGGTGATGGATCAAGCCCTGATCTTTGGACTGGGTAAGAGTGGTCTGTTTAACTCAGACACTCTGTTCATCACCACCCCCTTTTTGTAAATCGTTTTTGGCCACTATAGGTGTGGCAGGGTATACTCAGACATGAGTCCCTTTCTCACTGCTCCATCAGGATTCAAGCAAGCCGGGCCGAAGAAGGCTGAAATGCCAGAAACCGGTCTCCGGTAGCTTGTCTCCTTTCTGGTGAAGAATTGGCTTGGTAGTTTAGTCTGCCCTGTTCCCATGATGCACTGGGCCAGGGACAGACTGATTTGCATATAGCCAGGTTCTGAGCTGGGATGGGGCAGTGAGATAAATAACGGTGATGGATCAAGCCCTGATCTTTGGACTGGGTAAGAGTGGTCTGTTTAACTCAGACACTCTGTTCATCACCACCCCCTTTTTGTAAATCGTTTTTGGCCACTATAGGTGTGGCAGGGTATACTCAGACATGAGTCCCTTTCTCACTGCTCCATCAGGATTCAAGCAAGCCGGGCCGAAGAAGGCTGAAATGCCAGAAACCGGTCCCCGGTAGCTTGTCTCCTTTCTGGTGAAGAATTGGCTTGGTAGTTTATTCTGCCCTGTTCCCATGATGCACTGGGCCAGGGACAGACTGATTTGCATATAGCCAGGTTCTGAGCTGGGATGGGGCAGTGAGATAAATAACGGTGATGGATCAAGCCCTGATCTTTGGACTGGGTAAGAGTGGTCTGTTTAACTCAGACACTCTGTTCATCACCACCCCCTTTTTGTAAATCGTTTTTGGCCACTATAGGTGTGGCAGGGTATACTCAGACATGAGTCCCTTTCTCACTGCTCCATCAGGATTCAAGCAAGCCGGGCCGAAGAAGGCTGAAATGCCAGAAACCGGTCCCCGGTAGCTTGTCTCCTTTCTGGTGAAGAATTGGCTTGGTAGTTTAGTCTGCCCTGTTCCCATGATGCACTGGGCCAGGGACAGACTGATTTGCATATAGCCAGGTTCTGAGCTGGGATGGGGCAGTGAGATAAATAACGGTGATGGATCAAGCCCTGATCTTTGGACTGGGTAAGAGTGGTCTGTTTAACTCAGACACTCTGTTCATCACCACCCCCTTTTTGTAAATCGTTTTTGGCCACTATAGGTGTGGCAGGGTATACTCAGACATGAGTCCCTTTCTCACTGCTCCATCAGGATTCAAGCAAGCCGGGCCGAAGAAGGCTGAAATGCCAGAAACCGGTCCCCGGTAGCTTGTCTCCTTTCTGGTGAAGAATTGGCTTGGTAGTTTAGTCTGCCCTGTTCCCATGATGCACTGGGCCAGGGACAGACTGATTTGCATATAGCCAGGTTCTGAGCTGGGATGGGGCAGTGAGATAAATAACGGTGATGGATCAAGCCCTGATCTTTGGACTGGGTAAGAGTGGTCTGTTTAACTCAGACACTCTGTTCATCACCACCCCCTTTTTGTAAAGCAGGTATAATGTGGCGCAGGGGTTTTAAAAGTGACGCATCTACCTAGATGCGTCACTTTTTAAATATGGCGCAACAAGGCGCATATTTTACGCCGCTGGTGAGTCACAAAAAGTGACGCACCGGCGGCACAAAACTGACGCAAGGCCTCATAAATAAGGGCCAAAGATTCTATGCTTTTCAACTCGACTTTCGCTGCTAGGCTTCAAAGTTATTCTTTCGAGTAACCTTGTGGTATGAACTACTCACCATCTAATTCTTGCCTACAATCATCGAGACAGCTTAACTTCCTCATTAATCTAAGCATCTCCCCATAAGGGATGCTGGATTTCACATGTTGTGAGTGAAAACTGCGTGCTTTAAGGGTAGAATTGACAGAGGTCTGCTTTATAAACCTGGCTGCCAAATTCCTATTGCTCACAAACACCTGTAAATAAAGGAAATGTAAATTTCGATTATTCTGATTAGTTGGCAGTCTGTGCGATCCTTTCCATATATGAAACAAATCATCTATGAAGCGCAACCAGCACACAATATGCTCACCCCATACATCACCATGGTCATTGATGAACACCTGCTCCTCCCACCAGCCAATATGCAAACAAGCATAGCTGGGGGTAAATATTTTTGATATAGAACATAACATAAAAAATATAACCCCAGTTTAGTCTGTCATTTCACTTTAGACTCCCTAGAAAGGAAAACATTGATTACATCGCAGTGTTTACACCACAATACCTTTACAACGTGGGTATTACAACGAAAGACATTACAATGAATTGCAGTAGATGGCGCTCTAACCTAAGGAATAGTATGATTTACTATTCCAACACCATCCCTACTGTACGTAGACTAGACTTGGAATAGTAAATCATACTATTCCTAAGTCCAGCGCCCTCCAACGCAAGTCATTGTAACAACTTGGGTTGTAATGATTGCGTTGTAAAGGTATTGCGCTGTAAACACTGCGATGTAACGTGCTATATTCCCCCAGAAGTGCCCTATGTACATAGCGCGTGAACATGAGATCAACCATTTGCAAATAAAAATAAATGGAAATCTTGAATTAACAATATAAGTAATACATATGGGCCCATATGTACAGAAGGATTTTTTATTTCTTAACAGTCTTAACGCTATTACAGGCCATTAAGGAGCTTGGTCCTTGGTTTGTGTGAGGAGCAAATGGTCTGGACACATACCAATAACCAATAAACTAATCGCATCCCAATGTGAATGAATTATATTGATCACTTCTTCCTCATTTGGGAAGGGGACATCAAAGCTGCTCAGGATTTCAGCGATATGCTACAAACAAATTATCTGAAATAGAAAATTCGTTTACAAGATTAGTAAGAATCACAGCTTATTCTTAGACATATCTGTTTCAACCTAAGGCAATACACTGAGAACACCATTACATTGGAAGTATCAACAATGCTATGGGGTGCTCCGATATGAAAAAAGTTTAACATTTTCAAAGTATCATTTTTATGCCGGGTATATTGCTTGTTCCTAGACATACTGATGACTTTTGTTTTCTTTTGATCAATAATGCTTGGCAGTGCTTGATACGGATAAAGACAAGTTGAATGCCACAATATAGAACTTAAGTTTAAGTTTAAAGCATGTATTTTGGTATAGAGTCAGCCATTATGAACTGAAATTAAATACATAAATGTCTTTGTATTAGTATGTACTTGATGACATATGGATATTCACGTATATATTTGACCTTCTTGTTGCACTGTGGTCAATTGTTTCTTATGTATGATTGATAATAATCTGAGGAACACTGTGAAGCCAAAACGCATCTTTGGTACTGAGCAGAAATAAATGGGTGACTAACTTTGATTGATGTGCCATCTCTTGTTTGCCTTGGATTATTGTGGAAAACATCTCTGTACTTATTTCTGATGGAACCGAGGACCACCGCAATCACCAGCAACGACAGGCTTGTTAGCGAAATCTCGGCTTTGCCTGGGTAAACATGCTGGACGGAATTATGCCAAATTTGGCAGAAAGGTCACTTTTGTTCGCGGATTCCACTTTCAGTTATTTCATGTAAATCCATTCAGTAGTTTGTAAGAAATTAAGGGAAATCCATATTCATATATATGTGATTGTTAAGCCTTCGCAAATAATAATATGATTGTGCAGAGAGCTCCAGTGCTATGATTTGCTGCCAAAACTTCAACCAGGAAGTGTCACTGGCCATATTGGGACTTGGCCTCAGCTGATTCCCACCCCAAATATGGGACAAAAAAGAAAAGGGGGCAGTTGTACAAATATCCTAATGCCCTAGCCTTGGTCCTGAAGTCCCAGAGTAATTCCGGCAGGGCAAAATGCACTTTAAAAAAAATCTTGATTACATTTGCGTATTTCACCATGAATAAAAAAAGCAAAAAAAGTGCCTCCTCCGCCGCTTGCTTTTAATATTGCCCCTGGGTGGGTCATTTTAACGGATTAGGACTAATTTATGCCCCAGGGACCACCACCTCCCTAGGGCTAAGGGAAATAATACTGTGCAGGGTCACCCCCCCCCCCTCGCCCCACGGCTCCAGGAACAACCATCTCGCTGGGACATAAATTAAAAAAAAATAATAGGGGTCCTGCACTGGCTCCCCCCGAGCGCAAGGAATCACCACCTCCCCAGGGCTGCAATTTACATTAAGGAGGGGGTTCACGCAGGCCACTGGCCCCAGGGACCTTCACCTCTTTGGGGACAAATACTTATAAAAAATGTCGGAGGGGGCTGCGTGACCCCCCTCCCAGGCCATATACTGCCCCGAGAACCACCACCTCCTGTGCACAGAAAAGGAGGGGGGCCTTGCAGCCCCCTCCTGGAGCCATTAATGGCCCTGGGGACTGCCACCCTCAAGGCCGGCTCCTGCTATGACCTGGGTTGTGCACTCTCAGGACATGGCTGTTCGCTTTTGCTTGGCAGGAGCTTTGACAGCTCCGGTCAAGCAAAAGCAGATACTCCACCTCAAGCAGGCAGGAGCTGTCAAAGTTCTCCCACTTACTGAAAGTGGAGGTGTTACCCCTTTCCTTGACCGCAGACATGATTTGATTTGAATAAAACTTATATTGCGCAAATAATAACCCAAAGGCATCAAGGCGCCTAACAACGTATATCATAAACAAGGGCAAGTCACCATTACATATAGGCCTGCACGAAGAGATAGGTCTTCAGGGCCCTTCTGAAAACCTGAAGAGTGGGTAGGGATCTTAATTCCAGTGGGAGGGAGTTCCACCATTTGGGCGCCAGGCTACAGAAAGCCCTGCCCCCCCATTTAGTTCTCCTGAAACGAGGGGCTGACAGAAGAAGTCTGCTCGAGGAGCGTAAGTTCCTAGCAGGAGTGTAGCGGGACAAGATGGATCCTACACCAGTGGGACTGTTTTTAGCTAACGCCCTATAGGTCATGCACAGAGTCTTAAAGCGGATACGGTCCTCCACAGGAAGCCAGTGTAACAGCTTTCTAGCCGCTGTGGCTGAGGCCCGTTTGAGAAGATCCAGGACAAACCTGGCAGCAGCGTTCTGGACTACCTGCAGACACTGCAGCAGACTTTTATTCAGTCCCACATACAGCGCATTGCAGTGGTCCAGCCGGGAGCCAATCAGGGCAACTGTAAGCTGTTTCCTTGCCTGCAATGATAGGTAATGTCTGATCCTCCTGAGGATGTGGATGATGCCCCAACAGGTAGAGATAGTTCTGTTGACCTGTTTATCCAGATTGAGGGCGGGATCAATCATGACCCCCAAATTTTTCGCAGAGGAGGTGGGGGTGGGGCAGGCTCCTAATGAGTCTGGCCACCAGCTGGATGACCAAACATCCTCTTTCCCTCCAAACACCATCACCTCCGTCTTTTCTCCATTCAGTTTTAATGAATTGTAAATCATCCATTGCCCGACCGCCTCCATACAGGATCTAAAATTGGAGGCAGTCGGGGCACCTGATTGGGAGAGAGAGACGAGGATCTGGGTGTCATCCGCGTATGATACTATCTCCATCCCATATGATCTAATTAGCCTGGCAAGTGGGGTCACATAGATGTTGAATAGGGTCGGACTCAGAGCCGACCCCTGAGGGACCCCATATTGCACAGGCAGGGATGGAGATAGATACTCCCCCAACTTCACTCTTTGCACTCGGTGGTTGAGAAAAGAAGTGAGTAGATCTAGGGCTGCCCCCTGAACCCCAACCTCCCTCAGCCGAGCTGTTAAAACTGAGGGAGAAAGGGTGTTGAAGGCCGCCGTCAGATCTAGGAGGATCAGGAGGGTGGTCTGGCCTCCATCAACATGCGTGCGGATGTTATCCAGCACGATGGTGAGGGCAGACTCAGTACTGTGTTCCCTCCTGAATCCATGTTGGGAGGAGTCAAGACAACCCGAGTTCTCTATATATGCAGCAAGATGCTTGTTAAGATGTACTTCAAGCATCTTTGCAGGGGCCGGGAGGAGTGAAATGGGCCGGAAAATTTTTAGAACCGCAGGGTCCAAAGAGGCTTTTTTAAGTAAGGGTTTTACCACCGCGTATTTCCATTGGGTGGGAAAAAGGCCATCTCTCATGGCTTTATTCATAATATCAACCAGCGGGGGCAAGAGAATATCTCTGCACTGTTTGAGAATCCTAAGTGGACATACATCCAAGGGGGAACCAGATTTAGTTTTATTAAGGAGGTTGTCCAGATCCTCCAGAGAGAGGGGGGGGAAGAGTCTAGGGTTCCAACAGGAGGTGTTTCTGCAGGGGCATGGTCCATAGTTCCCAGGGCAGGGGGCCCAGTAATAAGAGATCTCTGCAACTCTAAGGGAGAGTGAATGTCTAAAATTTTTGTCTGGAAAAAAGAGGCAATGTTATTGCAGAGCTCTTGGGATGCCACTACGGGATCTGGGGTTTGGAGGGTTATAAGGGAGTCCACTACCCTGAAGAGCTCTTTAGGAGAGGACATTGAGGTTGTCAGGGCCGTAAAATGTTCTTGTTTGGCCTTTATGATTTCTCCTTTATAGTTCCTCAGCAGAGTCTTATGGGCTTCTCTTAAGCATGGGCGGATTTTGCGGATTCGCAATCCGCGAATTTGCGGATTTGCGAATTTGCGGATTGCGAAAATCCGCAAAATCCGCGAATTCTCGCGGATTTTGCGGATTTTTTTTGTGTGTTCGCACGGGTTTTCTGCAAGTTCGCGAGGGTTTTGTACAATTTCGCAAATTGCGAACTTACTTGTCAGGTCGCCAGTTTTGCGAACTTGTTGTTTCTACGTGCCCAGCCTGTTTGCAAGCCTTTCTTCATCACTGCCACCCTCTGTCACCACTGGCACTCTCTTTGTTCACCCATGCCACCCTCTGGCTCACCCATGTCACCCTCTGTGTCATCACAGCACCCTCTGGTTCACCAGTGTACATTATAGTAGTGTACAGTACACCTGCTAAGTGCTTTAAGTTTTGTAAAATTAAATTACAACAACACCTGCCCTGCCCCAACTGACATTAATGAAGGCTGGCACCTGCTTGTCTGCTCCCTTTCCTTTCCTTTTCCTGTTTGTTGCAATGTAAATTAAATTTAACTGACATTAATGAAGGCTGGCACCTGCTTGTCTGCTCCCTTTCCTTTCCTTTTCCTGTTTGTTGCAATATAATTTTTTTTTTTACAGGAACCAAACCGAATTCTGGAGGGCCCCTTCAGGAAGCACTACAGGGAATGGTTACAAATGATGAGGTTGAACTTTTGCACCTGCTCATAGCTTTTCCTTTTGCAAAACTCGTTTTTTGGTAATTTCGCCCTATTCGCGAGGCGCGGCGTCGTGCGAAATCGATCGTGTAAGCCGCGAACTCGTGCAAGTTACCCCAAGGTTGAGTACGGGCGCCGCCATTTTGTTTGCGTGACGTATTTCCGTTTCCGCCCGCTATGTGTAATCTCGCGCGATCAGCGCCTTGCGAATACAAGTTTGCACGAGTTCGCGAGAGAAATCGCGTGCGAACTTACTTACGCGCACGTGATCGGCCGCCATCTTGTTTTTCATTCCTTCCTATGTGTCTGGGCATGGGGTTTCTATCCTCTGTATATCTCTGCCATCCTTTGCTTATTTTATTTTGTTTTTGATCTATTAAACTTTTTTTCTATCCCTCTTGTTTTCTAGGTCTATATTTTTGTGTTTTAGGCTACTTTTGTTTACTTTTCAAGTACTTTTTAAACTTTTATTTCCTTCTTCTCTACTCCTATTCTTTTTCATTTTATCTCCTTACCTGCCCAGAACATGGTGAAGACAGCTGTCAAGCTGCCCAAGCCGGGCACCGCAGCCCGTGCCCGGCTCCCGTGTGGCCGCTTGAGGGCGGAAATGGTGGTGCCCAGGGAGATCTTCAGCCCTGAGGAGGTGGGCTCACTCGTTTATTATGTGCAGCGCCGTCTCCCCAGGACCATCGCAGCAGGCGGCAGGTTTGCTGCCGGTTATACCAACAGGCAGGAGCGTCGGAAGCGGTGGGGGCAGGTGTGCTGGGCCCTTTTTAACATCACGGGGGTTCAGCGCACCTATAATCAGGTGACCCACCGCTGGACCGATATTCTGGAGCTGGAGCACGACCTGCTCGATCTGCTGGGAGTGGAGGTCCCCGGGCTTGGTGAGTAGTAGTAGCAATTTTTTCATCACTCACTACTCTGTTTTTTCTCCTGCTCTGTGTGTTAATATTGCAAATGTTTGCTTTAACTTTTTTACAAAGAGCAATAATGCTGCTGATTACATTGATAGGAGAGCTAAATTAATATTTCAAAATCTTCTGTGCATTTCAGGTGCACTGCTCTCCTTCTCTGTGGCGGTGCCACTGCTTATTTGTTTTCTATTTTGTGTTCATTTAATTGGGCTGAGTAATGTATGAGTGTACTTTACAGAACTGCGTAATGCTAGACACAAAGGGGCAGATTTACAAGCCCCTTGCGCCACGTTTACGCTGCCTTACCTGACGCACAGCGACGTAAACGTGGCGCATCCCTGCGAGTCATGTACAACGTGATGCTTCTAAGGAGATGCACCACGTTAAGACCTGGGCCTGCGCCACAATGGGTGCGTTCCCACGCAGGGGGAGGGGTGGCGGTCAGGCAGATGTGCGCCTCGCAAAAGTGCCTGCGTGAAATCTACAAGATTTAATGCAGGCACTTCCGCGACGCTGCTACGTCAATTCTTTATGCCTGCTTGCTTGAAGCAGGCGTAAGGACTGATGCGGTATGTTGAGTATTGGGCATCCCTGAGCATTGCTATAGTTGCATCGTGCCTGCGACGCGACTCTAGAGATGTGCCCCTCTTTCGTCACGAGATGCATCACGCATCTGCCTACCCTTGCGCCAGGGTTTGCCGCATTGTAATTGCGGCGCATCTGCCGTGACGCAAGGTTAGTTTTGAGTTACGCATTTTGTTCTGGTGCACCTCTGGAGGTGTGCAGCCCAGAACTCGTAAGTATGCCCCTAAGTGTCAGATTAGCAATTACCTATGCATCCCTGCAAAGTGTGAGGCACGCCAGCACCACCCATGGTGCGCCGTATTTTCAATGCGGCACGCCATGGTGCTAAAACGTCACCGAAGCGTTACGCATCGGTGCCGTAAAGGCGGCTCATTTATGGAGTTGCGTTGCAACGATGGCGCAGCTCCAGCAATGCTGCGTCAAGCCGTAAGCCTGCTTCATGCAGGCGCAGGGTTTCAGTGACGCATCATTGTCCTAAATGACTGATTGAAATTTTATCTATTCCCCATAGCCACTTTTAGCATGCGTTCCTGCGCAGGAACGCCCTCCCTTGCGCTGGAACGCTCCCTTATGGCGCAGGGCTTTAGAATGGGATGCATCTCCCATATGCGTCACATTGTTAATATACGCCACACCATGGCGCCTCTCTTGTTGTGGCGCTGCGTCACAAAAGTGACGCAAGAACGGAGCAAAAGAGCTGCAAGGGGCTTGTAAATGTGCCCCTAGAGTAGAGGCTCAGGTGCAGTCCTTCCTTTGTAGACCTCTTTTTTGCTGAAATAGTTGGTTCTAGTTCTTTCTAAATGTTTGATTTGGTTGACAAGGACATCGACAAGCAGCAATCATCAATTTTTTCTGTTCTTTCTTTCATGTTGTACGTCAGGTCCGCCCAGGGGCAAGCGGACAGAAACAGCGGATGCAGTGGCTCCAAAGGAGGAGGATGATGCAGGCCAGGGCGGCGAGTGCTCCTTTGCTGGCCCCAGTAAGTTTTAATTTAAATATAGAGGACCTATTGTTGTCCAAGCGTTCCTAATTTAAATTTTTCGAAACAGTGTTTAGATAGGAGCAAAATCAATAATACTACCGTTGCAGGGACAATTCTCCACAAACCGAACTATGGACACCAAAGACCAGAGTAATAATAATATTTCAGAGTGGCGTGTTTGGCACACTGTATACTATAATATAAACTTGGTAGTGTCAGCGGCACGGACTCCTCCTTGCAAAAATTACAAAACCTTTCGCTCAGTCACTCTAGTCTGGATGACCAAAAACCACAGAGTCTATTCAAGTTTACAAGCTTTATTAAAAAAAGTAAAAGTAAACACATATATTAAAATAAAGTTAGCTGGAAAAGGAAAAGTGCTTGGTGCTGAGTTGATGAGTAATGGAACACATTTCTTGTGGTCGAGCCGAGCTTTCACCTGGTTTAGTTGATGTTGCTCTTGTCCGTAGAAGTCCAGCGTCTGTCTGTTCAGAGAAAAAAGATGTGTGTTAAAATTAAGCAAGCATTCATCAATTGTGACAAAAAAGTGCAGCAAGACAACAGCCTTCCCTGGAAGGAGGGACATTTTTTTTACTTTAGACTAGAGTAGACAGTCAATTATTTTTTATGTTGTTTTCAAATTTCTTCATTCCTAGACCAAATACTAGTGAGTGGTGTAATCTAACAGTCTTAAATATATTTTTTAGGTGGAACAGCTGGTGGCGGGGCCAGCTCGGACGTGATCGTGATCGACTCGGAGTCTGAGAACGACTCTGGGGAGGATGCGGCGCAAGAGGACAATCAGACTGTGACGAAGCAGGCAGTGGTGGTGTGGAGTACAGGTAAGCTGGATCATGGTACTATCTGACTCTTAGATAGCATATGATGTGTATCCAGTGCTGGCCCAGTGACAAATTACAATATGGTAATTACAGCAGACTGGGACCGACAGACAGATAGAGGCAGAGAGAGAGGAAGACAGAAGGAGAGAGAGAGAGAGGGAGGGAGCCAGAGGGAGGGTGAGGGAGGGAGACAGAGAGAGAGAGACAGCGAGGTAGAGGGAGACACAGGGAGACAGAAAGAGGGAGACAGAGAGAGAGAGAGAGAGACATATCGCCTGGGCCTGGTGCAGATGATACGGTTGCTGGTGTGGTTAACGGCTCAGAGGAAAAGTCACTCACTTCTGCCAGATCTCTTTCATATGAAAGAGCACCAAACCAAGGATACAAGTGAGTTGTGGGAAGGGAAATGGTGATTCAAGCGCCCCCCCTTGCCCCTCCATGTGGACGCCCATGATACTGGCCTGAATAGTTTTGTACTGCGCTGGCTAGTTGCTAGTTGTACTGTGACACAACTTCCTGCTGAATCATTTTGTGTTAATCATATTCTTAAAGAGCATTCATTACAGATTATGTTTTTCTTTCTTCTTATAGTTGGTAATACTAAAACATCAAAACCGAGCAGGAGAATGCGGGCTGTACTTGCCCGGCTACGGAGGCTGGATGCGACTGTTGCGCAATATCGCCGGCTGGTGGAAATGGAGGGGGACGACACGCACTCCAGTGCATCAAATGTAACATCTTCTGCATCCTCCTCCGTGACCCCACGTTCTGCCGGTAAGCGCAGTGCTCCAGCCAACCGGAGCCGTGCTGGAAGATGCCACCGCCGAGCAGCAAAGGCTGCACCTCCTCACAGTACTGTAAAGGCTCGCTTGCGCCGTGCACTCCGCAGAGTGTCCAACCTAGAGGTGGAGGTCCAGAGATGGAAGGAGTATCAGACTCTGGTGGAGGGCCTCCGTTTAGATCAAGCCATCCTCCAGGAGAAGTTTGATCCCTGGCCCTAAGGCATGATGCCCTGGAGGCCAAATTGAACAACCTGCATCCGTAGAGTGTCCCTTGCCCCTTTTTTACAGACTTTTGGGGGGTGGGAATTGGGAGTTGGGGTTTTTGGGGACTTTTGATGGACTATTTATTTGTTGGGGTTAGGGAGGGTCTTGCGGGAGTTTATTTTGTTAGGGATATAAAAATATACTTTTTCAAACTTTATCTGAGCATAGCTGTTTTTTACTACTTTTGAGCCTGGTGGGTGGTGGTTTTGCAGTAAGTTTCTTACCTGTAATTTGTGTTTGAGGGCTGTCTCCACCTGGAATTCACAGTGTCCTAAAGCGTTCTGCCGCAGGGCCCCAACTGGAGTTTCCCGGCGTGGATTTTCTGCAAAGCAAAAGCAACCTGTAATTGGCCAAATGTTTTCCAAAGTTAAATGCCTGTCACAGAGTTTCCTAAATCAAGAGTCCTAGGAGTTTACTAGTAGTAGCACTGTCACTCTCTCGCCTCTCCTCCTAATACTCCATTATACTACCTCCCATCCAAACGCTTATCTTACCTGTAATTTGTGTTTGAGGGCTGTCTCCACCTGGAATTCACAGTGTCCTAAAGCGTTCTGCCGCAGGACCCCAACTGGAGTTTCCCGGCGTGGATTTTCTGCAAAGCAAAAGCAACATGTAATTGGCCAAATGTTTTCCAAAGTTAAATGCCTGTCACAGAGTTTCCTAAATCAAGAGTCCTAGGAGTTTACTAGTAGTAGCACTGTCACTCTCTCGCCTCTCCTCCTAATACTCCATTATACTACCTCCCATCCAAACGCTTATCTTACCTGTAATTTGTGTTTGAGGGCTGTCTCCACCTGGAATTCACAGTGTCCTAAAGCGTTCTGCCGCAGGGCCCCAACTGGAGTTTCCCGGCGTGGATTTTCTGGAAAGCAAAAGCAACCTGTAATTGGCCAAATGTTTTCCAAAGTTAAATGCCTGTCACAGAGTTTCCTAAATCAAGAGTCCTAGGAGTTTACCAGTAGTAGCACTGTCACTCTCTCGCCTCTCCTCCTAATACTCCATTATACTACCTCCCATCCAAACGCTTATCTTACCTGTAATTTGTGTTTGAGGGCTGTCTCCACCTGGAATTCACAGTGTCCTAAAGCGTTCTGCCACAGGGCCCCAACTGGAGTTTCCCGGCGTGGATTTTCTGCAAAGCAAAAGCAATCAACATTCGAAATGTGACAGCGGCGCTCACAGACCCCAAAACCCTAGAAGCCCCACAGACAGCACCCCTAAGACAGGCAAGCGAGCAATAACGCCTAAACGTTTTCATCTCCCATTTCCTCCTAACCAATTTCATCCCTTAATAGGCCTTGCCAGCAATGGCCCAGCCAAGACCCGTAAACCCAAGCGCAAACAAGTTTGACACCCTCCAAACAGCCAAAAAGCAAATCCGGGAAAAAAGCCACACTTAGCAAAATGTATTTAAATGAGGACTCACTACTTCCAGTACCTCTTTAGGGGACTCGTCAACGTAAGTTTCTTCATTGTGCGGAATCCAGGCATCAGCATTACGGAAAATGGATAGGGTGAGTCTGGAGGAGGAGGATAGACGACCAGGACTGAGTTCTTGGCAACTAACTTGTGAACCTGATGAATGCTGCGGCATCAAAATCAAGACAGTTCTGCTGATGGGCTTGTTCTTTGATTGGGTGATTACAGTTTTGTTGTGAATGGGATCAAGCACTTGCTAAACAAAGAAAGACAGACACACAGGAATAAAAGTGAATAAGGAGTCGGACTAAAAATAAAGTTAATGAATCATTGACTCATTTTCAGAACTCGGTGTCAGGGAAAATGAACTCGTCCTCATACTCTGCAAATTCAGTCGGTAGTACTTCTGGTAACTGAGGAGAACTTTCCTCAGGTAGGTCGGTGTCCTCTTCTTCCTGCGTGCATTCTCGTACTTTGTAATCTGGTGGTATGAAGTGCTGGTTCATCTTTATCATGGTGAGCCGCTCCACATTTGCGGGCAAGAGGCGGGACCTTTTGGAAGTCACAATGCCACCAGCAGAACTAAAAACACGTTCTGAAGACACACTTGCGAGTGGGCAAGACAAGTAATTGATAGCCAGGTTGGTGAGCTCTCGCGATATGTTTCTTTTCCCATGCCAATACGCCAATGGGTCCTCAGTAATATTGACCGCTGTTGAGTCATCCAGGTAGGCCTGCACCATTGAAACAATGTTCTCCCGCATTCCTGTACTTTGCACTTCTGTGTCCTTTCTGGGACAAGCAAACCCTAGCTGACTTAGCAAATCCTCTTCAGACATATCGCCTGTACCTGGTGCAGACGATACGGTTGCTGGTGTGGTTAACGGCTCAGAGGAAAAGACACTCACTTCTGCCACAGGCACAGAAGTGCTTTTTTGGGACGCCTGTTGGCCTGCTGATTCACTAGTACTGTCTTCTCCTACAGTTTCCTTTCTCTCTCTTTCAAAACGAATGGCTGACCGAGCTAGCCAACCTTTGTACTCTGTAACATCTGAAGTTTCAAAAGGAATTAATACTTTTCCTAACAATGGCTTTCTGTAACGTGGATCCAGAATAGTAGCACAAATGTAGTGCTGTTGTTTCTTGATATTTACAAGCCGTTTATTGCTAACTAGGCGTTGTAATAATCTCTGCGCCAACTCATATGCTTCATTCTTTCCAGCATCCTTTAATTCTGAAGACACCACCTTGACTTGGTGCTCGAGCTTCAGCAACAATGGGGTAGCTTTGCTCAAAGAACAGTCCTCCCTGCTGACTTCACGCGTGAAGACCTCAAAAGGACGAAGCATGTCTGTCAGGCTTTTAACTAGCTGCCATTGCTCCACCGCTAGCATCATTTCTGTCGTATCACCACCCAGGTTGTAGAAATACTCATTGACTACTGGAAACAGCTCATGCAGGCGCTCAAGCATGTAGAAGGTTGAGTTCCAACGTGTTGCCACCTCCTGGATAAGTGCTTTCACTGGCATTCTACGTACATTTTGCTGGCGCCTCAGCTCCTTCCGGGCCTTAAAAGAATGGTTGAAATGTGTGCATATTCTTCTGCAGATGGTCAGTATTTTGTCGACTGCAGGTTCTTTTTTCAAGAACTTTTGCACGACAAGGTTCATACAGTGCGCCAAACACGGCACTCTGAAATAGTCACCGTCCGCCATGGCCTTAACTACATTGCTGCCATTATCAGTAGAAACATAACCAACCTTGCAATTTCTTTTGGGCAGCCATTGCAAGACCTTTTTGTTAAAGTCATCCAAAATGTTGTCTGTAGTATGAGTTTTCTCCATGCCAAACATGGCTAATGTTGCATGTTTACGAGCACCCTTAAAAATGTCGACCAAGTCACCACCTGCATTTATCCGTTTTGCAACCCCTGAAAAAGAGACCCGTTGTGCAGTGATGCACATGTAATCAAGGGCTTGGCAACTGGTCCACATGTCTGTTGTCAGGTGTATAGTGTGAACAGCACTCTTCTGCAAAGCTGCCCCAACCAACTCAAGCACCTCCTTATGTAGTGCTGGAACAGCAACCCTGGCAAAATAGAACCGGCTAGGAACCTTCCATTTAGGGGCCAGTGTTGCCACGAGTTCAAGAAAACCCACACCTTCGACAAACGAAAAAGGGAGAAGGTCCACCGCTAGCATTTTAGCCAGCTTAGTGTTATACAGGCGCACAATTGGGTGGTTGCGTTGAAATGGCGCATCTGAGGAGAACATGTCTGTAATGCTGCGCTGGACAAGTTTAATGGATGATGCTGATGCCTTCTTCGACCCACTTCTGCTCAGTGTTGACATTTTCCGCATTGGTGTGTCTCCCAGACTCTCAGTGTGCCTCCTATGTGTTCCGGAGGGTGTGGTGCTGCCAGGGGTACTGGGTGCGCCCGGATAAATGTCTGACGCTTCTTCTACCTCCCCGTCATCTTCAGATGAAACACCTGGTACGGGTATATTTTGGCCACTTGCCCTTTGGGATTGCTTTCCCTTGATGTTTGCTAGGTGCGCAAACCATTCGACAGCGTGCCTTCTTTCAAGATGACCTATCTGGCCTCCGGTACCATAGTTGGTACCAATCTTACCACGGCTAACTGTAGTCGTACAAATGGAACAAACGGCTAGGTTATCATACTTTGCATGGACACTAAAAAAGTTCCAAACTGGGGACTGGAAACTTCTGGTTTTGCCGCACGAGGTGATGATACTGCCAATGCCAGATGAAGCAGTGGTGGATGAGCCTTGCAGACATCTACTGGGTTGTGCAATTATTGCAGCAACCCTACTTGAGGGAGTCGAGCTGGATGGAGTTCCCCTCTGGGGAGAAAATATGGGAGCTGTAGGTTTTGTTGAACTTGTACTACATGACTGCGTTGGTGGTGCTACCAGTGCCACATCGCCGGGGTCACGCTCAGCATGACGTCGGGATAGGGTATAAATGTCTGTCTGCTGCATGGCCGGTGTGGCTGGAATGACGTGTGTGATGACTAGGTCATTGGTGTCATCCTGTTCATCAACATCAGAATGCACCACTTCATCAAGTCCGACGTTCGGATCCATAAGTATGAGCTTTCCGGGGCCCTTCCTTTTAACATTTGATACCTTTCTCAGCTCATGGTGTGCCTCCCTCTCAGACGTCGGAGATAGTTGCCAATCTGGATCCAGTTCATCTGATGGAGCAGGGCTTGAAGAGGAACTTCTACACACCCTCCTTGATCTTTTCCTTGCTGGGGAGCTGGGAGAAAATGAATCATCAAGAGGAGTGGCTTCGTCTTCCTGACTTGATACCCCGGCTCCAAAGTCAATTTCCTCCTGTGCCCCTACTTCTGGAAGAACAACCATTGTGGCCACTTGTACCGCTCCATGCGCCGCTACATGGGCCTCTTCACTGACCTCTACTTGCAACTCTCCATGGACCTCTCCTTCTCGGCCTTCTCCTTCTCGGCCTTCTCCTTCTCGGCCTTCTCCTTCTCGGCCTTCCCCTTCTCGGCCTTCCCCTTCTCTGCCTTCTCCTTCTCGGCCAGCTCCTTCTCGGCCAGCTCCTTCTCGGCCTTCCCCTTCTCGGCCTTCTCCTTCTCGGCCTTCTCCTTCTCCGCCAGCTCCTTCTCGGACAGCTCCTTCTCGGACAGCTCCTTCTCGGACAGCTCCTTGCGCATGTACTTGTGCTTGTACTGTTAGCTCATGCAGTTGTTGGTGCGGCTTTGGTTGTTGAATAGTACTTGAGCCAACATCACTGGTCGTTGGTAATTGAACCACTAAACAGGCTACCTGTGCAGCACTCATGGTGGACTTTTGTTCTTTTTTCCACATAAATTTAGTGGTCGAGGCACCAGACTCCTTGGTAAGTGGTGCCACTTGCTTCTTCTTCTCCTTAGTAGAGACATCTTTCTTGCAAGAGGAGCTACGGGCACCTCTTTTCGGACCCATCTTCTGATTCTTCTTCAGATGTCGGAACAGCAGGCCGCAGCAGGACTTCTTCCTGGCACTGATGCTCAACGATGATGCGGAGTTCTTGACTTTGTGCACCTAAAAGCAAACGAAGACAGAGGAACATCAGTTAAATATATGTTGCATATGTGGCGCTTCAATTAATAGTTTGCAAGTAGGCATTTATGAATACACACGTGCACACCACAATATGGAAATATCAAAAATAAGAATTGCTAGATTTTTGGGGAACAGGAATTTAACATTGATCCAAGAGAGCCCACAGAGAGCCTTGTAGTTTCATGTACCACTGACTCAACCTGGGCACAATGGGTGAAAGCAAGGAAAAATTGGTGCAGGCCTATGGCACAAAGCTCACTGCCTGCCTTCAAAATGGCCGCTTGACCCCCATACACATGGCCAGGAGGACCATGCCTCAAAATGGCCCCACCCAACATAGCCAGCCCCCAACCCCTACTCCAAAAAGTCAAAAAAGACAACACAAATCACCACAATCCAATGCCATCCATCAAGTTTCAGAAGGTTTATGCTGCCTGCTGGTGGTTTTATGGTGCAGAATTGCACTTTTTGCAATTTCGCGAGTGCAAGATTGTTGCTTCACGACGCGAACGTGGCAAAACACCCGCAAAATCACCAAAACAACCGCAAAAGTCAGAAAACACACACAAAAATCACCACAAAGAAAATCAACTTATCAACTTACTTGTGAAATCAAATTTCGAATACACACGTGCACACCACAATATGGAAATATCAAAAATAAGAATTGCTAAATTTTTGGGGAACAGGAATTTAACATTGATCCAAGAGAGCCCACAGAGAGGCTTGTAGTTTTATGTACCACTGACTCAACCTGGGCACAATGGGTGAAAGCAAGGAAAAATGGGTGCAGGCCAATGGCACAAAGCTCACTGCCTGCCTTCAAAATGGCCGTTTGACCCCCATGCACATGGCCAGGAGGACCATGCCTCAAAATGGCCCCAACCAACATAGCCAGCCCCCAACCCCTACTCCAAAAAGTCAAAAAAGACGACACAAATCACCACAATCCAATGCCATCCATCAAGTTTCAGAAGGTTTATGCTGCCTGCTGGTGATTTTCTGGTGCAGAATTGCACTTTTTGCAATTTCGCGAGTGCGAGATTGTTGCTTCACGACCCGAACGTGGCAAAACACCCGCAAAATCACCAAAACAACCGCAAAAGTCGGAAAACACACACAAAAATCACCACCAAGAAAATCAACTTATCAACTTACTTGTGAAATCAAATTTCGAATACACACGTGCACACCACAATATGGAAATATCAAAAATAAGAATTGCTAAATTTTTGGGAAACAGGAATTTAACATTGATCCAAGAGAGCCCACAGAGAGGCTTGTAGTTTCATGTACCACTGACTCAACCTGGGCACAATGGGTGAAAGCAAGGAAAAATGGGTGCAGGCCTATGGCACAAAGCTCACTGCCTGCCTTCAAAATGGCCGCTTGACCCCCATACACATGGCCAGGAGGACCATGCCTCAAAATGGCCCCACCCAACATAGCCAGCCCCCAACCCCTACTCCAAAAAGTCAAAAAAGACAACACAAATCACCACAATCCAATGCCATCCATCAAGTTTCAGAAGGTTTATGCTGCCTGCTTGTGGTTTTCTGGTGCAGAATTGCACTTTTTGCAATTTCGCGAGTGCGAGATTGTTGCTTCACGACGCGAACGTGGCAAAACACCCGCATAATCCCCCAAACCACCCCAAAAGTCGGAAAACACACACAAAAATCACCACAAAGAAAATCAACTTATCAACTTACTTGTGAAATCAAATTTCGAATCCAAAAGTAATACAAATGGCCCCCCACCAACATAGCCAGCCCCCAACACCACCCCAAAAGTCGAAAAACACACACAAAAATCAACACAAACAACATCAACTTATCAACTTACTTGTGAAATCAAATTTCGAATCCAAAAGTAATCCAAAAGGCCTCAAATCCAAATATCCAGCAGCATCCACAAAAAGTAATCCTTCCCAGTCAAGATCGAATCCAAAATGGCCAGGAAAAAGGAACAAGAAGTTGGAGACTGGGGCACTTCCTTCACCCCACCCCAATGGGAGGAGCTTGCTGGACAGGAACAGGAAGTTGGAGACTGGGCCACTTCCTTCCTTCACCTCTCCGCCATTTTTATTTTATTTTGTAATTTCGCGACTGCGAGATTGTTGCTGCCCGCGCCGCGGGCCGCGAGCAGTGCGAACACAAGCAAAAAATCCGCAGCGCGCGGATTTGCGGATTTTGCGGGAAATCCGCGAATCTCGCGGATTGCGGATTTACCGAAAATCCGCAAAATCCGCGAGCGGAACGGATTTTACGCCCATGCTTAGCTTCTCTATCCTTTAGATCCCAGCCAGAATGCCATAGTCGCTCCCGCCTCCTTACTTCCTGTCTAAGAAGTCTAAGATGTTCGGAGAACCAAGGGGCTGAAGGCCTTTTCCTGGCTCTATGGCGTAATTGGATAGGGGCAAGTTGGTCCAGTGCCTCAGTCACGGTCCTTTCAAACTGTGTGACTGCCATAGAGACACTTTCCCCCTGGGATGGGAACAAATTAGATACCCACGGGGTAAGGGAGCTGCTTGTAACATTCTTGAAATTCCTGCCCAATTCCTTATTACTCAAAGTATTTTTGAACGTACGTAAGGAAGGACAGGATAGCTCAAATGGAATTGCCAGATGGTCAGACCATGATAGAGGGATGGAGTCCTTAATTATCAACCTCTCATCATTGGAAAAAATTCCATCCAGCGTGTGGCCTGCTCTGTGAGTAGCCCCTCTAACCAACTGGGCAAATCCACATGCTGACATGGCCTCAAGCAGAGAAATAGTCTCCTTAGTATCATGCTTCTCCAAATGAAAATTAAAATCACCCAAGATCGTGAAATCTTTCCGACCAAAGTAGGCTTCTAAGTCATGAAGAAGCCGTTGTCCAAAGTCTGTACGCGAACCAGGGGGGCGGTAGGCCAAGATTCCATTGAAGATGACACTATGGCCATTTTTTATGGAGAAGAATAGGGCTTGAAAGCTGTCTGTGGGGTCGGAGATGGAGACAGTGTGACAATGAAAATCATCCTTATAAAGAATTGCTAACCCTCCTCCCACCCGGCTCAGTCTATCTTGACGAGCTAAGCAGTATCCCTCAGGAACAGCTTCAATGAGATCAGGACCAGACGAGTCCTTTGCCCACGTTTCCGTAATAAAAACCAGGGAGGATTTCCTATCTAAAACGAGATCTCTGAACATAATATTGTTTTTAATGAGCTAGCGGGCGTTTAGGAGAAGACACTCTTCCTTCGGAATCCTAAGACTAGGGGAAGTGGGTAGTTTGGGCATATGACTAGTAGGAGGGGGAATGGGGTTAACCATACAAGAAGTCTGACATCCACATGGTAGCTTGCCAAGAATAGCGTCAGGCGAAAGAGAGTAAAAGCATGAGAGCCTGGGTGGTTTAAGCGCAAGCAGAGTCTGAGTAGAGTATCGGAGGAGCGGGGAGTCGGGGGGATCTAAGCCATATGTCCAGCCGTCCAGCCCGTCCTTAGCGCGGACGGGCTGGACTCTGGCGTGACTCCGGCGTGACATGCAGCAGAGAAAGAGATGAATATATTGATTTTGCAAACAGGGAGCTGCATTTCCAGCATCATTTTCATCTGTGTTGCAAAGTCTTCCTGTGCCCAGGGCACCCCCCAACTTTTTGCTGACTGGTACTGGTGGTAACTGACTCTGACTGACCCTGGGCTCTGCCTAACCCAGTCCAGGGCCAGTGCTACGCTAAAAGGAACAATTAGAATACAGTTAAAACACCTAACATACACTAGGGTACACTATGGTGTGGTGGGGTAGCCCTGAAATTGACATGACCTACCCCATAAGCCCCTAGTATATATTAGGGCAGGGGATTAAACTGCCTAGAAGCCCCCAGTACCCTGGGGCATGGCAGTTTAGAGGCCAACAGCTTTTTCTGCACTTGTATGTGTGCACTGCTGAAGCCTGAGGTCAGTTTAAAAACAGTCCTGGGTGCCACGACTGCTTTTAAAAAGTAAATTGGGCCCAAACTCGACTTTGTTGGTAGGGGTACTTAAAATGGAAAACCTACAATGTATTGGCATATTAGGGACCCCCAGGGCCTCCCCTAGGTATCCCAGTGGTGGGGGGTCAGTTATCTATAAGGTACACCCTTATAAAATTAGTTTTTATATGCATGGGTAAAGTGAAATTTAACATTTCACTCCCCACATTGTGGTAAAGTGCTGATCAAATTCGACTTTGATGCTAGGAGCACAGTATGCTTGGGCGGAATTTGCGAATTCACGATACTCTAATTTGTGCGAATTCGTAATCGCGATTCGCAAAAATCCGCCAAAGTCCCCGAGCTTGCAAATGGTTTTTTTTGCGAGTTTGTGAGATTTTTTTACCAGTTCGGGAACGAGAACTTGCGCATGCGGTCGCAATGGTTGCGAACATGTTGTTTCCACTTAACCAGCCCGCTCGCGATGCCTTTTTCCTGTTTCTGGTCGCAATGACATGTTCGCGTTTGCAATTTCCTGTTTTGGGTCGCAATGACGTGTTCGCGATCGCGGCGTCGCTTGGCCAGCTACCAAAATCTAGAGGGCACGCGTACAGGGAGGAAAACTCATCAGCGAACGCAGAATCATGGTAAGTCAATGCCGCGCGCGGGAGACTGTATTTTGAAAAAAAAATCCGGCAACTCGCGAATTGCCGATTTTTGGCCACTTCGGGCGATTCACGGATAACAAAATTGTCAAAAAATTTGCTCATTCCGCAAGCGGAACAAATTTTCCGCCCATACTTAGAGCACAGTAAAAGGAGAATCTGCAATATATCTACAGATTCTGAACCCCTAAAGTCGCCCCTATTTGCACATGGGGTAGGGTTACAAAGGTTAACATGGTAGGAGGTTATTGATTAATACCTATTGATAGGAGAGGACTAGAGTGGCCATTCAAAGGCTTCCCAGAAATGGTAGTAGTAAATCCAACAATATCATAGTGTTGAATTTCTCCTAAAGTGTACATACAAGAAGTTATAAGACTTTTTTGTTTGTAAGTCCGAATTCAGCCTTACAGTGGTCTGCCCTAATTGTTCAGAGTTAAGTGGATTAGCCAGGCTGCTTTGAAGAGGTGATAAAGAGCCCCTGGGGTTTTCAGCTCTGCCGGGAGGGCAGTGTGCTGGTCCATAGGAATGCCATGCCAGGGGGTGGAGTCGTAAACCATGCTCTTCAAAGGCAGAGGGGAGGCCAGGGTGTCAGTTATACTTTTACACTTTTGACCCAAAGTCAGGGCTAGGCTTAAGGAAGGTATGTGCAGATTATAGTGGGAGAGTCTAGGGAAATAAGCCATCCCTGGGGATGTTTTTAGCTAGGTCTTGCTCTCTGCTGGAAAATCAGCCATTATAGATTTGGAAGATTTGATGCACTCTGGGACAAAATAATGCCACACTCTACAGGATGTGGTCATCGCCCTGAGGAGTTACCCTGCTCTCATTGGTCAGGAGTGAGCTGCTGCTTGAAGCAGACAATTTTGAATAAGTATCTGAGAGGGGTAGAGCCTTCCAGATCTGCTACTTGAAACTGAATGAAGAAGGAAGTGACCTGCTGAGAAGATTTTGCTCTGCAAAGAATTCCTAAGGCCTGACCTCTGAAGATTGTGCTACAGCGGGACTCCAGAAATAATTCTAAATCACCAATGGACATTTCTCCAGAACCTCAGAAACACACATAACATTCAACAGTGGGGCCCATTGCACTGCATACTTACTCTATCCATGTAATTTAGCTCAGAGATTTGACCATCAATTCAGGAGTCTCACTATAACATTTGGCGGAGTGTCTAAACCTATTTAACTATTTTTATTTTACACCTGCAATATAACACAGTTTACCATGGTTTCAATTTAAACACCATTTTATTCAGACACACCACCATAATGGCAATGGATCTGCTAGAACGAAAATTAGGCGTAGGAAGAATCAAAGACCTGCTTTTATATTCTTCATTTATCTAGTTTTTATTCAAAACAAACTTTAGTATGTCCAACATTTAGGCATTTATTTATTTCTTTAGTCAATAAGAATCTTTAACTTTATTTTCAAAAATGATCATTTATTTAAAAAAAACTCAAAAATAGACATTTATTTAGACATTTAGCAAAGGTTTGGCAAAGAACAGATAATTCCAAGTTCATTCTCTACTAAAATCTCTAGCTAACACCCTCAGTCTTATCCTAACAGACTTGCAAAGAAAAATAATCAGTCCGAAATTAAAGTCCTTACACTCCAAGTAATTGATCTTCAGTCCGACAGCATCTCCAGGGGAAATCGAAAAAGCGACCTCTTCTAAGCAAAATCAGGGGTTTTTATCCACTAAATCCCTAACTTAATCTATCTAAAAAGTAACTAACAACACCAATTCAAAACATGATTCGACAAATTTGGGGTAGATGAGCGCTTCCTCATCATTACAGCATTGTTTTTCCCAATGAATCAGCAGAAAAATAAAGGTTCTTTGTTTAAGACAGTTCGTGGCCTAGGCGCATTCTGCATTCATAACATACATCAGCTTTCCCGGGCTTTTGGCATTACATCGTTCATGCTTGGCACCCATCCTAGGTTCCGGGGCAAGGTGGCCTTGAACTCCCCTTCAAGCACAGTCACCTTACTTCCGCTGGCAGGCATCTTTGAGGCTCATGCGTAGACCAGTACTCGCTCGCAGTGGCTCAGAATGGCCATGTTCTTACTAGTTCTCACGGGCCACATTTGGAACTATCATAGAAACAAACACAAATTCATGTTAATTATAGTAATGTAACCCTTCTGTTTACCTCCCACCATTCTAATATTTCCCTATTAGTTGTTGCCTAGCAAATAAGCCACATAAATGCGGTTTATACTTACATAACCATCGACCTTTTAGCAAAAAACTTTTACAATAAACACATTTAAATTGCATTTTGTTTATAATTAAGCTGCGCATTAATTCACATCACAATGACAACATATATTAATTAATTTTTTCACTCCATGCAAGCAAGATTAGTACTTCCCACGTGTTTATGAATGCATATTACTCTAGGTTGGTTATTTAAACACGTCACACCATTAGTAAATGTTAACATTATGGAACATTAACTTCACAAGGGGTACACAACATTTTGCGTTTACCACCTCGCTCCATCAATTGCACCATCTGAAACTACAGCCCTGTGGATTATCTTGCTGGAAGAGAACTAAAGAGTGAACTCCTTGAAAGCTACAGGTTAAAAGAGCTCAACTGGAACATCACCAACTAAATCTACACCTTGGATTCCCATCAGTGGATTTGTAGGGGTCCCATCAGTGGATTTGTAGGGGTTTCATGGACCATCTTGGAGCTTCCAGACCCTTGGAGTAAGTTTGAGACACTTTGGAACCCCTTGAGGAACTTCAGAAAGAAGTTCAAGAAGTTCGGAGAACTTTGGACCAACTTTGAAAAAAAAGCTCCACAGAGGGACTGACTCAATCTGGCCAGCCACGCCGCCTGCCTTCAACCGCGAGCCAGCCAAGCTACCCAGGTTTGTCCCACTAAAAGCTCCATAGCTCCAACTTCCAGAGATTGACCGAGACTAGAGAAAATCTGAAGCCGGCGAACCCTCACCGGATCCGGCTACATGAGGAGCATTGTGAGACCCCGCGAGAAAAAGCTCAAGAAAAGGTTCTACGTTTGCTCGTAGAAAAGTCTACCGGGAGCGGCCGCGAGAGCCAAGCCACCTATCTTTCATCGCATGTTGGCCTGGATTCCTGGGTTGTCCTGCTGAAGCAAACTTGAAGTATTTTCTAAGTCCGCTCCAGGGAAGCGGCTAACCCTCATCGAGTCCGGACTGGCTGGGAGCTTCAAGGGACCTGAGAGAAAAAGCTACAGAAAAGTTTTTAAGTGTGAAGGTACTGGGACCTGCCGGGGGGCTTTAGCCGCTCAGGGCACCATCATGCCTGGCCTGAAACTTTGACTTTGCCCCGGTCTATCGCTAGCAGGTATCACAATATGGTGCTATAATCTTCTAAGTGCTATATTTTAACAGTCATGTTACCAAGGGTGGAGCATGGGAATAATTTTCTAAGACCTATGCTGGGTCCTACCATGTGTTAGTGGCCTTATTGCCAGTTGCAGACTTACATTTGCCCCTACCAATAACTCACTTTCCAACATTTGGTGCTCATTGGTGTGGATGAGGACTTGTGTTTAAAAAGGTCATATTTTAGTGAATGATTTAAGATTATAAAAATCCTATAAATTGCCTTAGAACAAAACATTTGGAATTAGGACTTAACCATGGAGCTGGACCTTGCTAAACTGTCCCAGTTTAAGATAGCTGATCTGAGGGAACAGTGTAGGCTTAGGGGGCTGCATGCTGCCAAGAAGGCGAGGAAGGCAGAGTTGCTTGAGTCCCTAAAGGCCTGCGCCAGGGCAGGTGAGGAGAACCAAGGGGGGTGGGAGGATATTCCCCCCAACCTCACCCAAGAGAGGGCTGAGGATGAGAGCTCTTCCATCGTGACTAGTGTTAGCCAGGTGAATCAATGTGGTGGTGGGAGTGGGGAAGGGTCCCTTACTCAGGTACCTCTACTGTCCCTTTCAGAGAGACAGCTTCAGGCTCAATTAGATTTGATTCCCTTGGAGAAGGAGAAATTCAAATTGGCTAAGAGAAATGGGAGAGGGAGGAGGAGAAGATGAATGGTGGCAGCGAAAGTGAAGAAGATGCTGAGATGTCCAGGGTTGGTAGATTTTAACCTAAACCTCCCAAGGGCATAGTACCCAAGTACACTGAGGGGGATGACATTGACAGGTGGCTAGTAGCTTTTGAGAGGGCCCTTAAAATGAGTAGGGTCCACTCTATGTATTGGGGTACACTCCTGTGGAAGTTGACTCCAGTATCTGGGAGAGATTGGCTATTGACCCTGAAGGGAGAGGATGCAGAATCATACCAGCAGATAAAGGCATGTTTAGTCAGGAGATTTGGTCTGACTCCAGAGCAGTACAGGGTGAAGTTTAGAGGCACCCAGAAACTCAGTTCAAAGTCTTGGGTAGTCTTTGTGGATGTTTTAGTCAAGGCACTGGAAGGCTGGATTGTTGGTAACAAAGTTGACACATATGAAGGATTTGAACTGGGAACATATTTTGACTGATTGTGTAGAAGAGAAGTTACGTCAGTATCTAGTGGAGTCTAAGCTGACAGACCCTAGAGCACAGCTTTCCACATTTTTCATGTTGGTGACACACTTTTTGGAGATGTATCATTTTGGGACACAGTAAGGTAGCGTAGTGAGTGAGCGTAGCGAGCGGGTCCGACCCACCGAAGGGGGGCTCGGGGGTTCTCCCCATGGAAGAAAAGTTTGAAGAAAAAGTGGGCCAATGGCGCATTTTCAAGCACATTTGAGAATGCAGCAAGGCTAATAAAGCAATTGTGAATCTGTTCTAACAAAGACAGTGCCTGGCAAAACTAGGTGTAAGGTTAGGTTTGTGCCTGAAGCAAGAATATAATCATGCATACATTGACACATGCCCCTGGGATTTAGGGAAGCACAATTAATAAAACAAAATGGACTATTGCTGGGGGCTTTTTCCTGGTGCTTGGTCTTGGTTGTGCAACCTCAACGGCTATGTGCCAAGCACATACAAACAGGTAGTAAGAATCAAACTGCAAGAGATAAAATTCCAGCAACTCACAAGTTGTATACTCTGTTAGAATATGTACATTCACAATTACTTGACAGTTGCAGCAAAAAACATTGAGGCCTGGATGTTGAGTTCCATATTACCTCTAATATTTACCCCCTGCTTCTTTCAGTGATCACTAATCAGATTGTCCCAATTGAAAATTGCAAGCCAAGGAGTTTTGACCTGGGTGGTTAGGACATATTTTCATTTTTTCTTTTCTTTGCAAGATTAAATTAGGGGCCTATCCCCGATGACTCTGAGAATGACATTCTAATTCCCCTGCCACTAAGGCTTTCATTAAATTAATTACAGCAACCAGCTGCGAGGTGACACGTTATCACAGAGTGCTGCCTGATCATGGCAGGGACACCTCGTCACAACAGCTGCACGCGTGTTTTGCCGTATAGCATGGGTACTCACAAACTTGCTCTCGGGCCAAATTTGCAGTGTTGTTTGTGGCTGAGAGCCCCACTGGTAGGGGCGGGGTCTGTGGGGTAAGGCCAGGGCTAGCACAAAAAATAAACTGTAAACATGAGGTTGAACACAAGCCCCTGTGCCTTCGTCCACGGAGCCACCAGACCCGGCATACACATATCTTTCTCTCTCTCTCTCTCTCTCTCTGTCTCCCTCCCTCCCTCCCTCTATCTCTCCCTCCCTCTCTCTGTCTCCATCTCTCTCCCTCTATTTCTCTCTCTCCCTCCCTATCTCCCTCTGTCTTACTTACTCAGTCTGTCTCCCTCCATCTCTCTCCCTCTCTCTCTCTAACTGTCTCCTTCCCTCTCTCTCCCTCTCCCTCTCTCTCCCTCTCCATCCATCTCCCTCCATCTCTTTCCCTCCCTCTCTCTCCCTCTGCCCCCCTCCCTCTGTCTGTCTCCCTCTGTCTCCCTCTCTGTCTACCTCCCCCTGTCTCCCTCTATCTGTCTCCCTCTCTCTGTCTCTGTCTCCCTCCCTCTGTCTCCCTCTCTCTCTCTCCCTCCGTCTGTCACCCTCTGTCTCCCTCCCTCTCCCTCTCCGTCTCCCTCCCTCTCTGTCTCCCTCCCTCTGTCTCCCTCCCTCTGTCTGTCTCCCTCTCCTCCCCTCTGTCTCCTCCGACTCCCTCCCTCTGTCTCTCTCTCCCTCCCTCTGTCTCCCTCTGCCTCCATCCCTCTGTCTCCCTCTCTCTCTCTCCCTCTCTCTTTCTCCCTCTGTCTCTCTCCCTCTTCCTCCCTCTGTCTCCCTCTCTCTTTTTTTCTCTCTTTCTCTTCCTCCCTCTGTCATCCTTGGTCTCCCTCTCTCTCTCTTTCGCTCCATCTCCCTTTCTCTCTCTCCCTCCGTCTCCCTCTCTCTCTCTTCCTCCGTCTCCCTCTCTGTCTCTCTGCCTCTCTGTCTCAGTCTCTGCCTCTATCTGTCTGTCCCTGTCTATGCCTCCATATGTCTGTCCCTGTTTCCCTCCCGCTGTCTCCCTCTCTGTCTCTGCCTCTATCTGTCTGACCCATTCCCTGTCTCCGCCTCTATCTGTCTCTGTCTGTCCCTGTCTCTGTCTGTCCTCTGTCTCTATCTCTGTCTGTCTACCTCCCTCTCTCTGTCTCTCTCTCTGTCTCCCTCCCTCTCTGTCTCTCTCCCTCCCTCTGTCTGTCTCCTTCTGTCTCCCTCTTGTCTGACTCGCCTCCTCCATCTGTCACCCTCCCTCTGTCTCCCTCCCTCTGTCTGTCTCCCTCCCTCTGTCTGTCTCCCTCCCTCTGTCTATCTGTCACCCTGTCTCCCGCCCTCTGTCTGTCTGTCACCCTCTGTCTCCCTCTCTCTTTCTCCGTCCCTCTGTTTCCTTCCCTCTGTCTCCGTCCCTCTCTCTCCCTCTCTCTGTCTCCTACGGTTTCCCTCTCTCGCCCTCTCTCTGTCTTCCTCTGTCTGTCTCCCTCTCTCTGTCTCCCTCCCTCCCTCTCTCTGTCTCCCTCTCTCTGTATCCCTCCCTCTTTCTCCCTCTGTTTCCCACTGTCTCCCTCCCTCTGTCTCCCTCTGTTTCGCTCTCTCTGTCTCCCTCCCTCTCTCTTCCTCCCTCCCTCCCTCCCTCTTTCTCCCTCTGTCTGTCTCCGTCTCTCTGTCTCCCTCCCTCTGTCACCCTCTGTTTCCTTCTCTCTGTCTCCCTCTGTTTCCCTCCCTCTGTCTCCCTCCTCCTCTGTCTGTCTCCCTCCCTTTGTCACCTTCCTCCCTCTGTCTGTCTCCCTCTGTTTGTCGCCCTCTGCCTCTCCCTCTGTCTCCCTCCCTCTGTCTCCCTCCCTCTGTCTCCCTCCCTCTCCCTCCCTCCCTTTGTCTCCCTACCGCCCTCCCTCTGTCTCCTTCTCTTCCTCTCTCCGTCTGTCTCCCTCCCTCTGTCTCCCTCTCTTCCTCCCTCTGTCTCCCTCCTTCCTTCTGTCTCACTCCATCTCTCTGTCTCACTCCCTCTCTCACCTCACCTCGGCTTCCCGGGCAAACACACAGCCGCACTCGAGCCCTTCACAGGTCTTTAAAAGACCATCTACTTGTTACTGAGGCTTTGTTATGAATCGCCCGGCCCCCATAGAGCAGAGTGTCTAGAGGAATACCTCTAAATTAGCAGCAGTTATGTGCTAAGTGCCTGCGACACACCCACCATTTGCAGGTGACACAGTACTGTGTTGAGAAACACAGTTTGGAAAGCTCTGCCCTAGAGAGTTGGAGGAATCAGCTGAGGAGTGGGTGAGAACCTGGGTTTCCATTCAGCATCAGGGGTTGACCGGAAGAAAGGAAGACAGGTCCTTTCCCAAGGGAAAGCCCAGGGAAATTAAGGTAAAAAACTTAAGGAGTCCTCCAAAGAGCCACAAAAACTGTAAGGGGGCCTTGAGCCAACCCAAACTCAAACGGAGGGGGTTTTAGGGAAAGCCTGGTAGTTTCTTTGATCCCTCAAAGGTGGGTAAGTGCTTTGACTGAAACCAGCCAGGGCATAAGCAGCGAGATGCTGTCTGAACCAAGAAGCTCCCCCCTAAGTGCCCATCCACAGGGATTGCCAGTGTCAGTGTAGGGGTGGAGGGTGGTGTACAGAACAGTCATGTGGTGGAAGCAACCTTAGTGTCCTTGGGAGTGGTGAATATTGCCACTCTTGCTGCCTTACCTCCAAACATGGACAAGAACAGGCAGAGGCCTAAAGTGATTGGGACAGAAGTTGAGGCTATCAGAGACACTGGGGCCATTGTAACTATGGACTTGGATGAACTGGTGCCTCCAGATAGGGTGTTACCTGGTGAGTTTCACCAGGTGACATATGCAGACAGCACTATCAAACTCCATCCTATGGCTGTGGTGAGTTTGTAATGGGGAGGTGTGACAGGCCATATGAAAGTAGCTGTGTCAAAGGTGTTCCCAGTCCAGTGTTTACTGGGCAATGATCTTGAAGCCTCTGTGTGGTCAGAGGTGGAGAGAGGACTCCATATGAAAATATTGAAGCTCCCTGAATGGGTCTGTGCAGTGACTAAGTCACATACCAGCCAGAAAGGAGGGGCTGGACACTTGGACCCTGAAACAAAGGGCCAAGCATCCAAGGACAAGGGCACTGGGCCTGGTAAGCCAGCCCAGGGAACAGAGGTGCAGGAAGAATCTAACCCTGATGTGGAGGATCTGGCCTCTGAGGGAGTGACTCCATCCCTGCCAGAGCTGTAAGATTTGGCTGAACTGGCAGGAGCAGGTGGACCCTCCAGAGAGGAGTTCAGACAGGGACAGTGCGACTGTCTTACCATTGAGAGCTTGAGGTGGATTGCTTCTAAGCAAGAGGAGGTGGATGACAGTGGGTTTCACAGACTCTACTGGGAAGATGTACTGCTTTATACTGAGGCCAGAAACCTCAAGGAGTGGGCCACCAGGAGGTTGGTGGTGCCCCAGAAGTACAGAGAGTTCATTCCGACTTTGGGTCATGATGTCCCCTTGGTAGGACATTTGGGACAGACAAAGACATGAAACGAGTTGGTGAACCATTTCTACTGGCCCCTTATGTCTGAAAAGGTAAAGGAGTTTTGCAGCTCCTGTTTCACCTGTTAGGCCAGTGGCAAGGCAGGGGGCAAGACAAAGGCTCCCCTAATACCACTGCCAGTGGTTGGGGTTCCTTTTGAAAGGGTGGGGATGGACATTGTTGTTCCCCTGGACCCACCTACTGCATCAGGGAATAGGTATATCTTAGTGGTAGTTGACCATGTCACTAGATACCCTGAAGCTATATCTCTGAGAACCATTGATGTTCCTGTGGTGTCTAGAGCACTGATTGGTGTGTTCACCAGAGTTGGTTTTCCAAAAGAGGTGGTGTCAGATAGGGACACAAACTTCCTGTCCAGCTATCTGACTGTTATGTGGGATGAGTATGGTATGAACTACAAGTTCACCACCCCTATCACCCACAAGCAAATGAGATTCAACAAAACCCTGAAGGGCATGATAAATGGGTTGTCGGAGAAACTCAGGAGATGGGATGTTCTCCTCCCATGCCTACTGTTTGCCTACAGGGAGGTGCCACGGAAAGGGGTTGCTTTCAGTCCCTTTGAGTTGTTGTTTGGACACCCTGTGAGGGGGCCATTGAGCCTGCTAAGAGAGTCTGTAGAGAAGCCTCTTAAAGAAGCTGAGGACAATGTGCTTGATTATGTGCTAGGCGGCTGAGATCTAGAATGGCAGAGTACATGTACAAGGCAAACAGGAAACTGGAGGCCAGCCAGGAGCTCACGAAGCACTGATATGAGCAAAAGGCTACTATGCCTGATTATACTCCAGGACAATTGGTGTGTGTGTTGGAGCCTGTGGATCCCAGGGCCCTCCGTGATAAGTGGAGTGGGCCCTATCCAATCTTAGAGAAGAAGATTGAGGTTACCTATTTGGTTGACCTTGGCACCCCCAGGAACCGTCATAGGGTCCTGCATGTGAATAGATTGAAACCCCACCATGACAGGGCAGACCTGACCTGACCCTGTTACTGGTGACTGATGAGGGTGTGGAGGAGGAAACTGGGCCTCTGCCTGACCTCCTCTCCACTAATGTGCAAGGCCAGCATCACAGAGGCCGTAAACAGGTGCTGGAGCAGTTTGCTGGCCTGTTCTCTTTGACCCCAGGCATCACTGAGTTGTATGTGCACCACAATGCCACTGATGACAGCCTACATGTCAAAAATAAACTATACAGGCTGTCTGACCATGCATTAAAGCTAGGGTTGCTAAGATGCTGTAACTGATGGTAATTGAACCATCTGAGAGTCCACAGGCCAGTCCAGAGGTGCTGGTACATGAACCTAATCCTCAAGGGGGCGCCCAAGGAGGTAAGGTTCTGTGTAGACTACAGAGGTTTGAATGCAGTCACAAAGACTGACCCTCACCCTATACCTAGAGCTGATGAGCTAATTGATAGGTTAGGGGCTGCTAAGTACCTGAGTACTTTTTATTTGACTTCAGGTTACTGGCAGATTGCCCTCACTGAAAGAGCAAAGGATAGGTCAGCATTCTCAACACCAGAGGGACATTATCAGTTCAAGGAAATGCCCTTTGGCAAGCAAGTGCCAAATAGGGCAGAGGTCTGTGGTGTACCTGGCCTACCTGGTAGGTGGAGGTCATGTACAGCCTCTCCAAGCTAAAATACAAACTATTTTGGATTGGACAGCTCCTGTTACCCAGACTCAGGTCAGGGTCTTCCCAGGACTGACAGGGTATTGTATTGTATCGTATTGTATGTATTCATATATAGCGCAACTGCCACCCTACGGGTATCCTGGCGCTAGGATGTAGGAAGACAGCCATCAGGGTGAGGGAATCAAAAGAATGAAAAGCGAAGGATACGGCTTTTGGGAAGAGACAAGTTTTTAAGCTCTTTCTGAATTCGATCAGAGAATCAATTTTTCTCATGCTCTGTGGCAGCTCATTCCACAGATGAGCACCAACCATGCTGAAAGCCCTCCCCCCATCCTAGAGCATTTAAATTTCAGAGTTACCAACAGACAGGTGCCAGAGGAGTGAAGCTGCCTCCGAGGAAGATACCAGGCAAACCTTTCCTGTAGAGGTACTGGACCCAATTCATATATTGCTCTGTGCACCAGACAGAGTGACTTAAAATGGACCCTTTCCTTGATGGGCAGCCATTAGAGATCTCTCAGGGCGTAAGTGGATGACGAGTTACATTGCATATTCAGCACCAGTTTTGCCACTGCAGACTGGACTCTCTGCAGCCCCCGAAAGATGTACTGAGGGGCCCCCAGATATAAGGAGTTACAATAGTCCAGTCTCTCTCAGCATTGTGCTTCTTACTACCAGGGAACGCGAGTCCTTAGGTAGAATTGGAAGTATCCGATGCAACATACGCAACAGGACAAAACAGGCTAGCTGTCTTATTTGCCTGCAATTCCATTTGGAGGTTCTTGTCTATCAGAACCCCCAAATTGCGTATCGTAATGGCCGGAGCCAACGGGTCCTCCGCGGGGGGTAAGCCTAAACTCCAACGGCATATGCGTAAGCAGTTTTGCCGATGAGCAGTATAACACCTCAGTCTTCCCCCCATTGAACTGCAGGGAGTTCCTCCGCAGCCATCCTGCAGTCTGTCGCATACACTCTTGGAACGTATCCATGGAGACTGCATGTTTTCCTTCCATGGAGAATGCCAATTGCATATCGTCTGCGTAGTTGACTAAGTCAACCCCGAACTATTTGATAATGGGAAACAGAGGCTGCAAGTAAATATTAAAGAGAATGGGGCTTATTGCAGAGCCCTGCGGTACCCCATAGACTATAGGAGATTTGCGGGATGCAAACAGTGCCAAGGGTACCACCTGCTCTCTCCCTGACAAATAAGACTGCACCCACTGCAAGGCCCGTCCATTCACCCCTATTCTCTCCAGTCTCTCTAACAGGATTGAGTGGCTCACTGTGTCGAATGCGGCCAACATATCGAGGAGCACTAAACAGTGGCATTCCCGTTGTCGGCCCGCATACGGAAATTATCCATCATGGTGGTCAGAGATGACTCCGCCCCATGACCCAAACCCAAACTGGTCCTTATCCAACAAATGGTGTTCCTCCAAAAAGCAGGATAAAGTCCTGCTTACAGCCTTTTCCACGATTTTTATTGCAAAGGGAAGGAGGGATATTGGTCTATAGCTTGCCTGGTTTGTCGGATCCAGAGAGGGCTTCTTAATCAGGGGCGTCACCACCGCCTGCTTCCAACCGTCCGGAACGGTGCCTTCTTCCAGGGAATGACTGCATATCTGTTGTAACCAGGGAAAGGTCATTTGGCCATAGGACTTCCACACTTTCTGAGGCTGGGGGTCAAAAGGAGATCCTGAAGATACGCTTTGCACCAAGGTGTTAAAAGTGATATCAGTAAAGATCTGAAAGCTATCTAGGGTACATGAATGACCCCGATCCCCTTCCGCCGCCTGTAGATCAGAGTCCTCGGTGACAATTTCATTATCCAAAAAGGAACCAACAATCTTCGCCACTTTGTCTAAAAAGTGGGAAGCAATCTCGTCGCACAGTTTCTGTGAGGTCACCACTTTGTTACCCAAGCAAGTAGGGGCAGAGAGGTCCCTGACTATCTTAAAAAGTGCAAATCCCTTGTTACATAGGTTAACATGGTAGGAGGTTATTGATTAATAACTATTTATAGGAGAGGACTAGACTGGCCATACAGAGACTTCCCAGAATGGTAGAAGTAAATCCAACAATATCATATTGTTGAATTTCTCCTAAAGTGTACATATAAGAAGTTGTAAGACTTTCTTGTTTGTAAGTCCAAATTCAGCCTTCCAGTGGTCTGCCTTGATTGGTCAGAGTTAAGTGGATTAGCCAGGCAGCTATAAAGAGGCGATAAAGAGCCCCTGGGAATACCAGCTCTGCTGGAAGGGCAGTGTGCTGGTCCATAGGAATGCCAGTCCAGGGGTGGAGTTGTAAACCATGCTCTTCAAAGGCAGGGGGGAGGCCTGGGTGTCAGTTACACTTTTACACTTTTGACCCAGAGTCAGGGGTAGGCTTAAGGAAGGTATGTGCAGATGGTAGTGGGAGGGCCTAGGGAAATAAGCCATCCCCGGTGGTGTTTAGCCAGGTCTTGACTCTCTGCTGGAAAAACAGCCATTATGGGTTTGGAAGATTATAAGCCAGTTAACCAATTAATATTTTATTAAAAAACATCCATTTACACACTTATTTAATATTTATTTGTCCATCGACCTTTACAAATACATATATAAAACATATTTATTTTCTGAAAGACACACATTTACTGGATGGTGTCATCTGTGATGTCATGAGTGATGTCACTGACCATGTCATGAGTGATGTAATATGTGACATCGTCAGCAGTACATTGCAGGCGTGCAAGTTATAGTGAGTCCAACTAACTATAACATGGGAATTTCAATTATTTTATGTCAGTAAAATTTCCAGCTAGCTATAACTGGGGTGAAACCTATGGTTTTTTCAGTGAATTTAATAGGTTTTTTAAATGCTAATTCCTAACTTTAACCGGTAAGCGCAATCTTGCGGCGCGCCCCAGGGTGCTTACCGGTGAGCGTCCCGTTAGCGCTATTGCCGCGAACGAAAACATCATCGTGACATATCGTGTAGCCGCGTCCGCGTGATACGCATGGCGTAAACACACCCGGAAGCACTCGAGTGCATACGATTGCGCAACGTAAGCATCCGACGCGCTTACGCGATGCGCCCCGGGGCGCGGAGCTTAAGCACGTCGGGTCATGTGACCTAAAAATAACATTTTTTATTGGTTCAGGACAGTTTTTTTTCCAAATGATGAAAGCCCCCACCTTTTTTCCTCATTCTCACTTTGTACTTTGAGTGAAGAAGACCTGTTGAAAGACCTCTCTGTACCTTTTTGGACTGAAAAATGTCTTCAGTAGCAGCAGCAGCAGGAGCATCTCAGCCACCACCACCACCAAGAGGACCACCACAACACCACAGTGGTGGAGATGATGAAGAGGAGGAGGAGGAGGAGGAGGAGGAGGAGGGGAGGAGGACGTTCCTGCCAGAAGATAATACCCCATATAGGCCAAAGCAGCACATTATCTGGGAGTTTTTTTCCATCCCAAAGGACCTCAAAAAAGTGAATGCGTCAAGGGTTACTTGCCTAATCTGTGGCACTGAACTTTCAAGGGGGAACCCTAACAAGAAGTACTCTTTTGGCAATAACACCATGATTCACCACATGCAACGCCGGCATCCTAACAACTATGCTGCGGCAGAGGTCCGAGAACTGGCCAGAAATCCTCCCCAATCTTCACCCAGCACCTCCAAAAGAAAGCAACCCACTCCATCGGGTCCAGAGACAAGGGAGATGGTCCCAAACATACAACCCCAGTTTGGGCAATACAAAATCACTTGTATATTTTGTGGTAAAACAATTTCCTGTGGTGAGCAAAGCATAAAGCTCATCAACCGTGCTGGTGACAACCACAATTGCCCCAAAAATCCTTAATTTTTTCCTGATTTTTTTCTGCTCCAGTTGAGCCGTTTACAATTCCCTGTTTTTTGTTTCTCCCTATAAAAATAACAAAAAAAATATAAAATTGTTCATAACAGCCAAAAAAAGTACAAAATGTTAAAAAAAACAATAAAAAAATATAAAACAACAAAAAGAAGAAAAAAAACTGTTTTTTAGAACTACCTCCAATTTATAAAAAAAGCTACATTTTTTTAAAACTCTGTCATTCTTTTTTCCCCATGGTACGCTCCCCGGTGCACGTACCGGGCACTCCCCCGCGCAAATCGAAAAAAAAATGTTTTTGCCCCATGGGGCCCTTTTATGGCCCCCACATCAAACCTAAGGGGTCAGGGGGGGTCTACTCTTCCCCCTTTCGGTCATTTCCCCCTTTTTTTGCCACTTCTTGTGTCTCGATCCTACCGAGACACAAGATGGTGGCCGCTCCGGACTGTTTGGAATGTTGACAGACACCCGAGAGTCAATCAGCTTTCCACGCGCGAACTCACGTAGCGTGCTGCAGGGGTGGGGAATTCATATCGCCCGACGCCCAGGACATATTGTTTGCTGCCAGGGACAACAAGTTTTTATGTTTTTATTGTCCCTCGGACAAGTAGGCTCAACTTCCTGAAGCAGAAACCTTTCCCAGAACAGAACACTCAAAATCCTGCTAAGCTGCTTCCAATTGCGTGCCGAGTTAATGATAACTTTGTACGACTTAATAGTCCTTTGCTTCACTGACAATGCACAGAAGTGTTTTCCTCCTTTCTGAGCACAGCGCAAGGCACTGACATCTCTTTGAAGGTTGCAGGGCTAGTCTGGCTTACGCTTTTGGAAAAGAAAAAAAAATCTCTCTGCTTACACGGTTTCATTTAGCACGAAGGCTGCCATTCACAATTGCACTCTGAAAGCATTTAGGTCCGTCACTGTTGCTTGCAAGCAGAATGCGCAAGTACTGCTTTTCACAATAATCCTGTGTTTCCGAGTCTCTGCGCTCCCCAAAGCCTGTCTTGGTGGCCCCTTCCTTCAGAGGTCATTGCCCTTGGTGTAAAGCACGTGGCCCATCACCACCAGCAGCCGAGATCGCGGATGCTCTCCCCCCCAAACCCCCTCCCACTGTGGCTATTACTGTGATCATCGGAGCTATTGTCAGATCTCAGCCCACTAGGTAAGAGGCAGCAAAAGCGTAGTAAAATATAAATGATAAAAGTTGCATTTGTAAAGTTGAATTTTCCATAAACGTTGACGGTCGAAAAAATATTGTGCTCAGCCCCACGTCAAAAAAGTGTTGTCAAAATCCACTTTTTGATGTGGGGCCTCGCACAATATTATGACATTAAGTTTATGGAAAATTCATCTTTACAAATGCGAGTTAAGCATTATATTTATATTTTTACCACGCTGTTGCTGACTCTCCTACTTAGTGGACTGAGCTCGGTTAAAATACCACACTAAACTTATTTATGCGTGTGTTTGTGAACATGGGCGCATTATTTTATAGGATTTTGACAACACTTTTTAAAGTTTTAGTGAATTGAAAGCTTGTGAGGTTCTAAAGCTAAATCTACTGATTAAGGGACCCCCACCAATAAAACCTGAGGCATAGTGAAACCCTGCCTACAGCAGCTACAGCAGAGGTGAGTTTTTATGGGCCTTTCATCTACAACTTGGCATATAAGAGATGATTAACTAAAAGAAATTTAAGATGGGTAGGTTGCTAGAAAAGGGAGTGAAGGATGGAAGAGGGGCAAAGGATAGATGAGTGGGTGAATGTATGGGTGGATGGAAGGATGGATGGACGAGTGGGTAAAAGGATGGATGGATGATTGGGTGAAAGGATGGATGAGTGGGTGAAAGGGTGGATGGGTGTGTGGAAGGGTGGATGGGTGTGAAAGGGTGGATGGATATTTGGCGGCGGGATGGGTGGATGAGTGGGTGAAAAGATGGATAGGTAAGAGAATGTGTTGTTCTGTGTATGTGAGTGAAAGAATGTGTAGCTGGGTGGATGAAAGGTTGACAAAGTAAATGGAAATCTGAGAGGGATGGATGGATGGATCGGTGGGTAAAATGATGGACGAGTAAATAAATATAAATAAAAGTCTGAATGGATAGAAGGATTTCATAGTAATTTAAAATCTGAGAGGATGGATGTATGGCAAAGTAAATTAAAATCTAAGAGGATGGATGTATGGCAAAGAAAATGAAAATCTGAGCGGATAGATGAATAAATGAATGGCAAAAGGAAAAATTGATGCCTGGAAGGCATTATTGATTGATGGACAAGTCAAATGATGGATGCATGGGTGGATGGATGCGTGCATAGATTGTGGATGGGAGAACAGATGGGTAGATGTATGGAATGGCCAATGGATGGATGGAACGGGGAAGAGTGAGTGAATGAATGAAATAATGAATGACAGAATGGAAATGTGAAATGGACATGAGCAGATAGATGTAGCATGAAAGAATAATGGACAGATGCTTGGATGGAAGTGACAAAGGAGTTTTAGGGAGGTTTGAGCTCACTTACATCACTTGCTTGGTGCGGTCAGAGTATTGTTCAAAGTGGGGGGTATTTTAACTTTATGGCTATTCCCTTGAATAAAACCATCAAAGGGCTTTTCCGTTTACTTAGCAGCAGAGTACGACTGTAAATCACACACCATAATCTTTTCTTTTTATAAGAACCCCACCTTCGTATCACTCATCACATAGAGGATACTACCTGTGCAAATGGAATAAGCTGTGCAAGCGTGGCCTGTGCAGAGCTTGATTTGTGCACTATACTGAAGATGCTAGGAACAATGGTAATGCAAGGCTCAACTATGTCTTACATGAGATCCACATGGTACCCGAGCTACACTGCGTATGATCTTTACAGTGACCTGTGCAGTACATGAGCTGTATAATAGGTATGAACAGTGCTGTGCATGATTCATGTAAGGGGAAGGGATAGTGCATGAGGGAATTGGTAAATTGAAGGTGTAAAGTGTATGAGATGCACTATAGAGGATATAAGTTGTTCTAGAGATGAGGTGTGTCATGCCAGTGGGTTGTGCAGGAGCTATGCAGAACACTAGCTGTGTGGAGTTTGAGCTTTACTTTGCATGAAATCTGCATGGTATGACTTGGAAGAGGCAAATAAGTAAATTGCTGTGAAAGGCATGACCTTTCTTAACATCTTCAATGACAAGTCAGTGCCTGCTGTAACCATAGTACCTTAATAGTTTGTTAAATGGCCCGTCTTCGGGGTTTTCTAATTGATGCATTTTTTCTTGCTGGTTTCCTCAAATCCCCCCATCGCCTCTGAAACAAATTGGTAGTTTCTTAGGGAAATAATATAGTGACACATTTGCATTTGTTTGCTAGAGGTAAGGTCGCCCACAGTTTATTCGGCTTGTCGGGGTGCTAATGTTTAAAACAAAATTGTGTAACATGTTCATGGGTCAAGTGCATTAAAGTTCAGTCGAGCAGAGAATTCAAGTCAGATACATTCAAACACAGTCAGCAGGAATCTCCGCTTGCATTACTAATAGGGGATCCAATAAAAGCAGGTTTGCATGGTCCGATACATTTACAAGTTGTGGCTATGTGTATAGCTTAAAGAAGGCTCCTTTATTATGTGCAAGTGTATAAAGAAGAATGGAACTCAAGACTGGTGATTTTATTTTGAAAACAGACAATGTACTCCCAAACAATGTGCTCCTTGAGAAAGCGATGAAGATAGCACAATATTTGCAACTTAAAAATGGTTGTAGTGTGCAGAAAGCTACAATGCAGAGTTTGAAAACATTAACTACCATTGCAATAAGGAATCATTTAATACATCACCTTTGGTGCATGTCAATATTTTAAAAATAAAATAAAGGCAAATCAAAGTAAAACTACTGAAAGAAAAATAATTAGGGACCCCACTCATAAAAGAATGTAACAAATGTGCATCCAAGATCTATTAAATTGCATGGGTGCAGAATTAGGACTTTCAGAAATTCATAAGCGTTTACATAAGTTGGCCTGGAAACCTACAACAGTTCCATGTTCGTAAACACACTCTTTACAAACATATAATGTATTACCTTTTTCAGGGTGCAGAGGGGGTTAGAGAGGACTTTATGGTGCCGTTAAACAATGTATGTTGCACGCATGCACACATTTGCACTGCAATCCAGGTCTGGAAAAAACAACTCTTTTTGCTAGTGAATACTTTTATAGGTACAAACACAATCTTTGTGTGTCTAAGCCAAACTTACATGTATTGATAGCTTACATTTTGACTCTGGAACTAGATTGCCTACAAATTCTTGCCAAACTATGGAAGTCTACATATTGGATAGGGATATAGTGCTTGGCATATGATCACATTTCTAGCAAACCAGGGAACCAAGCTAGAGTGAAATGAAGGGAACTGTCCACAAATTACAATGCGAATAGTGTCAGACAGGGGCAGTCTCCTTGATCCTCAGTTGGTAACTGAGGCACTGGACTGGAAGTAGAATTTATTTACAGTAACATTTTGTGAAAATGAGTGAATGTTTACAAATATAATTGTCAGGGTCGTCCACTAGTCTCTTCCTCTGACTAGAAAGAGAGCATTGATACAATTAGGGCAGTGAACTTCAATATAATGAAAGTGCAGATATATTCAGAGGCTTACCGTGAGCAGAGCTCACTCAAAAGGAAACTGAATATTCAAATATTTTACATAAAAATCTAGTGTTGAGAGTCCTGTACAATCAGAAAGGTGGCATGAACAGAGCAAAGTAAGAATATAAATAGTGATGTAAAATGTTATGCTTATACTAACATCACCCTTGCTTGTGTTTTAAGAATTCTTATTGGTATACTCCTATGTTCTTCCCTAACTTCACTCATTCCCTTTTTTCCCCTCCCGCCCCCCCTCCATTCGCTCTCTCATTCTCCCCTACCATAACTCACTTTGCAGGCATTTAGATTGACCTGTTGTGATGATGATCCCATAACCGTTGTTGGGGATCAAAACGACGTTGACAACTACATCTTAACTCCAACTTTTGATTGATGTGGAGTGCAAGATGTTCTTTTATCGCGACTATTGTAATCCATGTATCACTTAAAAGTCACCCTACTAATACATGCCTGAGGTCAGGAAATCTTTTGATTTCCAGAACCCCTTTACGTTTTGCTCACTATATGTTACTGTATGTTTTTTCGTGTTTATTGAAAAAGTAAATAAATGTAATCCATTCCATTGGGACAATAGTACACCAAACGCTGATTGCAGTTTTGTGGATATGTTCTTATATTTCCCATGACCGGGACCGCTGTCTCTAATAATGTAGTAAAATGAGCCCTGACATAATCAGAAAGGTTGCTATCCAAACTCTTATATGAGAATGCAGTCATAAATTGAAACCTCATTGTTTAGTACCAAATGGGACAAGTAGATTTTTTTTAAAGGACAAGTAGATTTCTGAAACATTTTGTCCTTCGGACAAGAAGATATTTTATAAAATTCCACACCCCTGGTGCTGGTACGCGCCCCGGTGCGTGTACTGGGGCGCGCTTATAGATATATATATATTTTTTCACCTAAATTACTCAAAATCCACTGGAGCACATATCTTGAGACATAGCAAAGGTGCATTGGGCTACCAGTCCCTACAATTTTGCCAAGTTTGGTGGAAATCCATTCAGCCGTTCGGGCTAAAAGTGAGTTTGACCGCCCTATGGAAATTAACATGGGGAAAACACGTTTTGTGACCCCCCTTTTATCTCAGCCCCCGCTTGACGAATCCCCCCAAGACTTTCAAGGTAGGAGCGGAGCTTCGTGAGGCAAATTTGAGGAAAATTTCAGGCTGATTCCTCAACCGGCGCCAAAGTTATTCCAAATAGAATGTTGCGAATTCCCTATACAAAATAATCCTAACTATAACTACCTATTGGCGACCGCCAGTAGGTAATATATATATTTTTAGAACTATAGAGACCAGAATGCAAATGTGACATGCCCACTGGGCCGAAGGATACTTCATGCGCTGCGAGTGCGGCATAAGACTATTGCAGCAGTGCCTCATTTGATGCCAGAGATCAAGGGCATGATCACCCGAAACATGTTTGGTGAACCTGGGGTGTGGAGGCAATGTCTGATTCCCTGCCACTTACCGAATAAATAAGGTGACAAACATGGCTGTGTGCAGCTTCTCAATTCAGGGTTCTTTGCGTTTGGATATTGTTGCGGCCCGGATATCGAGAAGCCCCACTGCGGAAGAGCAGCTCCATTAGCGCAATGAACTTTGATGCGCTAAACGGAACAGCACGAACCGGTTTTGGTGAGCGCTATAAGCATGGACCCAGCCGAGCTTTCTGCATGCACAAACTACTTGAGTTTTCACACGTGAGACATTGCTGCATTCCATTATGGCTGATGAATTTTTAGAACTACAGAGACCAGAATGCAAATGTGACACGCCCACTGTACTGGAGGATACTTCATGTGCTGCGAGTGCAGCGTAAGACTATTACAGCGGTGCCTCATTTGATGCCAGAGATCAAGGGCATGATGGCCCGAAACATGTTTGGTGAACCTGGGGTGTGGAGGCAATGTCTGATTCTCTGCCACTTACCGAATAAAGAAGGTGACAAACACAGTTGTGTGCGGCTTCTCAATTCAGGGTTCTTTGCGTTTGGATATGGTTTCATGATCTTATGATCTATTTTTCATTGTTCATCAAGAAAAACTCATAGCACTCGATTGGTGAGTCTTTCTTCAATGTTGATCATGTTTGTATGTCTTTGCACCAATGATTACGCCTGCACGGTTAACTTTAAAAGCCATTGGTAAATGACTGACTGTGTCATGTCATCAAGGCCCGTGGTAAGGGCTTAAATGCGTCATGGCGCCATCTTGCACTAACAATAAAAAATGTTGCACCGACTTGTGGTCAATATCCGTTTTCTGTAGAGGAAAAGCAAAGAAGTGGAATTCCTTGGATATCTTTAGAGCCGACAAAGTCTCTATTCGGCGTTTATACGGACCCCCTCTCGATTTTGGCTGAAGCACTCAGAGAGACTTGACTCCTGTTTCAGGAAATCGCAAGTTTACACATGAAGGAGTTGTGCTCTCGGACCCCTGGAACCGCGAAAACACCACGATCCCGGAGCTGACCAGAACCGGACCTCCTCGGAGGAGGCGGATGTTTCAAAGGTCAACTCAGGTACGTAGGCAATAGCGAATAAGGGGTGAGAGTTGTGCTGGTCGAAGTTCAAAAACAAAACCACGGTTTCAAAACTTTTGCAACCCATATTTACATATTATTGTGCAATGTCGGCTGACACAGTTAAAGAAAGGGAAGCAGCAGCATTAATGATGTCTAATGACCGCAGGACTGTGACCAAGAAAGAAACCAACGCAAACGTCAATCCAAAAGAAGTAAATACCTCAATGAGGGACAAATTCAAGTTACTAGAGAAAAAAAGTCGCTCCGAGCAAAGTAAATGGTTGGAGTCCCGCTCATTACAGATCTACTTGGAAGTGGACAGGGTCACATGTGTTTTAAGGATACTTCTAGCACCAAATTATGAGGCACACAACCCACTTTACCGCACTGCTCTTCCGGAGGAGATAGCAAAGATTAACGAAGAAATAGATGCACTGGAACAAACTGAGCACAAACTAAAATTGCTCCAAGAAATGCTATCCAGTCTCAAAAAAGAGGAAGAGAAAATAAAGAACCAAAGACCTACAAATTCTTTCGTGATAAAACGGACTATGACGTGGGCCAAATTTGTACCTTCTCGAAAAAATACGAAGCCCTAAGACTAAAACAAGACAGAAAAACAGGTACTGCCAAGTCGTGTGCTATGAAAACCGATGGGACATCTTCAAGTACTTCACAATCTGACTTAAGCTCAGTCTCGGATAGTGACTCAGGGTGTGAATCTGCTACAAATCTGGGATTGCAAAAACGCACGCTAGATGAAGAATTACATTTTTTATGCGAGGACAGGAGGCAAACTCTCCGTCCCCGCACACAAAAAAACAATTATGGCCAAGCAAGAACAGCAAACGCAAACAACGACGGAAGGCAAACCGATTCAGAAACAAATTGGAATAAACGAGGAGGGTGGAAGAGAGGCAAATTAATGAGATAACAACGATTGTCAATTTATCGGACATGGAATTAAGTGACAACTACAAAAAAATACTTAGCTTTGGATTCACATATAATCCTGCGAGTAATTTTAACTATGTAAGAACTAGACTGGATGTTTTTAAAATTACACGTAAGCGAAAAACTGAAGAAATACCATCTGTTGAATAAAAGCAATGTAAAACAAGATCTGTCAGCTGAAGGGGGAACTTGTACAACAAATCCTTTAATATCTACCCAGTCAAATTCAAATTCAAATTCAAATCAAGCTTTATTCGGTTTTTAAGTTTAAAACCATAAAAGCAGCAGAGAAAAAAATACATGCATATATAAAGGCACAATAATTAAATGCAGGTTTAAAAAAGGGAAAATAAATTTGACTATTTAAAACAAACTAAAATCAATCTTGTGCAGAATAAAAGCGCAGGGTACACAGGAACCCCCTTTCAACGGATTTTATAGTTCAATACTCTGGGGCCAGGATAAAAGTCAAACAAGTCACAGATACAAATAGGGCCATCTCCAGTTTTGGGCTGAGAGGATCTTAGATAGGGGACAATGTTCCTGTGTTTGAATTTAATTAAAATCAGATCTCCTGGACAGTTTTTGGGCAACGTACCCAACCATCCCACCCTCCTGACACTTACAATTCCGCCATCTAGGTCAGGTGGCAGCGGTCTATTGTTATTGAGCCAGAAGATGGCTTTGTTCAGCAGGTCCTGGTTTGTTTCAAATTTGCCCTGTCTAAGCTCTGGCACCCCAGAGAGAACAGTCACATAGGGGGCGGCTTCAAGGGGTAGGTTAATTCGATGCCTTCTTTCATGAGGAATCCTAGGTGCTATTAAAGAGACATAAGTCGGTTTAGAAGTAATATTACATCTTTTTGGGATGGGTTTGCTAGTAGAGGAATCAATTGGTGGTGCTTTTCTGTGTTCTGTAGACTTAGGTTTCTCATGGTTAGTGGAGGGCGTATGACATAAAGGAGAAGCAGTGTTTACATTTGATGGATTAATCCTTTGTACTATTTTTTCCACGCTGGACAACCTTTCTCCCAGATCCTGAATTTTTGTGACCAGGGGTGATAGGGCCGCGTTCAGCAATCGCTCAATATGGGCCAGTAGGGTCGATTGGAAGGGGGAAACAGAGTCATTTGATGTGGCCCCCACCTTCTGTGGCGTTGAAACAGTTGTAATAGCGGGGGGTGATGAGGGGCTACAGGACATTTGATCAACATTAGCTGGAATCTCCTCAATGTTCCTTTTGGTGATTAGGGCCTGGGGCAGCGTGTTGGCTTGAGTGGCAATCATTTCAGGCAATAAAGGTAGTTCCTGGGGAGTGCGGTTTTTAAGGTCAGTATTTCTGCCAGATGTGGGTGGAGTTGATATGTTAGGGGCGTAGTTTGTGCCACACAAGGCATTCAGGTCCTCCCAGATAGACATATTGTTAGGACTGCGCGAGCTCCAAAATAGACACTGGACGGTTCAGGGTCAAAAGACAATTGGAAGCAAAAGGGTTAGTTGTTTTCTGTACCTGCTTCTATGATGGGGCCAAGTGGGGTGGCCCGTCCCGTCCTCCTCGGGTCCTCTGAGGGCCACAGAGGGCCCGCCCTTTGCCCGGGCTTTGCCCGGCGTCCCGCTCGCGTCCCGCGGAGCTGGGCGGTGCTCCCCTTGTAGGCGCCTCCTGGCGCTTTTGGCGTGATTCCCGAAGCAGCGCCGCCGCTAGGGCCGCCGGGAGATGTAGTCCCGGAGCGGCGGCGCTGTAAAGTGCCCAATCGGACTCCTGGCGGTGGCGGCAATATTGGGGACCTGGTCGTCTGTCCCCTTCTCCTGCCCGGTAAGTTTCTCCAGCCCCCAGTCAGAATCATCTTTCATTAATGAAATGTAGGAACTATGGGACCCTGAGTTAGAAACAAACTGCTCTGACAATGAATTGCCTGCCTCCATCCATATGCAATTTGATGGCTCACCCATACAATGTAATGATATGCAACTACAACGTCCCCTGACACATTTTAAACCAAAGTCAATTTTCAATCCGGTTATGTAACAGGACTCGATTGATTTATTCCATGATCAGGTAACGGAGCAACTGAAGGACTTAAACATCTTGTCACATAGAGAAAAATTTAAATACAACAAAGAAAAACATGACTACAATACCCTGATGTCTAAACTCAAAGAAAACAATAACATTGTTATTTGTGCATCCGACAAGGGTGGAAATATAGTTCTTATGTCAAAAGACCAATATTCTGAAGAAGCCTATAAACAATTGAATGACAGAACTTGCTACACCAGATGCAGTGGATCAGAACTAAAAGCAATGTATGCAATCTGTTATAAAAAAAAACTGTTGACATGGAAATCTAACAGTTTGATTACAGACAAGAATTCAAATTCCTGAAAAACAATTACCCAATGGTACCCATGATTTTCTTTTTCCCAAGATTCACAAGGACTCTGAAAACCTGCCTGGTAGACCAATTATAACTGCGAGAAATTGATGTCTCGAGCACACGCCTCAATAGACTTCTTTTTACAGAATTTGGTCAAGGCTCTACCATCATATGTAAGCGACACAAGTGACTTCTTGCGAAAAATCAAGGACTTTGTATGGAAACAACGTTACCTGTTTATCGCTCTTGATGTTAGTTCGCTCTTCACGAGCATCCAGCACACTGACGGATTAAGAGCACTTGATTATTTCTTGGACAAGTGAATGGGTAATATGAGAGATCACAAGAAAATGCTCATACAAATGGTAGATTTTTGCCTCATGAACAATAGTTTTATGTTCAATAATCTACTCTACAGACAAAACAGGGGTGTCGCGATGGGGGGCCAGCTTCTCTCCCAGCTACGCATGTTTACACATGGGCTGATGGGAGCAGCTGGTCCTAATGACTGTACACCAGGAGACAATGACAACCAATGTCAAGCTATGGCTGCGCTTTATTGATGACTTATTCATGATATGGGTTGACAGTACAGAGGAGGCTCAAGAGTTTGTACGGGCCATCAATGTAAATGATTTGAACTATTGCTACTATTAGTGCATCCACAGTGAGTTTTCTGGATACTGATGTATATATAGACAACAATAAAATTCAAACAAAACTTTATCACAAGAAAACTTGCTGGCAATTCTACACTGCAGGCCAGTAGTTCCCATGTTAAACACCTTGTAACTAGTATCTCCTAGGGGGAAATGCTTCGGCTGAGGCGCATCCACAGTAAGGAAAGTGATCTACTTCAAGCCCAGGTTGAGAGTAAACTGAGGTTTAGAGACCGGGGTTATTCAGAGCTGGTCATAGACAATGCCATCAATAAATCCATGTGAAAGAGTAGATAGGAGTTACTAATGAAGCCAAAATCAAAAAGAGATTCCGTTTCTACTAGAGCAGTAGCACAGAAGAATGAGACTGAAATGGAATTTAGAATTATAATCCAATACAATCAACAATGTAAAAAGACTGAATCTATAACATCTTGCAACAGGACTATGGTTCTCAGTGATCCAATAATTGGTCCTAAACTACCTAAAAGACCATCCATAACCTACAGCAGAAGTCGCTCCATGAGAGAAAGAGTTAGTGGAGCATATAAACTGTGTCATTAAAGATCAAATTGCCATTATTATAAAATAAATGGGTGGAAGAACACCTTAAGAGTCATGTTATCAGTGATAGGAACTACACCCGTTATTAGTAGATAAGTCTCTCTATTGACTTTTTTGAGAAGTAGAGTTGCAGGGTCATGCTTGGACAAACATCTTTGCATGGTTATTCCCACTACCTCTAGCTTCCACATATTGTTTTTTATGCAAACATTTTGTAGTATCTAACCCGAAAATATTCCCTTTTGATCAAGTTTGGGGCTTATTTAAAAGAGGTGCTGTTGTAGCGTCACTTTTTTGGACACTCCGGTAGCGCATATCTATGAGGCAATGCAAGGCCACCCTGTGTTGATTTGCATGGCCTCATAGACAGGAGTAAGGCAATGCAGCACAAAGCGCTGCGTTGCCTTACTCTGAAACAAGGAGGCTTTCAATGGGAGTTGCTGTGGGTGTTCCCATGTAATTCTTGTGGATTTTGATGCTGCCACAGATTTACAAAAGGGTGTAAACCTGGGTCAATGCCTAAACCTTGCACATCCCCAGAGCAGGAGTAACAAGAAAACATGTTTTCATTTCTTCTTGTTTTTATCTCTTTTTAAGTGTGCTGCATTCTACGGCACTCATAGAACGACGAAAATGCCTCGCAGGATTGTTGCCCCTTCCTGCACAAAACAATCCTGCCAACAACGTAGACACCTTTGCACCTAGATGCAATGGTGCCTGCGTAGGCACTAGCCACAAAATTGTGCACTTGTGCTGGCTGAAAACTTAGGCCCTCAGTTTCTAACTTACAATCTTTATTCTTTTACATGCAAACTTACAATGCACTTTCTTCTACATGTAATGCTCATTTGAGTTTGTGATTCTGTACAACATGCACTTCCCTAACAGTACATTTACATCTTGGCTCATCTTAAGAGAGGGTTTTACATGATTCTGTAGGTCCTTTTCCCTTTGTGAAACCTACCTCCAAAAGGAACTGGTTAGCTTTGCTATTAAACACATACATGTTTTGCCCCTCTTCCATTCATCTTGTCAGGTCAGATTCTTACATAAAGACAATGCTTTCACGGAGAAGAGCCTGTGCATTGTTTTCCTATACATATTCTGGAACATATTTACATTAACTAAGGAGTTGTAGTTTATGTTGTCACATTTTTTTATCATATTTAGATATTTCATCTTCCTAACACTTTACTAAATATTTGCTCTTTAGACTGGTAGTTAGAATAATGATGGATGGGATGCCAAGGGCGTGGCTATCAATATTGAAGCAGATGCAGTGGCAATAGAGGGATGTGATGGGTCCACTGTACCAGAATAGTGCTTGTTTTTTGCCATCCAATAGGAAGCGGGGCACGTTCCTTGCTTTCATAAGGTTCCAAGGCATGTTTACTTCACCACTAGGTGGTGCAGGATGAGTATAAAAGAAAGATACTTGCTATATTTGAAGCATGCAGCTACAATGAGCATCTGACTGTTCAATATTTCTAACCTTTCCAGTAGATAATGGAGCACATGGATGTAAGGGGTGCCCACCACAAACAAGAAACGTGTACATGCTTGTTTATATCCATTACCCGTGATTATTGTACATTTTTGTATGGCAAGCAAGACTGTAATGTTAAAATGCAAATGAGCACAACCTTTAACCACATACGTTAACAATCAACGAAATTCACAATTATCAATTCAATATCTCTTTCCAGAAGTAGCTCTTACTTGTTCAATTAAGAATGGAGGATGCCAGCATTACTGCAGGAAGGACCCCTTAAAGAATATTGTATGTTTTTGCGCACATGGATACAAACTAGGAAAAGACGGGAAGTCATGCGAACCAGCTGGTAAGAATATGAAACAATGTCTTGAATCATGTTTATCAGATTTTCTTCGGAATGTGTATTGTTTCATGCTAAAATAAGTTAAAAGCTCACCTTCCACCTTTCAAGCCTACATCTGCAAGCAGGGCAGTAGAGGATCTATGTTGTATTTCTTCTATAGCGTGAACCAGGCCAAAAGTGAGCGACTAGCCTCACAGAGTAAAAACAAGTTACAAGTGAACACGTGGTAGGAAAGATAGCTGGTTTGTGGACTGTTAATGCAGTTTGATGTAGTGTTTTTTAAAGAGGTGCATCTCCAAATCGTCCCTACATTGGTGCAGCATGGAAGTGGTCCTGATGCATACTTGGATCTTGTTTCAAATCCTGAACGCACAGGTGGAGAAGGCTTGCCGCCCCTGTATTTTGACATTTTACTCTTCTTAATTCGCACTCTGACGGTGTCTTGTGTCCGGGCACCCAGCAGTGATGGCGAGCTTGTCTGCAAGACAAGAGGGGGGTCGATGGCTTGGTAAATGATGAAGCTGAGGCCTACTTGCTGAAAATGATTGCTGAAATGCCTGTAACAGCGCATTCCAGAATGTTGGGCTAAGCAACAATCTGGCATTATATTGCCCTGTCTATTGTATCCATGTACAGTAAAATACAGTTTATTTATTAGATTGTCATTGAAATATGCCACGACATCTTTGCAAAATATTCTCAGTACTTTGCAAATATTCTCAGTATTTGCTCGTTCTGCACCGATGTGATTAAATGCATTATGGTGACAGTCTTGTTGCAGTATGTTTTATTCCCTTTAACAGTACCATTTCCTTGTGGGAAAATCACATCCGCACACGTCATAGCAGCCCAGTCCGGACAGCCTGTGACGCGCTCAGAACCGACATTTGAGGATTACGACAATTCGACCTATACTAACAACCATAACTCAGCCGCCTCCAAAGGGCCAGAAAACAATGGTACAATCACACCTGTGATTGTGGACACGGATGTGCGGATTGTTGGTGGAACCGACAGCATGAAGGGGGAGATTCCTTGGCAGGTAGAGCGCGCGCAAAGGCCTACTTTGATGATGCATCTGATTGTTTATTTGCCTGGCATCTGCTTCAAAGTCGCCTGTGATTCATTTGTAATTACATTGACTGTCTGTGTGAGCGGAAAGTAGGGTGGGCCGCCTCAGACACAAAAGATAAATCAGCCATTATGTTCAAGCCGGCAGCGCCCCTTTCCATTTGACTTTGAAAGGTAATGTGTTAATGTGCCTGCGTTTGATAAATTACCAATGCTTCTGATGCAATCAGCTGCAGCTCGTGTTCCTGGTGAATGATGCCGCAAGGGAGCAACCTGTAAAGCAGAATAAAAGAGAATCTGGGGGAGCGCCTTTTGATTAAAATGAACGTTATTAGGTATAGTCACTAGACCCCTTTTCTTGAGAATAACACAGACTTTGTGCAAGTATTTTGCAGCACTCTCACACACACACACAGTGCAAAAGTGATAACACAACACAAGAAACATCCCAAACCAATCATGAACAATAGAGTAATGTTCAATAGATTCAAATATACAAAAAAATCTATAATATACAGCAATGCCCTCGCACACAACAATCAAGGTGTAAAAAACAGTAGTTATGTAATGAACAACATTCTATGCATAGAGCCACTCATTAAGGCAGTTGCAATTCAGTTCCGTTTCTTGGAAGATGGATAAAAGTTTATTAGTTCCACAACCAGCCGACACGTGTTTCGTCGCGTGGGAAACAAATCACTGCGACTCCTCAGGGCTGGGAAAAGACATAAAAGTATAGGTATGGAACAATTGGTCGAAATATAATGCATATGAACAAAAAAACATTTACGATCTTCACATGCACTGCATGGAGAGCGGTGAGTATAAGTAGTGATTACAGTGTAAAATTACAGAAGAAGGTGCCAAGGCTCCCACGAACCATCAATGACAGTATTCAAGCAACCGTGACTGTAATGGCGATATGGAGAACAGTCCTATTGGTGGTGAAAAAAGGCTTATGCCCATCTTTATTTTCCCCAAAACAAAATGTTGGTCACACGTAAGACAGTAAGAAATTGTATGGAGAACGGTGATATTCGTGGTGACCAAACATTTGTGGCCCAATTGCTATCTCCATGATGTAACACATCAGTCAACAATGATAGTATGGGATATTAAAAGGTAACCTATGATCACAGGTGAAGTACTACATGCAACAAAGAGAAAGGAACACCACAAAAGAAGGTAAGTGCGGTAGCGTGACAAGCACCTTGAGTAATTAATCATGTCTGTCTCGTGAAGTCAGTGCATGCACGCCCCATAAAGAATAGAAAACGGAAAAGACTTTATAAGTTAATGCAATTCGCATACCTTAATACTGAACCTACATTCATGTAGGATGTGGTGATAATTCCACAGAATTCAATCACTGTATTGTGAAAGAGAGAATAGAGAGGGGGGGGGGGGCGGGTATTAGTTGAAGGGGAGACACAACCAGGAGACGAAATAAGAGCGAAATAAACATAAACAATCATGTTTTTCCCCCGATATTATGTATCTATTTCATCCTAGATAGTGATCGAATGAAAATTACAGGTCAGACATGGTATTATGTCGACGCATGTATGTGAAATGAACTCTCACCATATAAGTATATTGGTCCAACCCGTCTTAGCCGGGTACTGCCATTTTAACCTGCCAACATGAATCTTTGCCATGCCTAAATTGTAATTTTGTGTCTTTATAAGTCACAACGAAGGTATGCCATGAGTGCCCATAGGGCAGGGTGAATGGTATTTGAAAAGATGTACATGTATATTTAAAAGTTTAAAATAAATCCTCGAGTCCTACCTTTCTCATGAAGTAGTGGTGGCAGGAGACTTTAGCATCAAGTCCCTCAGCAAATACCACAAACTTGAACAAATGAGCAAGGAACAAGAACAATTCAATTAGCTACCCAACTCAATCAGCTTAAAATCCTTAGACCAGGCTCTGACATTCCCCATGAACTCGATTTGTCTCCCCTTTAAAAATATTACAACAATCGACTATACTTTTATGTCCACCCGTGGCAAACCATCTTCTGAAACTCAAAATAACAAACCGAGAAAAGAGTGATCATAATCCCCTAGTCATAACTCTGGACTTAGGTCATCCGACAGCAGATAAAGTCCTGGGGTTAGGCATCTCAACTGAAGCCGAAATAAAGACACCAGTAAGGAGAATTAAATGTCGACCCTTTCACTAGCCACAGGTGGTCAAATGGCTTGGCATTTGAAAGAGCATGCACGAGTACCATCGTGGGGGGCAACGTCTAGCTCAATGGGACACCATGACCAAAGACCTGTTAGATACAATCTTGGGGCGCATGGGTCCTTCGATGCCCACACATCTACTGCAACGCTACTTACAAAAACAGATGTTGAAACAGGACATTAATCTGTCACGGAAGAATCTAAGGAGGACCATCCGTTTATGTAAAATCAACCCAACGAGCAGAAACTTAAATGCAGTAAAAGACTCCCGGAAAGCCCATAAAAAAGCTATCTGGAATCTTAAGTCAATATCTGGAGCAATGGGGTAACCCAGTGTCCCTCAGAACCTGGGCGTGTATGATACAAGTAACAATCTGTTCTGTCGGGTCACCCTAGCTGGGTCAATGGTTTACATAAAATGGTGTGCTAGGGGACCTAATGCATGGACCAAAGACCGTTGACGTTTTGACCCTGACAATCTGCACGAATTAACAATGTTAATATGGGTCTCCTGCAGGACAAACATGATGAACAGCCGTACTCTGAACTCCATCTATCGGACGTGAATTTGAATGCCCGCCCACTGGACTTCTGCACTTGTTATGTGGGGCCTATCTTAGCCCGTTCTGAATTTTAAATTTGGTTGCAGACCTACAAGAAACTTTAAAGGTTATCTGCACCTATGATTACTTGATTAAGGAACCACAAGATATAAATAGGGACAAGTATATTTTGGAACCGGTCCTTTTGGGCTTTTGAAAATGAATTAAAGATGTAGAATCTGACAGACGAATATATCCAGGATCCACAGTACAATTTCTCAGGACTATTTGTTAGGTTGATTTCCGGAATTCTAACCTATGAGATAGACTGATGTCACATTCATAATTAGAAAAACACCTGTCGTACCGTGGTCATGTCCGGCTAACTATTTCGAAGAAACCGGACTTGTTTGTCACACAAAACAATCTTTTTTGGATAGCCTTGAGGAAGTCACTGGATGTGACGAAACACGTGTCGGCTGATCATGTGCATCTTAAACAAGACTGTATAGTTTCGAACATTCTTCATAAATAGTTCCCCCATTTATATGTTCTTTCAGGAAAAGGGGTCTTTATGGTCTTGTCTATACATTTTGGTGCTTTTATAATGTCTGTTTAAATTAAAAAGAACGTCTTTTGCATAAATCCATCTTTGTCTGTTGCCAGTGATGTATTGATTTAATTGGACGAAGTTTGCTTATAAAGGCAATACATGAGAAGGGATATCACTTTAGAGTGCCAGGGAACTTGTATGTTATATTGTATCACATAGTGACTGTTTACAGGATCTGTGTATTAATGTACCTAAGGTAGCAGGGTGCATATGCTACCCCGAGTGGCACCACAATTAATTGCTTTGTTGCCATTTGTGACCAGGGACATTAACCGCATCGCTGCAGCGGTTATTTTTCGGCTACGCGGCTTTTTTCTAAAAGCCGTGTTAGATGACGAGCTCAGCTCGCCATCCGCACACGCCCCCCGTGGCTGATGACGAGCTGAGCTCGTCATCAGCATCGAAGGGGTTAAGGATATTGTTTCTTCTGCCCAGTCTGATTATTCATGTTTTCTGAGGTGCGATCCATTAGACATTACTACCGTCCTTTTTTGTATTTTGCTCTGAATTCCTTGTGGTACGTAAAACTCAACCCCAAAGTCTTGGGGAGAGTGAACCAGGGGTTGGTCCAACTGGTGGTTGGGCTGAGTGACCTGGTAATGGATAGAATGGCTGGCGATTTCCTTGATGCTCAAAGGTCTCAGCCAAGTCGCTGTTAAATAGTTCAAAAGCACTGTTCTTAAAACTGCTGGAATTAGAATTGCAGTGGGGAAAACTTGGACGTATTAATCATGCCAAGTGCAACATCTTGAAGGGTCAGTGCTGCATTGTCACTAGCAGCTGCTGGCTACGGCAGGAAGCCACAGATTTCTGAGTTTTACGTACTATAAGGAATTCAGGAATACCGACTGTCCATCATTTTTGTTTGTCCTGAAGAAGACACATGTTGACATAGTTAATTCATGCAGATTGTCAGGGTTGAAACGTCGACGGTCTTTGGTCCATGCATTAGGTCCCCTACCTCACCATTTTATGTAATTCATTGGCCCAGCTAGAATTACCTCCTTTAATAGATGTATAATTGGACGTATTTGTCAATATTTTTGTGTATAATCATGGTTTACTGTGTTGTAAAATACACAAATCCTGTCACTTTTGTCACTCTACTCACATATGTCACTCTAATCACGCCCACATGCGCTGCCTTTTTATTTGATTTATCGAACAGCTCTTATGTCTTGATAATTCTTGACTTTATTTAAATATTTGCGAATATGAAGTAAAATATTTCTCTTTAGGAATGAGACAAATTTGCTTATTCGCTTTTGTGTTCAAGTTGGTTACTTTTTAAATACGCTGTTTACATTGAATATTAAATACCACAAAGAAATTGTCTGACCCGACAGAACCGATTGTTACTTGTATCATTGGATCTTAAGACAGACCAACAAAGAGAAGGAGTGGCTAAAGATATTCAAGCTGCTCAAGGAAAGATCCCTCGCTTGTTTCTGGAATCATGTTAAGAATTTAAATCACCTTGGTCAACAAGGGAAAACACTATTTCAGAATCAGAATGGGAGAATCATGTAAAGGGCCTATTTTACGCATATAACAATACAAACAAAATGGTGCTCAGCCTGCACCAAACAGAAGAACAACAAGAATTTGCTTCAACTCCCCAAATAGTGAAATTGATCAAGGCTATGAAATGCATGGAGCTCCAGGTCCAAATGGTCTTCCAGCTGGCATCTTTCAATCTGCTCCAGAAGATTAGGCAGCTCTCGTAACATCGCTCTTCAACTCAGCCGCAATCCGGGCAACATCCCCGAAGCTTAGAGAGGTTCGACCCTATGCCTGATATTCAAAAAAGGTGAACCCTTAAAGCCAAGCAACTATCGCCTAGTAGCTTTGATAGACCTGGTGGCAAAAGCATACTTCTGAATCGTATTGAAAAACTTGAAAACCTGGGTATCTGAAAAGGAGCTACTCCCTTTTTTTCAAACAGACTTTCGTGGAGGAGCAGCCACTAACAAAAGCATCATTCCACTATCCGCCATTAGCCACCAAGCTACACAGTACAACTGCAACTCTTCTGCTGCTTTATTGATTTTACTGCAGCATTTGACAGGATTGACAGATAGATCCTGTGGAAGAAACTAGCAAGCTGGGGCATCCCATCTCCTCTTTAAAAGCTATGATTTCTCTGCACTCTGAAACCTGGGTCCGAGTGAAAACAGGCCCGACATCACTCTCAGCCTAAATACCCACCACGGGGGGTCTGAAATAAGGTTGTGTGTTTGCGCCATTACTTTTTAACTTATACACAGCAGACCTGGTGAAAGCCCTAGCCAGCAGTTGCCTTGTCCCCCCTCCCCTAGGCCACAGGTCCCTCCAAATCCTATAATATGCAGAGAACATAGTTGTCAGGGACCTCACCAAAGTGGGGCTCCAAGGAGCATTGACCAGCCTACATGAATGCAGCGTAATTAATTTCCTTACCATCAACCCAGATAAACCAGAAATACTTGTATTCAGCCGTCCCACGACTATTACTTCAGCCCTCAAATATAAGTACCTGGGGGTGTGGTTCACAGAATCTGCTCAACCATCCACTCACAAAAATGCCCTAATAAAGAAATCTATTGCAATCCTCTACGGATTAAAACCAGGCTCAATAACAACCTAAAAAGCCCCTCTACAGAAGGATTAAAGAAAGTGATTCAAGCATTCCTCCTTTCAGCACAGACATATGGACATCAAGCTTTCCCTGGAGCCTGCTCGGAAATGCTTGAGCAGTCGCAGTGCGTGGGCTATAAGAAAATCGTCCAACTATGGAAATACCTCCTCAGAGCAAGACTCAGACTGGAACTGGGGCTGGTGAAACAAGCCCTTATCATCAAGGCTGATTTTCTCAAATGTTACCTTTGTACACTAAAATCACTGGAGAACTCTCTCAAAGTCTGCCTTAGAGATATTTTCGAAAAGCCGGGTTCTCTGTGGAACAATCAACTGAAGAGAGCTTCAGCAACCACTGAGATAAATCATTCAGTGATTGCAATGACTTCTGTCTCCTACACAACATGAAAAAATGAACATTAACAAACAAGTGCAATTGCCCTCAGTCCAGCAAGAACAAGCTTCCTTAAAATTGAGCTTGGGCTAACCAAGAAAATGGAGGCGCCTGCAGATTATGTAATTATAATCATAAATTATGGCTGCATCTTCTGTGTGGTTGTCCTGCCGTGGTCCATGAAAGGAGAACTTTACTCAGGCAAATTTTTCTGAAACAAGAAGCACACATTTACTTAGAGGACTCAGCTGTATCTTTTTCACAAACTGAGGCCTCCATCCTGACTCACTGCAGGAGATTTGTAAAAACACTCAGGGATACATTTCACCCTTGCCCCAAACTTTCTCAATGGCCCTGCAAAGTCCAGAAACTGATATCGGACTACTGCACAAAGAAACTGAGAGACAAACAATCTCCCCCACAGCTTTCAACTTCTCAGGTTATCGGAAAAGAAGAAGGTAATATCTTGGCGGCATGTCTTACTGGTCGAGTACCGCACTGTCAGAGGCAAACCAGACACAGGAATTAAGAGCAAATGTACCAGATGTACAACCATCATTGAGTTAAGAATATTCATAATAGGAAACCTTAATACACCTCACACATCTCCAAACTCAAAGATTACAACACGGCACTAGCACTCTACCCTACTTCTCTGCATCTTAAGAAAGATTACATACTGTAGAATCCATCTTTCTGAAATGTCACAGTCCTTAGAAAGCTTTTATCTTTTTGTAATAGTTTTAAATACCTGATGTAAACAAACTAAATTGAACTGTAATTTACTGGGACTGCATAGATAGTTAAAGTTCCCACCGGATAACTATCGAAAGATTAACACTCACATGCTCTAGACTTTAGGATTGCACAAAGCACATGCACTTTAAAGGAGCTGAGGATTTTGAGCAAATTACCCGCTGCTAAGGGGATAGGGTTAAGTAGGGAGAGTTGACGGGATACAACATGGCAAAATGTTTGCAGGTGAAATATTTGTCAACAACGTTCTTCCCTCTATACTTAAGTCATGTTGCAACCTCATCTACAAACGAACTTCAATAGTAGGATAAATTGTACATCTTTAACAAAATCCTCGAGCGGATGACAGAATAACTGGTTTTTAGTTGTAATTATGTATTTGAACATTTGACTCCGTTCAGTTTTTAAGGTTTTACTGTTATGCAATGGTTTTCATTAACTAAGCAAAGAAACGTGGCTAGTATATTTAATGTTTTACATGTTGTGGCAGTGAAAAACCTCGAAAGTCATTTTACACTGCAGAAGACTGGCCCTCCCATAGGTTAACCTTGGTTTACACTATAACCTTTAATACATGCTAAATTCAATTAGGGAGTGGGTATCAAAATGGTTAAAAGACTCATTTTTATTTAAAACACAACTTAATGGTCAAGTCATATTTTATATTATTATTCCGGAAATCAAACGTTTAAAAAGCTGTCATTTTCCTCACTAAAACTAAATTGCTTTCCATCTGTCACCAGACTCCTGATGGCTCCCCTGTTTGATATGTGTAATGCTCCCAAACAGTGGACAAAGGGCCCTGGGAGTAGACAGGGTGACTCCTCCCTTGATGAGATAGCCTGGGAGGCTGTGCCAAGCCCTTTCCTGAGGTTCAAAGGTTGCCTGCTATGTCACTGGCATATGAATCTCACATGTAAGCCTGCCTATCCTTTGTCTCTAGTCAGGCTGGTACTAAACCAAGTGAGTGTAGATGAACTGACCAGAACTGATTTATTGGGTAAACAAAGGCTTGAGCTACACCCATAGGCAGACATTAGGCATTAAAATTGTCCCCACAGAGCTCTTCGTAGAGCAGTCCTGGAACTATGGAGACCAGAAAAGGGAGGGCCTGCTCTATGAAACCTGAAGGAAGGCTGAACCTGCCAGCCCTGATCCCAGGAGCCCAGAAGTTATATCAAGAGTGAGTTGGCTGCCCTCGTTTTTGAGCTATAGAGTCATAACAAGCTTCCAGAGGCCTCTCCTCCTGCAACTGCCCAATAGACCAGTCCCAACTGGACCTACTTTGGTCACTGGTGCTGGTATCTGCTTGAGTGAGTGCTAACTCCCAAACTGTAGGCATTTGGCACCAGGCCCTTGGCTGGTGTTAAAGTGTACTCCTCCTGTCCCCAAATTTCAAGAGCTGCTGGGATTTAGAAAGCTTTTGGCAACTTTCTGCCAGGGTTGCCACTGAAGCTGCAGCTGTCAATGTCAAATTGTCAGTCAGACTTGGCTTGCTGGTATTCCCCATTGAAGTAGATCTGGCTTCCAGAAATTGTTCTAAGCCCACACATAGAAGGTTTCAATGAGATGAAGGCTAACTAGGCATGGACTTTGGGTTTGTCTACACGGAACTTCCCAGTCTTTGTCAACTGCATCGGGACCACACACTTCAGACACCTGCTGTCATCCAACTCCGCTTTGGATACAGCTAGTAACTTGCCCCACTCACAGCTCATCAATGACCATTTTTTCTCCCTGAAAGTTTCTAAGACAGGCAGTAATCTGTCAACGTAGTGAACCTGGTCCCTTTATCTGACCCACGCCCATTGTGGTTAGTCTTAACTTTGACCTGTTCTAGGGTGACCAGACATTCGCAGTTGTCACTTTGTACCTTTCAATGCTATTTTTAATTAAAACTTTAAAAATTAATATTTCTAGTTCTACTTTTTTCGTATTGTGATTTCCCTTTTTTAATGTTTGAGTGCTGGTTAAATACCTCATGCAATAAAACAACAATGGTTAAGTGGGTGTCTTTTTATCTGAGTGTTAACCAAACAAAATCCATTCTCTACGTTATCTAACAATATTGTTCAATTTAATCTTAAACAACTATATGTCTGTCATCAAAATAAAGTGAAGTGCAGAAGACACAGTGCTCAAAAGGTGCACTGAGGTGCGTTCTTTGCAATGAACCGTTTATACAAAGAGACGTCTTAGGCTTTTTATTAGGATAAAACAGTCCAAGATACAATCATTGGTTACCGTACACAATGTGTTGAACAATCCGACAATCCCAATAAAATAGTTGATGTGTCAACCTTCGTATCGTTTCATTGGGGTCTCTTCAGGGCAAACATGCCGTCTGACATTTTGTCTAGCAAAGCAAAGAATATATATAGAGAGAGGTTGGTATCATCATCTTTATATCAGACAATAGCGTACCAATAAAACTCACTAAGCAATACATAGCATACCTCCGAGCAGCTTGCGCTTGCTCTCTGGTGGGGTTATGTCAAAGGTTGACATCTGCACCTATGCTGTGGAATATAAAGTAGGATGTGTAAGGGACGTTTCACTGCTTCCATAATGCCACATCCATGTTCATGCACCCTAAAAGAATGGAGACTCTATTGTCTACCCACAGATACATTGGTCCAAAATGGGTGCTACTCCTCTCCTTTTAACCTCACCCCATCTGGGGGTGCGCATCTTATATTGTATATACAAGCTAATTCCCTTTGAGGGCCATACTAATGTACCACACCACACAGGTAAATCATGACTTTGTCTGATATACCCATCATCATGGGAACAGTGTATGTAATAAATAAATAAATTAATTAATCTGAATTTAAATAATATCCGTACTCCATATCTAGGCTGCATTGTCTACCACTGTAAATGCTCATATGCACCCGGACCCCATTACACCCGACAAGTAGTATGAACGTATTCCACCCTCTTCATGAGCTCCACTAGAAAGTGAGAGCATAGAATTATAATGTGTAAGAAATTGCACTATGAATACACTCCATGGGTCGCCTACTCTTATCTCAGCAGAGAACATACGCACACTGCTTGGACTTATGTTACATATTACTTAACAAGTTCTATTACTACATTATTGTCTAATATGAAGTCAATGTACCAACCTCTCTCTAAATATATTCTTTGTATTGTTAGATGAAATGTCCTAAAGTGACCCCTATGAAACAATATAAGGGTCAAAACAACAAATGTTTTATTGGGATTGTGCGATTGTTCAAAGCACATTGTGTAAAGTAACTGATTATTGAATATTGGAACTTTTTATTCCACTGAAAAGCCTTAGATTCTCTTTAGGTGTATCTTCATCATTGTAAATAATGCACTTCACTGCACATTTTGAGCACTGTGCTGTGTGCACTTCACTTGATTTTGATGACATACGACTGGTTGTTTACGACTAAACTGAGCAATATTGTTGGATAATGTAAAGAATGGATTTGGTTTGATTGACACACAGATAATTAGAGACCCACTGACCCATTGTTGTTTTTTTGCATGGAGTACCCCGGTTCTGATTGGCAAAAAGTGGTTGGTCCTGTATATTTTCACATGCTTCAATAGTTTAAACATTGCCTCTAAGTTAATCCTGTGCCAAGCTACCAGAGGGTTCAGTTCAGAATTATTTAGTGAGCTTTGTGGTTCACACTGGCAAGGATTCTGCTTCATATTTGAAGTGGGCTTTCACCCCCTTCAACTAATATAGCACATTTTACTGTTCTTGTTTCATTTCAGCACCTAGCATGGGGCCCGGTGTACTATTTACTGGTTGCAATTTGGGACCACTATTTTCCTCAACAGTAAAGATGCGTAAGAAATGACCTACGTATTATTAGTTTGGCTCTTAAATTTTTTTTATTGTTTGTTGTAGGACAGAATACAACCTACCTAATGGATATCAGTGAGGTAGGTTGCAAATTGCAATTCATTACAATTTGTGGTCATCACAGGGATGATGGCCTACTGCAGTCAGCAGACCGGCAGGCCTATGAACATACGTTTGGTTTTGTTTGTTTGAGAGGAGGCAATGGTGCTGTAAAACATTATTTTTACATTTACTAAGAGGAAGAGCCTCCCAAGGGATTCTTTTGTGAATGAGTTACCACCACCTTTGAGATACCAGTAAAATATCAATATTTTGTGAATGGATTTAATTAGTAAAACACTGATACATTAGTTACCAATTCAGTATTTAGAAGGGACACCAATAACCCACCCATTGCAGATAACTAATCAGTATCCTTTCAGAATCCGATTTTAGAAGTCATAAAACATTTTTGACTCCTAAACCAGATTAGTAAATAAATAAAATTGTTTTTTTCAGTAGCTGGAACGTCTGCGAGCTTTCGAATATTTGGTAGATCTGGCCCTATAATATCACTTTACCCATTGTTTTTTTTCAGTGATTATGTATGTACATAAATCTAGCGAGTGCAAATTTCCAGCATCACCTTACAAAAAAACATTGATGCCGATTAAGATGGCGGACGGAAAGCGCCCGGACCGCCAGTTTCGCGGGAAATGACCGTCAGAGCGCACCGTGGGGAAACCGGTGGTGCTATTAGGATTCCCCTCCAGCAAAACCCGACCGCGGCGGACGGATGTCTCCAAAGAACGCCGACCGCGGACGGAACCATAGAAAATCGACCGCCGCGGACGGAGTGGCCGCCAATGTAGCGAAGTAGAGTAGAGTAGTAGTCAATGTGCCCAGTTTCCCTTCCTAATATGGTGGACGGAAGGCCCGCTGCTGGCAGACGATGAGGTGCATTTTCCGCCGCCTTCAGCCCAGCGGTCATGCATCCGTCCGCCATCCTAATCAGCCCCAATGTTAGACTGTAGTGATATTACCCCTATACTGCCAAATCAAATATTCCCCTTTCTTTGTTTGTGCAATAATGACCTCTCTACCTTTGTGCCTATGTGTCTATGTGGGAACACTGAAATGGTTTTAGTTATAGGAAATGATAAACGATTTGCTTTTTCATTTTTTGCTGACTGGAGTACAACATTCACTGCAGTGACACTCATAGAATAGTGCGAACATATTGCCATCCCTCATCCTCTCCCTAAAAAAGGGCTTGACTCACTTTTGCATGTTACCTTTACTCCTGAAGCTGATATCACAAGGTCACCATCATTTTGTTTATGACAAGAGTTACATTATGTGACAAGGTCAGGCCACTTCCTTGTTGTTCAGTGCGACTGGTCAACTGGATCGAAGATCTGCCAGCTTGTTCACTGCGCCCTATGGCCATATGACTGCACCTCTGCCTGAACACTCATGGATCCGCAGCCCAGTTTCCTCCTGGGGCCCAGGCACCACTCAGGAGCCAGAGGGGTAGCAGCAGTAGTTCTACAGCCTGTCTGGAGTGGATCTGCAGAGAAGCTCCCAGCACAGGGACAACAGGCACAGCACAACAGTACACCGCATGTGGACATGCATATATCTCCTTGCTAGTGACTCTTCCACAACTTGGCTGGACGTATAGAGGCTATACCAAAGTGAGCACCGAGGTGAGTAATCGGGGAGGTGGGACAGTTCAGTACAGAAATAGAGCTTTGTGAGAGCTGGACTTCACAGAGAACTAGGGCTCGCCCTATGAAAGGAGAGTTTTCATTAGGAGGTTACAGTGGCTCTGACTGGCCTTGTGCCAGCGTGGCTTGTGGTACACTGACCCAACCCCAGACACTCACTTCAATATTTCTGAGCTCATTACAGCGCCAGCGCCAGCTCCTGCTCATCTTTTTTTTTATTAAAAAAAGGTGTAATAATTGATAGTCCTGGCAGCATTGGCTTGGGTCTCCCTTCCATTTTTTGCTGTTGCCTCCTGTGTTTTTGCTATGTTTTTACTGGTCGAGATGCTTTGGGCACTTTGCCACTGCTATTTAGTGCCAAAGTGCAAATGCTCCCTATTGGAAATTGATGTAATGGATTAGTGACTCCATGATTGGCTATTTGATTTACTTGTCAGACCCTAGTATAGTGCACCATGTGTGGCCAGGGCCAGTAAATCAAATGCTGCTGGTGGGCTTGCAGCACTGATTGTTGCCACCCACAGAAACAGCTTGTAAAATATGGCTCAGGCCTGCCAATACAGAGCATGTGTTCAGTCTGGGACTGCGATGGCGGCTCAGCAAGTACCCTCACTTTCCAATCCCTAAACCTTTCCCTTTTCTACATGTTAGTCACCACTAAGGTAGGCCTACGGTACCCCCATGGACAGGGTGCATTGTATGTGAAAGGTAGGACATGTAGATTGAGTGGGCACTCGCACAGCGTAGGTAAACCAAATTGGTATGGTTGTGATGGATTGTAGCGTGCAATCGGGTAAACACTGTCTGACCAAACAGTGAGAGCACGGTAGCTAAGAAATCCGAAGGTCCCCCTACTCGGAGGGGAACAAACCGATGCACAGCATCTAGACCGTGGTCCTATTCAATAGACATTATTAATCAAAAGTCTGATTGTGAAGATTTCCAAGTGTTTTATTCTTCACGTAGTGAATATTCTTTAGTATTTTTGTTCATCAAGATGTTATACACCAAAAGCATGTTACTGGATGATCCATAATTCAGTCATTATGATCCTCAACAAAAAAATTCCCGATGCATTTCGGGCAGACGCCCTTTCTCAAGGGAAATGCTCTACAAAAAGAAACAAATGTGTCCGAAATCAATACTCTGCAGGCAATTAAATACTCGACCGAATATGAGCATGCATTAACCGAATTTAAAGTGACTAGATAGCAAGTGACGATAGTTAAAGTAAATTGAAACGTGACAAAAAATTCACCAGGGAATACAATGTAAGATGAAGGTAACCAAAGTGGTGCGCGCGAGCGAAAAACAGAAAAAACGGCAGGCAGTTACACAGAGCGACTAGAGCATTGCCAAACCCTGAAACGGGTATGAACTAACATCAACATGCTCGATTACGCTAAGCGGACTTACATTGAGGAAGTTAGTAAGGTGCCTCGCGGCGTGACAGCGGTGTGATGATACCGGTGATGGTGGTTCTAACGTGTGTATAACTGATGTGCAAGACACAAAGGAAGGACTCGAAACGTGGAATTGGTAAACAGCGAAAAAGGACCCCAAAGAAGGGAAATAGGTCGCCATGTTGGAAAGGGTAAAGGAACAAATAATAACAAAGATATGTACAATAATGAATATAGTGCAATTGACAATGATAAGCATAGAGTTATAGATGGGTTATAAATAGCACCGGAATTCAATTCGGTCGTTCAGCCTGTTGGGCACCATCGTGGAAAGGAAACGGATCCAGAAGTTCTCACGTTTGAGTAAAGTGTTCTTGTTGTTGTAAGTTACTGGTACTTGTTCCAAAATCAAAAATTTAAGTTGGGCAACTGTATGTCTGGATTCAGCAAAGTGGGAAGCAACTGTGGATTTGAGATTGTTGGTACGTATATTGCTTTTGTGTTCTAAAATCCGTGTGCGGATTTTTCGTTCTGTATGACCCACATAGCATTTTCCGCATGGACACTTCAATAGATATATGACATTATTCGAGTTGCAGGTGGCGTTCACTTTCAATTTGATGGGATGCCCTTTCATGGGGTGACAGATAACATTACCAGAGATGCAATTGTTGCAATTCGAACAGTTATAGCAAGGTCTCAGTCCTTTGTAAACCCTGTGTGTGTCATCAAGGTTTGGTTTGGATAGGATTTCCTTCAAATTTCTGCCTCTTGTGAATGCGAAAATGGGTGGTTGATTAAACAAACCTTTGAAGTCAGGTTCAAGGGTGAGAATGGACCAATGTTTACGGATGATGGCTTGAAAGCGGTTAGACGTTTTGGAGTATTTGGATACAACCACTAAACGTTCTGATTGTACTTTATGCTTGGGTTGCAACAAGGCGAGCCTGCTTTTCTTGTCGGTTCTTGCCATGGCAAGGTCCAGTATGGGTGTGGGGTATCCTCGTGCTTTGAGTCTGTCCAGTGTGTGTTTCATCTGTATTTTGCATTCATTCTCATCAGAGACTATGCGTTTGATCCGTAACAGTTGTGCGTAGGGTAAATTATTCTTGAGGCCAGAACGGTGAAAACTGCTGTAGTGAAGGGTTGAGTTTCTGTCTGTGGGTTTTCGATATACAGTGGTGGACCAATTTCCTTGACTCCTGTGAATTTCCACGTCTAGATAATGTATGAGATTTTCGTTGTGTTCCCATGTAAATCGGATTCTTTGATTGAAATGATTCCATGTTTCCAAGAAGGCATTCAAAGTGTCTGTGTTACCCTCCCATAGGAGGAAAATGTCATCTATGAAGCGTAGGTAAAGACGTCCATGTTTTTGCCAACTGCTCTGATTCATGATGTAAGATTCCTCAAATTGCTTCATATAAATGTTGGCGTAGCAGGGAGCTGCCGAATTTCCCATGGCAGTGCCATTGAGTTGGAGCATCCATTTGTCTTTGATGGAGAAGTAACTGTGGTACAGTGTAAAAATAGTCAATTGCATTAGGAATAGTTTGAAATCCGCATCTAAATCGGATGAGGATAAAACGTGTTCAATGGATTCAATACCTCCATCGTGTGGAATGGAGGTATACAGTGAACAGACGTCCACCGTGCACATGATGAGTTGAGTGTTTTTGTACTTATTCATGATAGGTTCAATCTTGAGCAAAAAGTCGGTTGTGTCTTTGACATGTGATCTGGTAGCTAAGACAAATGGTTGCAAATATTTATCCAAGAATTTGCCGATGTTTTCATGCAGGCTCCCTCTTGTCAACACGATGGGCCGAAAGGGGGGATGAGTGGGGTGCTTGTGCATCTTAGGCAACATGTAGAGAACCGGAGGTCTAGGGTTAGATGGTGTTAAAAATCTGCGGGTCTTGTCATCAATTGTACCTTGGTCAAATGCAGTCTTGATGATGAGAGTAAGTTCTTGTGAATACTCCTTGGTTGGGTCTCCTGGTAGAAAATCATAGGTGTTTCTGTCATTAATATGAACATCAACTTGTTGATCATAAAAGGTGGTGTCCATAACGACTAGGGCACCACCTTTGTCAGCATTCTGACAGGTGATGGTCGGGTCATCAGCCAATTTCTGGAGGATATTTCTTTCCTTCCGGGTTAAGTTCCCACGTTTTATATTGGATTGAAAGGGCAAGTTCAAGATTTCCTGCTTGATCAGATTTTCAAAAGCGTCAATGATCTTGTGACTCTGTGGTGGCATAAATGTGCTGTGAGGTCTCAATCCTCTAAGCATGTCTTCATCCTGTGTGGTAACAGGATTGATGTTGGTGAAAAAATGTCTCAAACGTATGTTGCGGGTCAATTTAAAAGCACTGACTTCCAGTTCCAAAGAGTTGATCGTAGTGGTTGGAACAAAGGATTGACCCTTTTGTAACGTGTTGATTTCATCTCTGGTAAGTGCGGTGGAAGATATGTTGATAACCAGATTATCTTGAGTGTTTACCGTCTGCCCTTGGTTTTCTTTTTGGTTTGTGGAGGTGACTTTCCTATTTCCTCTGCGGGTTTTTCCCCCCCTGGATCTTTCTGTTGGTCTGGATCCGACTCTAAAAAATGTACCGAGGAGTCTGTGGATGTACTCGGTGTTTGTGACCCAACATCTGGTGTAGTGCGAGTTGGTCTGGATCTGCTGTAGGTAGGACATGCCCTGATGTGTGTGGCATGTCCTGATAGTGAATTACAGCCAATTCTGTTTTTTACTATTGCAAGGCTACCTGTTCCCATTGGCCAGAATGGGCAGTTTGATTACAACATCTTATAATTCTAACTGACCCAGCGAACTAGGTAGAAATTCGAGTTCAGTATTCCTGAACTCAGAAGGTTAAAATACATCTTTTAGTGGAGGTGTTTTTTACGTTCTGTGTTTGAAAGTACCACTTTTAGAAGGTAGATATTTTCTTTCCTAACCATCCAGTATGTCTTTTCTGGGTTTGTGTATTCCATGTCTGGTTTGTGAGTGACAGGGGGATGGAGAGGGCACTGGCTTCAGCAGTCTGATGAGTCAGGGCTGGGCTCAATAGGACCTGCATTGAATAGAGAGTAGGGGGAGGAGATTTCCTTTCACTGCCCTGAGCCCTCATAGAATAGAGTAGGGGGCAGAGATTTCCTTTCACTTACCTGAGCCCTCATAGAATAGAGAGTATGTGGAGGAGATTTCCTTTTAGCTACCTGGGCCAGGTCTGCTCTCAAACAATGCTGTCTCCACCTCCTGCCAGGAAGCTGCACCCAGGAGGACAGACCTGGTTTTGACTAGGTACAGACACTCTCTGCCTTCAAAGAACAAAGGATTTTGCATTATAAATATTAAGGGCCAGACCCCAGAACTTTAGATCACTTCTGTGAATCAAGACAAACCTTTGCTGAGGGGAGGAACCAAGGAAGCTGAAGGAGGAGACTGTCCCTGTGCTGGTGACTGTTTGGGTTGGCCTTCAGTGTTTACTTATTGCCAAAGAAAGGAGAAAAGGCACTTTGTGTGTACTTTCACCATCTCGGGGAAGCTCTCCAAGGTCTTGAAGCTGAGCTTGCCTCCTGTTCTGAAGTTTCAGGGACACATAGACTTTATCACCATGTCCCCCTTGCTGATAACTCTATCTGCAGTGAGGTGCCTGCTGTTGTTTGGGCCCGCTGAGAGGCTGCAAGTCTCTGGGAGCTGGAAGAGCGACGCAACGAGAAGCGTGTTGCAGCCGCAGCAGTTGCTGTCGCATCACCGAAGAAGCATGCCGCCGCAGTTGTTCGCTGTCACATCGCAGAGGAAGCATGTTGCATCACCGGAGAAGCGTCCCGCCGCCGCAGAGGTCAACATCGCATCACCGGAGAAGCGTGTCACAGGGCCTGCCGCGACTCCAAAGTTCATCAATTTTGCTGCGCGGCCGTCAGGCACGCATCGCATCCATGTTGTCGCATTGCATTTAAGGCGCTGTGTGGTTGCATTGGATTGTCGCATTGCATCAAGGCGCCATCTTGTTCCATCATGACCGGAACGCAGTAAGAAACCAATGCATCACCTCCTCTCTGCTAAGGAACCGACGCATCACCTCCCCCGAATCAAGGAACTGAAACATCAGCTTCCCTGCAACCCTTTTTGTTTGTTTTGTGTGACGCACCCAAGGTACTTTGAGAGTAAAGTGTTGCATTTACAATCTACATTGGACTAAGCTATTTCTACCATTTTAAAGTCATAGTGTATTGTGGATTTTTGTCTTTTGGTCTTGTGTTAAGTCTAGTAAAGATAACTTATTTTTCTAAAGTGGTGTGTTGTCCATTTGTAGGGTTTTCACAGTATTACTGTATGTGCTCACAAATGCTTTACACACTGCTTCTTAGAAAATCCTGTCTGCTAATGCCAAGCTACCAAGGGGGTGAGCAGGGGTTATTTTAGGAGTATATACCCTTTCCCCTGACTAGAAGCACGGGTCCCTATTTGGACAAAGGTGGAAACCATTGCCAACTACAGACTCCCATTTCTAACAATAATAAAATAATCCAACTAAACTAAAAAACAGTAAGAACGATGAGTAAATACTGACACAAATGAAGCCACTTAGCCCCCAGAGATGCCGCCAAGGTCCTTGGCAGCTACATCAGCATCCATAAGCCGGCAACATCTGCATTAAAAACTTCCACACTATTTGGAGATACAACAATAGCCCCTGCAGCCGCTTCTCAGCAGCAAAGTAGCAGGACCTTAATAATATGAGCATCAATTTTACCTTCAGCTGTCAGCTGCATGAAAAATGACAAACGAGGGGGTCCCAGGTGGATGCTCCTATCAACCTTAAAAGAAGCAGCCTTTCCTAAGAAAACTGTAAGCTCTCGTACAGGGTATACAAGTTAAGGAGGACCCAAGCTATGAGCAAAAGGAAAGCAAAGCACAACAGGAGCCATGACACAAAATTAGAAATAAGTAAAGATCACCTTGATTCACTGGGGCCCTTTTGAAAAATATAATCTTCTGGATTTGGGCCAGAGCCAATATCAAGAACTAAATATGTCACAAGAGTGGCAAGATCCCAAAAGGAAAGATTGGAGAAACAAACAGACAGCTTCTTGAATGATGTGGCTGAATCTGCCCTAGAACAGCATGAGTATAAGTTCACAGAAATGTGTGTAAGGACTGGAACATCACTAGCCAATGAGAGATAGCATGAAGATGCCCCCATTCTTGTCTAAAACTAGAGGAGCAACTTTCAATATTTTTTTTTTGTTCAATAATTTTATTAAGATTTAAAAAAAGATAAAAACAGTTAGGTACAGTTCATAATGATACCAATATGAAGAATAAGGAAAAATCCACAAGTTCATCGGGAGATGACAATAGTAGCAAATAATTTAGCTTTCTTCCACATTCATCTCCATTAACAACGAACAGCATGCCAGAGGTCAAAACACTTGAAACTCATCCAAAGCATTAGTGGCCTCACTAACCAACATACCTATTACTGATCACAACTCATTTCTTCAGGCTACAGGTGCACCAAAACGACAATATTTACTGCACGCTACTGTATCCCATTACATAAAGAACACATGGGCCCCACAACGCAGTGAACCCCGACAGCATAACTTGGTACATCTCTTATACTACATAAGAAATGGGGGACACCTGGTTCATTATTTATACACAAGTATCCGGGCACACGCCGCAATCACACTTACCTCCCTGAGAACACAATGGTCCGAGGATTCTACTAGGGAATTCACTGACAAGGCCTTGCAGTGCATGCTAGAACACCCTAAAAGAGTTTCCCGTAATGCAAAACTAAAATTAATCCAGACAATGGTCCTTCATAGGTCGTATCTCACCCACAGGAGGATTCATCGCATGTTCCCAGATGCCTCAAATTGCTGCCCCTGCAGTAAAGGGGACGAGGTGGACTTCCTCCATATGTTGTGGTCCTGCCCCCGCCTTCGGGACTACTGGGAGGGAGTTTGTCAATCCCTGCGTGAAGTCACACAAATCCCTATCTCGGACGACACCTTGAACTGCCCCATGGGTCTTCGTAGACACACAAAAGTTCAGACGGTACGACTGAGTTTCCTAGACTTGGCCCTCATATTGGCAGTCAGAGCCCTCACCATGAGGTGGAAGTCCCCCAGGTGTCCTGCGATATCCAACTGGCAAGATGACATGATTCAATGGGGAAAGGCTGAGGGTGCAGCCCGTCGGAGGGAAAAAGAGAGGGTGCTCCGAAAGCAACCCATTTCGATTGAATAGGAGATCATGCTACACGAGTTCGAATTACTTGACTTACTACCCCCTCGGCGTACCACATCCCCATAACACACAGAGTAATTCTGCGACTCTTTCACATCAGGTTTAAAGTAACCCTGGGCAAAGTACTACGCTACAAATTTTGCGCTACTTCGCACAACGGGAACTGCACGTACACAGTGCAAACATGCGTAGCATAGTGCAGCAGTAATTTTTTGCTTGCTCGCGGTCCTCAACGTCAAGTTGACGACCGTGAGCAAGCAAAATTACATCCTAGTCAGACTTTATCCTCTTTGGCGATCAGCAACATCAAGTTGTCGATAGCGAGCTTGGAAAATAAAACTCCAGGTGAGATTCTCAACGCTAGAGGTCAGGTTTCTCATTGCGAGTGGTCGCGTATGCTCGCGACCGCTCGCGATCAGAAACTACCAGTCTGCGTTGAGAAAGCTGCTGCTCGAGTAAAAATCTACTTGAGCGGCAGAAAACTACAGCTCGCACTGTGCAAGATGCCGTTTCCAATGATTGCACAGTGCCAGATGCTTGTCTGCACTGTGCAATCATTGAAAACAGGATTTTGCACAGTGCGAAAAGGCTACTACGCAGTTCGCGTAGTGCTACGCGTAGCTCGCATAGTGCAAAGTGCACTTTGTGTATCTTCGCGTAGAGCTACTTCGCAAACTACGCCCAGCCCTAGTTTCGAGACCCAGACCCATACATTATAATCTGCGGTCACTGCAGACCCTCAAGAATTGCACTACTAACACCCCCCTTTAGGTTACAATGGAAACTACGGACACCAGAAGACCAGCATTGTGGGTTGGGAGGGTTAGAGAGGGAGGGGACGGGGTGGAATCTGTTATCTGCGTTAATTTGGAAATGAAAAATCTTTATGCTGTAATTTTGTCTGCCATAGCTGACATGATCTGCTACTCCCATTGTCACCAGATACCATTTGTTCCTTATATCCTGTCAAATAGTACGATAAATGTATGATAGATTCATGCAATGTATATGTTGTACCTATTATAAATACAACAAGACTGTCTCTCTATAATGTTCATTGCATTGGATTTGATGTCATGGTCATCAATAAAGTATGTTAAAAAAACCTCTATACCTATCACAGTTAGCCTTAGGGGGCAGGTACAGTGAGGGCTCAAGTCCACCGGGAGGTTGCAGTGGATGAGGCCTTAAGGGTGTTTTTACTCTTATGAGCCCTAATGTACCCCAATATAGGCCTAAGTAGAGCACTATCTTTTTACTGAGATTTGTCCTACCTTCCTCTGCATAATGGCTGTGGCACTGACCTTTTACCTAGTTATGGGCTGAATAAATGTCGATCAGTTTTCTTCAAAACTGGCCTCATTTATTATGCATGAGGATTTCTAGTATCATATCTTAATTCCCTGCCCAGGACATACACAGCAGAACTGCCATTTTCTGTATAATAACTCTGTAAAAAAGTCACCACTAACATCATCCTTGGACGACAGGTCCACTATACATAATGGCAAGCCATTACACATCTAGGTAGAACCCCTGGGGGTACTTTTTGGGTATAAAAGAACAATATATTTGCTGAGTTACCAGAGGAGAAGCTTTCACGCTGACACTAAACGTTGAGGTCCCGGCCTGCAGAAGCTTCAGCAAGCAGTGGTCTGACATCCATTGTCGGGTGACCAACACAAGACCAAGATAGGGTCCTTAGTTCTCTCCTATCAGGAAATGGGGTTGGCTCTTTCCTAGTGGATGCTTGGCGTTTTTCTTTTTGTTGTTGAGTATTCTATAGTGTGAACTAGACCCAAAGATATCAGGTATCAGAGCGCTTTACATGAGCACCAGTTTCGTTACAGATGGACACATTCATTTTTGGGAGGCACAGAGAGATAAAGAGATTTTCCCAGAATCACAGGATGTTGAGTGTTGTTACTGAGACTCGAACCCGGTACCCCAGCTTTGAGGTCGACTTCTCTGCCAGCAAGGCTACATCTTCTCCCCTTTACACCCACATACATGCTCGGTACACTTAGACACACTTAGGTAGAGTTGCATCTGAGGACTACGCTTGATTACTGCCATGTATCTGTATGCCTGCATATATTTACTGTTTTAGCACCACAGTAGAATTCTACCTTTTATTCACTCTGTCAGTGTTTGTAATCTCATATATCCGTTTCTGTCTAATGATTGTTGCAGCAAACTTGTTTTATACTAGAATAACCCTGGTTCAATAAATGCTTATTGAAAACGTCCCAACCGTTTATTCTGTGCATCTCTCTAAGACCAAGTGAGTAAGAGTGGCTGAGCAAAAAGTAATACACTGTTTCCATGATCTCTGAATTTGTGTTTATGCATAACAATATGATTTAGAGAGTATTTTTCAAAATGTTTTCTTTCTTACACACGGGCTTACATTTGAAAGGCACAAATGCAGTGAAATGTAATTGACAATAACAAGTGTTATACTATTTTATGCTCCCACTCGTCTTCCAATAAAAATGGTACCTCCCTTTAGTGGATAGGCCTAGTGCTGAGATAGGGAACTAGTGAAAACAAAACATCAACGCATCACATTTTCCCACTGAAAACCGTCTCTTTTTTTCAATATGGGCAGTTGTGGATTTTGAGGCCTTGCTCAGTCGGCACCTGGTGAAATGTTGCAAAGTCATCCAGTGTGCCCTGTGCAGCCCCATTGTTTGCTAACTGGTACTGGTGGTAAGTGACTCTGTCCCTGGGCTCTGTTTTTCCAGGCCTAGTGTTATGTTGAAAACGCTAGTGAAAACACACACATGAATTAGGGTACACTATATATTAGGGTATACTTACATTTGGTATTATGAGCACCTGAGGCCATTTTAAAAGAAGCCCTGTGTTGCAGCACTGATTTTAAAAGAGAATTCACTGCAAACTCGACTTTGGTGGTAGGAATTTTGAGTTTGAATTTGTAGAGCGCGGCAGTTACCCAAAGGCATCAATGTGCTATGATCAGCCACCCAGCGCTACAACCCAACTTTAAATCCACTTGAAAAAAGCTGTATATAAAGCATAGAGCCAGGTTCTAAGTGCTTTCCTAATAGGCAAGAACTGTGGGATAGCTCTCATGCTTTGCAGAAGAGAGTTCCAGAGTCTGCTTGCAGCAATCGAGAAGGCTCCATCTCCCGAATTTCTCCTTTTGAGTCCTAGGCACAGCAAGCATGTTTTGGTGTACCGAACCCAGGTTTCTACTTGTAGAATGCTAGTAAAATATATCTTTAAACCTTGCCAGACTGGGGAGAAAAAAGGCTGTATGCACTCTACAGAGCACTTTAAACATAATGCGCTTTCTGATGGGGAGCCAATATAGGGCCTCCAACCCCATAGCAGCCGATTGGTGCCAGGGAATGTCAAGTGTTCTTCTAGCAAGCACATTCCATGCTACTTAAAATTTGTGCTGAGTGCTAACGTTGGGGTCTAGATAGAGCGAATTGCAATAGTCTAATATGGACATAACCAGGGCTAATACAACCTGCTTTTGTGAAGGCTAAGGAATATGAGGAAAAGCTTTCCTGAGCATCCTTATGATCCAGAAGCAAGTTGCCTCAGTGCGGTTGGCCTCAGCATTGAGCGTGAGGTCAGTATCTAAGAAAAATCCAAGCTTTTTGTCTTCTCGACTGGGGTGGGACAAGTGCCTAAGGTGTCTGGCCACCAATTACTATTCCAGTTCAATGCACAAGGAGCAAAGAGAAGCACCTCGTTTTTATCATAATTTAATTTCAGAGAGTTCCGTCCCATCCAGTCTTCAACTGCCAACATGCATTGAGTGAAGTTTTATGCCGTGGTGGCAGAGTTCTTGAGAACTGACGTAATAATTTGGGTATCATCAGCCTATGATAACACCTGCATCCCGAAAGCCCAAATTATATCCGCAAGTAGTGACATGAAGAGGTTAAAGAGTGTTGGGCTTAGTGATGAGCCCAGCAGCACTCCACACACAGGGGGAAAACCTCTGTGTAGAACTGCTGTAACATCACCCTCTGAAAGGGATCCCTAAGCAAAGAAGACAAAAGGGCCAGGGCTTGGTGTGTGATACCCATGTCTTGAACGGGCACTTAAAAAGTGATAATATACAATATTTTGGCATATTAGATAACCCAAAGGTCATCTCTATGTGTCCCATGGGTGGGGGACCATGTAATTATAAGGAGGGTCCTTATAAAAGATGTTTTATAAGCCCTGGTGTTGGAGAAAGTGCACATACCATGTTCCCCTTATAGATCCCCAGCCACATAGGATATCATTGCAATAGTTTATTAAAACATAAATATTGCTAGGAATTCAACTAAATATCATTCAATGATTTAGGAGAATGGTATTGATAACTCCACCAATATGCTATTGTTGAATGTATCCTAAAATATACAGAAAATATGTTGTAAGACTCTCTTGTCTGTAAACTGCAGCCTTCCTGTGGTCTTCCCAAATTGGTCAGAGTTAACAGGATTAGCCAGGCTACTCTGATGAAGTGAAAAGTAGCTCACCCAGTGAGAAGCTATCTAGTGGAGAGGGATCTGTGACACAGAAATGCCAGATTAGGAAGGAGGTGCAGTTTGGGAATTGTGGTCCCAAACCTTTCATAGACCATCTTGGAGTTTCCAGACCCCTGGATTGTGTTTTAGATGCTTTGGACCCTCAAGAGGAGCTTCAGGAAGAACTTCGAAAAGTTTGGAAACATTTGGAGCACCTTTGGAAAAAAGCTGCATAAGGTGACCGACTCAACCGTGATAACCAAGTCTGCCACTACAACTGCGACCCGGCCCGGATTCCAGGTCTTTCCCATTGAAGAGCACCGGGTGTCTGACTTTAACTGGAGCTCCTTGAAAGTTAAGCTGGAGAACATTCACTGAATCCGGACTGGTGAAAGGTATCCAGGGACCTGTGCGACAAAAGTTCTAGGAAGGATTCTAAGTCCGCTCAGTGTATCCGTGCAGGGCTCCATCACTGTCAGCCTGAACGTTTGACTTTGTCCTGCTGCTTTAGGTTTCATAAGTTCTAGAAAGTGTATACTCTTTAAAAATTCATATCTCTCCGGTTCCCTACATTGGATTTTTATCGTTTTAGTGTAACTTTAATGATAAATATATTTCCTATTTATTTAAATTGGTGTTGTTTTTTTATTGTGTGCTGTGTCCTAACTATTTACTGAATTGGTTTGGTAAATGCTTTACATACCTGTCTCTTAAGCTAAGCCTGCCTGCTTTCAGTCAAGCTACCCAGGGTTGAGCATGGGAATATTTTACTGAGACCTGTACTGTGCCCTAGACTGTGTTAGTGGCCTAATTGCCAGTGGTAGATGCATATTCACAACTATTATTAACCCACTTTCCAATAGGAAACATAGCAAACGTGCATATTTTGGAAAAAAAAGACAACTGGGGGAATCCAAGGTGAGGTGACCTGCATATCTCTCACTGTATTTTCTACCCAGAATCAATTGCAAACCAAACATTTTGACTAAAAAGCACACTTTCCTAAATTTTCTGTGATGGAAATTTCTGGAATCTGATGGGAGCCACAAATGTCCTCCCACCCAGCAGTTTCCAAAGACAGATGGTAACTCACTTGTGTAGGTAGGCATAGTGCTGAGACAGGAAATGGCCTGAAACACAACATGGCTACATCACATCTTTCCACTCAAAACTGACCCTTTTTTGCAAGCAGGGTAGCTGTGGATTTGGGGCCCTAACTTAGCCAGCACCTAGGGAAACCTAGCAAACTTGCATATGTTTGAAAACTAGACACTGGGGGAAATCCAAAGTAGTTTGACTTGCATGGCTCTCACCAAAATGTTTTATCCAGAATCCCTTACAAAGCTCAACCTTTGATAAAACACATATTTTCTCCACATTTATGTAATGCAAAGTTCTGCAATCTGTGGGGAATCACAAAATTCCTTCCCCCCACCATTTCCCCGCGTTTCCTGATAAAAACGGTACCTTCCTTGTGTGGGTAGTTTAGGTGCCCAGTACAGGAAACAGATCCAAATCCAAAACTGACTCTTTTTGCAAAGTGGGTAACTGGATTTTGGGCCCTAACTCAGTCGGCACCTAGGGAAACCTAGCAACAGATTATAAAACTAGACACCTGAGAGAATTCAGGCTGGGGTAACTTGCGTGCCTCTCACCAAGTCTTTTTACACAGATGCAAACCTAAAACTTTGACCCAAAAAAATATTTTCCTCAGATATCTGTGATGGAAAACTTTATTTCTCCCAGCATTCCCCCAAGTCTCCCAATAAAAATGATACCTCAGTTGTGTGCGTAGGCCTAGTGCCCGCAAAAGAAAACAGCCCAAAAAGCAACATGGATACATCACATTTTTCCACTCAAACCTGACCTTTTTTTGCAAAGAGGGTAGCTGTGAGTTTTGGGCCCTAGCTCAGATGCATCTAGGCAAACCTAGTAAACCTGCACATTGTTCAAACCTAGACAGCTAGGGGAATCTAGAGGTGAATGACTTGCATGGCTGTCACTAGGTCAGTGTCCCAGAAGTACTTATAAATGTCAAACTTTGGGGGTCAAAGAGGGTAGCTTTGAATTTTGGGCCCTAGCTCAGATGCACCTAGGCAAACCTAGCAAACCTGCACATTTTTCAAAACTAGACAGTAGGGAAATCTAGAGGTGCATGACTTGCATGGCTGTCACTAGGTCATTCTCCCAGAAGTAATGGTAAATGTCAAGCTTTGGTTAAAAACACACTTGTTCTCATATTTCTGTGACAGAAAGTCCTGGAACCTGAGGTGAGTCGCAAGTTCCTACATATCTCCAAATGAGAACGGTACCCAACTTGTGCAGGTGGGCCAAGAGGCCATGACAAAGAATACCCTAAAGCGCTACGTGGATAACTAGGCAAACAGCCTATGGGGGATTTTGGATATTTTTTCAGATTGTATGCAGGACTTGGAATTAAAGTGAATAATTAAAAATCCTTCATAATGACTTGTGAGTCTTTAAGCATAAGAACTAAGTGCTTTCAAATGGGGGACATCCCTCAAAATACAAACTATTTTATTTATTACAGATAACATTTAGCTCCTCCCTTTTATGGAAACCTTATTGAGAACTTAACAAATAGTCAGGAATATCAATGCCATCTTCATCTTTGCTCAGAAAGTAAAACATAAACCAGTAGCTGAGCTAATTACCCTCTGTAAAACATAAATGTGTTTCAACTGCCCTTTACGGCATAGGGGCATGAGCATTTTATAACGCAGATTAATTCCAACACATTGAAAGTGGCCTCACACGCAGGTTGCTTGCTATTTACAAAAAATCTGCCAATTTGATATGTGTTAAGAAGTTGGTCCTGTCTTTTTGTAAAGTACCAAATAGGAATGCCCCCAATCCTCTTAAAGAATGAATGTTGGCTGAATGCAGAGGCGGGGCTTGTAAGGACATGTATGTCTGACTGCTTATCTTTGAATAATGCAAAAAAATTCTTCGGCTAGAATACCTAAACACATTCTTTCAAAAACTGGACGGAAATGAAATGGTTTCTGACCCACAAAACCTTGGCACAATGCTAAAGAGATTGTGAAACTTCATTTTATTAGGACCCATATGGATCAAATAATACAGAAAGCACAGAAAATGAGGTATGTGGAGCTATTTTTACAAATATCAACAGTTAAATATATTTAACTGTATTTTATTGTGGATGGGAAATCAAACTTCAGCTTTTTAGATTGAATATCATTCATTTTTTAACTCAATGTGTTTGGCAATATGAAGTACCACCCCCAGTCACAGCAACAATGTAGTGAAACAGAGCACATGTCACTTTATACTTTTTTGTCCACTATATTCTGGCCCAAGATCCACCATTTTAGACACTGTGTTACTTAAAGCAAATGTTAGGAAGTAACGGATGTCTATGGAGTATTCACAAAAAATGCCTTTGGAAGACATATGTTTTGAAGTTTTAAATGTTATTAAGACCGCATTAGAAATCAGAAAATTGTATGATTTTTTTTTTTAAGGATTGTATTTAATAGATTCCAAACATTTATTGTTAAATTTTTGATACACCAGGAACTACTTTTAAAATGACTCACAGCTAGATTCATGAAAGGAAATTGCGCTCGCAAAGGGACGGATTCTGAGAATCTGGCCCTTTGCGAGCGCAATTTTTGCATTTGGGATTAATCATCCCAAATGCAAAAATTGCTATTTGCGAAATTGCATATTTGCGAGGAATTGCATTTAAGGAATCTCTATTAGAGATTCCTTAAATGCAATTCATTAACCAATTTTAAATTGCGAATTCGCAATATTTGCCCGCTATTTACCACGAAGTTCTACTTCTTGGAAAATTGTGAAAAAATAGAAAAATGCACTTTAGTGCATTTTTCTCTATTGCATGTTACACACACACATGTCATTTGGACATCTGTGTGCGCAACACCTGTGTAAATCTGCATTTCAGGGGTGCTACAGGGTGTCCTTTGGACAACCCTGGCACCCTTGAAATCGCTATCTTATTTGCAATTAGCAAATTGCTAATCGAAAATAAGGAATACTCCCCATTCATTCCGATGGGCCTTTAGGCCCATCGGAATGAATGGGGAGTTATTCCTTATTTGCGATTAGCAATTTGCTAATCGCAAATAAGGAATGTGTAGGAATCACAATTTATTTAGCGATTCCTACATGAATCCCGTTTTGCAAGTCCTTAATAGCTATTCCTTAATAATAGCTATTAAGGACTCGCAAAACGGCTCTTTGATGAATCTAGCTGATTGTTAGTTACTGTCTTAGTTTATGAGAAATGACTGTAGACTATATCATTACCCCTCGTATGTAATTTATTAATTCTGCCTGCTGGGAATCTCAGCATGCAGATTGTGTACAACTAAATTGAATTTGGAGATTTGTATATGCTTTTATGGCAAATGCAGAATAAAGATGTGTGAACTGAACCCAACTGATAAGCAAGAGGGGTACCTGCGTTAGTTGGGGCAGTGATGTGGCACCACTCATGCAAACCTTCGAACCATAGACATTTGTGAAAAATTTCAGCTGAAGGTATTTTGAGCTTTATTGAAGTATTATTTATCATAAACACAGTCCACCCACCACATACATACATATCGGTGTGAAAATAAAACAAGAGCAAAGCTTTTCATGCGTGAGTAATCACCTGCATCTGCACACTTTCCCAAATTCATCTGAAAACTTTGCAAATGTTACAATTTGCAAAGTCCTTTTCATTGAGCATACTTGTGAAATTGATGTTTTGTTGTTAAGATGCATATCTGATATAATTCATGCAAGACTGTGCAGCAAGGCAAATTGCTGAGCTGCATTGCATGAATGGGAGAGAGCTGAAGAGAATATAGCCGTATTTACAAAGATATGGAGTGCTTCAGTGCTATTACAGTGCTGGCGCAAGGGGGCTTCCAAGCACCAACGTAGACATCCTTGGGACTTCCTGCAAGGGTGCCTGCTTTACAGGCAGGATTGTTTTTGTGCAGGAAGGGATAACTTCCTGCGTAAAAAATACAGGGAGACATTGTCCTCTTTATATGCATGATGCAAAATGCATCATGCATCGAAAGGGGAAGCAACAATGATATGTATATGTACTTCACCTTGCTATGTCTCTCTGAGGTAGGAGTATCAATTTCATGCAATTCAAGCTTTACAAACCTTAGTAAGTCTGGAATTAGGTGAAATCCACGTGTGAATGCACAGGAACGCCCATGCTCCACTGATAAAACGCAATCCGTTGCATTTTGTTATATTACTTTACAAAGCAATACAATGCAATCCAAATTATGCATTGCATGGCTTTGTATATCCCAAATACGCTTTTGCATTGCCCAGCATCAACTTGTGTGACAAAAGGACAGAGCATAGACTAAATAAATCTGCGTTTTGAATGTTTAATTGTGAAGTTTTATTTACAGAAAACAGTGGGAGTTTTATTCCTGTACTTTGAGCAATTTCCATTTTTCCTCACTAAAAGAGAATTTACCTTATTTAAATCCGTCTTATCCAATATGTTTGCTATATCTTTGTCGTGGTGAGCCTCAGCCAGGCCTACCAGTGCTAGGGGTTCACACTTCTCTGCACAAGTCCTCAGACCAATAGAATAGAAGTTGGCACGGAAACTAAAATATAAAACAAAGTACTTTTATTAACCTCAAGAGGTGGAACTACATTCACACAACATCCTTCGGTAGTGTATGAAGAAGCACACTGAACAGAAGGAACATGGTCCTTTTATACCCACACATGGGCTCAGAAGAAGGTGGTACAAGTACAGAAGAGAAGGTTTACATACATAAAAGGTCTTTACAGAAATGAACAGTTAACAGTAGGGCGGAGCTTAGCAGTTTGCTAATTACGGTAAAAATACCCTGACAGTTACAGACTAAGACATATGTGAACCATTGCAGTGTCTTCTGCGCAAGTGCAGATTAGCAGAACCTAAATATAGTCTGCCCATAATCAATCAATCAATCAATCAATCAATCAGAGTACTTGTAAAGCGCACTACTTACCAGTGAGGGTCTCAAGGCGCTGAGGGGAGGGGGTGCCGCTACTGCCTTCAGTTGAATGCCACCAAAACTGAGGTGTTGGTATTAGGGAAGCACGCTGAGCTGTGGGGAAACCAGTGGTGGCCACCAGAGTTGGGCGTCACTCCGATTCCAGCCTCTGGAGTGAAAAATCTAGGCATTTGGCTGGACCCTGCGCTCACTTTTATGGATCATACCAAGAAGGTGGCTGCCACGTGTTATGGCATCCTGCGGGGCATAAGGCCGGTCTTAAAGTATTTTGATCCCCCTACCAGACAGCTTGTGGTCCAGGCATCAATTTTATCTCGGCTGGACTACGGCAGCTCACTGATGTTAGGGATGAATCAGGCGGAGGCCTCTAGGCTCCAAAGGGTGCAAAACGCCGCGGCACGGGCCATTGTGGGCCTTCCCAGACATTGCTCCGTGTCTGGTACCATCGTGGCCCTACACTGGCTTCCGGTCAGACAGCGGATTAAGTTCAAAGCGCTGTGCCTGGCCTTTAAAATTTTGAAATCTTCCTCGCCGCCGGCACTTGCCAATTTACTCACTCCTTATATTCCTCTGAGATCTTTGAGATCTGAGGCGCTCCACCTGGCAGTTTGCCCCCGTTTTAAATTGAGCAGAATGGGCGGCCGTTCCTTTCGGGTGCTCGCGTCAGGGTTATGGAACTCTCTTCCGGTGCGCATCCGAGCTCTTGATGACTTGCTCGCCTTTAGGCAGGCGATTAAAACCTTCTTGTTTCCCATTTCCGAATAGTTGTCCCTTTCTTTTTTTGTGTGTTATGTTATAGTGCCTGTCAAAGCGCCAGGACGCCCCTTTGCTGGGGCAGCTGTGCGCTATAAAAATATAAATAACATAACATAACATACTGCTCGATGAGCCAGGTCTTGAGGAGTCTTCTGAAGGCGAGTTGGTCTTGAGTCTGCCATAGGTGGGTAGGGAGGGTGTTCCAGGTCTTGGCGGCGAGGTAGGAGAAGGATCTGCCACCGGAGGTTGTTCATTGGATGCGGGGGACATCGGCGAGGGCGAGGCTGGCGGAGCGGAGCTGGCGGGTCGGGTGTAGAAGTTGAGTCTGCTGTTCAGGTAGGCTGGTCTGGCATTGTGGAGTGCTTTGTGTGTGTGGGTGAAGAGCTTGAAGATGATTCTCTTGTCGATGGGGAACCAGTGTAGGTCTTTCAGGTGGAGGGTGATGTGGCTGTGTTGGGGGACGTTGACGATCAGTCGGGCAGAGGCATTTTGGATGCGTTGTAATTGTCGTAGGTGTTTGGCTGGGATTCCTGCATAGAGTGCATTGCAGCAGTCCAGTCTGCTGCTGGCGAGGGCCTGTGTCACTGTTCTTCTTGTTTCGGTCAGGATCCACTTGTAGATCCTGCGGAGCATGCGGAGGGTGTTGTAGGGAGGAGGAGATGGCGTTGACCTGTTTAGACATGGAGAGGGAGGAGTCGAGGATTAATCCTAGGTTGCGTGCATGGTCAGTGGGTGTCGGTGCTATTCCCACTGTGGTCGGCCACCAGGAGTGATCCCAGGCTGAGGGGATGGGTCTGTCTTGTTTGAGTTCAGCTTCAGACGGCTGATCTGCATTCAGCTGGCGATGGCCTTCATTCCCTCGTGGAGGTTGGTTTTGGCAGAGTGCAGGTCCTTGGTGAGGGAGAGGATGAGCTGGGCATCGTCGGCGTAGGAGATGATGTAGAGGTCGTGTTGGTGGGCCACTTGTACGGGGGGGCCATGTAGACATTGAACAGCGTCGGGCTGAGGGATGAGCCCTGGGGGATGCGGCAGATGATGTCGGTGGTCTCGGATCAGAAGGGCGGGAGGAGGAAGCTCTGGGTTCAGCCGGAGAGGAAGGACATGGTCCAGTCAAGGGCCTTCTCTTGGATTCCGGCTTCTAGGAGGCGTGCCTTTAGAGTGTGATAGCAGATAGTGTCGAAGGCGGCTGACAGGTCCAGGAGGATGAGGGCTGATGTTTCGCCGTTGTCTAGTTGGCGCCTGATGTCGTCTGTGGCGGCGATGTTGGCTGTCTTGGTGCTGTGGTTTCGTCTGAGCCCGGACTGGGACGGGTTCAAGATGTTGCTGTCTTCCAGGTGGCGGGCCACTTGCATGTTAACGATTTTCTCGATGACCTTCGCCGGGAACGGGAGCAGAGAGATGGGCCGGAAGTTCTTGAGGTCCGCCTTGGGTTTCTTGTTGAGGGCGTTGATTTTGGCGTGTTTCCAGCTTTCCGGGAATGTCACTGTTTCAAAGGAGATGTTGATGACCTTCCGTAGTTGGCGTGCGATGGCAGCGTCAGTTTTGTTGAATATGTGGTGTGGGCACGGGTCTGACGGAGATCCTGAGTGGATGGAGTTCATGACCTTGCGTGTCTCATCGTCGTTGACATTGGTCCAGGAGGTCAGGCGGTAGGCGCTGGTGGTGTTCACAGTGGGGGTGGGGTCAGGCGTAGTCGGGTGGTCATGGTATTGAAGCTGTCATGGATATCAGTGATCTTGAGGTGGAAGAAGATGACTAGTGAGTTGCAGAGTTCTTGTGAGGGCGGTATGTTGTTGGCGTTGGCGCTGGGGTTGGAGAGTTCCTTTGAGATGCTGAAGAGCTCTTTGCTGTCATGTGCGTTGTTATCTAGGCGGACTTTGAAGGAGGATCTCTATTTTGATGAGGTGGTGATTTCTGCTAGTGGCATCCTTGTGGGCTGCGTGGTTGCCCGGAGTGCGTTCGTGGAGCCATATCTTCTCCAGTTTCCGGCAGGTGCGTTTGGAGGTCTGCAGCTCATCAGTAAACCAGGTGGCTCTCTTGCTGGTGCGGTTGTTGGACGGCTTCTTGAGTGGGGCGAGGGTGTTGGTGCAGTCGTCCATCCACTGTCTGAGGGTGCAGGCTGCGGCGTCTGGGTTGGTGGGGTCGGTGGGTGAGTTCCGGGCGAGGGTGGTGATCACCTGGTTTCGGTGACTTTGCTCCAGCAGTGGTGAGGCAGTTGTTGGGTGCAGTGGTTGGTTTGTTGAAGGTAAAATGGATGCAGCGGTGGTCAGTCCAGTGGAGTTCGATGGTGTGGTCGAAGGTGACGTGGGTGCCTGTGGAAAAGGTGGGGTCCAGTGTATGGCCAGCGGCGTGGGTGGGTGCGGTGACGAGTTGTCTGAGGTCAAGGTTGGTGAGGTTGTCGATCAGGGTGGCAGAGTTGGCATCCTTGTTGTTCTCGAGGTGGAAATTCAGGTCCCGTGGAGGAAGTAGTCCATGGAGGCGAGTGTGTGGGTGCTGGCGAGGTCGGCGATGGAGTCGCTGAATTGTGCTCGGGGTCCGTGTAGTCTTGTAGATGAGTGTTCCTCTGAGGGTGGTGGTGGGGTCGGTGTGGATCCGGAAGTGCAGGTGTTCGGCGTTGTTGAGAGTGTCGTCTGCGTGTTGACTTGTGGACGATGGCTATTCCTCCTCTGATTTCATTGGCGCGATCCCTGCGGGTGATCTTGTAGCCGTCCGGGATGGCTATGGCGATGTAGGGCACCGAGGAGTCGTTCCACCAGGTCTCGGTCAGGAAGGCCACGTCTGGGGCGGAGGTGTCGAGCAGATCCCAGAGCTTGACGGCATGTTTTTGTGTGCAGAGCGGGTGTTGAGGAGTATGCAGCGGAGGTGGTTGGGTCCGGTCCTTGGAGGTTTGGTGCTTCTGTCGCAGGTAAAGCTGCAGGTGTGGCAGGTGAAAGGTTCTGTGAGGCTGTTTCGGTGTGGCTTGGAAGCAGGTGTGGTTTTGGCCGGCGTTGAGTGAGTAGAGGGTACTGGCGTCATAGTGGACTGTGGTGTTGTGGCGTTCGCTGGGTCAAGGGGTTTTGGTGCTGGGCGCGGACCAGGCGAGGACAGGCGCAGACGGGCTTGCCTTTGGCACACCAGCGGCAGGCGGCTGCCTGCCACTGCGCACCACTGCCTCACTCCCTCACCACCTCCATAAGAGGGGGAGAGGGAGGGAGGAGCAGCTTGGAGGCTGGAGCGGGTTGGCCAATGGGTATCAGGGGGAAGGGCCCGTGGGACACAGTGGCAGGAACGAATGAGCGGGAGACGGCGGCGGCAGCAGGGAGACGGCGGCAGCAGGAGCAACGAGGCAGCTGGCGGCTGTGAGGTGGCGTGGGGAGCGAACTGCCTGCAAGCAGGGTCAAAGGTCCCTCCTATGCCACTGTGCAGCCCCCTTAAGAGGTGAAAAGGGAGGGATGAGCAGCTGGGAGGCGGGAGCGGGGTGGCCAATGGGTATCAGGGGGGCAGGGACGCAGGGACGCAGAGTACAGGAGAAAATGACAGCAAGGAAGGACAGAGCACATTGTGAGCACATGGAAGACAAGATGGCTGCCAAAAACAAGATGGCTTCAGCTAAATGCTAACCCCGATCACTGCCAAATTACAACATCTTGGTCCCCATTCTCATCAACCAGTCAAAAAGATAGTTGCTATTATGAGGTCACTCAGCTGACGCCTAAATAAACAATCCATCTGCCCAAATGCTATGTTGCAGACCATGGGCAACCACCCAACCAGTTACCTATATTAGACCAGTCTAATATTAGACAAGGTTACCTGCTTGGTTTTAGTATTAAGATTTTTCTAAATAGTATTTTATTAGCACAACAATCAATTTTAGCATACTCTTCCTTTCCCTGAATATACTCCTTTAGAGCTGAATAACATCATACCCAAAGAAAATAATTCGATATAAAAATGGAGGGAAACACATCCCGGGGCAGCAGCAATTTTAATCGCAAGCAACTGCAGGGGACCCTCATGGTGGCATTTTGAGAGTAGAAATACAAAGTACTGAACGTTCTGTGATTTCTATTAGACCACATTGATGATTTGCTTATTAGGCACATTGAACCCACTCTTTATGATGCCTTGCTAAAGCAGAAACATTGAGTGCCCAAATGTTGTGCCTTAGCTTGAAACTTAGCATTAATAAAAATGATTTGTTATTTAATAACCTATCCTTGAGAAATTAATTTATAACAGTAGTAAGTAAAGACTGGAAACCCTAAGAATGTGACAGACAACAAGTTGCAGGGTGGAAAATTAAAGGTGCTCTAGTGTCTAAGCTGTATTTGGCTCCACACTTACATGCCAGTTATTTATAATATGATAGAATAAAGTTCCATTCAAAATTGATCCAAAAATCACAACTTGCGATGGATGATGATGGCACAAGTCAAGGAAGAAAGATCAGTCTTATCAAAAATTATGGATTATTGAACTTTCCAGCAAAGACTATTTCTGTTGCTTAAGTGTTATCATATACCAACATACTAATGTGGACTTTTCCTGCTTAAGGAGGGTTTCCATTTATTAGCCATGGCATATGACCTTCACGTTCTTCTCAAACTCGTGCTTTTTCTTCCTCATTTCTGTAGGTCCATCTTCTCAATAAAGACGGCGTTGGGTTTTGCGGTGGATCCATCATTAGTGAAAAGTGGATTGTAACTGCAGCCCATTGTTTTCCCACAGTAACTGAGTTTAAGGTGGTTGTTGGTGAGTAATGTGTTCCTGAACCATGATATAGTATGTCATTTCAGTTGTGTGCTTGCTCTCCCATGTAAACATATTAGTATTAAGTGATTTAACGACTCACACTTGAGTGTACTTGGTATCAGATGTAATATCCATGGTGTGGAATACCCCCAAAAATCTTGCCTTCAACCCTCCTGTTTGGCAGTATTTGTTTTTGTTGGCTTTATACCTCTGTGCTTTTAATCACTACTAACTACTGCTAAAGTGCTTGTACTCTCTCCTTAAAACATGGCAACATTGACCTACACCTATTTGGCACCTCTAATTTACTTGTAAGTCCCTAGTAAATGGTACTACAAATACCAGGGCTTACATTAGTGAGTCTGCAGCACTCAGAGCGCAACTCACAAAAGTAGCCTTTTAAAACATGTCTCAGGCCTGCTACGGAAGTCTGGAGTACAGTTTTAAGATGTCATTTCGACCTGGAAAAATAAGCTCTTTTCCAGACCTAAACCTTATTTTAATGCATTTAAGTCACCCCTAAGGTAGGCCCTAATGGCTCATAGGGCAGCATGCATCGTATTTAAAACATAGAGCATGTTGGTTTAGTGAAAAATTCCTAAAGTCATTTTTCACTAAGTGCAAGTCCTATCTGTCCCATTGACTAATATGTGGTTACCCTACTACATTTAATAAGGGACAACGTTTGAATGTAAGCAGATAGCAATATGCTATTGACACTCTTTAATGGTAAAGTTGGATTATAAGTCCAAATTCTGGAAATGCTACTTTTAGAAAGTTGGTATTTTCCTTTCCTAACCATTCGTGCCTTCTACCAGTATCTTTTGTAACAACTGTGAATGACTCAGTTGTTGGGGTTGGTGTATTCCAGCCTGACAGTGAGACAAAGGGGACTGGGTGTAGACAAGATGGACAAGCCCAACAGGATATCTCAGGGCAGAGTTGCTCACTGCGCTAATTACATTTCAAAGCACTTACCTTCAGCATACAAAAATGAACCTGACACTAGCCTTTTGGCTACTTCTTGGAGTCTAGGCAGGAAATGGAAATAACTTTTGTGAACCAGATGTGGGTTTATCCAGGATGTCCCCGATTTCAAAGGTTGGCACCAGGTATACATATTGGACCACCTGAAACAGTCTTCAGTACACTCCTGGAGCTGTGGAAGGCTACTGAAGGACTGCCTAATACTCCAGAGTGCATCCATACTGCTTGCAGCCTATTTTTTTCTTCAGAGGACTGACCTGCTACTACCAGAAAACTACATTGCTGCCTGAGGCCTGCCTTGCCTCCAGATGCCTGACCTGCTTCTTAAAGCCTGCTTTGCTGCTTGAAAGAGAGGACCATCTCCTTGAACCCAGGACCACTGGAGGGACTCTAAAGGGATAGTTGGATGGCCTCCTGTGTGAGCTACGGGGACATAACAAGCTCCAGAGACCTTGAAACCCGTACCTGCTTTTGCTGAACTGAATCCTAACCCCAAGTAGTGCCCCTGAGGTTTGTGACCCATGGAAATGGTGATGGAGGTGTTGCTCTTTTTTTATTATCATAATTTGTTTTCTTTAGTCCTCATTCACCTTGAAAAAACAAAGCAGAAAGACTCTGGGGCCCCCTTTGATCAGCACCTACCAGAGAGCATTGTTTAAAACCAAGGACAGTGCACTTTACAAACACAGAACCTCTCCCATCACGGTTTGCTCCGGCCAAAGGCCGTCTGCAGAAACCGCCAGAGCAGTGAAGTAACACAGTATAAAGGCATATTATTAGGACTGTATTCAAATCAGATTCAAGCCAATTTTCGGCTGGAGACCAGAAATCTTTTTTTTTATTTACTGATGCTCTATCTAGTCTAATTGTATGTTTTACAGAGGTAATCCAATCTATCGTAGTCGGAGGTACTTTTTTATCCAAATTGTACAGATTTCTCTTCGAGCATGCAATATCTAATTAAAACTCAGCTTTCTTACATCAGTAGACATGGACTCATATTTTGCCGGGACCCCAAAGAAAACAAAGGCTATGCTTACGTGAAATGCCACTCCAAATATCATAGACATGCAACAACTCACATCTGCCCAGAAACATTGAATCTCAGGACACTCCGGGAACATATGTATATCATCCACCTTGTCTTGGCTGCATTTTGGCATTTCAGAGTGACACCCTTGCCCAATAGATAGCCTTAGGGGTGTCCAATAGGCCCTGTGTAGACAAAAAAAAGTGGTTTCTCTTTAAATTTGCAGCATGCACCGTGGAGTACAGAATTTTAAAAATACTTGCCATAACTCTACTAAGTGCATCCCGGGCAAGCTCTTTCCCCACATATCGGTTGGTAGTCTGAAATCTCCATCCGAAAGGTCCATCAAGAGCCAAAAAAGATTTGCCACTTCTTTCTTTCTCTGAACTTTGGAGGCAAGCATGGACTCCAGCTGATTTGAAGCACCAATGTTTACTCCGACAACTTGATACAAACTTTTCATCTGTAGATATTTGAACCTTGAAATTTGGTTGCTTGTTATCTCCAGCCACTTATTCCAAGGAAGTAAAGTCCAATCTTCAACTTGTTGTTTCCAACACCTCAGCCCTGCCTCCCTCAGAGGAGCCACCAGACTATCCTTGGTCCACTCTGGAGAGCCAGGTGCATCCCATATTGGTGCCAATGCACTATAATAGCTGAGTTTTATCTCCTTTCTGATTTTACAGCAGGTAATTGCTAGACCATGTAAAATCTTAAGACACACCTTCTTAAAATATCTGGGCTCTCCAAATTCATAGATAAAACCTTGCCTCCCCCTTCACATCTGATAACATCAACATTAACATTTTACCAATGTCTGAATCATCTTCTTCATTTAAAAGCATATTCCCATTTCTTAGGAGGAAAACCCAGGCATAATAGGACAAATCTGGTAAACACAGGCCCCCCTTATCTTTCTTTCAGCAAAGCTTTTTCCATGCAATCCGCGTGAATTTTGAGGCCCAGATAAAACTACTTATCCTAGCCAATCTTCTCTAAAAACCAAAGGGATGTTCTGGAAAAGTAAAATGAGCTTAGGAAGGATCATAATTTTTATTAAATTTACTCTTCCAATGATTGTCAGCAGTAGATGCACCCAGCTCAATAGTGAGTTACAGACATCCTTCCTGACCCTTTTAAATTTTATGGACATTTTGCATGATCCTAATGCCTACGTATCTCATCTTGTTTTTAGTGCTCACTTGACATGAGTTCATATTCCAGGCCATAATCTCTGTTTTTGATTCTTTCACTTCATAGCCTGAGATGCGCCCAAATTGAGCGGTCAGATCATATATTATTAGGAGCGAGGCGGACAAGTCTGAAGTATACACCATTAGATTGTCGGCGTATAGAGACACCTTTTTCTCCCAACCATTATACCTAAAGGGGGATATTTTATCTTAATTTCTAATCTTCACAGCTAAGGGCTCGATATGTAGACAGATTCCCATTCACCAGAACCCAATTGGTTGGGTTTGCTAAATCAATTCTATGGTCATACAGAAGATCTTACCCAACATTGCACAATCTTATTATTTTCTGAAGATAGGACCAATTTACTCTATCAAGGGCCTTCATGGCGTCTAAGGTAATGATGGCCAGGGGAGCTTTATGGACCATTGCTATGTCTATTGCTCCACTGAGGTTATAGGTTAGATTTTGGATCCCGCTCCCCCTGACAAAGCCTTTTTGATCCTCATGTAGGAGATCACCTACCACCCCATTTCAAATTTCTGCTAAAAGTTTAGCAAAGATTTGATAATGGGTCTGTACGATTCACAAACATTTGGCTGTTTTCCTGGTTTAAGAATCAGCGTTACTATGGCCTCATTCCAGCATGTGGCATTTCACTATCTTTTTCAAAGATGTCTAAAAACAGCTTCATCATTACTGGGATGAGAACCTTACCCAAACTTTTATGTAGCTCAGCAGTAGTCCATCCAGACCCACCCCTTGCCCAACTTCCCTGCCATTATTGCATTTCTGATCTCACCAGTTGTAATATAGCTATTGATATTTTTAACACTACTTTCACTGATTCTACGGGGGACATCCTGATCTAACCATTCCCTCATATCTTCCTCTATAACTACCAATCCCTCCTGATATACCCTCTCAAAATGATTACAAATGGCCACTTCTATTTCTTCGCTGGTCGTAAGGGAATTTCCTGATGCTTTACACCTGAGTACTTCTATAAAACTTCTTGCCTGATCTTTCTTAGTTTTACAAGCTAGGAGTTTTCCACACTCTTCCCCATATGCAAAGTAGGCGAGTAGTCTCGCTTACCACTTATTCCGCCATCTCTCTTCTACCACCCCAGCTAATTCCAGCCTAAGATTTTACAGGAAGGTTTTTGAAGGCCCCAACTCTTGTCCAACCGCATACACTGGTATCTGTACATCTGATCGCTGAATATTAAGTTCTATTTCCATTACTTCCACTCTATATTTCTTCCCTTTGGATGATTGTATGGAGGTTATTTTCCTCCTCAGAAAAGGTTTGAATGAACCCCATAGAACCTCCAATGGGGCCCTGTCTAGATTAATCGCAATTAATTTCTAGGACTCTAAATCAGCTTCTCAATTACTGACTGATCTAATAGTAAGGAACAACAACACAGGGTCGTGGCTCTAACGCTGTAAGGCTAAGCCCAAAGTAACCAAAAAACAACTCAACTGCCAGTACTGGAAGTCATTAATTTGTATTTATATCAACCTTTATGAATTAAACATAACGGTCCGTTTTTTTATTTACGTCACTAGTTTAATATTTTATTTCATCACTGGTGGAACATTATTAGTTCATCAATGATTCAATTTTTTTTATGTGCCTATACAAACAACTATACATATAAAACATTACAATTTACACGGCAAAACTACAATATACAATATAATTACAAATTTCCATCACATCCAGCTTGCATTCTGGCCAACACATTCATCCTACTCTCATACATCAAAAACATAAAAACACTTTTTGGCCCTATTGTCACCAGTCCATTATCTGCCCATGTAGATGGTATTGGAATTTCTAGATTCTCAGTTTATATTTAGTCAAGGTAATCCTTTAGGAACAGAACCAAGTTCACAAAACACAAAATTCCCTATGTATTCAAGTTGACAAACAACAATAGGCACCAAACCAGGTTGACGTGTTTCGAACCCCCTATTGCGGGTTTCTCTTCAGGACCGACAGTCTCTAAAAAAACAGAAAGACACTAGTTTGGTGCCTATTGTTATGTTATGTTATAGGCTGATTTGTATCGCGCACTGTTAGTCGAGACTGTCCTGGTGCGTAGGGGAAACAAAGGCAGCGTACACCAGCAATCTAGAAAGCTTGTTTAAACAAATGTGTTTTTAGTAGTTTTTTAAAAATGGCTAGATCCGTCGTATGCCGTAATTGGTTTGGCAGGCTGTTCCACATAATGGCCGCTCTGACCGCCAAGGATTGGCCCCCAAGGCGAGTTTTCCGAAACCTAGGGACAACCAGGTTTTTAAGTGCAGCTGAGCGTAATTGTCGCGGTGGCTGGTAGAATTTAAACCTGGCTCTCAAGTAGGCTGGACAGGGCCCATGGAGAGCCTTGTGAGTCAGGACTAAGGCCTTATAACATACTCTTTGGGTCACCGGAAGCCAATGAAGTTCGCATAGTTGTTTGCGGACACTTAGTCTCCTAGGGATGTCAAAAAGGAGCCTAACGGCCGCATTTTGTACCACCTGCAATTTCCCTAAAAGAAACGCAGGGGAGCCAACATACAAAGCATTGGCATAATCCAATCGCGAGAGTATGAGAGCCCTGGCCACAGCCTATTTAGCTGCTCTAGGGAAGAGAGGGAAGAATTTCCTTAGGGTTGTAAGGGTGCCAAAACATGCTCCCGCTATCTTTTGATCTGTTCTCGGAAGCACATATCAGCCCCAAACCAAATCCCTAAGTTCTTGGCTATCCCACAGTCACCAGTTGGACAAGGAGAACCTGTGGGCCATAATGATTCTTTAAAGGCTATCGGGAATTGTCTGTAAAGAAGTATTTAGGATTTCTCCTCATTACATTTCAGGCTGGCCTGGGCCTGCCAGGCAAATACAGACGACAGACAGTGCAGAGCTTTCCCAGTCTGTAAATCATTACCTTTCCAGGTGAAGAGAAGTTGGGTGTCATCGACATAGGCCATAATTTTGGCACCCAAACTTTCTGTCAGGAAGATCAGGGGGGTCATATATATATTAAAAAGCAGGGGGCTGAGTGTTGAGCCCTGAGGGACCCCAGTTTCCACGTTGTTGTCAGACGAGTGGAATGGAGGCAACCATACTTGTTGGAAGCGGTCTTTAAGAAAAGAGTCCACCCATCTTAATGCCGTGTCTGCAATGCCGATATCCGCCAGCCTGGAGAGAAGCTGGAGATGGGGCACCGTATCGAACGCGGCAGAGAGGTCCAATAAAATCAGAGCCGCTCTGCCGCCCCTATCTAGGCATTCTTTGATGGCCTCCGAGACCTCAACAAGCGCCGTCTCGGTGCTAAAAGATGATCTAAAGCCAGATTGAGCCGGGTGCAGGGCCCCTGAGGCCTCCACAAACTTCTCAAGCTGTCTGAATGCCACCTTCTCGCAGACTTTCGCCAAAGCTTGGAGAAGGCAAGTGGGGCGATAGTTCGAAGGGAGCAGTGGATCAGCCGTAGGCGTTTTGATTAGAGGAAGGAGTTTAGCATGTTTCCACTGAGAAGGCATTACGCCTGACTGCAGTGAATCATTTATCAAGGTCACTACTATAGGAGCGATTATGTCAGCAACCCCACTAAGAACCCTAGCTGGACAAGGATCTGCTGGGGACCCGGACTTAAGGGATTTAAGAAAAGCCGTCACATCCTTCACTTCTACTCTTTCAAAGCAAGTTCGGAGCTGGGTTGGCTCGATGTAATCCTGAAGTGTCATAGTGGGAGATAGGTGGGTAGGAGAGGGAAGCTTAAGGCTGGCCTGTATCTTTAGGATTTTGTCAATAAAAAAGGAGGACAGCTTCTCACACCAGCTTGGGGATGTAGGTGCGGAAGAGACCTCTGCCACTGGAGAAGTAAAGCTCCGCACAATAGCAAAGATTTCTCTGCTATTGTTCTTAGCTCCAGAGATTCTCTCTGCGAAGAAATCACCTTTCGCCAGCTTGATGGCAGCATAGTACTCACATTGTGCCTTACGTAATTTTGCCTTGGCTATGGAGCAATACTCACGACGCCATGCTCGCTCTAGCTTTTTACAACCTAACTTCAGGGTTTTTAAGCGGTCAGTGTACCATGGATACGAAGGAAAGATTCGAAGTCGAATGTTCCCTGAAGGGATGGGAAGTGTTTTTATAGCAGTACTCATCCATTCCGAGAAGTTTTCTACTGCCCCCTCTAAGTTATAGGCATCTGCAGGGCGGGACTGGGCTAGAGCGGTGCATAGGGCTGGATTTTTTCCAGGGGGGGGGGGGGGGGGGGGCGAGATTGCCATTCATCAGTTTACGCGGACTGCCTAAATCCCAAGAAAAACAGATCAGATAATGGTCTGACCATGTGACAGGGCGGGAAGACAGAGATACCAGGGCAAAATTGGAGCAAGCTAGGTCAAGACAGTGACCTCCTGAGTGGGTAGGGTCAAGAACCCGTTGTGACAGGAGGGCTGTGTCACACAGATCCGATAGATCCCTTGACCCCGGGGCTGCAAGATTGTCCATATGAATGTTTTAGTCTCCCAGCAGCAGGAATTTGGAAAACCTCAGTGCTCTTTGTGTGACGACCTCCTCCAAAGATTTGAGGAAGCTGCCTGGAGGACCGGGGGGGGGGGGCGAAATATCAATATCCCACCTAAGGTGAATTGGGGGGAGAGGGCTAAAGCAAATTCCATCCCTTCCCCTTCTAGAATATTCCCTGTACATTCTCTTGTTAGAGTCCAATTATCCCTAAAAATAATGGCAATACCTCCGCCTCTGCCCGTATGATCCAGCCTGGCTATCCTGTACCCTCGGGGAGTGGCTAGCTCGATTACTGGCGAGCAAAAATTATGTAACGAAGTCTCCCTAATGAACAGGATGTCGAGGCACTCGTCAACTATCAACTCATGAACCTCCTCCGTGTGTTTGACCATCAAGCATGCATTGTTGAGTGCTGCTCGAATGTTGGTATGATGATCAATCCTACACGGAGAGGCGGATGGGTGGTTTGTTAAACTGAAAACGACAGGCAGGGCAGTTACGCGTCATGGAGTGTAATACTTCCCATTGTTTCAGAAAAAGAATGTAGGCAGCACCAAGTATGAAGTAAACCAGGACCACGTTGTATCAAAAATATATTTTCTTTTATTCTTTCATTTTTAAGACAGCCAACGCGTTTCGCTCCCCAACCATGGGAGCTTCGTCAGGGCTGAAAACAACACAGAAATGATACACCAATATTAATAACACATACTGACATTACATTTACAATAAAAGACAAACACGGTTAAAAATACATTAAGTCGAACTTTTGTTAAACGAGATGGCAACACTTAGAAGGGCCGCAATATCAATCCTACGTTTTGAGGGAAATCTTGCCTTTAAATCTAAATATATAAACACAAACGTCGTGCAACTTAATGACTGTGGATAGCATTGACAGAACTGAATACGACCAAAATATAAGGTGCTTAAGGTCAAACAAGTGAATAGAGATGAAAAAGTCGTAAAGTAAAGCCAAAGTATGCAAAAAGGGGGAAAGGAGAGAAACAAGGGGGGGTGGCCCCTAAGAGAACCTATACCGAAAAGTTACCCAATGTGAAAAGTATGTACATACACCTACACACAGGTGACTGGGCCAAGATTGGCACTTATACAAAAAATAATGATGATCTCACCAAAGATGTTAGTAGATCTTGAAGCGACGCAATGGCGCAGATGAAACAGTTTGACCAATACAATAGTATGGATGCTGAAAATGAAAAAGAGTTTTATGAGTGGTTTTTGAATTATCCAGAGATCAACCCCTAATAAGTATGTCAGGGCGTCCAAACTCCTTACCCGATATCAAAATTCCGATATCCGGATAATGTTATACACACGTCAGGGGCCTTTGGGTAAATGACACGATTAACCAAGGGGGTAATATTTCCACTGTATTGAAAGAAAAAATGGGTTTGAATAAATATATGAGAGGTCAGAATTCGTTAAAATTATCGTTCAAGTCCAGGTTATCAGTACGTCGTATATACGAAAAATTATACCAAAAAGCTAATCACAGAGACAATGTTCTTTTATATACATGGCGAGGGGGGGATTCTAATTCTTCACAAATCGCTATTACAAAAATACTCACAAAAATAATAATGTGAACTTAGCGTCCAATGTCAGGCACGTGCGCAGACCTTAATAAGCTGCTACCACAATTGCTGTAATGGAAAGATAAAGAAATGGGGGGGTTAGTATATAAACAGGCATGTAGATTACGCCCCCACGCAGTAATTTTCCATTAATTTACGATATTGGTTCACAAGTGATTAGTCACTGCTAGTCAAAGTGATAGATGCTAAAAATGTTGGTCCTGTTGCAATTATATATCGACCAAGTGTCATTATGAGTAAAAATAATTTCAAGAAAATTAACAAATAACTGTCAAACAACGGACCGTGTGCGAAAACGGATTACCACATATGCAGACCTGTGGAGAAAATGCTGTCATAATCATTTAAGAAACCTGGCGCAGGCTTGAAAAATTAATCTTAGAAAAGGAAGTCTCACGTAATAGCCTGTATTGTATCTCTGTGTCCCCAAAGCGGGAGCGTACCAGTGTCAGTAAGCATTCCATTCCCCAAAGTAGAAACTCGCATACATAGCGCATACGGACCATCGGTAAAATATCTGCAGCCTGATTGCATTCACAAAATGACCGTAAGCTTGGTTTTACAGTTTAGAGAAAACGAAGCGCTTTGAACCCGCCACCTGTAACAAGGGATTTAACAAAAAAGCAACTTGGCAGAATCGGAGCGCTTTGACACCGCCACCCATAACATAGAAATTGACAAAAGGCAGAGCCCGGTAGTGCTGGAGCATATGGTCCGTATAGCGCACGCTTACCTCCATGCTTCCTATTACTGCAGTGTCCCCATGACAGATTCGGTCGAGAAAGATTGGAACTGGCCGGGTGCGTTTTTAAATGCACCGCGCACAGATCACATGATGTTTAATTGCATACACCTGGACCTGTGTAGGCAAGAAGAGAAAGAAGCCCCGTGACTACAAAACCCGACGGAGAGCTAGACAAGGGACTACACGGTGTCCGAGTGGGGCGGCCATGATGGACTGCCCACGGAATTTCGTCAACCTCAAAGAACAGACCTTTAATTCAAAAGGCTGCACTTGACCCGGAGGGAAAAAGCAGACCAAATGTAAAAAGTATATATATATATGTATCAATTCAGGATATACTGCCAGAGCCCTTAAGGAGTAAGAGAAAAATTGTTAAAAAATTAAGTCGAATAATAAATAAATAATAATTCATCCATACTTGACTAATCCCAATTGAAAGTATGAGTAATCACAGGTTATTGAGAGTAGATTGAAGAAGAAAAGAGCCCCAATCACCTTAAAAATACCAAGTGCAGACACAAAGAATAACAAACCGTAAACACAGCAAAGCATGACCATTTCTAAATAGGCATTGCAAAAATACAATCAGCAACAAAACAGCAAATGCGAAGTTGAAAACAAAATATCACAAATCATAAGGACCAATGTTATTGGTCATACTGGAATACAGTCATCACCTAAATGCCTAAGCCAAGGTCATGGAAACTCAAGGCATAAAAATGAGTACAGAATTCAGAAATAAATCGACCCAGGGGCAATGGGTCAAAGATATATCAAGGAAATGCCACTAAGGGGATAGCTCGATATTACATTATAAAAAATAGTGCATTTCATTGTAAGAATTGTGTCCCTGATTGATGGCTCGAAGGCGACATATCCATTTGGCTTCCTCTCTCCTTAGGGTAAGCTCCCTATTGCCACCTCTTTTGTTAGGCGGAATGTGTTGAATTGCGTGGAACCAGAATGTGTTATCATGAGCATGTTCCAAGTTGTAATGCTCCGTTATCGGATGTCTACTGTCCCTATTAATGATTGCCCTGCGATGTTCTTGGATTCTCAGTTTAAGTGGTCGTATACAGCTGCCTACATATATAAGACCACAGGGACATCCTAGGACATAGACTGTGTAGGTGGTATTGCAATTACAAAAGTGGGTGATCCTGAATTGACGATCGTTGTTATATGAGAAGGTAGTAGTCTTATTTTTGCCCATCTCACAGACATTGCAGGTTCCACATATAAAGAAGCCTGAGGGTTTAGGGGCTAGCCAATTCTTATTGATGGGTGGACTAGTCACATAACTTGGACATAGTTCTCTGCGTAGGGAAGTGCCTCTCCTATAAGTAATGGAAGGTTTTTCACCTACATGATTTTTCAAGCCCTCTATTTCAGTCAATAAATGCCAATTTCTCCTGAATATGTTGAAGATTTTATCGCTGTGGGATGTATATTGGGTGACAAATCTAACTCTGCTGGTTCCCTTGTCCAGTCTCGCTCTTTCATTCTTACTGGACAAGGTGGATTCTCTGTCCACCGTCTCAATTCTGCATACTGCTCTAACCACAATTTGTTGGTCATAACCTCGTTTTAGAAATCTCTGTCTGGTCACATTTACATTGTCTTTAAATGTGTTTTCTTCACTGCAAGTTCTACGAACTCTGACGAGTTCACCAAACGGAATATTTCTGATTACCGAACTGGCATGTGCACTGGAGGCGTGTAGTACAGAGTTACAGGAGGTTTCCTTTCGATATAACTTACGTTGGACCCGACCATTCTGTACATAGAACGTGATGTCCAGGAAGTTGATACTGCTCCTGCTATGTGACATGGTGAACTTCACATTGTAAGGGTTGTCATTGAGATATACAAAGTAGTTGGCAAGTTCCTCATCAGTTCCATACCACAAACATATCACATCATCGATGTACCTCCCCCAGAACACGATGTTGTTAGTCCAGGGGGAGGCACATCGGGCCCAGGCGTGCTCCCTCTCATACCACCCCATAAAGAGGCAGGCATACGAAGGAGCAAACCTGGAACCCATCGCGGTACCACTGGTCTGCTGGTACCAGCGATCATCAAAGAGGAAGTAGTTGTTAAGCAGAATAAGATCTATCATCTGCATGATCATTTCATTCTGAGAATAGAGCTGGGCATCTTCTCTGTCTAGAAATGATTGAACCGCTATTTTCCCATACACTCTGTCAATACACGTGTAGAGACTGGTGACATCTAATGTCACAAAACTAAGGTCATCTGACCACTCAAAGTCGTTGAGTTTGATCAGGACGTCCTTACTATCCTGAACATAGGAGGGAAGACCAAGCACATATTTCTGCAACTTAAGATCCACATAATGGGAGAGGCCTTCAGTGGGTGAGCCCACCCCCGAGATGATGGGTCTATCGGGTGGAAATCCCTCCCCCCCCTTATGAATTTTCGGGAGGATGTATATACAAGGGTAGGAGGGGTTAGATACGTGTAGAAATCTAAATTCATCCTCCGTCAGTAAACAGGAATCCTTCCATTCACACAGTCTCTCATTGATGGTATTTATAACGAGTGGTACTGGATTGCTCTTAATCTCCCTATAGTTCTTACTGTCTGATAGTTGCCGTTTAATTTCACCAAAGTAGTCTGCCCGATTCATCATTACCACACTTCCACCCTTATCAGCCTCTCGTATCACAATGTTGGGGTCATCCTTGAGGTTTTTAAGGGCTTTTCTTTCAGTCAGTTATATTAGACCTGATTCTAGTATATTGTTGATTAGAATTTTCAAGATTGTACAGGTCTTCAGTTACCTTTTTGTAAAAAGCGTCTATATTGGAGTGGTAACCAAATGTGGGAATAAATTTGGATCTGGGATGGAGACCACTATCATCGGTGAATTCTTGGTCAATGCCTAATTCTGTCATTAGGGCTGGTATGTTGATCTGTTCCTCCTCATCTAAAGTCATGAGACAATGGACACCACGGATGGAGGCAATAGTGTGTTCGCTCTCAATCATCCGGTTTTTTGGGACAGCACTACACACTGGTCTATTGGAAAAGAAATCCTTCAATTTAAGAAGTTTGGTGAATCTAAACAGGTCAACATGTACATCAGCAAGGTCACCCATTTGTGTAGGACAAAAATTCAATCCTTTACTCAGAACTTGCATATCAGTAGCATCAAGGGTTTTATTCGATAAATTTACAACTTTCAAATCTTGTATACCATCAGTGATATTTGACAAATCAGCAGTGTTGACTATTTCTTTGTTTTTACAGATTTGTCGGTTTTTCCTACTTCCTTTCCACCTCCTACCGCCCCTCCTGGTTTTGGCTGTTCCCTCTTTTGTTGGAGACTAGCTTTGCTAGTTCCTTCTGGAACGACGAGGCGCCCTCGCCTAAAGGGACCTCAGGTGTAATAGTGGAAGAAGCAACACTGCTGGCTGATGAGATGGAGATGTTACTGACTGACTGGTTATCATCACCATCATCCCTGTCTTCCCTAGATCTTTTTTTGTCCTCAGAACCTGGGAGATTGTCAAATTTTTTAGCAAAAGTGTAGATACGACCGTCCCTGTAATCACGGTCATCCCTCTTAATTTTACGTAGTTTTTTATCTTTAAGATAGATTTGGTGATTATCCATTACTTTTTTCAAAATGGCAAAATTCTTTTCAATTAGATCTTTCTCTCCCATCTCCCCAATCTCTTTCTCTCTTTGCTCAATCTCGGCCTGTAGTTTTTCACCCTTTTCTAACGAGTGCTTAATCAAGATTTTCATCATAATAGATGATGCTCCCTCTAAATTGCTCTCCCATTCTTTGAGTAGATTTTCACTTAAGTCCTCAAAGGTGGGCAAAATGAGTATCCTAAGTCCTCTAGGGACCTTCCCATTCTCAAGGTATTGTGTCAAGGTTACACCATCCCACCATCTACTTAACTCTAGTATGCGTAATCTCTCAAGTTTTAAAAAAAGGCTCTTTAAACTTTTTTTGCCAGGTTGTTCTGGAGCAGGTGTAATTGTAGGATTGCTGGGTTCAAACAAATTAAGTGCCATCTCTTCACGTCCATCATTGTATCTAGCCATGATATAATATCCACAAGTGGCACGGGCGGAAAGAGTGCTAAGCGATCCAATTTAAATCCAAAGAAAAAAGTTCCACAGCGGATCTGACAACCAGCACCTCTATATTCCAATGTCCCTCAAATGTCCAAATTTTAGTTGTGCTGATAACCTCCAGGACCCGCTGCGGTTTGGTCCCACTGGAATTCCAGATGAAAACTTCAGAAAAAGAATGGAGGCAGCACCAAGTATGAAGTAAACCAGGACCACGTTGTATCAAAAATATATTTTCTTTTATTCTTTCATTTTTAAGACAGCCAACGCGTTTCGCTCCCCAACCATGGGAGCTTCGTCAGGGCTGAAAACAACACAGAAATGATACACCAATATTAATAACACATACTGACATTACATTTACAATAAAAGACAAACACAGTTAAAAATACATTAAGTCGAACTTTTGTTAAACGAGATGGCAACACTTAGAAGGGCCGCAATATCAATCCTATGTTTTGAGGGAAATCTTGCCTTTAAATCTAAATATATAAACACAAACGTGGTGCAACTTAATGACTGTGGATAGCATTGACAGAACTGAATACGACCAAAATATAAGGTGCTTAAGGTCAAACAAGTGAATAGAGATGAAAAAGTCGTAAAGTAAAGCCAAAGTAAGCAAAAAGGGGGAAAGGAGAGAAACAAGGGGGGGTGGCCCCTAAGAGAACCTATACCGAAAAGTTACCCAATGTGAAAAGTATGTACATACACCTACACACAGGTGACTGGGCCTAGATTGACCCTTATACAAAAAATAATGATGATCTCACCAAAGATGTTAGTAGATCTTGAAGCGACGCAATGGCGCAGATGAAACAGTTTGACCAATACAATAGTATGGATGCTGAAAATGAAAAAGAGGTTTATGAGTGGTTTTTGAAATAGCCAGAGATCAACCCCTAATAAGTATGTCAGGGCGTCCAAACTCCTTACCCGATATCAAAATTCCGATATCCGGATAATGTTATACACACGTCAGGGGCCTTTGGGTAAATGACACGATTAACCAAGGGGGTAATATTTCCACTGTATCGAAAGAAAAAATGGGTTTGAATAAATATATGAGAGGTCAGAATTCGTTAAAATTATCGTTCAAGTCCAGGTTATCAGTACGTCGTATATACGAAAAATTATACCAAAAAGCTAATCACAGAGACAATGTTCTTTTATATGCATGGCGAGGGGGGGATTCTAATTCTTCACAAATCGCTATTACAAAAATACTCACAAAAATAATAATGTGAACTTAGCGTCCAATGTCAGGCACGTGCGCAGACCTTAATAAGCTGCTACCACAATTGCTGTAATGGAAAGATAAAGAAAAGGGGGGGTTGTATATAAACAGGCATGTAGATTACGCCCCCACGCAGTAATTTTCCATTAATTTACGATATTGGTTCACAAGCGATTAGTCACTGCTAGTCAAAGTGATAGATGCTAAAAATGTTGGTCCTGTTGCAATTATATATCGACCAAGTGTCATTATGAGTAAAAACTAAGGTCAAGAAAATTAACAAATAACTGTCAAACATTGGACCGTGTGCGAAAACGGATTACCACATATGCAGACCTGTGGAGAAAATGCTGTCATAATCATTTAAGAAACCTGGCGCAGGCTTGAAAAATTAATCTTAGAAAAGGAAGTCTCACGTAATAGCCTGTATTGCATCTCTGTGTCCCCAAAGCGGGAGCGTACCAGTGTCAGTAAGCATTCCATTCCCCAAAGTAGAAACTCGCATACATAGCGCATACGGACCATCGGTAAAATATCTGCAGCCTTATTGCATTCACAAAATGACCGTAAGCTTGGTTTTACAGGTTAGAGAAAACGAAGCGCTTTGAACCCGCCACCTGTAACAAGGGATTTAACAAAAAATCAACTTGGCAGAATCGGAGCGCTTTGACACCGCCACCCATAACATAGAAATTGACAAAAGGCAGAGCCCGGTAGTGCTGGAGCGTATGGTCCGTATAGCGCACTCTTACCTCCATGCTTCCTATTACTGCAGTGTCCCCATGACGGATTCGGTCGAGAAAGATTGGAACTGGCCGGGTGCGTTTTTAAATGCACCGCGCACAGATCACATGATGTTTAATTGCATACACCTGGACCTGTGTAGGCAAGAAGAGAGAGAAGCCCCGTGACTACAAAACCCGACGGAGAGCTAGACAAGGGACTACACGGTGTCCGAGTGGGGCGGCCATGATGGACTGCCCACGGAATTTCGTCAACCTCAAAGAACAGACCTTTAATTCAAAAGGCTGCACTTGACCCGGAGGGAAAAAGCAGACCAAATGTAAAAAGTATATATATATATGTATCAATTCAGGATATACTGCCAGAGCCCTTAAGGAGTAAGAGAAAAATAGTTAAAAAATTAAGTCGAATAATAAATAAATAATAATTCAGCCATACTTGACTAATCCCAATTGAAAGTATGAGTAATCACAGGTTTTTGAGAGTAGATTGAAGAAGAAATGAGCCCCAATCACCTTAAAAATACCAAGTGCAGACACAAAGAATAACAAACCGTAAACACAGCAAAGCATGACCATTTCTAAATAGGCATTGCAAAAATACAATCAGCAATAAAACAGCAAAGGTGAAGTTGAAAACAAAATATCACAAATCATAAGGACCAATGTTATTGGTCATACTGGAATACAGTCATCACCTAAATGCCTAAGCCAAGGTCATGGAAACTCAAGGCATAAAAATGAGTACAGAATTCAGAAATAAATCGACCCAGGGGCAATGGGTCAAAGATATGTCAAGGAAATGCCACTAAGGGGATAGCTCGATATTACATTATAAAAAATAGTGCATTTCATTGTCAGAATTGTGTCCCTGATTGATGGTTCGAAGGCGACATATCCATTTGGCTTCCTCTCTCCTTAGGGTAAGCTCCCTATTGCCACCTCTTTTGTTAGGCGGAATGTGTTGAATTGCGTGGAACCAGAATGTGTTATCATGAGCATGTTCCAAGTTGTAATGCTCCGTTATCGGATGTCTACTGTCCCTATTGATGATTGCCCTGCGATGTTCTTGGATTCTCAGTTTAAGTGGTCGTATACTGCTGCCTACATATATAAGACCACAGGGACATCCTAGGACATAGACTGTGTAGGTGGTATTGCAATTACAAAAGTGGGTGATCCTGAATTGACGATCGTTTTTATATGAGAAGGTAGTAGTCTTATTTTTGCCCATCTCACAGACATTGCAGGTTCCACATATAAAGAAGCCTGAGGGTTTAGGGGCTAGCCAATTCTTATTGATGGGTGGACTAGTCACATAACTTGGACATAGTTCTCTGCGTAGGGAAGTGCCTCTCCTATAAGTAATGGAAGGTTTTTCACCTACATGATTTTTCAAGCCCTCTATTTCAGTCAATAAATGCCAATTTCTCCTGAATATGTTGAAGATTTTATCGCTGTGGGATGTATATTGGGTGACAAATCTAACTCTGCTGGCTCCCTTGTCCAGTCTCGCTCTTTCATTCTTACTGGACAAGGTGGATTCTCTGTCCACCGTCTCAATTCTGCATACTGCTCTATCCACAATTTGTTGGTCATAACCTCGTTTTAGAAATCTCTGTCTGGTCACATTTACATTGTCTTTAAATGTGTTTTCTTCACTGCAAGTTCTACGAACTCTGACGAGTTCACCAAACGGAATATTTCTGATTACCGAACTGGCATGTGCACTGGAGGCGTGTAGTACAGATTTACAGGAGGTTTCCTTTCGATATAACTTACTTTGGACCCGACCATTCTGTACATAGAACGTGATGTCCAGGAAGTTGATACTGCTCCTGCTATGTGACATGGTGAACTTCACATTGTAAGGGTTGTCATTGAGATATACAAAGTAGTTGGCAAGTTCCTCATCAGTTCCAGACCACAAACATATCACATCATCGATGTACCTCCCCCAGAACACGATGTTGTTAGTCCAGGGGGAGGCACATCGGGCCCAGGCGTGCTCCCTCTCATACCACCCCATAAAGAGGCAGGCATACGAAGGAGCAAACCTGGAACCCATCGCGGTACCACTGGTCTGCTGGTACCAGCGATCATCAAAGAGGAAGTAGTTGTTAAGCAGAATAAGATCTATCATCTGCATGATCATTTCATTCTGAGAATAGAGCTGGGCATCTTCTCTGTCTAGAAATGATTGAACCGCTATTTTCCCATACACTCTGTCATTACACGTGTAGAGACTGGTGACATCTAATGTCACGAAACTAAGGTCATCTGACCACTCAAAGTCATTGAGTTTGATCAGGACGTCCTTACTATCCTGAACATAGGAGGGAAGACCAAGCACATATTTCTGCAACTTAAGATCCACATAATGGGAGAGGCCTTCGGTGGGTGAGCCCACCCCCGAGATGATGGGTCTACCAGGTGGAAATCCCTCCCCCCCCTTATGAATTTTCGGGAGGATGTATATACAAGGGTAGGAGGGGTTAGATACGTGTAGAAATCTAAATTCATCCTCCGTCAGTAAACAGGAATCCTTCCATTCACACAGTCTCTCATTGATGGTATTTATAACAAGTGGTACTGGATTGCTCTTAATCTCCCTATAGTTCTTACTGTCTGATAGTTGCCGTTTAATTTCACCAAAGTAGTCTGCCCGATTCATGATTACCACACTTCCACCCTTATCAGCCTCTCGTATCACAATGTTGGGGTCATCCTTGAGGTTTTTAAGGGCTTTTCTTTCAGAGTCAGTTATATTAGACCTGATTCTAGTATATTGTTGATTAGAATTTTCAAGTTTGTACAGGTCTTCAGTTACCTTTTTGTAAAAAGCGTCTATATTGGAGTGGTAACCAAATGTGGGAATACATTTGGATCTGGGATGGAGACCACTATCATCGGTGATTTCTTGGTCAATGCCTAATTCTGTCATTAGGGCTGGTATGTTGATCTGTTCCTCCTCATCTAAAGTCATGAGACAATTGACACCACGGATGGAGGCAATAGTGTGTTCGCTCTCATTCATCCGCTTTTTTGGGACAGCACTACACACCGGTCTATTGGAAAAGAAATCCTTCAATTTAAGAAGCCTGGTGAATCTAAACAGGTCAACATGTACATCAGCAAGGTCACCCATTTGTGTAGGACAAAAATTCAATCCTTTACTCAGAACTTGCATATCAGTAGCATCAAGGGTTTTATTCGATAAATTTACAACTTTCAAATCTTGTATACCATCAGTGATATTTGACAAATCAGCAGTGTTGACTATTTCTTTGTTTTTACAGATTTGTCGGTTTTTCCTACTTCCTTTCCACCTCCTACCGCCCCTCCTGGTTTTGGCTGTTCCCTCTTTTGTTGGAGACGGCTTGACATTCTTAGCTTTGCTAGTTCCTTCTGGAACGACGAGGCACCCTCGCCTAAAGGGACCTCAGGTGTAATAGTGGAAAATTAAGAGGGATGACCGTGATTACAGGGACGGTCGTATCTACACTTTTGCTAAAAAAATTGACAATCTCCCAGGTTCTGAGGACAAAAAAAGATCTAGGGAAGACAGGGATGATGGTGATGATAACCAGTCAGTCAGTAACATCTCCATCTCATCAACCAGCAGTGTTGCTTCTTCCACTATTACACCTGAGGTCCCTTAATGACAGAATTAGGCATTGACCAAGAAATCACCGATGATAGTGGTCTCCATCCCAGATCCAAATTTATTCCCACATTTGGTTACCACTCCAATATAGACGCTTTTTACAAAAAGGTAACTGAAGACCTGTACAAACTTGAAAATTCTAATCAACAATATACTAGAATCAGGTCTAATATAACTGACTCTGAAAGAAACGCCCTTAAAAACCTCAAGGATGACCCCAACATTGTGATACGAGAGGCTGATAAGGGTGGAAGTGTGGTAATCATGAATCGGGCAGACTACTTTGGTGAAATTAAACGGCAACTATCAGACAGTAAGAACTATAGGGAGATTAAGAGCAATCCAGTACCACTTGTTATAAATACCATCAATGAGAGACTGTGTGAATGGAAGGATTCCTGTTTACTGACGGAGGATGAATTTAGATTTCTACACGTATCTAACCCCTCCTACCCTTGTATATACATCCTCCCGAAAATTCATAAGGGGGGGGAGGGATTTCCACCTGGTAGACCCATCATCTCGGGGGTGGGCTCACCCACCGAAGGCCTCTCCCATTATGTGGATCTTAAGTTGCAGAAATATGTGCTTGGTCTTCCCTCCTATGTTTAGGATAGTAAGGACGTCCTGCTCAAACTCAACGACTTTGAGTGGTCATATGACCTTAGTTTCGTGACATTAGATGTCACCAGTCTCTACACGTGTATTGACAGAGTGTATGGGAAAATAGCGGTTCAATCATTTCTAGACAGAGAAGATGCCCAGCTCTATTGTCAGAATGAAATGATCATGCAGATGATAGATCTTATTCTGCTTAACAACTACTTCCTCTTTGATGATCGCTGGTACCAGCAGACCAGTGGTACCGCGATGGGTTCCAGGTTTGCTCCTTCGTATATCTGCCTCTTTATGGGGTGGTATGAGAGGGAGCACGCCTGGGCCTGATGTGCCTCCCCCTGGACTAACAACATCGTGTTCTGGGGGAGGTACATCGATGATGTGATATGTTTGTGGTCTGGAACTGATGAGGAACTTGCCAACTACTTTGTATATCTCAATGACAACCCTTACAATGTGAAGTTCACCATGTCACATAGCAGGAGCAGTATCAACTTCCTGGACATCACGTTCTATGTACAGAATGGTCTGGTCCAAAGTAAGTTATATCGAAAGGAAACCTCCTGTAACTCTGTACTACACGCCTCCAGTGCACATGCCAGTTTGGTAATCAGAAATATTCCGTTTGGTGAACTCGTCAGAGTTCGTAGAACTTGCAGTGAAGAAAACACATTTAAAGACAATGTAAATGTGACCAGACAGAGATTTCTAAAACGAGGTTATGACCAACAAATTGTGGATAGAGCAGTATGCAGAATTGAGACGGTGGACAGAGAATCCACCTTGTCCAGTAAGAATGAAAGAGCGAGACTGGACAAGGGAACCTGCAGAGTTAGATTTGTCACCCAAAATACATCCCACAGCGATAAAATCTTCAACATATTCAGGAGAAATTGGCATTTATTGACTGAAATAGAGGGCTTGAAAAATCATGTAGGTGAAAAACCTTCCATTACTTATAGGAGAGGCACTTCCCTATGCAGAGAACTATGTCCAAGTTATGTGACTAGTCCACCCATCAATAAGAATTGGCTAGCCCCTAAACCCTCAGGCTTCTTTATATGTGGAACCTGCAATGTCTGTGAGATGGGCAAAAATAAGACTACTACCTTCTCATATAACAACGATCGTCAATTCAGGATCACCCACTTTTGTAATTGCAATACCACCTACACAGTCTATGTCCTAGGATGTCCCTGTGGTCTTATATATGTAGGCAGCAGTATACGACCACTTAAACTGAGAATCCAAGAACATCGCAGGGCAATCATCAATAGGGACAGTAGACATCCGATAATGGAGCATTACAACTTGGAACATGCTCATGATAACACATTCTGGTTCCACGCAATTCAACACATTCCGCCTAACAAAAGAGGTGGCAATAGGGAGCTTACCCTAAGGAGAGAGGAAGCCAAATGGATATGTCGCCTTCGAGCCATCAATCAGGGACACAATTCTGACAATGAAATGCACTATTTTTTATAATGTAATATCGAGCTATCCCCTTAGTGGCATTTCCTTGACATATCTTTGACCCATTTCCCCTGGGTCGATTTATTTCTGAATTCTGTACTCATTTTTATGCCTTGAGTTTCCATGACCTTGGCTTAGGCATTTAGGTGATGACTGTATTCCAGTATGACCAATAACATTGGTCCTTATGATTTGTGATATTTTGTTTTCAACTTCGCATTTGCTGTTTTGTTGCTGATTGTATTTTTGCAATGCCTGTTTAGAAATGGTCATGCTTTGCTGTGTTTACGGTTTGTTATTCTTTGTGTCTGCACTTGGTATTTTTAAGGTGATTGGGGCTCTTTTCTTCTTCAATCTACTCTCAATAACCTGTGATTACTCATGCTTTCAATTGGGATTAGTCAAGTATGGCTGAATTATTATATATTTATTATTCAACTTAATTTTTTAACTATTTTTCTCTTACTCCTTAAGGGCTCTGGCAGTATATCCTGAATTGATACATATATATATATACTTTTTACATTTGGTCTGCTTTTTCCCTCCGGGTCAAGTGCAGCCTTTTGAATTAAAGGTCTGTTCTTTGAGGTTGACGAAATTCCGTGGGCAGTCCATCATGGCCGCCCCACTCGGACACCGTGTAGTCCCTTGTCTAGCTCTCCGTCGGGTTTTGTAGTCACGGGGCTTCTCTCTCTTCTTGCATACACAGGTCCAGGTGTATGCAATTAAACATCATGTGATCTGTGCGCGGAGCATTTAAAAATGCACCCGGCCAGTTCCAATCTTTCTCGACCGAATCCGTCATGGGGACACTGCAGTAATAGGAAGCATGGAGGTAAGCGTGCGCTATACGGACCATATGCTCCAGCACTACCGGGCTCTGCCTTTTGTCAATTTCTATGTTATGGGTGGCGGTGTCAAAGCGCTCCGATTCTGCCAAGTTGCTTTTTTGTTAAATCCCTTGTTACAGGTGGCGGGTTCAAAGCGCTTCGTTTTCTCTAACCTGTAAAACCAAGCTTACGGTCATTTTGTGAATGCAATCAGGCTGCAGATATTTTACCGATGGTCCGTATGCGCTATGTATGCGAGTTTCTACTTTGGGGAATGGAATGCTTACTGACACTGGTACGCTCCCGCTTTGGGGACACAGAGATGCAATACAGGCTATTACGTGAGACTTCCTTTTCTAAGATTAATTTTTCAAGCCTGCGCCAGGTTTCTTAAATGATTATGACAGCATTTTCTCCACAGGTCTGCATATGTGGTAATCCGTTTTCGCACACGGTCCGTTGTTTGACAGTTATTTGTTAATTTTCTTGAACTTATTTTTACTCATAATGACACTTGGTCGATATATAATTGCAACAGGACCAACATTTTTAGCATCTATCACTTTGACTAGCAGTGACTAATCGCTTGTGAACCAATATCGTAAATTAATGGAAAATTACTGCGTGGGGGCGTAATCTACATGCCTGTTTATATACAAACCCCCCCTTTCTTTATCTTTCCATTACAGCAATTGTGGTAGCAGCTTATTAAGGTCTGCGCACGTGCCTGACATTGGACGCTAAGTTCACATTATTATTTTTGTGAGTATTTTTGTAATAGCGATTTGTGAAGAATTAGAATCCCCCCCTCGCCATGTATATAAAAGAACATTGTCTCTGTGATTAGCTTTTTGGTATAATTTTTCGTATATACGACGTACTGATAACCTGGACTTGAACGATAATTTTAACGAATTCTGACCTCTCATATATTTATTCAAACCCATTTTTTCTTTCGATACAGTGGAAATATTACCCCTTTGGTTAATCGTGTCATTTACCCAAAGGCCCCTGACGTGTGTATAACATTATCCGGATATCGGAATTTTGATATCGGGTAAGGAGTTTGGACGCCCTGACATACTTATTAGGGGTTGATCTCTGGATAATTCAAAAACCACTCATAAACCTCTTTTTCATTTTCAGCATCCATACTATTGTATTGGTCAAACTGTTTCATCTGCGCCATTGCGTCGCTTCAAGATCTACTAACATCTTTGGTGAGATCATCATTATTTTTTGTATAAGTGCCAATCTTGGCCCAGTCACCTGTGTGTAGGTGTATGTACATACTTTTCACATTGGGTAACTTTTCGGTATAGGTTCTCTTAGGGGCCACCCCCCCTTGTTTCTCTCCTTTCCCCCTTTTTGCATACTTTGGCTTTACTTTACGACTTTTTCATCTCTATTCACTTGTTTGACCTTAAGCACCTTATATTTTGGTTGTATTCAGTTCTGTCAATGCTATCCACAGTCATTAAGTTGCACCACGTTTGTGTTTATATATTTAGATTTAAAGGCAAGATTTCCCTCAAAACATAGGATTGATATTGCGGCCCTTCTAAGTGTTGCCATCTCGTTTAACAAAAGTTCGACTTATTGTATTTTTAACCGTGTTTGTCTTTTATTGTAAATGTAATGTCAGTATGTGTTATTAATATTGGTGTATCATTTCTGTGTTGTTTTCAGCCCTGACGAAGCTCCCATGGTTGGGGAGCGAAACGCGTTGGCTGTCTTAAAAATGAAAGAATAAAAGAAAATATATTTTTGATACAACGTGGTCCTGGTTTACTTCATACTTGGTGCTGCCTCCATTCTTTTTCTGAAGTTTTCATCTGGAATTCCAGTGGGACCAAACCGCAGCAGGTCCTGGAGGTTATCAGCCAACTAAAATTTGGACATTTGAGGGACATTGGAATATAGAGGTGCTGGTTGTCAGATCCGCTGTGGAACTTTTTTCTTTGTACTTCCCATTGTTTGGAGATGTTTCATGGGTCTTTATTGAGTGCGAGCAGAGCCTCACGACAGTAACCAATTATTTCACCTCCAGACTCTACCACCGTAGTACCAGCATTCCTGGCACTGGGCGCTGCCGGGGCGTGGACAGGCGCAGACGGGCTTACCTTAGGTGCACCTTCGGTGCGCCATCGTCGCGCCCGCTGCGCGGCCAAGGACACATGTGCAATTTATGTTCTGCCTAGGTAAGCTAGACCGCTAACTCCGGCCCAACCTAGCTCTGGGAAAGACAGGATGGCGCCTCGCCCTACACACAAACGGCACAGTCAGCCGCAGTGGAACGGGGCGAGGGAGGCCACAAGGAGAACCAAGATCCTCTGGTTATGCAAGGTAATTCAAAACTGTGCTCGAAAATGGTTAATGATAGTTTTTAAAAATAAGAAATCGGCGCCAGCATTTAAATCATTCCAGTGCTCACAGCGCGATCTGAACAGGTATTTAAAAGTAATTAGCAAGCCCCAAGAGTGTAGCTGCACACGCTGTCAAAGAAACCCCCAGTGAACCTCAGGAGCTGCCACAACCCAATAAGTTCACAGAGAGCCCTGCGCAGTCTGTCAATTTATGTTCTGCCTCCCCAGGTAAGCTAGACCGCTAACTCCGGTGTTAGTGAGAAATGACCGCTATTGTTGTTTCTCAACTTGAATACAAAGGGAATTTTGTGTTTTGTGAACTTGGTTCTGTTCCTAAAGGATTACTTTGACTAAATAAAAACTGAGAATCTAGAAATTCGAATACCATCTACATGGGCAGATAATGGACTGTTGACAATAGGGCCAAAAAGTGTTTTTGTGTTTTTGATGTATGAGAGTAGGATGAATGTGTTGGCCAGAATGCAAGCTGGATGTGTTGGAAATTTGTAATTATATTGTATATTGAAGTTTTGCCGTGTAAAATTGTAATGTTTTATATGTATAGTTGTTTGTATATGCACATAAAAAAGTTGAATCATTGATGAACTAATAATGTTCCACTAGTGATGAAATAAAATATTAAACTAGTGACGTAAATTAAAAAACGGACCATTATGTTTAATTCATAAAGGTTGATATAAATACAAATTAGTGACTTCCAGTACTGGCATTTGAGTTGTTTTTTGATCTAATAGTAACGTCCGGTCTATTGTCCATCTCCTCTGTATTGACTTACTTAATAGATCTAAAACTAGAGTTACTGCAGAGTGATCTGACAAATGCATTCCTAGATGCTTCGCCCGTTCCTTCAACCCTAAATCTATTAAGAAAAAAATCTAGGGGCATATTACCAAGCAATAGCGATAATTATCGCTATTGCTTGGTTAGAGACGAAAAAATACCGCTGAGCTGCGGCGATTTTTATCGCAGATAAACCTTGGTATTACCAAGGTTTATCGCAAATGCGATAAAAATCGGCCGCAATGCATGAATATCGCTGAAAAGTCAGCGATATTCATTCATTACCGAGCTAATGCTCTTAGCCATGCTATCCACCTCCCATTGGATAACATGGCTAAGAACTGCTCAGGGCAGGTGTTAGCTTTTGGAGATATTCGCGCTTAGCGCGAATATCTCCAAAAGTTGGTAATAGGAGATAGCGATGTTAGCGACTGTTTTCACTCGCTAACATCTTGTCACGCCCACTTTGCATGTCATTAGTGATAAATATCACTGACATGCAAAGCTGGGCCCAAGATGGTCGCTATCTCCTACTAGCTGTCGCTAACTGGTGTTAGCGACAGCTAGGTAATAGGGAGATAATTTTATCTCCGCTTTCTTGGCTTTTAAAGCCAAAAAAGCGGAGATAAACCCCCTTTATAATATGCCCCTAGTCTTGATTGCTGGCCATACTTTTTGTTATTAGAAGTGAAACCCTTCTTGGCTCTCATTCTTTCTCTCCATATGTCAGTCCAACCAAACTGTTTCATGGAGGACTTTTATAAAGACAGCATCTTACTGTTTAGGTTTGCTCTACTCTTGGATGTACGGTCCAAACCCTCATCAAACACCACATTGAAAACCCCTGCTAAAATGACAGGGTGCGTAAAACTTAACAATTCCGTCAGTAATCCTCTAAATGGATTTGGGTCATCTATAATTGGACCGTAATACCCGGCCACAGTAAATTTTTGATGGTAGCACCTTATTTCAGTTATAACCCATCTGCCCGCTTTGTCTACTCTGCTTTCTTTTATGGTGATATACGGGTTCTTTTTAACCAAAATCACAAACCCTTTTATAGTTAACAGTTGGGTCACATATAAGCTCTTGGATCCATCCTCTGGGCTTCAAAATATTTTCCATTTCTATGTTAGTCAAATGAGTTTCCGGCAAAATTAAAATCTGGGCCGGGGCACCTTTCAGATATTTTATGATCTTCTTTCTCCTATATTTGACTCTTAGCCCATTCACATTCCAAGATAAGATCTCCAACTGAATGCTCTGGCCATCACTCATCCTTTGTACTGTTGTCTTTCTACATGAGGGGTGTCAAGAACAATATTTTGTCAAGGAGGATATGTTTTTTGGGATTTTTTCCCTCTGCTCCCCATCCCATGACCCCTATTCCTCCCATAACACCCTAAATCACCCACCTTGGATCACTCTCCTTTTTGCTCCTCCATGATCTTGGCCTGTGGGGGCCCCTTAGGAGTCAGGACACTAAATAACACCTTACTTCGTTGTGCCGCTAGCATTATTTACTTAACCTAAAAAGGAAAAAAAACACCCAAAAACTCCTAAAAAAGACAGAGAGAAGAAAGAGCATAAGGAAAAGGCAGACTTGAAACAAGAAGAAACTGATATTTACCCCTGCCCCAAACCCTCTCTATCTTAGCCCTGTAACCGGCAATGTAGTGGGTAATAGGATTTTTCTGGGTTTTGTTTTATTTGGGGTTAACCTAAAAGGATCTCTGTGGACCCTCTGAATGTCTACCATAAGATCATGTTCTGTGTAGTCAACTTGGGTCCCTACTTTAATCAATCTCGCCACAAATGCTTTTATGTTATCACCCTCTAACTCCTCTGGAATTTTTAGCAGACAGAGTTTATTTCTTCTTTGATTATTTTCCACAGATTCCAGCTTTTCTTGGACACCTACTCCATTTTCCTTTAGCAAAGTGATCTCTTTCTTGTTTTCCTCAGTTTGGGAGTCGATTCCCTCACAGTTGTTTCTAGCACCGAGGTCCTAGCTGACAGGTCATCTAGTTTCTTTTCCAACTTGTCACATGTAGATCTGATCTCCATTTGATTCCTTTCCGAGGTCTCAAATCTGCTCCTCACTTCTGTAGTTAACACCTGAATCAGGTCAGAGACCGATTGGGATGTTGATGGAATTGATGGCCCTTCCCCCAGCTCGGGACTTACTGCCTAACTCCGACCACTCTGACCAGGTTGTAAACTCCCCTGTACTTCACCCAGGCGAGGTGAAGGGTTCATGATTGTATCTGAACACGCACTTTCCATCCTCTGAGTGTTAAAAGTAGACTCCTCCAGGTTATGTGAGTCATCCACCAAGACTCTCCTTCTAAGAAGTGTGAGGTACTGGTGGGGGGGGGGAAATATCTGGGTGTTTTAATAATGGGGTTTTTGGCATCACTGTAAAAAAAGTTCATAAGAAGGGTGTAACTTTTGGTTTTTATGGCTGGGGGCTACCCTTGTCTTTCTAGATTTCCCCCTCCTGGGCCTCACCCAATCCCAAAACACAGCCCGGTCTAACTGGGTATTTACTTTTTTTTTACTATAGCAGTGTCAATAGGCTGAATATTTCCACCACCTAATAAGGGACTCAGCTTCTTAAATCTTAAAGCATATCCTGCCATGCTTGAGCGCTGCTCGTGTCCACTGCAAGTCCCAGCCCAATAGTACTGCGGCAGCCGAAGCCATTGCTGCAGTTGACGAGGTAAGCAGGAGAAGAAAAAAAAGGAGACAGAAATAAAACAAAATCGTCATTTAGAGCGGCAAAATCTACGATCCTTTCGCTGTCTGGGTGAGAATTTTCATTACACCAGCGGAAAGTAACACCCGACTCCTAGAGCCTCCACGACATGCTGCTAGCCTGCCGCCCTGTTCTCCCACTCCCCAGAGCTTTTGCTATGTACCCTCAAGGTGCTCTTCTTGCCTAAACCTAAAAGATGGGAATTAAAACAAATATAACCAAAAAGTGCCAGAAGAAATTATAGAAGACTGGGACGTATCCGCCAGTCGATTTACCAAAGGTTCATCAACAGTCAGCCTGACTTCGCTGTAGCTCCCACTATGTTCATCTCTGCAGCAGAAAATACACTTCCGTTCTGTCCTCAGTGAGCTCCCCTAGGCACAGCTTGCTGTTTGCTCAGACTAGAGATTTTAAACTTCCAAAAAGTTGATTAAGTTCGAAGATAAAAATCTTCACTGGGTTCGATGGCAACAGTTTCCTCAGCCTAGAAATCCGGCTTTTCCTGCTCAGAGCTTTTTCCTGCCATCAGTAGTAAAGAAGTTGGCAGGCTCTGATACTGTCCCTACTCCTTTCGACATTAGATGAGGCACAATGCGACTCAATTAGAGAATTCTTTATAGCAAAGGTTGAGCTTATCTATCATTCTCTAGGTTCCCCTGTACCTCCTGGGGAATCTATTCTGCTTCTTGAATCTACTCATAGTAGCGCGCCTGACTCTGCAACTAAACTTGCTGTTTGGTCACCCTTCGATGACATATCCTTTGCTCTCTGTTTGGAAAGTATTAAATCTGGCTCCCCACGTGACTCTTCACCGATTAATATTCTGAAACAACTTGGTCCGGGCTCTTGTGGTGTCTTGAAGGAGCTTTTGAACTCTTCTTTGAAAGAGGCTTCTGTCCCACCGGAGTGGAAACATGCAATGATTATTCCTCTCTTGAAGAAGGCTGGAGCCGACCCTTCCAAATTGTCAAACTACAGGCCAATTTTCCTCTTGCCCATCCTTTCCAAGATCTTAGAAAGGCACATTAATACACAGCTTACCCACTTTGTGGAAAGCTCGGGCTTCTTACATCCGTCTCAATCAGGTTTCAGGGCAAATCACTCCACCGAAACAACGCTTTGGGGAGTTACAGAGAGACTGCATCACTGTATTGATCGCGGAGAAACATCTGCACTCATATTACTTCATTTGAGTGCGGCCTTTGATACGGTGTCACATTCCTTCCTCCTCGCATCACTTCGGTCTTTAGGAGTTGAGGGTCCTGCTTTGGCTTGGGTGGCTTCTTTTTTAAGTAACCGTACCTTTCAGGTCTTTTCTGCAGGAGCCTCCTCCAAAATGTGCTCCTCAGTGTACGGTGTTCCCCAGGGGTCTATCCTGAGTCCTTTACTATTCAATATCTACGTTAGACCCCTGGCCACTATTGTGGAGGAAGCTGGTCTTACTCTATTATCGTACGCTGTCAATACGCAAATTATTTTTTCCTTTTCTAATGTGGAAGATGGTAATATCTCAACCCTTAAACAAGGACTGATTAAGGTTTCTGAGTGGATGCAAAGTAACTTTCTAAAACTTAATGGAGACAAGACCGAGGTTGTCATCTTGTGCAAAGGGAGAAATTCATGGGGCCCTCAACATTGGCCGAAAGAAATGGGCTCTACCCCCAAACCTGTTGCCCAGGTCCGCAACCTCGGATTCCTCATTGATGAGAATCTTTCTATGCGGCAGCAGGTGGTAAAGGTGGCTTCTGTCTGCTTTACCATTTTAAGATGGCTCCACAAAATTCTCTGGATGCTCCCCGCTTCGACTCAGAGGACGGTGGTCCAGGCATTGGTTGTTTCCCGCCTGGACTATGGCAATGTTCTTTATTTAGGAGATGATCAAGGAACCTTAAAAATACTTCAGGTTGTGCAGAATGCGGCTGCACGACTTCTATGTCATGTTCCGCGGAGAGCCTCCATTTCTCAATCACTTTATGAGCTTCACTGGCTTAGGATTGCCAGCCGAATCAAGTTTAAGGCTCTCTGCTACATATTTATGATTAAACAAGGCACGGCCCCTAAATACCTACAAGAACTCATCCAAGCCTACCATCCTACTCGTTCCCTCAGATCTTCAGGTAAAGGTGATTTTGTGATCCCGAGATTTAGGTTGGTGAAGATGGGCAGCCGCTCATTTTCCCACCTTGGTCCTAAGCTCTGGAATGTCCTGCCTGTTGCTTTAAAAACTGAAACAAACCTTTCCCTTTTCCGCAAAGGACTCAAGACCTAGCTCTTTTGGCAATGATCTACGGTTGCTCTCCCTTCCCACTTTTAATCTGTCCCTTGGCGCCGGGAAACCCATTACGGATAGCTTTGCGTCTTATAAGTTAAATAAATAATAATAATAATAATCATCAATGGCTTAACTGAGATTCATCAAGTGGCTCCTAGACAACATCAACACCTCCTCAGACACAGCCTGCTGCGTTGCACCACTGAACTTTATCTTCTCTTGAACTTTTCTTTAAACTTCCTTCCAAGACTAAAGGCAAGCCTAGTCCGTACCCAATCCACTGTGGTATCTGTATCGCACTCCATTGTGGACAGCATTAACTTTTCACTTTAGCCCAGCCCTGCTCGGCCAGATTTTTGTGGTTGGTGCTTTGATATTTTAGGCGCTGCATTTTACTAAAAACATTTACAAATCATAATTCTGGTTTTATTGATTTGATTTAATTGTTTTGGTGCCCTTTTATTTAGCAACATTTTCAAAATTGGTGTGATTTTTTTGTGTTGTGTTTTAATTTTATGACTGTTTGAATGCACTCAATCAATCAATCGGGGATTATAAGCGAGCTACTCACCTGTGATGGTCTCAAGGCGCTGACATTGCTTCTAAGTTACGCCCGACTGCTTTTGTGCCAACCTACCACAGGGTTAAGCACAGGTTCATTTAGTGACTTTTGTGGTTCTTCCTGAGACGGGTGTTATTGTAGCTTGAGTTGGGCTTCTGCACCCTCAATCAATAACCCAATTGATTACTAATACCAATTATATTGCAATTGTCCACCTGCTTTTGTAAAATCGATTTTGTACCAGCATACTTTTAGTACACAAATTAGCTGCTTCTAGCTCATAATAATGTGTAAGTCAACCCCAATAATTATCAATATTAAGAGTAGCATTTTTAATACAGTTAATAGCAGTAGATAAACTGGCAATAGTTATTGCCACAAACATGAATGAAGCAAGTTTCCTGGGTATATTTCTATTTGTACCAAGCGAGATACAACCTCTAGTTAAAATCACAACATATTTAGGAAAATCTTAAAGCATTCTAGCAGTATGCCCGAAAGTAACATGATATGGGCAGAAATGTATAAGAAACTGGGTTATTTGTTGAGGCGGGTGAAGCCCTACTCAAGCAGCAACCACAATCCTTTTCAGAGTGAAGTCACATGCAAACTCCATATTATCTTGTACTTAAACATCCGGTAGCTTGCCACAAAAGCAGCCGGGCTTAACTTAGAGGAAATGTTTTAGGTATCTATGCCGCATTCCAAACAGTAATGAAATAAAAGCACAAGACAAGAAAATCCCAAACCAATTTAGAAAAATAGACCAAAGCAACAAAAAAACAATCAGTACAACCAGAGATGTGCAATTTTAAAGGTGTAAGTGAAAATAGTGCCAAAAAAGAACAAAGACCAACTTGCAGATATGTGGATATTGGAGAGTGGGTAAAAGTCACAAGTTCATGCCAACCGCCATGGAGCGTGGGCTGGATGCAGGAACCAGGTTAGTTCTGTTCAGTTACCTTCATAATCCTGTTAAAACAATTCTAGTTGAGGTGCAAGGGGACACAAGGAGCGAGAGAGCATTGTGGTGGCCATTGAAGTAGAATGAAGAGCAGGCCGAGCGTCGTGGGCGGTTGTTGCTAGAACATAACTTTGGTGGTCACCGCGAGCTGTCAATGCTGTAGCGCAAAATGCCAATCTCATGATGGTGGGCATTCTTGGCAGTTGCTGTAGCCCAAAGAGGCTGGTTCACCAGAACTTTGCCTTCCCAGGCAGTGTTTTAGCAAGGTCTTGCCGGGAATGGGCCCAAAAACTTCAGGGAAGCTCAACTTAGGCAAATTGATACTTGTATAGCGCACTACTCACCCGCAAGGGTCTCAAGGCGTTTGTACGAATACCGCTGTGGAACCCAACCTGGCTTTCCCTGTGAGGTGTCCACTCCTGGGCACCCCCAAGGTGGAGGCCAGGCATCCTTAGCGTTGTGGGGGCCGTTGTGGAGATTAAGCAAGCTATTGCCCAGAGTTGTAGAGTGGGACTCCATGATTTGAATAGGCACTGAGGCGAGAATTATCAGGTCCATGGAATTTTGAGCCCAAGACCCACCGAGGCGGGGAATTGAACCCTGGTCCCGGGCCAGACCTCTGCATCAGGGTATGCCGCTGTAACCATTGAGCCACACTTCTCCACTCCGAAGGGGGCCAGGACCCGAGGCACACCACTTAGGGTCAGGAACTCACTCCAGCAGGGGCCAACAGGGCTCAGGCAAGCTCAGTTGCAGGTCAATTGCAGGTCCACACAGCAGGTCAGCCAGGCAATTGCTGCCAAGCCATTGAGTTTATGTCTCTGTAACTCAAAACAGAAGATCATCTGACTGTCCTTGGGAGTCACTTCTGCCCAGGATGAAGGGTACAGATCCAGTCTTCCTTATCGGCAAGCAGGGTAGCAAGCAGCAGATTAGCAGGGAGGCAGAGTGGCAGCCCTGGAAGCAAATTAGCACAGCAGACCTTCTGTAGCATCCACAGGTCCAAGAGTGTACTCAAGAGTTGGGTCTGAGGGTCCAATATTTATATCTGGTGCTCACTTATAAGTAGGAAGAGTCTATAGAGAGTTCCCTTTGAAGTCCATGACACTTCCTGCCACCCCTGCCATGACTCCAAGCGGACTACATGAACATGGCAGAGGTGGAAAGTTCTTTGTGTGAAGGCAGGGAACGGTCTCTTCATTTGCAAGTGGGGCTGTGCCCAGTTCCACCCCCACATCCTGCCAGTTGATGGACTATCCAAGCACACCCAATGGGAGATATAGGCCTTACAGTAGTGAAAAAAGAATACTGCAGTTTTTCACTACCAGAACATGTAAAACGTAAAAGTGTATGTGCTGATTAAGAAAAAAATATTGCACCCTGTCCTCTGGACTATCCTGGGCCTACCTTAGGCATGATGTATATGTATTGAGAAGGAAGGTTTGACCCTGACAAAAGGTTTGTTTTGCTGGGTCAAAGTGGCAGTTTAAAACTGCACATACATGGTCTGCAATAGGCCCGAGCCATGTTAATAGAACTACTTAAGTGGGTAGCACAACCAGTGCTGCTAGCCCAATAGTAGCATTTGATTTAAAGGCCCTGTGCAATGTAGGGCACTGTTGTCAGGACTTTTAAGTAAATTAAATATACAATAGGGTATGAGCCAACAGTACTATGTTTAGAGAAGAGAAAGCATGCACTTTAGCAGTGGTGAAGTGCTCACAATCCTCAGGCCAGCAAAAATTAGATCTGATAAATGGAGGTGGAAGACAAAACGTTTGGGGAAAGACCACCCCCAGGCTGACAGGTCTAACAGCTACAAATTCTATCCAGGTCCCTAGAGCAAGAAACCAAGCCCTGGAGTTCAAATATTTAGTTGATGGAGATATAAAACAGGAGAGGTTTAGCTTGTGTACCCGTATTAGATACAATTCTAGTCAGATGTCTGAGTAAACTGCTAAAGTGGCAAAACCCAAACCTTGCTGCTATGAATGCTCATAACTCAGGAACAAGGGATGTCTAGGTCCAGGTAAATTTTGTGGAAGTAATATTTTGTAATTCTTTTTGTCATTTCACTTTTAATGTAATCTGTTTACCATTATTTTCTATGTATATTTGATTCTCATAAATACCTACCATACACGTATATTCCCTTATCGGCCATGTAACTTAAGCAATAAGTGAAATACCAAAAATATAAATTTTTTTACTATTTTCCTTTCATGGAAATTATTTTCCAATAGAATCTTTTCTTCCTAATACATTCCCCGTGAAAATGGGAAATGCTGGTGCCCAGTGTTGCTCTTTTTTCAGCAGTTGCCAATATACCATTCTAGATTGATGCTCGTATGTTTGTCCTTATCTACATAGTTATAAAAATGTGGTTGTTCCTCTCATAAACATTCATTTGTCCTGACTACTCTACTGTCGGTCTCCTGTGAATATTTACCAGTAGCGATCTCAGGAAGCTTATGATACGCAAATTACACAAACTTTGCATAACTCACACGCACACGTGGAAACGAGTCCTGCGTCATACAAATGTTTCAGATTTTTTTGTAATCCGGTCTAGAAATTGCTAGCAGAGTGTTTGATGTATTTTCTGCTCCGTATTTCTCATTTTTGCATGAAAGAACGCTTTGTGAATCGACCCTGTGAAAAGAAAACCTTTCAGATTGATGGAGGTTGATATACTACACAGGCCAATGTATTTCTGACTCACATAAAAATTCATATTCTTGTGTTCTCTATCTTCCTTTTGATGTTTTGCTCTTATCTGAAACCAAAACAAAATGTAAACAAGGTTATTCGGTCTATTTGTTCAAAAGGGGTACAAAATATGTTTCTGCTCAGGGCTCGTCATGTTCAGACTTTTAATGTTTCCCGCTGGTTCGTACACAGGGGCATATTACCAAGCAATAGCGTTAATTATCGCTATTGCTTGGTTAGAGACAAAAATTTACCGCTGAGCTGCGGCGATTTTTATCGCAGATAAACCTTGGTATTACCAAGGTTTATCGCAAAAACGATAAAAAACGGCCGCAATGCATGAATATCGCTGAAAAGTCAGTGATATTCATGCATTACCGAGCTAATGCTCTTAGCCATGTTATCCACCTCCCATTGGATAACATGGCTTAGAACTGCTCAGGGCAGGTGTTAGCTTTTGGAGATATTCGCGCTTAGCGCGAATATCTCCAAAAGTTGGTAATAGGAGATAGCGATGTTAGCGACTGTTTCCAGTCGCTAACATCTTGGCACGCCCACTTTGCATGTCATTAGTGATAAATATCACTGACATGCAAAGTGGGGCCCAAGATGGTCGCTATCTCCTACTAGCTGTCGCTAACTGGTGTTAGCGATAGGTAGGTAATAGGGAGATAATTTTATCTCCGCTTTCTTGGCTTTTAAAGCCAAAAAAGCGGAGATAAACCCCCTTGATAATATGCCCCACAGTTCCTTCAAGCAAAACATCGAAATAGGCGGTATGTCCTCCTGAGGTTTCAGTGCTAGTCATAATATGTGTGGTCCAAAGCTCCGCTGTTATTCATTAATACATCAAATAGAGTTGGACAGATGTCTTTTATCTTTGGCAAAACAATAAAAAGAGTTTCCATTATAGTAACAATAGTATAAAAATTGATTTACCCTCCTTGGTTTTAATTTCTGAAAATATCTTTTATTTCATCAGGTGAGCATAACACCGAACTTAATGACGGCACAGAGCAATACCTTCAAGTGAAACAAGTCATCGTGCACCATAGCTACAATGCCACTCAAAACAAGTACCACCACGACATAGCGCTGATAGAGCTGGCAACCCCGATGCAACTTAACAGCTACGTCACCCCGATCTGCATCGCGAACAAGGACTTCATCGACAGCCTCACGAAAGAGAAGAGTGCGCGCAACATCGTGAGCGGCTGGGGTGACGTGCGCTTCCAGGGGAGGCCGGCCACAGTCCTCCAGAAGCTCGAGGTCCCCTTTGTGGACCGCGCGGCCTGCAAACGCAGCAGCAGGTTCACGGTCTTTGTAAACATGTTCTGCGCGGGCTACGCTGACGTAAGCAAAGATTCTTGCCAAGGAGACAGCGGGGGCCCTCTTGCTAGCCAGTTTAATGACGTGTGGTTTCTAACAGGAATAATTAGCTGGGGTGAAAAATGTGCGATGAAAGATAAGTACGGTGTTTACACCCGAGTTTCAAGATTCGCTGACTGGATAAAAAGCACAACTCAGCTACCTTAATCAATAACTTTATTAAGGGAATGTCAGTGCCTAGCTCATCCTTCCAGTTTATTATGCAGAGTAGCGTAAAAACCGATCTGTCACAGTTCAACAGTATAATTGCATATTAATATTGTCAGATAAAAAGTCTCAATTTTCTTAGTCAGAGATGAAGTGCCACTGCTCACAGCTCTTTGTAGTGATATTTTGGAATCTAAAATGTCAGTTGTTTGAAAGATCACAAGTGTTGCAAATTCTTAGAAGGCATCGGAAAGGCGCTGTCATTTTCTGCTCGGCTGCAATTTCACAGCTTGATATAGAAAATGTCACAGAGACTTAATGAGAATTCCTGACATAACTATGCATGGAAATTGGCGAGTATAATTCACACATGTATAGTACTGAGCTTATGTTTCTTGAATGCCTCATAATCGCAGAAAAGATCGAACGATTGCATATGAAATGACCTGTTAATGGCCCTGTGTTCTGTGCAGTGATAGGCCATCGCAACAAACAATTCAAAGATGTTCTGTCCCTGTCTTTCTCAGAAACAGTTTCTTCTAATAAACCTCGTGTCTGTGCTTTGCTCTTGTGTATCCATTATTAGTTTTATGGTTTTTAACTACATGATACGGATTTCTGTTTTATCACAAGACAATATTTTACAGTACAATCCATACTGCTGCGTATTACTTGATCTGAAAGTTGAAACATGCCTCGGACGAGATGGCAAATAGCCCGGCCTACTGGGAGTAAAAGGTCGCTGACCACGCCTAATGGGAGTAAACAGCCGCCTTATTTGGACAGGTATGCAGTTCAACATTTAACAAAATATAAACATAGCCTCACTAATACAATATCATATCCTATCACCCCCGCACCCTTAATCCTTCCCAACAATAAAAATTCCCAAAAAATTCTACCCTACAATCCTCACCATCCCCTTTCTATCATCCACTGACCTTCACCTTGGCTCAGTCGTCACTACCCTGTGTTCCCTCTGACCAAACCTACTCTGCAATGCCCCCAACCCTTCCTGCCTTGAACTCCTCAATTTCTGCCACCGGTCCGAGTGACAATATTGTCCTATTACCTCGAAACAACCCTAAATATAAATAAATAAGTAATTAATATTAGGGAGGGAGCGAGGGAGGGCAACTAAAAACTTCTGTCCCTACCTCAGAACCACAGCTTGAATGTCGTAGCTCAGAATAACCTTAATTACCATTCAAGCCCCGCCCACTATCACCAATGACAAAAACCTTTCTGTCTTGGTTGTTCCGCTAGCCAAAGCTGCCCTGGGAGGACATCCTGTGTATGCCACCCCTAGGAACCCTCATCGGGCCAGATGACAACTAACCAGGTCTAATGTGAGTAAACGCCACTTTATTTGGACATTTTACAAAATATAAACAAAGCCTCACTAATACAATGTAATATCCTAACAACTTCCCACCCTTAACCTCATCACTGTGGCGCGAATTCTGCCGCAGTGCTGAACATTCCAATCGCGGGTGTGGTCTTTACGGCTCCCGGCCGTCATCAGCACGTGCCCACCGTGAGTCATGATGGCCGGGAGCCGCCATGAGCATCGAAGAGGTTAATCCTTCCTAACAATAAAAATTCCTCAAACATTCTTCTAACATACAACCCTCACCTTCCCCTTTCTTTCATCCACTGCCTTCACCTTGCCTCAGTCATCGCTCCCCTGTGTTCCCTCTGACCAAACCTACTGTTCAATGCTCCCACCCTTCTTGCTTGTCTCAAGCTCCTCAATTTCTGCCACCAGAAAAAACACTGCCCGGTGTTTTTCCCGACTTGGCACGACCCATAGCAAAAAACTCTATTGTTGGTCACCGGTTAAGGAAGGGGGGTGTAAAGGGAGGGGTAAGAAAAATTATATATATATATTCATTGAAAAAACCATAGGTTTCAGGGGTGTTATAGTTAGCTGGACATTTCACTCATACAAAACCATTGAAATTTCTCTGTTATAGTTAGTTGTACTAACTGTAACTCTCGCGCCCACAATCCACTGGTGATGACGTCACATATTACATCATTCATGACATGGTCAGTGACATCACTGATGACATCACTGATGACATCATCCAGTGAATGTGGTTTGATTTGTTATTTAAATATGTATTTTATATATATAGCAATTTGCATTTAAGAATTGCGATTCTCATATTAACATGACTAGAGAATCTGGATTTCATTAAAGACACGGAGGCTGACATTATGCATTATTCCTTTAATGCAGTCCAAGCAGCCGCTTACATCACAATATTAAAAGGTTCCAGAATACAACAATAGCAACACATGAAAGGCATGAGCCATCAACAATCTGCCTCTTTTAAATATGGAGGAAAATATGTTCATGAAACTTGAAACATCAAAACAATATTCTGATGAGCAGGATGAAGGAGGATGAAGAACGAAGGTAAAACCAAAGGTCAGACGACACACAGTTAAGGAGTGTTACCTGAAAAGAGAAAAAATTAAATATCTGTTGAATATAAAAAATAGTGACAAGCTTATCAAGCTAAAAGGAACAAGAGATGAAACAGATCCAGTCAGCAGCTTTGAGAATTTTCGTCCAATTTACCTCCAGACCAGAAAGAATTTCTGGCCATAGCACCCGTCTAAGGGAGTAAGCTTGAAATTTCTTTAAGTCAATACCTGCTAAACTCTTAACAGTCTTAACCCATCTAGCAATAGAGGTTGAGGTTATGCCTTTATGGGGTTTAACAAAGTATATATGTAATTGGTTAACACCCTGAGGATGAAGAGCAAACATTCTGCGATCATACTCTCTCATGCAGTCCACAATGCAAAGTTTTGGACATAAATCAAAAACGTGGGTAAAAGATTGAATCAGACATAGTCTTTGTTCTTCTATAAATCTCAAATTTGACTCCAAACATGTTAAAAGATCTATTCGTAATCTCCAGGGCTTTGACATCAGAGACCCTTCTGCATGAGATTAGGCATAGTAGAGTAGCCAGCTGAATGGAAAAGTTTTTATTTTTTATTGAGGAGTGTATTAACAGGCCAGTTATTGAAAAGATCAAGGATTAGTTTGACATCCCAAAGACTTTCATATTTAGGTTTAGGAGGTCTTCTTAAATGAATGCTTTTCTTCACTCTACTAACAATGACAGTTTTACCTACCGTTTTACTATTGACAAGGACATGACCAGCAGAAATAGGCGATCTATAGCAATTGATAGTTCTATATCTTAGGCCTTTAACAAATTGTTTAACAAGGAAGTTAACTATGTCAACAATAGGCGGCGTGTCAAAGACGTGCTCTTCTGTAGCTCCGGGGGAGCTGCACTAAATCCGGCTTTAAACTAATGCCCTGGAACCCCGTTTCGACTCCTATATAAACGTAAGTGTACTGTGCTTCCTTGGGGGCAACAACTGTTCGACTAAGCCACAGAACTGTGCTCAAAACAGCGGAACGGAGACTGACCCGGCCCGACCACAAAAACAAAGATGGCGGCGACGCGCTGATCGGACGAGATTTGCCCGGAGAGGGGAGAGCTGCTGGCGCCTCCCGACAGGCGAGGGGACAGCTGCTGAGTGCCTGAAGCGGCCGGGGAGACCTCCGGGGCAGTGTGTGGGTGGCCCGAGCCCCAGAACAAGAGGCTCCTGGAATCTGGGGAGCTCCATGACAGGCGCCGGCTGGGGCCTCTGGATCCCCGGGTGAGCGGCGAGGCAACTGAAGGGGAGCTACCCGCACCGAGACAGCAAATCGGACGGCAGGGACGCCCGCCGGAGTGGGAAGATCACACCCGCAATTGTTCGCTTGGTGCCTGGGCGGCCTGCGCCGGCCTGCTCCCTGGACCGTGCTTTGTGGCGTCCCCCCCCACCCCGAGAGTTAACACTGGAGCCTGGGGGTGAAGGGGATCGGCCCCTCCGGGCAACAAGAAACTTCAGGAGAGCCTGGGGATAGCGATCACCGGTGGCCCTGGGCCTGAGAATGACTGCGAGCCGCATCCTGAGAGGCAGAAGTGGAGGCTTAGGCGCCCTGGTAGAAGCGCGGACCACACTCGCCGCCTCGTACTCCGGGGCCGGTAAGGAGTGGCTGGAGGGGGAGAGGCGGGGCAAACCCCAGCGGACACCTGCCCTTTCTGCACAGTGGCCCGACACAGTGATCTGAGGTGGGAGGCTGCATCATAATGGTCGGTCCCTGTGGAGGTCGGTGGGGCCCAGACGGACTGAGAGGCGCTGCACCTAAGCTGAGACGCCGGCCTGGGCCATGGAATACCAGCTGGAACTGAAGCATAGGTCGGGGCACGGAGATAGGCTGCAGGCACGAGATACAAGAACCCAAGGCCATGGACAGTATAGGTGGCAGGAGGTGTAAGCTCCACGTGGAAGCCGCCATTCACCGTCGACAGCCATGGGGAAGAGAGACACGATTCCCAAACCTCCCAAACAGGGCCCGATGGACAACTTTGCTGTGCCGCGGCAGCCCACTTAGACGCGCCTACAGAGTCCGGCATGCGCTCGGATACAGAGTTGTTGATGGCTGCCATCCAGGTGTCCAGGACCGATATTCAGGAATCTCGGGCAGCCCTGGAGGTTAAAATCGGTGAAGTTGGGTCAGAAGTAACGCTACTGAGGCAAGATTTCTGGAAGTTGACGGAAAGGGTGACTACGGCAGGGACGCGAATAGGCGAGGCGGAAGACTCGATCACCACCCTGAAGAAAGATATGGCGGAACTCCTGGCCTCCCATCGTCAACTACTGTGGAAGGTGGACGATGCAGAAAACAGGGCGCGGCGCAATAACCTGCGCTTTGTCGGCTTTAGAGAGGGAATTGACTGGGCGGACATGGCAGCCTTTCTCCACTCCTGGCTAACGACAACCTTCCCGGCGGTGCAGTTCTCGACTTGCTTCATCATCGAAAGGGCGCATAGGGCCCTACTGGCAAGACCGACGGAGGGAGCGAGACCCCGGCCTGTCATTGCACGTTTCCTCAACTTTGCAGATCGGGATCTGATACTGCGAGAGTCTAGAAAGCTGGGGGAGATCCGCGTTGAGAACACGAATATTATGATCTTCCCAGACTACAGCCAGGAAGTGCAGAAACAACGCCGCTCCTTTGACGCGGTCAAAGCAAAACTGAGAGACAAGAACATTACCTATATGCTGCTCTTCCCGGCAAAATTAAAAGTAATTTACAAGGACAAAGCGCACTTCTTTTATCATCCGGAAGCCGCTTAGCAATGGCTGGGGGAGCGACCCATATTTCATAGACAGGAGAACAACAGAAGAGATGGACCAGACAGGCCGACCACGCATAGTGCACAGTGGGAGCGGCCAAGGCCCCAGCGACAGAGGGCCCAGAGAAATAAGAGGCGGACACCACTTACGCCCTACCCGGGATGTGGCCCGATGGACAGACAATGAGGACGATCGGCTTCACCCGGAAGGCGAGGCACAACGGGATCTAGGTTCAGATGCCTGTACAATACTGCCCGCTCGGAAGGAGATAAAAGAGATGACTCAGAAGCACACTCATCGGGAGGAGAAGAGGGAGGAGCACGCTCCGTCCATCCACTGGAGAAAGCGATCTGGGAGCTGGAGCAGGATGCCTCTGGACACACAACTGATCCCCGACCGGACACACAGGACTCACGGTCCTAAACAGGGGACGCTATGGCGGCAGAGATTGCAGCTCATCGTTGAGGAGACAAGCAAGTTGATACACCCTCCTTATACCTATTGTTTACATTGGGTATTGACTTTCCTATGCACACATTCCTTAGCTCTGACTTTCGAAGCTGTTACACTGGGAATGTATTATATGTTTTGCATTGAGATGGGTAATGTAGGTTGAAAGGGAGGGGGACCTCTGGGATGGCGACAGACCCTCTCCTACTGACAGTTCCGCCTCGGAGAGGGATGGGACTGAAAGGGGAGGGAGGTGGGGTGGGGGGAAGGGGGGAGTTCGGTTTGGTTGACACTGATAAGTTGGGTTGGTTGGGGTAGGGACGGGGAGGGATCGTTGGGACGGGGCGGGTGGATGGGAAGGAGGAGGGAGATGGACGATATGAGTATTATAGTCACTTGTCGGGCAGGCACACACGCTATCCACCATACACCACCAGGAATTTTCCTTTACCACCTGAAATTCTTTGGCACACGGGGTAGGCAGCACTTCTACACTCCACGGCCTCTACTGGCACGAGGCGTCAGGGGCCCTCTGTTGAGATTGCACCAAGATAGGAATGGGGACTCCGGATAGAAACACGCCGCATGGGGAGATTCTTAAGGTGATGACCTGGAATGTTAATGGCCTTGGCTGTAGGATTAAGAGAGGTCTGGTTAACAACTACAAAAAACGCTCTGGGGCGGACGAGGTACTCCTACAGGAGACACATCTGAAGCGATAGGGCAGTACACAGTCCTGGCCCACGCTGGGTTTACCTCTGGCTCAAGGGGGGTTGCGATACTGATAAAGAAATGCCCACCAATGAAAGTAGTATTAGAACAGAGCCACCCAATAATCCCACCGGGACTGGGTACCAATGAAAGTAGCACAAGTTTGGACCGACCCAAAAGGGACATATGTAGGACTTCGAGGGACGTGGGGAAGGAGGGAATACACATTTATCTCGGCCTACGCTCCACCCAAACTGCAGACAGATACGCTCCGTGGTATATCAGACACAATACTTAACACATCGGACACGGTGCAGATCCTTGGTGGGGACTTCAACAATGTCATGAGCCCGCAGCTAGACAGAACAGGAGATCGCGATTGCCCCGCGACCCTGACCCCGTTGGCCAAAACCATGACTACACTTGGCCTCCTAGATGTATGGAGGTGGCTACACCCGACGGCGCAGACGTTCTCCTACGTTTCTGGAGCCCACAAAGTTAATCCCCGCCGTGACTATATTTTCATGCCGAGACTCGCCACTGGTATAAGCTCTGGGCAGAAAGAGACGGACCGGGCCTAGCATTCTTCGGCTCTCAGCATGGGACCTGCAGAAACCGGAGCTCCTGAGGGGACTGCGAGCCGATGTTAAGGTATACTTGGCTGACAATGTCGGGATCGTGGATTCCACGGTGGTCTTTTGGGAAGCGCTCAAAGTGGTGCTTCGTGATAGGGCGCACTGTCGGCTGGCGGACGCCAGAAGGAAGGAACAGGCAGAGATCCTGGTGCTGGAAACGCAGATAGTGCAACTGGAGACGGAACATCTCCGGACTAAAGACCCAGGGACCTTGTGACACTTGGTAGATGTTCAAGCCCAATACCGTCAAGTAGTGACCAGGGAGGCCAAGACGCAGGCATTGGCTACCCTACATCGAATCTATGATGTGGGGGATAGGTCTGGGAAGCTCCTAGCGTGGTTGAGTAGAAAAGAGAAGGATGAGAGATGGGTAGAAAGAGTCAGGATGGGCCCGACAACGTGGGCATGTTCTGATGATGAGATAGTAGATGCTTTCGCTGACTACTATGGGGCCTTCTATGAAGCCCGCGACCTCGGGAACAAGGAGGATGCATTGACCTATATGACAAATATTGATATCCCGAAGCTTGAGGAAACAGACTGCGAGGACCTAGAGGCCGATATCACGGTGGAAGAGGTTAGAATAGCACTCACGAAACTTCGAGCGGGTAAAGCCCCAGGTCCTAACGGATTCCCCGAGGAGTTCTTCGGCAGACCTCTTAACTAGACACCTTCTGGGCCTGTTCAAGGATGCTGAGAAGGAGGGCCACTTTCCCCTAGACCTCAGACAGGCCACAATTGTCCCAATCCACAAGGCAGGAAAGCCTCCAGATGAATGTGCGTTCTACCGCCCCATCTCCTTGCTGAATGTTGAGGCAAAGCTTTATGCCACGATCTTGGCTCTTCGGTTACGACGCGTCATACCACTCCTGGTACAGGACCAGAAAGGTTTCATTCCGGAAAGGGCGACTAGATACAATCTTCATAGGACACATAATTGGTTGTGTGAAGTGGAGGGCAGGACAGAGCCTTTCTGGTTCCTGTCCTTGGACGCTGAGAAGGCGTTTGATGCAGTACATTGGCCATTCTTGGAGGGAGTCTTAGAATATCTGGGGTTTGGGCCCAAGTTTAGAAGCTGGGTTCGACTCCTCTACTCGGGCCCTGTTGCTCGAGTCAGGGTCAACGGGGCGATGTCCAAGGCTTTTCCCATACAGAGTGGAACCCGACAGGGATGCCCCCTGTCTCCCCTTATGTTTACCTTATCTATCGAGGTCGCGGCATGCGCAATTAGGTAAAACCCTAAGGTGACGGGTTTCCAAATGGGACAGGCAGGACCGCAGGAGGAAAAACTGTCCCTCTATGTAGATGATGTGCTGCTGTATGTGACGAAGCCGGAGACTACTATACCGGCGCTCTTTTCTGTGCTAGACCAGTATGGGGCTAGATCTGGTTACCAAATTAATTGGTATAAGTCAACACTCTACGATCCCCGGGGACGGACGGAATGGCCTGAACTACCAGACAGATTGCAGACGACTACTGTAGGTTTCACGTACCTAGGGATATTCATAACAAAAGACAGGACATTAGCCTATGACCGCAATATTACCCGTGTGCTTAATAACTTTAAACTAGACGCAAGCAGATGCCAGTTGCTCCCCCTGACACTTCTTGGGCGGGCAGCCATGTTCAAAATGGTCTCCTTGCCGAGATTTCTTTATGCATTTCAAAATGAGTATCTTCCGTTACAGCACAAGTTTTTCTCAGAAGTGCATGCGGAATTGAGGTCTTACCTGTGGTTAGGAAAGCACCCCAAGGTGGCACTGGCGACCCTCCAGAGACACCAATATGATGGGGGAATTTCACTACCCGATCTAGAAGCCTACTATTGGGCAGAACATCTGGCCCCCATCAATGACTGGGTCCATGCACAGGCTACACATCCCAATTACGCACTAGAAAGACACACTATGGACACGCATAACTGCCTACACTACATATACGAGGGGAACGGATGAAACAAGCTGCTACCGGCCACCAGACTCACATTAGGAGCTTGGCAGAAGGCCACGAAAACTGTGGGGTGGACTCATTGGCCCTCGAGGCAGACCCCGATCTGGGACTGTGCATGGCTGGAAGAGATCAGTAAGTTAAAAGGCTTCCGAGGTTGGGATGATATAAGCATCTCCTCCTTGGGGGATGTGATAAAAAGCGGGATTCTGAAGTCATTTCAGTCCCTGCAGGCAGAATTTGGACTGCACCGCTCGCATTTTTTCAAATATATACAATTTAGACATGCTTGGCAGGCGGAGGGGGCATTACAGGAGGCACTCCCTGAATATGCCCCTCTGGAGGGCCACTTACTGCAGGAAAAGATCCCAGAAAAGGCTGTATCCCTGACATACAAAACAATCATGAATAATAAACCATATAGGCAGACTGGACTCCGCGCCACCTGGGAGAGAGAACTGGGAGAGATGGACGACGTGGACTGGGGGGTAGTGCTGATGCACCCTAGGGAGGTAGCAATTAAATCGCGACTCCGCTTGATACAATTCAAAATCTTACACAGGGCATACTTTGACAGGCAGAGGCTCTTTAGGATGGGGAGAGTGTCTGACCCTAGCTGTCTGCGATGTGGGATGGCAACTGGGGATTTCTTACATATAGTGTGGTCGTGCTCACATATACAAACCTACTGGGGGGAGGTCACTGCTGAACTGGGGGAGGTATTGGAGATGGATATCCCAATGGACCCGAAGCTCATTCTCCTGGGAATGACAAATGATGTGGACCTGGCCCGCCCACTGCTGATCTTCTTGGCTCTAGCGCTGGTAGTAGCCAAGAGGGACATAGCCAGGAACTGGGGGGTGCCAGATACCCCCCAACTGGGAGTTTGGAGGAGGGGAATGGACCTATACATGGCGGCCGAAAGGGTTACATATAAGGCGAGGGGATGCCCGAAGAAATTTAGCAGAATATGGGGCAAGTGGAGGCACTACCATGGCTTGGATGGAGGACTATGAGGCCTGCCGGTTATGTGTGGCCAGGATGAATACACAAGACAGAGCCGCCCAATCTCGAGAGACTATGCATTCTGAAAGTATCGACCAACGATTTTTGCATGTGAATTTGATTGTTGGTGGGGAGAACTTAACCTTTGATGGAATGTGTGGGGGGGTTGGGGGGAAGTGGGGCCTTTTGCTTGAGAATGACATGCTTGTACTGTACTTGTTTTCAGGTGTTAAAAAAATAAAAATGTTTCCAAAAAAAAACTATGTCAACAATAGGTACTTCCAAGGAATCCAGGGGGCATATTATCAAGGGGGTTTATCTCCGCTTTTTTGGCTTTAAAAGCCAAGAAAGCGGAGATAAAATTATCTCCCTATTACCAAGCTGTCGCTAACACCAGTTAGTGACAGCTAATAGGAGATAGCGACCATCTTGGGCCTTGCTTTGCATGTCAGTGATATTTATCACTAATGACATGCAAAGTGGGCGTGCCAAGATGTTAGCGACTGGAAACAGTCCCTAACATCGCTATCTCCTATTACCAACTTTTGGAGATATTCGCGCTAAGCGCGAATATCTCCAAAAGCTAACACCTGCCCTGAGCAGTTCTTAGCCATGTTATCCAATGGGAGGTGGATAACATGGCTAAGAGCATTTGCTCGATAATGCATGAATATCGCTGACTTTTCAGCGATATTCATGCATTTCGGCCGTTTTTTATCGCATGTGCGATAAACCTTGTTAATAGCAAGGTTTATCTGCGATAAAAATCGCCGATGTGCGGCGATAATTTTTGTCTCTAAACAAGTTAGAGACAAAAATTATCGCTAGTTGTTGGTAATATGCCCCCAGGTTCCTTTCCAGGCACCAAAGTAGCCAGATTCTCCATATGTTTTTACATCTGTAGTGAGTGCCTGGGGCCCAAGTCTCTCTGAGGAGAGTTGCAGCCGTCGCCGAAAGTCCTGAGATTTCATTGGATCTCCTGACACTCTCCAGGCAAGAAGGGTTAAACTCCTGTTCTGAATTAGGGGGTGATCTCCTCTGTCTACGTCTGCAAGAAAATTCTTCAGGGTAGGAATTAAGAAGGGGGATTGCAAGCTAGTTCTAGAGAGGTGGGGAACCATGCTTGGGATATCCAAAATGGAGTTTCTCACTATCAGAAGAACTCTCTGAATCATGGCAAAGGGAGGGAATGAGTACACCTTGGCTCCTTTCCAAGATTGTAGTAAGTCCAAGATTGTAGTAAGGCGTTGACTGCTAGAGCACCCGGGTCGGGCATCCAGCTGAGGTTGTTCTCCAGTTAAAAGGTTAGTCTGCTCGCAAATAAGTCTATCTCTAGAGGGCCCCACATCTTGTTTAGGCTACTGAACAAGGAAACATTCAGTTTCCAAATGCTGTGATCTAACAGGAATCTTGAGTTCCAGTCTGCAGAGTATTCCGTTTTGAGAGCAATCTTATGTTCCAGACAGAAGAGCGATCTTATGTTCTAGAAAGAACATCAAAAGTTTCTTTGCTAGATTCGAGAGGTCCGCAGATTTGATTCCTCTTGTGACCAGATACCACCAGTGTTCTGATTGAGCCATGAAGACTCTCATCTGATTGTAAAACAAATCTGGTTTTGAACCAAAGATTGCTTTTCTGTTTCAACTGTCTATGTTCTCGAGCCACCAGACTAGTTTCGATTTGGCTTCTTGATCCAGACAGATCCAATCTCGGTACCAGAGGCCAGTTCTTAGGGCTCTTACCTTTACCCTTTGGAGGGCCCGATAGTTGAGGGGACCCAGAAAGATGGCTTGGATGGAGGAGGAAAGGAGACCCAGAATCCTAGCTAGCTCTCTCAGAGATAAGTCTTGCTGTTTCAGGATGTGCCTTATTTCCTTCCTGATTTTGGTAATTCTTTTTGAAGGTAGTAAAATGAGACATTTCAATGTGTCTACTGTGAAACCTAGGAACTCCAGAGATCTGGAAGGGGACAAAATTGATTTATCTTTGTTTATGCTGAATCCTAAACTTCTAGGAGATCCATCACAGTCTTCAGGTCTTTGGCTAGTTGCGAAGGCTTTTGAGACATTATAAGAATGTCGTCTAAGTAAATGATTAAACAAATGCCCCTTATTCTTAGAGATGAGGCAACAGCTCTCATGACCTTGGTGAAGCACCAAGGGAACGAGGAGAGTCCGAAGGAGAGAGCCAGAAATTGGTAAAGGTGATTTTTCCTAGGCAAATTGAAGAAAGGGTTGCTGGGATTCGGCCATAGAAATGGTGAAGTAAGCATCCTTTAGGTCTAGTTTGACTAGCCAGTCTCCCTCTAGAGGTAAATCCCTCAAGAGATGGATGCCCTCCATCTTGAAGTGTTTGTAAACTAAATATTTGTTTAGTTCTCTTAAGTTTATGACAAGTCCTCCAACATTTGTCTTTCTTTTTTACAAGAAAGAGTGGGCTTATAAATCTTAAAGTTTCTAATTCGACCTCAAGTATGTCTCCTTTCTCAAGCATAGAGGAGATCTCCTTCTCTATTATGTATTTTGTATTGCTCTGGAGAGAGAGGCATGTCTCTTGGGAAAGAAGTTTGTAAAGGTATATGAGTCCAATCTATCATAAACGATTTAAAGAGTAAACCTTTTGGGTTCTGCAAGGGTTCTTTATCCGCCATGTCAGTTAGTTTTGGATTTATTTTAGTCAAAACAACTTTGTCTTTCTGCATTAATGCTAGCGTTGGCATTACCCAGTAGAATTAATGTTCTCTGGCTGCATCCCCCGATGAGATTGGTGTTGAGAGGGGTGCCATTGAGGTGGCTGTCTTCTGCGGAATCTAGGATTCTGGCTAATGGTCCCAGTAAGTCGAGAAGACTTCTTTAGATGAGGATGGCGAGACATCATTAGCTCTTTGTTAAAATCAAGGTCCTTATCACAGTCCAAATCAAGGACAAATTCATCCGAAGGGTCAGGTAAGACATCCTCATTTTCTGAATCAGAGTCTGTAATATAATGAGCCAGAGAACCCTGTC